>NC_091486.1:37768154-38368154 GCF_947461875.1 Haliaeetus albicilla
CTGTTTAATTATTCTAAATATTTATAGATGGCTATATTCTCACTCAGTAGGCACTTGGCTAATCTATACAAATTTATCTCCTTTATAAATTATTCCTTCTAGCCCCTTGCCAGATTACACATAACTGAATGCAAATTAAACATGCTTCAAACCTTATCGGTCAGCAAACCAAGAACAACAACTTGTCTTATCAAAATGTGGTGGCTTAAGCAAAAAGAATGGAAACTTTAGTTTTTCAAGAGAAATCATGATGTGATTTGGCAAAGCAAAGCAAGTGCCCGTTCCTGCACTGATCAGCCACCCGGTGAAGTACCAGAGGTCACTGCTGCTTGTTTGGCCACATTTCGGTTCTGTTTGAGACCTGACTGCTAATTTGAAGCTGGTTCACACAGATGGGCTGCCATGTGGTGACTGGGAGCATTTTAAGCATAAGATGCCCCTCTGCCCACAGAAGAGTAGATCAAAGGTCCCAAAACCTCTTTATAGTAGCAAATGTATAATACAGAGATGCATCAAATGTTCATTGGTTCTTTGAATGATATTGGAGAGTTGGTGGTACTCTTCTGCCTGAAGGCAACCTGGAAGCTTTCTAGTTATTGAGAGCCTTTGGATTTAAACAAAAGAAAACCCATTGCAATGTGAACACAATTACAGAATTCAAAAGCTTTTCAGAATATTTTATTTTTCCTCCTAGTTATTTTGATCCTGCAGCAGCTGCAAAATGTAACTGTGCAAGGTGTTTGAGCTTTATGAAAGGTTTTGGGGTTTGGTTTTTTTTCTTTTTAGTAGAAAGCTTTAACATATACACACGGATTTTAAAAGTTTGGAGGTTTTTCTCATTAAACAGATTTCCTGGAGGGGTGGGGGAAATCCCTGCTTTTTGCTTGCAAATATCCACTGCAGGAGAAGATATGTAACAGTATGAATCATGCGTAATTATGTAGTGACTATCAAGCTTACTTCTTGAGATTATCCCTTCTTAGAGTATATGGGCTTGATTTGACTCAGTATCAGTTTAAGTATGCTATAAGTAAAAGAAATGTTAAGCTGCTTCTTGATATTTAGGAGCAATGGAGTAATGTCAATGGCATGGATATAACATCTGTGGGCAAAATCCCTGAAATCAACAGGAATATTCCAAAAGGCTTTTGTGGCTTTGGATCAAACCTGTCTCTGTAAGTTTGGGAGGAAATTTGCATGCACATCCATTTGCCCATGCAGATGTCTGTTCTGTATTCAGAATAAACAATTGCACACATCAGCAACTGTTTTCACTTGCAAATATGGGTTACTGTGCATATGGATTTTATAGGAGCTTTATGGAAGCAGTCCCTGTAATGACATAGCCAATAGCACCTCCTATTTCAGCAGTGTTATTCTGAAATGATCATTGCTCCCACAGTTGCCTAACAGTTGTGAAATTTTATTTCTAAAATTGCATGTTTGTAGATTACTTAAAGTCAGCTTTGGAATAGAGCAAGACAAACAAATAGTGGTTTGGTGATGAACATGATGTATGAGTTTAAAAGCTTAATGTTTTGTTAGGTTTAATAACTCTTAAGTTTAGCCATCTAAAAAGAGTAAGGTGAAACCTCTAACCTAACTTAGTCACCTATACTCTCAAGTCAACCAGAAGGACTTTATGGACACTGCTGGAAGGTAGGTCTGTAAGACATCCGGTGGGTCATAATTTCCTTTAGGAACCGCTTATCTTTCTCTAATTATCTAGAGGGCTCAAGGGACATGAATTCTACCTTTCGTCTGGGATGAGCCTAATAATATTAATTTCCTCTGACATATTTATTTGTATAAAATGCTTTTCTAACGTCAATATATGTTTCTATAGAAGCCTAGAATTTTTGTCTGCTAGAATGTGGGAAGTAGAAGGGAATAGACCAAGTAAGAAGGAGCACAAGAGAGACCTTACTTTGGCGTGGCCTTTTGTTTTCTTTCACTGCAGTACAGAAAGTTGAGCCTTGCAAAAATGATAATCGTACAGGTTTTTGGCAGTCACTTGGAAGACAAATTTTGCCTTTTAGACATAGTGACAGGGAAATCCTACACCACTGGAAGATCATTAGAAAGAAAGAGCAATCCTCCTGAACCAGCCTCCTCTCAGTTTCCACCCGTTACTGCAGGGAATTTGCAGTTTGCTGCTGGCCTAAGACAGCAAACAGATCGGATGCCTTTGTTCACCCTCAGTCACTGATTCAGCTATGGTGAGGAGGGGAATTGCTGCTACTGTGAGGCTTGAGCACTTACAGCGCTGGCATGCCCAGAGTGAGTGGTTATATTACTTGTGTTAGTGGATGGAGGCCAAGTGACGGCTGAGCCCCGGTCATTTACAAATACGTTTAGCTTGGATTCAAATCCATAAATATAAAATAAAACAGTGGTTTTTTGTAAATCAGCTCACAGCTGCAGTGGTTGAATATCCCTGATCAGCATGCAGACATTACATTTTTCTTTGTCGGTGTAATGCCTTCTATCCATGAATCAGAACAAAGAGGGGCTTTATATATCATTTACTCTCTCTACTGGAAGCACAGAGTGCTGCATTTGTCATACGGGTTGACAGAAAGCATAAGGATACAGGTATTTTTTGTTGCAGGCAGACGTGTGCTGCTGCTGACAGAAGCCGAGAAAAACGTCCAGGCTGCTCCAGTATTTCATACTAGCTGTGTTTGGCGTTTAATGACACAATTGTAGCAATTTAGTTTTATTATGCAGAGTAGAGGAGGATGTTTAATTTCATAATGTTTGGAATGGCTGCCTATTTATATTGAACATCTTGGGGACAGACTGGAAACCCTTTTACTCATCTGGTCTAGCCTAAAATTTGCAGAAAACTAGTAGGTGCTCTACAGCGCAAAAGCAGTCCAAGCAATTGCTTGGTTCCTATATACACAGGGCTCTAAAGTGACATGACCCATCCTAAAAAGGCCCTGATGTTTGCTGCTGTGAGTTAGCTGAATATATGCAGGTTTTTGCCCCACACATAAAGTAGCTTAATTCTCCTGTGAAAAGGAGGCAGATAAGACAGACAGGGAGATAACGTCCAATAACATTATAAGTGCCACAAGATAGGTGCCTGTACAGCAGAAGAAGAGAGCTTTAGATGCTCCCAAGGGAAAGAAAAGATCTCAGATTGCAGCTTCTGTGTCTGCTCCATAAAGGCTGCAGGCATAGGGCACAGCATCTCGCCCTGATTCGAGGTGTGTAATATGTTGTAGGAACATGGGAAGAGTAGGGCCGATGGCCTATTTTGGGTAAAAGGCAGACTGGTCTGCTCTCTTAATAGAGCATTTAAGGGGGGGGAGGAGTTAGAGAAGCTCTGCTGCCCTCCATTGTCAGTTACTGGAATGGGTCCTGCCTTTTTTTTTTTTTTTTTTTTTATAGTTTTGAAAAAATTCGCAGCCATTGGTAGAGACGTGTAGGGGTATTTTTATTGCATTATCTGACTAAGCCTATGACTTCATGAAAAATTGTACGTTGATTAAAAAAAGACGGAGACTGGGTGTCGAAATTTCCACAAAGAGCAACGCCAAGTGTCAGATCGGTTCAGATTGAGCATTTGGTGCAGTGCTGGCTGAGAATGAACAGGCATCACTAGGCTGGTGTTTTTACTGTGTTTAGTGAATGCTGTGTTATCTTCCAGTCTTTGCGTAATTTTTATCTTTCAGCTTTTTTTTTGCTGATGATAGTAATCGTAAGAGAACCATGAGCGTTTAGGTCAGATAACTTCCTTTAATTCTAAACACACTTAGTATTCAGATAAAATTTCCACAGTCAAATTGCATACTCAGGTCAAATAAATGGATTGTCCTGTTATTGATGTCTTTACATCTGTAATATTTTTTCATTCTCAAGTGCATCAATAATGAAGTGTGAAATACATGTCACTATTGTCTTACTCTGAAAATACTTAGCAAGAGCATGTATAGTTCTCATCTCTTTGCTGTAGATGTTGATAATGGAAGTGCTAAGGGGTGAAATATTTAAGAATGCAAAAACCCCTTGGCAATTCCACTTTGACATTAATTCAAAATTGCTAGTAGCTTGATGGATACAGGGATAAGAGGAACCTGGATCTCCAAGATATATCTGTGCGTAAGACTAAGAGTGACACTCTGAGCTATTCTAGGCTGATCTTAATTACATTCTGAACCCTTCCTAATAGAAATTTGATGAAACTCTTCTCCCCCATGCCTAGAAAATACAGTCTGATCGTATCTGCAAACATTCTGTACCAGATGGGAAGCCAACAACAAGAAGCGAAGCACAGTTTTCCTGCATACCCTGTACATTATCTGTCCCTTTAGTAGAACTGAAAAGAACAGGTAACGAACTCTAGCAATGAAAACTGCAAAACAAGCCTTGGAAACAGTGTGTTAGTGGTTCATAATGATGTAGGAAATCATGTTAGAGACTGTCAGAAACATTGGTATCAAGAAGAAACCCCTGCCATTCTTGTACATCTTCTACATTTCATTCCATCCTGTAGTGTTTAGGTGGGGCTTTTTCCCCTCCAATTTTCTGTAGTTTTCCATTGTGGAAACTTTATGCAGTCTCAATAAAGAAATAAATTAAATTATAGGAAGCTGCTGAGGTAATGCTGAGTGCCTTGTAATGTGACAATTTGTAACACAAAATTAAAGTCTCTACTATAATATAAAAGCCCCAAGTATGTTATGCCATCTCCATCATACTTGCCGACGTTTACCTTATTGTCCTTGACTTTCAAAAGCATCCTAGAATTAAGCTTGAAACCTGCTTTGTCTATCTTTCCCTCTTGTTTTCCATTGAACAGTGACATTTTTCAGTGTTTCATATATTCTGGACAGTTGACATTATGTAAGTTCTGGAAATCTAGAGTTAACGATCTTTCCTTTTAGTCCTTCCATGTTATATCTAGAATGGTTACTACACTCTAGATAATCAGGCAGTTAACTCATGTGGGATGTAAGGTATGCTGACAGTAAGAATTTTGATAGTATCAACATTTTCACATTGGGAAACTCAGGTGTCTGAAGTTGTCTGGCCTCTGGACTTAAACAGTCTGTGAGAGAATCCGTCAAACATGTTAGCACCATCTGTAATAGAAGAAAAACATTAAAACAATTTTATTAATATTTTGGGTGTAATTGGGAAGATCTCACCAAGGGATTCTATGAGAAATAAAAATGATGGCAGCATCAAAGCCTGTCCATTTTTTCAAGCATTGTAATCGTTTTCTAGAATACAGTTAGGAGACCACACAAGCTTAGCATTTGAGGTTGTGATAATTTTTCCCTCTTGCATTTTCTTCTGTGTATGCTTTAAAAAAAAAAAAAAAAAAAAAGAAACACTTGATTAAAAGCATAAGGATGTTATTAATTGCAGTACCTTATATACTCAGGGATCATTTAAGGATTTTTCCCTCTTAAATTTGAGAATGTTGATGATGTTTTTTAATATGATTTGAACAGATTAATTCAAATAGCGGACAGAATTGCCATACATATTCAGTTTGTTTCCAGTGTAAATTGCTAGTTATTTTGAGGTAAAGTTTTTGGATTGGTTTTGTTTTCTCAAGTAGTAGATGATGGCAGTATTATAGGAGTGCCTATATATAATGATATTAAATTTGCAGATGTTTCACTCTAGCCTTTTGTGACATTATGAAATACTGCAGTATCTGTTTGTGATCCTTCTATGTGATAAATACTTTAAAGCTGGCAAAAGAAATAATCTCAAACCATTGTTTTTGTCATATATGTGGTAGTTTTTTAAAGCGTAAGCTTTTAAAAAGTCTTTTTTACCAAAAATGTAGTAGAAAAAAACTTTGAAATATCTGTGCTTGTGGAGATGATGTTTTAATGTAACTACAGCATTAATTATGTCGTGCAGTTCTGTGTCCAAAACCCAGAGAGAAGTGGGAATCAGATACTGTTACAGGAGAAATAGTTTTACCTACATTTGTTGTCAGAAATAGTTTTACCTACATTTGTTGTCATTGTTGACATCTCCAATTGGTATTTTAATTGTAGACACCATATTTCAGTCTTTGAAAACATTAAAAATACAGAGCCAGCCAACACTTGTAATTCTATTTCTTTAGCTTTTAGAGATTGTTTTCCTTCAGCTTCCAAGTTGTTTCCAGGGAAACTTAGGGGAGTGGTAGTGTCTAATATCATAGAGTAATGTAGGAAGATAAAGTTACAAAATGTCGTTGTCTTGCAGTCTGTGTGTAATTGTCAGGTGGCTGCTCAGTACAGCATTCTTTGCTTTTGAAGTTACTAATTTTTCCTTAAAAAATGTTAAGAAACATGGATTTTGAAGGTACAGTAGATACTTACTAGGTTAGAAGCTTAATTACTCTTAAGTAAGGTAGTGTCTTATGTGAGAACTTTAGACTAATTGCCTAACGCTGGAAACATAATTATTCAGTGTGGGTGAACTGTGTTTAACAGTATTACTGAGGTAGATTTACACAGTCATTTAGAGGATGATTGCTAATGAAAATTCTGATGCAAAAAGTAATTGGTAGGTTTTTGTGGATAAGAGACACATTTACTTTTTTATTTGTTCAAACATGGTGATGATCTTTAAATACCTAAATGGTCACGGCATTTGTTTGATGCCAAAGATAGTCTCCCTAAATTGTTAATGGATAATTTGTTTAATTTGTGGAGTTTGTATCCAGCCAAGGTCCTTGTTTTCTTGGGCCTAAAAACTGTGAAAGCATGCAGCAAAAAGCTAATGGTTGACCCAAGAGCTTGCAGTTTAAATATCTGAAGAGAAATGGAATGCGTTTGCTATTGTATAAACACAACATGACGTGAAGATCATGCAGTGGCTTACAGTACTATACATTTTAATAGCTCTTCTCAACATGTATATAATGAAATCATAAAGCATTCCGTTCAAGTTAAATCTCTGCAATGTAAATTTGGACTCTATCTACTCTTTGACTTTGTCCCCTTAAGAGTCTTGTATAAAACTCAAAGGCAGAAGTACAGTAGGGGATATTGAAAAGAGATTTGGAGTTTAATACTGATTAAAATATTCATTAATGTTTGTGGCAAATCCTCTGTCTGTTTGAAACTTTCAACTGATGCTATAAAACAGAAGTCAGGGTTGTATCTTTATAAACAGGGAACTAAATGCCTTTCAATTGCTATAACAAAAATAAGATTAACTTAATTACATAAGGAAATGTACTTTGGATCCTAATATCACTAGATGTGCTGCATAAATTCATGTTCTGAGGGACTGCTAACAAGAAGTTCTGTAGGTCATTGTTTGGGAGTTATGGAAGAGGAAAAAAAAGGCTGGGTGTATTTGTAGTTCACTGTGGCTGGGATCCGCATATGTGCCACTGTCAAGAGAAAACTAGTGGAATTTTCACGTACCAGGCGTGGTGTTTTCTGGCATAATCAAAGAAATACTGTAAAAGCCATTGGTATGCTTTCATTTAGAATACTGTAAGCAGTCAGCTTAGAAATATATACTACTTTTTTGGACTGGGTGAACGAAAGAGCTACTATTCTGTTTACAGAAAGGACAATATATCTGTTGAAAAGATCTTCAAATAACTTTTCTAGGCTTGTTTAGATTAACAAAATGAAAGCTGAGGAACTACAATAACATCTTACAATTACATCAGTGGAGAAAATACCAAGATTAGGCAGTAATTACTTGGTTTAAAATACTGGTACAGAATGAAATGGCTACAGATTGGACATGAATAAATTTAAACTTTATATTGGTAGAAAGTTTTTGACTACCCAAAGAGAAAATGTCTTTTTAAAAAAAAAACAAAACCAAAACACGAGTCCTACACAGCTCTGTGACATCAGTAATGCCTTTAGATCTGTAGTGCATGTTTTTTTGTTGTATGCTATGGCTTCATTTGCAGTGCTTTGCTGTATTGCATCTCAGGCCTCGTCTATATAGAGCTTTTGATGGCGGAGTGTTTTACCAGAGATACTTAGAAAACCACAGGTTGTTGCGGGTAGCCTGTGTATTGCTTTGTAGCTTGGGCATGAAGCATAACCTGTACATCTGTACGTAGCATCCTAGGGACTCTGGGACAAAGACATCTGGAGAAAGGTGACTGGCACTCTAGGTGATGGTCTAGATTCGTCCATTGAGAAAGAATAAAAGGAAGGCAGGCCAGTACAGGTTTTAAAAAAAAAAAGGGGTTAGACTGCAGCATGTAAACCTTACAGTTAGTAAAAGAACCCTGAAAAACCTGCTCACAGCAGAAGAGTAGTAACCAGGTTGTCTAAACCTGCCCAGATTGTGGGCTGAGGTGGAGATGAGTCGGGAAAGGCGCGGGTTGCATTACAGCTCAAGAGAGTGGACAGACAGGCCTTGCCAAAGGGTGGCGTGTTGATGCAAGAGATCCGCACAGCACCACCCACGTTTTGTGTCTAAGTGGCGATGACCGGTTTTGAGTGTTGCTCTACCAAGGCTGTTCATCAGTACGGGATGTGGGTGTTTCTGGGGCCTTCCTTTGATGGTGTGACTCCCAGGCTGACTGCTGCTGCTTGGTGTGGGGGAATGATGATGCTGAACAGCACTGGACTTACTGGTTATGTAGCTGTATTGCTGTAAGATGGTTTTACTTGGACTAAATGGAGAGCTATGATATTTGCATACCTTAGTACGAAAATTCCTGTAGCTGCTGTGTGTGCTGACAAATCTTTTTGCTCGCCTGAATTCGCATTTCTTACACCCTTTTTCTTTACCTTTAGAAGAGCTAATAGCCCAGAGGCACGCAGTCTCTCAGTAGACTTTAGCTGCATTTGAAAATTGTGTGCCAAGTTCCATACAGGTGAAATTAAAGAATTAAAGCTTACTTTCAGTTGCCTGTAATTACTTGTGTTTTGTTCATCTCTGGAGACTCTGTACAACGCAATGTACAAACATCCTGTTTGTAGACATGCAGCTGTTTCTCCCAAATTCACGGATGTATTTTTTCGGTAGCATCTAGATGCTTTTTCCTTAGCATGTTTTGGTGGTGTCGTTAGCTTTGATAGGCATTTCCAGCAATTTGACTGTAATTACTTCTGTCATACATGTATTTATCAGGTGCCTTGTATTTTAGGAAAATACGAAGGTTTAAAAGAGAATCAGCAGCTTAGTTAAAATGCTTTGGGTATATTGTTTTCATGAGAGTCCAAGCAATCTGTTCATCATGGATGTATCTCCCTCTGAAATGGACAGTGCTGCTTGCTAGACAAAATGCAGCAGCAGTGCAGCTTGTGGTCCTGAACTGCCTTCAAAGGAGCTTGCTATAAAGAGAAATCAGAAGCACCTGACTGGACCGTGAAAACACCTCAGGGATCGTGTGCTTCTGAGAAGGAAGGTGATATATGTACTTCTTAGAATCAAAACTCTACTGAACATAATATGTGTAGTCCTGTTTGTCAGTGAATCTTGAATTCAAACATTGTGGACCTGCTTTAGGGCCAAACTGTGAGGCCCACGGTTACATTAAAAAAACAGAGTTGTTGTGGATGCTTTCAGGTGATTTTATTTTCAGAGAACCATTAGAAACGATACTGCCTGATTCATCACAGGGAATACAAATACCACAATTATGCAATTATCTGGTGATTTCAAAATTAAGCTTTTTAAATTTGAAGGCATTACACCAATAAGATGCATTTAATCAGGCATGGAAATAGGCACTCCCATAGGCTTTTGCCCACGTTAGCACCACTAGCTGTAGCATGTGCTTTGTTTTATGGTAGGGTCACATTTCTCCTGCCCTTCCAGACAGAACAAGGTTATGATTGGCCATGAACTGTTTTAATTAGTATCATTCTGAAAGAAAATGATGTGCTTAAATGGTGCATAAGGACTGATCATCAACAGAAGTTGAACTTTATACTTATTTTCTGCAAATGTGTTTGAATAACCAGTCAGTGACCATGCAGCACACAGTTTGATGATGAACTATGCACAGAGTTACCTCTTTCTCATTCTGCAATGATACATGTCTCATTATTCACACTCAGAGACAGGTTTACTTTAAACGTTGGACCTGAAAAAAATGTACTGGGTGAGAATACTATCTGGGATTTGTATTCCACTTCTTAGAAATGCCACAGGTCTTGGTTGCTTGTGGTGGACTACCATCTTACTGGTGGTTTGTGGGGAGTTTTTTGTCCCATCACTTTTATGTGTGTTCATATTACAGGTTTTATGAAGTGCCCACACACCAGTTTCCTCTGATAAATAGGTCTGATAAAGGTCAAAAAAAGGTTACTTATAAAAGTAACCTGTGTCTTTTTCAGAAATTAAAGCCATTAGTTCTTTGTTGCTCTCATATTACAGAGATGATTGTTTTACAAGTCAGGCTGAAGAAAGAGAACTGTTCCCATTACCCAGCTGCTGTAGCACTTTCTGGAACTAAAACTAGATACTCAAAGGCATGTTTGTCTTCAGGTACAGTGCAGATCACACACCAGTTACCAGCAATATCTGGAGATACGATGAGGCAAAATCAGACTTTTGTCCATGCTTGTCACCCACTTCCAATTTGGTCTAAGCCATGGATGTGCAAATTAAGTACTGAACCTAAACAGAAATTATATGTAACCACTAATGCAAGATACAACTTTGGTCCAGAAATGTTAGTCACAATCTGAGCACGGAGATTGCATGTAACTGGGGTAGATGTCTGTGATTGTAGCATTAGAGTGAGGACAGGGCACAAGGACTGGAATCTGAAGGGTGATTACATTGGAGTTGTTATAAGGTACCTCTGTGACTTTGTTTTTACCTTTTTAAAAATATGGAGGAAAATCATACCTCTTTTATTACTTTAAGTATTTAAATCAGTTTAGAATAGCTTGCTGTAGCTGTGTCAGATCGTATGGACTTGATGCAGCGCTTAGCCTAATTGTACAGCTCATCTCATGTAAGAAAGTCAGATGAGATCACAAAATCTCTGAGTTGTTTAAAATGTGTTAAGTTTATGTTACAAACCGGGAAAATAGTCTTGCCCCCAGTTCGATGCTTTCATGGGCTTAGATTTGAAGTCACAATCAAGTTTTCAAAGTATCTTACATTTGATGTGAAATGGCTGTCTGTTAGCAGATGAGAGGGAGGAATGCCTTGCTGGGCCATAACTTGCTAACTTCCATAAAAATGAGTTGCTGGTACATACAATTTAGTGCTTCATTCTAGGCAGAGAGGTTTTGAACAGTAGGAGTAGCTCCAAGAGACAAAGATGAATGAGTCTTTTTCTTTGGGGAAGGCTAGTACAGTTGTAGTAGATATTTTTAAGGTATCCAAGTTCTGCTATTAAATAGGAATATTTTTGTAAACTGGTCAATAGGTGGTACTGAAGCAAAGCATAAGCTGATGCTATGCTTATAGCAAGTTGTGTTGCAAGATCATCTGCACACAGGAAAGTATGTTTTAATTCCTCTGAAAGATGCTGGTGTGCACTGTTAAAGGGCAGTAGTGCAGGAAAGTTATAAATTTCCTAGGGTGGATTTAGATGATAATGAAACCGAAGAAGAGCCCTGGAAGCTACTTGGAGCAAAGTGTCTGCTAATTTTTTTTTCCCATTAGGTCTCTGGGGTGTACTTTTGTGCAGTCCTGCTAAAGTTTTAATTGAGTGGAGTGGTGGAAAAGCTTATTTGGCTGCAAGAGAGGTTTCTGGTTTTGTGGGTCCACTCCAGCTGTACCCTAAGGTCCTCTCTAGCCATTGTCATGGAGGGAGTCGTAGGTCTGTATTGGGTCTGGCTGAGATGGAGTTAATTCTCCCCATAGCAGTCCTCGTAGTGCTGTGCTCTGCATCAATAGCTAGAAAGGTGTTGATAGCACACCAGTGTTTTGGCTACAGCTGAGCAATGCTGGCACAGCATCAAGGCTGTCTCTCCAACATTTTTGCCCCCCCTCAATGGCAGGCTGGGGCAGGGCAAGATCTTGGGAGGGGACATAACCAGGACAGCTGACCTAAACCAACCAAACAGATACTCCATACCATATGACGTCAGCTCAGATATAAAAGCTAAGTTAAGGGAGATGGAAGGGGGGGGGGGCATTTTGTCTTCCGGAGCAACCACTACACGTACTGAAGCCCTGCTTCCAGGGAAGTGGCTAGACATCGCCTGCTGATGGGAAGTAGGGAATAACATAATTTGTTTTTTCTTTGTTTTCGTGCGCGACCTTTGCTTTCACTTTATTAAACTGTCCTTATCTTGACCCATGAGCCTTTTGTTATATTTTCTCCCCCCGTCCAGCTGACGAGGGGGAGTGATAGAAGGGCTTTGGTGGGCACCTGGCACCCAGCCAGGGTCAACCCACCACAAGGTCACTACTTCAGAATAGGGCTTCTCTCTTTACATGGGAAATGAGACATAGCCTAAGGATATTTAGGGTGGAGCATCCTCTGCTTGGGCTACGCTTTCTATTTCAGTGCGTATTTGGAAAAAAAGGGAGTTGAAATATGTGCAGTGTGTCTTTCTGTGTTATAGTCAAAGGTGGCTGTATTAGTGACCTGACGTGTGTATGATTATGTAGGAAAGCATTTTTGCTTTGTCGTCGGTGTGCTGGCTTGCTTATGCTATTTCACAGAGTAACCAACAGAAGGAAGGTGTTTGGGTGCCATGGCTTCCCTTTCTCCTACTTCTATCTGAACTGCCCGTCCTGAGTTTGGCTACAAACCAAATTAAACAGTCTGTAATTTCCTTGGAATTAGATGAATCAGCATTTTGGCAGGGTTTACTTGTAAAACATGAGCCCCTGTAGATGAACCATTTAATTCATGGATTGCCAAGGAAGACGCTTGTCTGTATGCTCATCTGAAGTTGTGCCACTGGAGGAGAACAGTCAGTCAAATTGTCTCGTGTCCCTGCCATCCTCAGCCAGGCGACTCACTCCTCAGAGAGGAAAATACTGGCATCACAAAAGGGTTCATGGCCCTTATGCAAACTTATCTTTTTCCTGTGAATGGTCTCTCTGAAGCAAGGGTTCTGCTGAATCTTCACTTTGCACTATTTTGTGAAAAATGTGGAAGGCATTTTCTGTAGCCTGAAAATGCTCTAAGTTAATTCTAAAAGTGAGTGTAGTTTACATGAAGGAAATTGTTTGTGGAGGTAAGGAAGTCTGATTTAGGCAGGTGATGTGTTTGAAAGTGCAGTTGTTATCAATGCTCCATGTTTACTTACCCTTGTATAAAGGAAAAACAGTGTCATACAGATAAAGCAATGACGTAATGTTTTTCCCCAACACTGATGTTCAGAGATGCTGTTGTGTAAGAGAGTGTCATGTGTCTGTGGCTTGGAAAGTGAGTCAGATGAATTCTGTGGTGCTTCTGTAATTGAGATTTTTGTGGTTTTCCATATGTAATAATCCGTTCGGATCGGAGGTGACATATCCTGTCATTCATACATGGGTAGAAATATTTTGGTTTTATGATCTTCCTGGTGTGTTGTACTGTGGTAAATGTATTAGACTAGAGCAAGCCAGTATACATGCCATTCAAAATTCTACAGTATTAGAGTCAGGAATAAGTAAATTAGGCTGAATGTCTTACATCAGAAATTACTTTTCAACTCTATATGAAAACGTTTGAAGTTACTGAAGAAATATGAGCTTAAATAATAACTTGCTGCTTGAACAGAAGTATATCTGTGCTGAGAAAGACACAAGCATTATCAGTCTACGTAAGTCTGAGACTCTGAACTTCCATAATGTTTTGTTTCAAACACTGTTGGGTTGTGTGTTGCACAGATGGGATGTTTTGAATGTGGGAGTGGTCAGCAGAGAGACAAAGTAAGTGCATAGGCAAGCTAGAGTAGCAAAGGTTGTTTTGCTTAGGGTTAAGCAACCATTGTTCATAGCGGCATTATTGCAAAGGAAGGGCATGGGGTACAGCATGTGTGTGTAGGCTCCAGTGAACATATCCATCTGTCCATAATGCAAAAATGAAGATGTTGGCAGAATGTCTTAAGACTCCTCTCTTACTGATGGGCATGAGCTATTATGTCAGGTGGAGGAATTGGAGGCAGTGTAGATCTTGGTTTACCTACACAACACTGCCTGCTTTATAATGAACAGTGGCAGTTTTTCATGACGAAATCCTGGCTAGGTTTCCTTCAAGCACTGTGGACAACAGCAGAAACATTCTGTGAATGTGTACGTAGATGCTTCTGTACGACTCAGTGATGGGTATACAGCCTATGATTTCTGTTTGTTGAAGAAAACTAAGGGTCATCCCACAGGTCTTTAGGATTTTTTAATGTTGCACCTGTTATGTGTACATGTCCCCTTTCTTCCTACAAGTGTTGCCCATTCATAGATTTGTTGTTTTAAATGGCGTACACATCAGAAGCATGAATGCTTGTGGTGGATACACTTGACTCCTAGATGTACTTTGATTTAGGCTGAGTAAGGAGCAAGAGGTGTCCTGTCAGTGTGGTGAAGTTGTGAGCTGGCGGCTGACATACGAGGGAGTGAAGGCACTTTGAAAAATATTTTGAAAGGTGGTTTTGAAGGCCAAAAATCCAAGATAGGCAAAGTGTAAAATGAGATACCAGAGGTAAAATGAAGTGATCTGTCTTGTCCGTACTATTGACTAGCAGACAAGTACTTCTCTCTCTAAGTATCTCTCTAAGTATCTCTCTCATCAGATTCCTTAGCTGAGACTAAGAGATGCTTCCTTATTCAAGGCAGAGAGATCCTTTACCCACAGCAGACCCTTGTTAAGTGAGTAACATAGCATGCTGCATTCATAGTATGAGACATTACTAGTGCATGTAGCTACTGAATATTACTATAAACATTATATGGAGAATTCAATTAGATGTAAATGCTTGAGCAAGCCTGAGACTAAGATTGGGCAAGCTGCAGGTGGGCTGCAAAAATCAGTACAGACAGGCATGGGGTCTGATTTGAACTTTGTATGTCAATGGTAGGGTAGTGCTTAGGCTTTGTGTCTCTCGCCTCTGTGTGAATCATTCTAACTCACTCAATCTTGCTTTGTATGTTTGTGCCATGCAGTAGTTAGTAGGGTGAACATTGTCAAAGTTAGTGAACTCTGTCAAGTTATTATTCTACCTCAACAAAATGTATCACTGCTTCTGTCTTTGCAGTGAGGTGCATTGCACTGATGTGTGCCAGTGGTGGAATATGAGGAAGGCAGTAATAGGATAGGTAAGTAAGAGGAGAAGTTATTTTTAGAGGATGCTGTGAAGATTACAAAAGTGGCAACCTGACATCATCACAGCTTTTTTTTTTTTTTTTTTTAAGTGTTATGTTCTGAACATTTAGAAAAAGAAAGAAGATTAAAATATAAGGTGTTGGTTTTCCAAACCAGTGACCAACAGTGACTGAAATATCTAATCCCATTAATTACTAACAATGAACGATCGTGGTTTAGTCCTGCTATTGCACTGGGAGGGAGGAAGGGAGGTGCCCATCGCACTCTGAATACTGACAGTCTGGGAAGCCTTCTCCAGAGTACCTCACAGCACATACTACCAGCTCTCTGCGAGCACCCAGTACAAGGTGCTACTGCTTCCCTCTTACACTGCCATCACTTTACCTTATTGCACCTACCTGTAGCTGCTGCTAAACATCAGTTGTAATTCAGATTCTGATAAACTGCCTTGAAGAATTTCTGGAAAATTTCACAAGACCAATTTTCAGCTTAGTGGTCACCTTCCATCAGAATGCTGGGAAGGTTGAAAGCATTTCTTTGTTAACACTCAGTAGAGGAAAATGGGAATAGATTATACTATGCAAAATTAAATCACAGACATCGCTGCAATAAAACTACAATACCCCAGATAACACTAAGTAGCTTCTTTGCCAATTAACTACTTCAAGACAACATCAACTGTTGCAAAAACTAAAAATGCTTGTCACTGTAGCATGCTAGTGTGAACCTCACACACAGCTCAGAAGGCAACATTAAAAGCCATACTTACCCTGTTTCTCTTGTACTAAATTAAGGTTTTTTCTCTCATTCTTTTTGTGTTCCTACTTTCTCTTCTATGTCAAATGATCACTCTATAAATTAAACAAATACAAGTAATTGAACTTCAGTGCTTAATGCTGACTTGCAGTGTGATCCTTTTTATAAAGAAAGAAAAAAGGAATAAAACATTGATCAGACCAGGAATTTTGACAGACAATTTAAGGATGGGCACACAATAAGCAGAAATAGGGAGAATTCAGAGTTCAACTTCACTGAAAATTTCTGAGTGCAGTTTCAAAATGTGGGCCTAGGCACCAGCTTCTTCAGAAAAACAATGAAGAAAAAAAAAAAAAAAATCACACACACATCATAACTATGTCATTTATCTCCTGACATGCCAAAATTCTAGACCTACACACACAAACAAATAGCTGTTCCTGAAAACACAACTAACCACAGAAATGAAATAGCCACCCTAAAAGTTTGAAATGCTGGTTACATACAGTAACCAAGCACCCCAGTAATTGGAATGGGGAAGATAAATGGGAGAGTACACAGAAAAACATACCATGTAAAACCAGTCATTAAGCATTTACCTTCATAAACAGTCTGATGATACTCAGACTTAGTGCCAGTGTAACCTTCTGGAGATTTTTGGATATTCTGCACACAAAGGACTAAAGGGCATTTTTGGTTTATCAAATGTTAACTCTAACTTGACTGAATGGATGTAGGATGCTACTGATCCATCTGAATCTTAGGTGCTGTAACTTACTTATAAAACCAGATGCAAGTTACAGGTAAAGTAAGTTATAAACCATGCTTTCTCTGGGAGTGATTCTGTTACAGAGATTTTCATAGAAACCTAGAGTACCTCACCTGAAGACAGGTTTGCAGTAGGCCTGTTGTAGAACAAGTTGTGGTAATAAAAAAGCACTACAGCTAATTACACTCTGCATTTCAGATCTCAAAGCTACCGGGGAGTCAAGCTTTAGGTTCCTTTCTTGCCTCTGAAGATGCTTAGGGGAAATGGCTGTTCTGTTGGTAGGCTGGAGAATAAAGTTTCTATAAAATATTCAGCATGGCTCAAATTGCATTTCTTTCTTCTTTATAATGTTGTAAAATATCTGAAAATGCCTGGTTATTTGTAGGTGGTGTTGCTATGCAACCAGTTCACCTTTCTTGCTTGCTTTTAGAGATGAGCAGGTAGTAATTCCCCTCTTAATGTTTTACCCAAACTTGCGAACAACAAAAACAAGAAAAAAAAGCAAGTTGTTTTGCTAATGCTTTTATAGGTATGAATATATTCCAGCTAAATTCTAAACTTGTTTGTTAAAAGTAAAAATCTTCATGAAATACTTTAAATCTTTTTCCAGGTAAGTAAGTGGCATTTTGTTTGTTAGATAAACAGCCCCATGAAAAAAAACAGGAAATCCCAAGTAAAAATGTTAGAAAAACAAGAGAGCCCAATCCAAAGAAGGTGAAAAGAAAAAACACATTCATGTGTATACACCCACCTGACACTATGAGATACCGAAAGATCTAATTTCAGCAAATCATCTATGTATGCGATTATAAAACTGTTCAATAAACAACAGAAAATTACAGATATATAACAGAAAGGCAATAAATGAAAGGCCATATGATGTAGGATCTACATTTTTTCATTTCAAATGGTAGAGTACCTGAATGGCAGACATGCCTATATTTAATAAAATAGTAGAAAATTATTTGACAATGCTTAACTATCCATATGCAGGTTTGGGCTCTACTGTCATGTTAATACAGAGAATTTAGCAAGACTACCTATATTAGCTTTCTCTTGCAATTTGAAGCCCTAGAAAAAAACACACTGGTCTTTTCTTGTACTTCAAAAGTGTACTGCAGAGCAAGGACACTCTTTGTTCTTCATGTGCAGTGTTCTATGGTATCCTTTTAGGATGTGATGTTTTTCCTTTTCAGGACTGTATAGTGTACACTGAGCAGGTGCTGCATCGCCTCTTACATAGTAATGATGCAATCCACAACTGTAATTAAGTACCAGTATTCATCAAGTTCACAGTACCATGCTTTTCTAGCTCTCTGCCTCACCCTCAACCTTCTTGTGCCTGCTCTAGTCTCTTTGACTGGTTTCATAACCTCAGCCTCCAGGTCTCTCAGGTGACACGGTGCAGTGCCCTCTCCATCACCTCTTACACCATCAACGCCTTCACCCAGTAAAGGAACAATTGAAACAAAACAAAACAAAAAGAAGAATGAGGAAATATGAAAGAACGTTATTTCCCATGAAAGCCCAAAGATCTGTTGGCTTTTTCTTGGTACGCTGCAGATTATACCCCTCCTATTCAAATCAACATAAGTGACCTCGAGTCAGATGGAATACAAATGAACAAGGATGTAGATGAGATCAGAGTTGTCTTTCTTACAGAAATACTCTCAGCATGAAAAAAAATTTACACCCTCTGCTCCTTATATGCACTGTTCTTCAGCTGCACAAAGACACTTCACCAGCCAAAATCAACCTTTCCATGCTCTGTATTTAAAACTTCCTATGAGGTCAGAAGCAACGGCATGTATGTCTTTCTTTTTAAATACTCGTATTCAAACCTCTTAAGTAAGTAAGTTGTTCAAAAAAGCATGAGATGATAGATAAGGTACGTCCAAAACTAGTAGATAACACTTAACGTTACTCTTTCTTACTATATCTCTGTTCTTCATCTGAGTGTAATTCTACACCAATAAAATAGTATTGCATAGGCTAGTTAATTCATGTTTGAGAAGTACTTTGATACTGTAGCAATGAGTGCCACAGAGTGGGAAAAGCATGAGAAAATCAATAGCTCCACCTTCAGAGAGAATTTGAATAGTGTATGATAAATGAAGCCTGGAATCCCTCGGACAGCACCCTTCCATACTTACGTACAAAGAAGGGACTAAATTAATTAACATTACAGTGAACCATAATTCTGCTTTTTCCAACTTGAATACATGATCTGTTATCTTTAACATTATTTGCTTATGTTTTCTCCTAGGTAAATATATACACCAATATTTATCTTTTTTTTGTTTGTTTGTTTGTAACTAACTGTGTCACAATTCTAGTTACTAAAGCATGTATTTTTCAGTTCAACATGTTTTTTATTAAGTTTTATTAGGAAAAGTGCCAGATGGTTTGTTACAAAGAAACACTCAACATCAGCAGAAATAACAATGCTGAAACTGGATAAGCTTTTCCATTTAGGTTAACAGTACAAGGTAAGCTTCATTGCTTTCAAGCTGAAAAGATTATCTGGAGAGGTAGATTAGCCTCACTTCTGTGTGCCTGTTTACTAGAATACGGATCATCAGCTTAGTGCCTGGAAAAAATTTTTGGGAAAATACAGATTTCCATTCTCTGGTATCCCGTCAAACAAAAGGGACAGGGTCTCATTACTTTAACTAGTTATTACTCATGAGACTCTTAATTTCTTGAATGCCTGCAGAAAGAGGACAATGCTGTTGGCACTGGATCTTCCACTCAATCTCACCATAATGTTCTGTGAGGTACTGGTAATCTGTTAAAGTAAATATGTTGCCTGGATTGTGCACTCCACAGAAACTAGTCTTTGTCATTTGTAGAACATGTTCTTTCAAGTCTATTTGCTGGAATGAGACTTGTACTTGGAGACAGGTATTGGGTAGCATCTATGTGATTTGCAGTACCTTGAGGTTGTTACTTTCATTAATTGCTCTGGATGTTAATGGTCATTTAATTGTATGTTGTGTAATCCAGCAACTACTATTTTGTAAAGGTTAATGAAGCCTTTAGGCAATTATGATCGTTACAAAATTCCCTGACCTTTGTATAATAGCTTGTTCCTCTAAAAAAATTGCTATTGACAGTAAGTGTTTCACTGAGGGCGGGGAAAAAAAAAAAAAAAACACCACCAAAAAAACAACCTGCAGAGATGGAGGCAGACAGCAGAAGAGAGAGTGAAGAAGTAAAATGCATCATTAAGCTTTTCACAATATATAAGCAGAAGGAGCACTCACAGAAAATGCTCCTAAAAATTGATCAGAAATACCTCCACGTAATTGCCTAAATGCAGCAACTACAGCTAATGGTATCTCTTACCACATGTTCCCACAGAGGATGCATTCTGAGCTATCACTTCAGAAAAAGCTCCCACCGGCAGCTGTCATGCTGGGAAGGGCTCGACTAAGGCGCACGAGCTCTACCATGCTGTCATTGCATGGCTGATCTACGCACGCACCCAGAATTTACCTCGGCTCCTGCAGAAAAACAGTAGCAGTAAACCAGATGTAATCCTCTTTCATGGTTTCTGTATTCAGAGGAGCCCTAGTTGGAAAGATGGCGTAGTGTTTATACCTTTTTTCATGTTCAGAAATTGTGCTGATACCTCTTACTCTTACAATGCAAATCAAATTTAGAAATCAGTAATTTGTTTGTTTGTTTGTTCATTGCTGAAACTCCCTCGTAAGCTACTATTTCTGCTAATCACCCCAAGAATTAGAAATACAGTTCAAAATTCTGTTTATTAAGAACGTAAATTGGGATATGCATTTGCTTTGTGCATTTCTCAGTGCATAGGACCAGATCATTCATCTAGAATAAGGGTGGATAAATACAGTGCTTACTACAATCCCTACTGGACTGCATTGGTAGCATCTGACAAGTATATAAGGACCGAGTGTGCAAAATCCAGGAGTGCAGTTGGCATAAGTGGAGACTAATACTGCATTTTTTTAACAGTTTGTGGACCTCGGCATGGATCAGGTACATGTTTAATTTACTGACAACTTACTCATTATACACACCTTCTAAGCACAGAAGTTGCATGTGGTTGGAGCTGCATGTCTCTATGGCTGCTAGTTTCATTTGCAGGATTAGCTGAGTATCTGCTTGTTCTGCAGCCTTCCCCTCATAGTTGTTTCTTTCACTTAAGCAGTCAATAGTACGCAGAAGACAGAGTGCCCAATCTGTAGGACCAGAAGGCTTTTTTTATATGATTGTGCTTTGTTGATGGTAATTATATTTCTTACTGATAATGCAGCAAGATTTCATGTCTAGCATTACTTTTATAAAAGTGTCATTTTGAACACATTAAATGCCTTTGGAAAATAATAATAATATTTTCATTTCAAACTTCATTAAATGGAAGCTGAATGACATATTGATAGCTGACCAGGAAGCTAATTTTTCTAGTCGAAAGGCTTGCCGTTTGCATTTCTATTCTGCAATATGATCATAAAATTTATTTAGTACCCAAACTGCAGATTCCTGACTGTCGTTATGGGTTTTTAACTACTAGTGGTTTTTGGGTGAATAATTATAAAGGAGC
This sequence comes from Haliaeetus albicilla, assembly GCF_947461875.1. Taxonomy (NCBI): domain Eukaryota; kingdom Metazoa; phylum Chordata; class Aves; order Accipitriformes; family Accipitridae; genus Haliaeetus; species Haliaeetus albicilla. The sequence goes on from NC_091486.1 coordinate 37,789,425, forward strand.
AAGTGGTGACTATGGTTTGGCTGCTTAACAGACACTGCTATAAATGGCTTGTCTTGGAAATGCTCTCATTAATGTATTGCCACCTCTGATACATGCCAGACTGAACCTTTTTCAGTTAAGGAAGTGTCTTTTTGTTGTCCTGTGTAATTCATCTCCTACCTCACTTGTGTTTTCCAGAGGAAGCAGCTCTGTCAGTCTGCCAAAAAACCAATTTCCTGTAAAAGCACTTGAAGACCATTTCATTCTAAACAGCCTTTGGAACCATTGAAGTTGTTGGAGAAGGAGGAATGCAGCTGGGCTGGACATAGGGCAAAAGGAAGACATCATATGACAGGAGTTCCACCTGATTTTTTTGATTTTTTTTTTTTTTTTTAATTTACAGCTGCAAACAAGAAAAAGGAGTGTAGAACAGCCCACCCAGAAGTTCCTAGTACAAGCTTTTCATTAGAATATACTGATTTGGCAAAACTGAAGTGTTTCATGAGTGTGTTAGTTTTCACAGAACTCTAGTCAAACACAGGCTGTTGAGAAACACCTTCTTCCCTCTATTTTCCCTGCTATGCTACTCAGGACAGCCAGTGATTCAAAATCGGTGTCTCTGGGCCAGAAAGCAGCCAAATACACAAAACTCCCCCTGAAAGGGGAAGCCTGGGTCCATCACCCTGTGATAGCTGGCAGGGCTGCACAGCTCTGGCTGCCCTGGGGAGCTGGAGGCCCGACCGCTTCCTACCTTGGGAGCCAGAGACCCAGGTTTTCATGTCCTTGCCTCTGCTTGCAAGACAGAGAAACTCTCAGTTGGAAACCTGACCTCTCTGGACAATCCTCAGCCAGTCAGACACTGTGAAAAGGATTTTGGTTCCTAAACCTTGGGCTCCCAGCAAGTTGCAGTGGTATTTCTGGGGAAATGAGTGTGAGAGCTGCAAGAAACAAGATATTCACACCCTGTATGCTTTATATCTAGACCAAGCATTTTTAAATAATGTCACTGGTTTTTATGGTTAAAAAAGACCACTTGCAAATTTTTCACATGCTACAATAAAACCTGTTTCATACACATGGTGAAATACAATCTCTGAAGCTGAAAATGTATAGTTTGACTGTGGAGCTTCTTTGGTAAGATTTTTTTTCTTTAGGAAAGGAAGAACCTTAGATGGAAGAGACCCTTGCTGACAGCTTATCATCTCGTTAACCAAACCTTTCTGAGCCAGTTTATAAATATGTATGGTTGAAAACCTTAAAGCCTTCCTCCTTTAAGGGTATTATTTTTGCCTAGTACACTAATCGTCTGCCTCTGGAGAGCTAATCCAAATCTTGGCCTGGTCACACACAACCCTGTTTTTTCCCCTGAGGAGCACAAGTTACATGAGTGGCAGCTTCTCTTTAATGGGAGAGCCCAAACTACAGAAGAAACGGGTTTCAGAGCTCTGCAGTATCTTTACAGCAGTAGAGATAGATAAGCCAACAAACATCTCCAACTGCGCCATCTTCTTTTCCTGACTTACTGAAAAGGGGCACTACCCATGCACTTTTAAAAGCACCGTCTTTAAAGATTTCTTGCTATATTTTGTGGTTCTCATTCATTTACGCACAATAATGAAGGAAGGATGAGCTGCAGCAAGTAGGATGCACTAACTAACTGCTTCACTTGCAATCTCACCATTGCCTAGAAGCTGCCAATGCTTGCTGAACTCACTCACCTTGCTTCAGTGACCAGTGCCTCTGAAGGAAGTGAGACCTCAGCTGAAGACTCTTTACCATTTAGTCTAGTAGTTATTTGGTATTCGGAAGAAAAAGATCAGAAGTCTGTTTAATATTCAATACATTTGCCACTTACAACTTTTCCTTAAAACTCATTTCTACTATGAGAAACAAAACCCTCTTTCAGAAGGGCTAGGAAATTGTAACTTTTATACCTTGCTACTCCCCAGAATTTTCTTGTAGTTGCCTTATGTCTTACACCAATTTGTTTTAATCATTAAATATAACTGATATTTTCTTTGGAGCAGGGGATATTTTCTTCTCTCAGTGAGACAAGTTTGTGAAGAGACTTAATATCTTTTATTAAAGAAACTGATAAAGTTGGGGGGGGGGAAGGGCAAAGAGCTTTCAGGCATACGAGCTGGCAGCAGCAATGTTTTTATTGCATGTGCTTTTATAGAGAAAGCCTAAACATTAAGTAGAGCCTCTGGAAAGTAAAGAAGTACTATAAAAATGGATAGGAGTATAAACTGTGCTTAATTCAAATAACATTTCTCATATCTAGACTGCCAGTCAAGAATCTCCTTAGACTATGTTGGACTATGGATCCTTTTAAAGCAAAGAAATGTACTCAGCACTGATTACCACTTCAGAATAACTAGAAATTTACTGCAAGACAGTCTCTTATAATGGTATTTAGTACAAAAATATAATTTTTCATGTACTTACTTACTGACTGAGCAGAAATGTTCAGACACTTAACAATTTCATTTATGTATGTGTATGCATGTATATTATGGTTTAGAAGTAGTGTTCTAAGGTACTTTTTTCTTTGTGATACTGTGCTAGCTTTAATGTACGTCAAAGTTAGTTAAACAAACCAGAGATATGCAGAGTTGTGCCACAGTAAGCTAAGCAATCATAACAAAGAGTTAATTGATTTTTAAATGGAATGAAAGAAAGAGCACTATGTCTAAGTTACTTTCGTGTTTTTCTTATTGTTGTATAGGACTTCAGCAGATTAAGATACAGTACATAAAAGGCCAAGTTATCTCCTCTAAGAAGAGCCAAAGCACTCTGAAAATAAATAAGCAAAAAAAAAGGTAACATGAAAATCCCAATGAACTGCAACATGATGTGCTCAAATAGTAGATAAAGCAATAGTTGTGTTCAGCTTACTGCTGCTCTGTGATTGCTTCTGTGAGCGCAACAGAAGCCATAATTAAGAAGGTAGCAGAAGGGGAGCACAGTTGACAGAGTGGGGGCGTCAAAAGGAATATTGCAGAGCCATAAGCCAAATAGGAAGATTCAAGGTGGCTATTTCTGCAGCACAACAATGCTAAAAATGCCACTGCTACTTCTAATGCTTTTATATGCACAAATGTCAACATCAAAACCACACCAATTGACAGATAGACAAATGTATGTCTGTCCTTTCCTTTGTAATCTTCTTTCACTACTCCCCCTGTTTCAAAGCCCTGTTGATTTTGGGTTGTTTGATCCAGCAACAGAGCAAGCAAATGGAAGCATCAAAGATCTTTCTATGCTTATTTGAGAGAGCAAGAGGAACAAAAAGAAGAATGGCTGATAGATAATAGCTACTAAAGGAAGAGAGGGAAAGCCTGATAAAGCTATACATGATTTGAAGATTTTAAGGCTGCCTTGCTGTCACAAAACTTACAGATCACCACTTGCCATGGCTAACACCACCATCATCTTAATAATCCATTGCTGGGAACTATCAATCACTTAATCACCATTATTGGACAAATGATAAATAGCCATTCGTAACAATTGCTGTGGATTTGTACCTACCTTTGCACGGAGAGTATGTTGTGCAAAGGACTGTATTAATTTTGCAAAGTAGCGCTGACTCTTTGTTGCCATGGATGAAAGACAAAAAGAGAGCTGTTGAAAAGAAATGGTTTGAATAAAGATAAGTATAGAAATAGTAAAAGAAAGCTAGAAAAAATATCCAGATGCAATTTTTTTTTTTAAATGGAGTAGTTTAGATAAACTGAAGGAACAGGAGAAATACAGTTTATGAAACTGCACTTCAGATTTCTCTTACGCTGTGTTGCGCTCAGTCTCAGCCACCTTCTTTTCCAAGCCAGCTTCTTCCCTTAGCAGGAATTGTGCGCTACAATGAGCTTTCTTCTGCCTGAAAATAATTTCAAACTGAAGACTATAGCAGAAGATTTTTTTTTCCCCTCCCCCTACAGCTGTTACAGTTGTTCCAGCCTATGTCAGCACAAACCGTGAAAGTCCAAAATGGTTGAATAGGCATAGAGCAGACCCACCAGGGTTTAAGGTTGTGTCTTATTCTCTGTTCAGGGGAGAAGGCCTGTGCTAGCCCTCTTTTTTTTATGCATACCTTTTTTTCTTTTCACTAGTCAATCCTAGGTAGTACCAGACAGAGCTTTCGTCTTTCTTTGGGTTTGCTTTCTTTCTCTTTACATAGGACATTGGCTTGATTGCATGAAATTATGTGGCTAGAGGACAAATTACTGATTGCTGCTTTGCCCCTTTGCCTTGAGCTACAAGTACTAAAAGCAATTAAAAATTACAGACCTAGAGAATTCCTAGAATAAATATAATACTTTTACAACTACTACACACAATTTCTCAAGAGACAAGGTTTTTATCATATGGCATTATCAGATAGACTTAGCTTTATGAAACAGTCAAACTGGCCTACTTTTTACTTATGTAGAGTTTGCAATACAAGGAGCTCTCAGCTAGTAGCAACCCTCAGGAGTCATCCCCTCCCTTCCTATTTTAAAGTCTTCATGGAGTTGGTCATTTTGTTTATTACAGGTTATCCCACGTAAAACACTAGCATTAAAACTTTCAAAAGTTAGGTCCATATGCTTAACATTTATAACTATGCATCTGAAGAGTGATCCAGCTTTCCACAGTGCTGAAAAAAGGAGCTTTAGTCCCTCCATCTATAAGCACTGATATTTATCGCTTTCTGCTGTCCCTGCTACTTTTCAGTTTTTCAGTTGCAAGCCTCCTTCCAGCACGCTAGTCCTATTACCAATACTCTGCTTAAGTAAGGCTGCTTGCAGAAAATCAGTTCCACAGGTAATTCTAGTAAGAGATCTTCTAATGTGTGCCTTCTGTGGTGATTTATTCTTCAAGATTGATCAGATTTTGGATCAGTTCTCCAGACATGATGACAAATGCTTTCTGGATTTTGGATGGGCAGTAACTTGACCTTCAAAAGGTTGTTTTCTCCCATCATTAGTAGCATTACTTGTACAACCACCAGAGCCATACCTCTTATTTTTTCCCAGATGCCTAAACGTACATTCTGCATTGCCTGTTTTACAGAAAAAGATGAGAAAGGGGAAAGCAATGGCCACACTCAGTGGATGAGGAAGCTAAAGTTCACCAACATCAAAAGAAACACATTTGTTAATCTTGGTAGGATGCAGATCACACCCAGCCTGATTAATGGATTAAGTAAGTGAGATCAGACTAGAAATATTTGCTAAAGATAACGACTGAAATCAGATTTCTAGAGTCCCAATCTGTTACTTAGTACAAGCCCTCTTTTAACACTCACGTGAAGTCTGATCACCCCAGTTTGGCTTCCCAATTTCTACGAATTGGGAAACGACTGTCTCAACAAGAGGGGCACCTGCCCAGGAGCAGTCAGAGTTATAAGAAAACAGCAACATGTGGCATGAAAAGCAGCCAATGTAACAAGATCTGAATAAGCTGCGGAATTACTGTAGCATTTGGGAGCACAGTTATAAAATACTTTGGATTTTTTCTTGATTGTTAGGATAAAAGATTTTGTCACTCCAATCACAGTAAGCAGAACAGAAATTTTAAGCTCATTTAGATCCTGCTCACTTCTGCTAAATCGCATGTAAACAATAACAATGTACAACTTTTGCTATGCTATAGCCAACCCCAGGATCAGCGGGGGGGGGGGGGGGAAGTAAATCAGTCAAGACTTAAACGATTCAATAATACTGAAAAGGTAAAGTGGCACATGCTTATTTTTGTCTTAGAAAGACACTATAGATGAAAATGATAACCGTTTTAACTGTAGTAATGCCAAGAACAGGAGTAAGACCCACAGAGATAAGTGTCTTCAGCAATCTCTCCCAATTATAGGCCAGCTGTTGTGTTCAGAACATCTCCACAGAAGATTAGAACCATAGGCTGGAAGGTAGAAGCAAGAAATTGGAGTTTAAATCTCAAAAGTGCATCGCTAACCAGTCACACCAGCCTGACATTTGAAACAGCTTTTGAAATGTTACTTCAAAAATCTGAGTCTCTTACAGCACAGATGTGGGGTTTTTTAACGCTCTGTTTCAAAGCAGTATGTATGAGCCTTAGAATTGGGTATCTGACACTTTAGTTTATGTTTGTTTAGAAATACAAGTAAATCACAGAAATAACAAGAGAAGTTCAAACTGAACACAGCCATAGAACAACTCCTGGGCAGAGAAATGCTTTCCTTAACACCATGTAATTTGCTCACCAAAATAACCACCACCTACAGGAAGGAGTTAGCCTAGCTTTTTAAAATTGCCATTACAACAGTCATACCTAAAGTACCAGTTCCTAATCTGAAGGACACTAGGTAGCTCCATTCGAGATACTGTTCCATGTATGGCATTTTACAATTGGTTATAGCCACTGAATAGTTCAAACCCGTAAGGCAAAAGTATAGATCAGCCAGTCAGACACAGAATTTGCATTTCCTAATTGACTAGCGGTAGGGACAGCCTCCTAGACCCAAGTATTAGTGGTTCTGATACCGATTAACAGTGGTGGAATGCACAGAATTTCCTTTGCTGAGCTAAAGCTAGGGGGTTTGCTTGAGTACCTTCCCCCAGCTTCCCCAGCACTGGCCTCAGCACGTGCTTCCCCTGCAACCCATAGGGACATGGGGCAGGAAGGAGGATAGGAAACCCTTTTAAAAAGAAATCTGTGGGCAAGATGGGGAGCAAGATGATCGCAGGCAACATCCTCGCTGTAAATTATTCCCACTTTCACAGCCTCTCATGGGAACAGTAGTAAAAGTGACAAGAAAAAAAGTGTTCACAATATGCCTATTTATTAATTTCAATCATCTCAGCACCCATGTTACATTTAGAAATAACTCCAACTTCTAAGATAAGTAATATCATTCACTAGCACTTCTCTGCTATGTGTTTGTACACTTCAAGAATCTCATTTAACTTGAGTCCTTGCTGAACTGAAGGCGTTTTAGCTAGATTTTATTTAATCAATACATTAATAATATACACTATTTTTTTTCCACAGAAAATGAATCCTTTCTTGTGACCACCCAATCTGTCTTCACTCCTATCCTCAAAGTCCCACTCAATCCCTCAGGAGAAAATTTGTATGGGATTATGGATCTGTGTCGAGATTTCACCCTGGCTCCCCTCACAGGAACAGCAGCAGTAAATTCCCAGCTGTAAGGGCACTTTCCTACCATTAGCCATCAACGCTGACCAGCTCATACTGTGTTTCTCTCATAAGGCAACTACTCTGCACATCAAGGAATTTCTTGGGTTGGGAAAGATTGGCAAAGCATATATCTCTGAAATGCAAGCTATATTCTCTGCTATTTGAGAGTCACAAAAGCAGTTGTGACAATTTAAAGTGGCTGAATGAGTTTTAACTGCAGGGTTGTTTTTTCCTTACTATGTGGACGGACATAAATATTCCAACCACAGCAAATGCCCTAGGTTTGATTTTAGCTCCATTTCCAAAATGATGAACAGTGTTATATAACTAAGAAGTCCTCAAAATGTTGGAAGAGAGAATGGTATGAATACAATACCCCAAACACAAATTAGAGACATTTCAATATAGCATTCACAGCTCCTAGTTCCCTTGTAGCAAATCAGCAAAGGTAAAGCAAAATAAGTAAGTAAACTGAAAGCAAAGTGCTCTTCCAACTCCCTTTCAATACAATTTCAATACAATTGCCTGGCTGAATCTCTCTCACCATGCTAGATTTCCACCACAGATCAGTACTTTGTCATTTTGTCACTATTTGAAACATTGTCATTTAAATTATACGATAGTCACAACCAAAGTACCTGATGTGTCCAAATGATGAACCGCCAACTCCTGCCAAAAACAATAAAGCGGCAACACTTATTTTCTGCTGGGTAAACAGCTTCATTTCTGTATTACAGAAGATTTCTTTCATAGCTGAAAAATTGCACTTTAGCAGCCCAGGAACATTTGCAATCTTGAAATCCTCCCATTCCCCAACCCCTTTCTATGCTCTCCCTCGCCCAACCACGTTTAAAAATCTGATGGGAGCAGAAACTGCTGTACATTATAATCTCTATAACTTTTCCAGCATTTCTTCCCAGTCATTCATGACTATTTAGCACGTACCTCAAAGAGCTGTGTAGTGCACCATCTGCAAAAACAGTACAGATTATGACTGTGGAAACAAACAGGTATTAGTCTCGTCATCCCACTGAACATTTGAGAGATGTCAGGAACAACAGCAGCCCATCATCTGTGGGAAAAAATACACCACCTCATTGCAAATGGACTTGGCACTGGTGACACTTTAAAGTGAAGAATGCAGAAGTGTGCTCTAAGTGTAGGCAAAGAGGATGATTTTTATCCCAGAGCATAAGATCTTAAAAGCATACTATTGGGCCAGATTGAAAAAAAACCCAAACAAACAACAGAAATATTTGAATGTTCATTACCATAAGCGCAAACTGAAGTGAAACACTTGAAAAACTGGTAGTGCCAAGGGATTTTACAGGCACTACTACAGGATTTTGTTTCATCCGGAAGGCTTTTTTTTTATTGTCTGAACATGCAATATCTCCTCGAGTTATTTCAGTTGCTTTTTAAAAATGTTGTAAAATGCTTTTGTTTGTTTACCATGCACTTAAATGATCCTACACCAGACAACTAGAGATCTGTTACATGTATTGCAGGAGTTAGTTTGTTTATGCCAAATTCCTCTGCAGCCTGTGTTGCTGCATGTGAATCTGGTGGATCCAGGCACTGAGAAGGCAGGATGTCCTGATCCCATGCTGGGATCCCTGCTAAAGCACAGGATGCCTGGAAAAAACAAGCTGCCTTCATGACTAGTTATTCCTATGCCCTGTTGCTTCTGGCATTTAACATACAGGTCAAAGGTCTGCCTTCCTGGGGGATCGTTGCCATGAGCTCCCTTCTGTCCTAGAGGATGCAGGTTCAGATTTTTGGGTGAGTCATTTTGTAATGGCCCCTTCCAGCTAGAACTGTTGAGCATAAGAAATGGTTATCTTTCCTTTCTGTATAAAATTTAAAAACCCCAACGCTTTGCATTGTGACGTCTATGATAAAATTTTGGGCATTTGTTTGGTTCTAGCAAAAAAACGAGATCTAGTTTGAAAGCACATGCCCCACTTATAATTCCCTCAAGTGGTTGCTACTTAGCTCCTAAAAATATCTTCTGCTTCTCCTTTTCTCCTTTGTGAACAGGAACATCTTGCTAGTTCTTGGAAGGTGAACATAGCATTTCACCACTTACTAGCTTTAACAAGGTCACAGGCAACACTTGCAGTCCCAGACGTTTTCGTGTAGCTTCCCCTGCAAATGGTGGTCTGCCACAGTTCACTAGCCAGGAGGTTTCCTCTTTCAAAGGTCTTCAGCATCTAATCTGCAAAAATAGATGAAACCAGTTTTAAAAGTTATGGCAGCATAAAGAAGCTCAATAAATGGGGCTGCTCTGAGTTCTGTGCCATCATGTCTACACCAATGCTGGTCTCCTCTGTCTGTCAGTTTACAGTATGACCTTAGAGAGAAACTATGCGGGAGATTCCTGACTGAATTCAGGTTTGGGCCATCATCTCTGAGTAATTTCCTTAGCAAAAAGGAAAAGTAGTGCCAACTGACCCAGAGCTGTAATACTCTGGAAGCGGGTTTTGCAGCCTGATAACTTTTTGTGCTGGTTTTTGGACATTTGAACATTGTGCTGCTACAATGGACATTTGAACACTAGCAAGCGTTCCTTTGTTTTGCTTTTAGGGGTGGGTTTATGTCCCCACCAATCATAGTGATGTAGCATAGGCCCTTTTAATGGAAAACTATTAAGGGTTTTGTACCCATCAAGGTTGTTTTATTTGATTTAGCAGACCCGAAACTGAAGCTGATAAAGACCTCGGTTTTATCATGCACTTTGGAATGTGTTGCATCCAGCCAGCATAGATAGCATTGGGTTGTGAGAAAACCTGAAAGCAAGCTATTGAGCTTTAATTTCAAGGGGACAGAGACTGCCAAAAAACCATTTTGTATTTCTGAACAGAAGTCATGATTCTAAGCCAGTATTTTGCTTTTTGACAACCACTGCTAGGTAGCAACAGCAGAATTTCTAATTTCCCATGCTGCAAAGCAAAGAGGCTTTTTTTCACATCTGCCATTTCTTTAATTCAACTTGCAAAAGTAATCCCTTTAAGAGGTATTAAATCGGGACACTTTTTTTTTTTTTTTACTGAGCATTACTATCATCATGACTTTCACTACAGTTAGCAAGAGGTCTTCTGCAAGTTTGTGAAGTCTTTCAGCATTAGTAATTAAGTGACATACATAAAAAAGGATGGTTTAATACGTACAGCAGTGGTGAAACAAGCTATATTTTTCCTGTTTCCAGTTCACTTAGCTGAAGACTCAAAAATCAAAAAAACCCAACCAAACAAGACAACTTACTGGACTTCAGTAAGGAAACAGAAAATGTTTGCCCCCTTCAATCCCAGCTCAGAACCAATTTACCTGCTTTCTACACAAATTGGAAATTTTAAGCCACTTTGGGGGTGGGTGGATGGAAAAGAGTAAGAGGTTTTGGACATACCAACAAATACAGTATTCTTTAGCATGCTTACACTCCCTTCTTTAAAATATGGGAGATTTTTTATGCCATTTCAGGAAAGCAGAAAGTTGATGACTGTTTCAGGTCTTCATTAGAGCATCTTCAAGTAGCGATTTTCCAATTGATGATGATTTTTGTGTATTATTTAGTAAACAAATTCTTAATCTAACTAAAAGCATGTTTTCAAAAACTGTCTGCAATATTTCAGTCACTGGGAATTTCTGAATGAGTTCGCAAGATCCCAAATTATTATGGAATCCACCACCCTCAGTGCAGCCGCCAAAACACTTTCTGCAGTTCATTAACAACACAGAAGAATGATTTTGGCATCTTTGAAGCTTATCCTTAGAGAACAGATAGTCTTATAATTTTTCCACCCACTCATTTTAGGAAGTCTGCATGCTGTAAGCACTCCTCCTCAGAACAGTCAGGTGAAGGATTATTGATACAGTGCTATCACTTAGTTTTGTTTGTATGATCAGGAGATAAGACATGTGAAAAGAAATGGCTTGCATAAGTCTGCTTGGGTGGAGTTGAAACCTTTCTAGTAAAACCTTGGCTTCTTCATCGGAAAGACTGTTGAAATTAATGCAATTATTTATTTGACCATAGTCCAAGTATAGTCAAAGGGCACACACACAAAAATTGGAAGTTGCAAATACATTTTTCAATAATCCTTTTTTGCAACAGCATACTAATCAAAGAACTTAAAGCTCCTCCTAGGAAGGTATCCAGGAAAGCTGTTGATCTGCGCCACTGGTGGTGAAGTGTTAATGCTATGTTAGTGGGGAGAGATGATGTACCAAATAATTTTTTATAATTTTAAGTGAACTACAATGGACTACTGTCTCTTTAGAAGGAGGCTGAGCATAAAATATAAATTGGAGAGACAGGGAACTTGTTTTGGTGGGATATTTATGACGCTATAGTACTCCTGGTAGTTTTTCTTAGGGGAAGCTCCTGCAAGATTTGGCTACTATATTGACAAAAAATTAGCATCTCTCCCATCCTGCCCAATAAAACAGTAATGGAGATGAACCACACATTGTGATTTTGGGAGATGTTCTGATCAGATCCTGACAGGCACAGTACATAAACCTTTTAAAGAAAATTTTTCAAACTTATGCAAAAAATTTGAAATATATGTATATAAATAAAAATATGATACTGATAACCTTCCTAGCCTAGTATGTTTGCATTTATTTCTAGAGTTTGGGGGGGTTGGATGGGGGTCGCAGGGGGTAGAGTGCAGAACATCTGTTTATTTTTTTTGTTTAGGGGGGGAGGGGGTGTTAACCCCTCCACTATTTTCTTTCCTTGTGTGGTAGAACATTGCTGAGCCAATAGTAACAAATTTCATCTGGCAAGAGCCTTTTGTGACAGTCAGATAAGAAGTAATATCTATGAAGGAAAAGGTTTGATTCTCGCTGACATCACTGGAAAATGGGAACAAACTGACTAGAAATTTTCCAAAGGCGGGAAGTCAAAACTAGTAGCCAAGTTGAATTAACACCTTCAGTGAAAAACATAATGCTGTCTGCTGTTCAGAACTCATTATTTTTCTCCTCTGTAGTATGAATTCGTGTGAGTTTTTTTAATGAAGTTTTAACAACAGTTATCAGCAATTTACTTTTCCCTAAAGCAGAACGTATGAATAGGGGTTTCCCTCTAAAAGGCTTCAATATATGTAAAAAGTGACCTAATAGCAAGCATATTCATGATTTTCTAAAATTTGAATGCATTACTAAGCTTTATCTTGTCTCATTTTCCAAATTAAAAAGATATTTTTTAGTTTTTAACACTATCTGTATGCCTATGAAGACTTCTGTACAGAAGAACTCTCTGTGCAAAAGCCAAATCTGAGAAATCTGTGATGGATTTTTAGCTGGCTCTTTCTTAACTCAGATTCTTTTGCATTCAAATACAAATGCTGCATCACTTTAAATGCCACAAGCACTGACTGCAACTGAGCAGGAAGAAACAAGAAATACAGTTGCAATACCTTTTGGGTTTATTTTTACTTAAACATCATACCAAGCTTAGTATACGTTTACAGATAATAAAAACACTTCTAGCCCAGCACCTTAAGTTCACATGTTCATTTACACTTTCTAAAGGTAAAGACCTTCCAGTCAAGTATATCAGAGAAATACAAATGAAGAAGTTAACTTCTATTGCACTTTGTTTCACTTTCAATATCTTCAGGTATAGTTTCCAGACATCAGACATGATGAGATGGCACCAAGAAACAGTAAACTTGTCCTTTGCCTCTTCAGGCTGCTCTGGTGATTTCATAATTCTTGAAAGATTAAACATTGGGGCCTAGTATCTCATTAGAATTTGTCCATAAATCAAAATGTGTCATGCTTTTCCCTGAAAAATTAGAGGCCCCTTCACCAGCTCTTCTTTTTTTCAATGATAAACTATTCACATAACCGCAATCAGATTCCATCTCAGTTGTCGTCTTGATAAATTAAACAAATTGATTTACTTCAGTTTATCAGTATAAAGAACTTTCTTTAGTTTTGAAAATGTCAGTGTGGGTCTTTTTGGTTCTTGGATTTTTTAACTTTGTTTCCAAAATGTGGACACGAGAGCAAGACTAAGCATTTCAGTATCAGAGTATTAAGACATACATTGATTTTAGATTTTGCCATCTCGCTTACATAGCGGGGAGGATGAATACTGCAATGAGTCTGGAGGGAAAATTCCTGGGCTGATAAATATTAAGCAGCACAGAAGCATGTATCTCAAATTTAAGGCCCGCTTGAATTCACTGTACTTTTACTCTCATTTACCTACCTTTCTCACTTACCACCTTCATCTTAGTTTATGTATCACAGATCTGCATTCTGAAACACTTGGTCTGGCTTACCAAATAATTTCTGCAAGTTACTTTGAGGGCGGGTGGAAGATGAGCATAGTGAAATTTAAGTTTCGACTTCTAATTCAAGTCATGCTTGCTAGCTAGTCCATTAGCATTTTCAAACCTAACAAGGTACTCCTGCTTTTATGGAACGCTAGGATCGATTTAAAACTCTGCTGACTGAGCTAGTAGTCACTCCTCACTCAAATCCACTGCAGGGATACGACTGGCATGTTAGATTTAGTATCTTGGAGAGCAAATGATTTTATTGTTGGTATAACCATTACACCACTGACATTTCTTATTGCAACCTTACATACTTAGCTAAGAAGAAGAATTGACGGAGGAGGAGAGTAATTGAATTCTTGCTTATGACTGAGTAGACTTGCCTTTAAATCGCTAATAAATCTCTACCAAAAAAAACCAAAAACAAAAAACACCAAAAAGAAAAAAATCTAAAATAGAAGTGTCCTCAGTTGGTTTTGTATTTGGAATGCCTTTGGAACCAGAATACCACAGATATTAAAAAGCTATAAATATGAAGAGATTTTAAAAGCCTGAGAAGTAACTAGGGCCATCAGTTTAGAGTAATTTGGGTTGGACAGTCACTGCTGGGGGGTCAGCACAGCAGTATAAAGTGTCCTTTGCACCCCCTTTTTAAACTGCAGGGCAAGCCCTTTCTTGCTATAAATTGTCACTAGGTGTTACCAGCCATTAACTTAAAAGTGGCTGTAATTTCTCAGCATGTGATTAGTGATGGTGACTAAACCTGATCAGGCATCATCCTGTCAGCTGTCTCAGATTAGGGATGCAAGGCACCTCTCCCTCTCTCCCAGTCATGACAATTCATTAGTTCTGCTGTTCGAGAGCAGCTGTACCATTTGAGATGTAATTTATTCAGATTCCCTCAAAATTATTGCTGAAATGTGGGAAGATAAGTGATTTGATGAGGCTATGTATTTACTGTCAGCTAACATTATAGGTTGGATGTGTGGTCAGAAGTGATAGGAGATTATGTTTCATGAGAAATATTGCCCTTTTTAAGGCAAAAGATTAAGTTAGATGAGGCAAAGGACAAAATGCTTTAACATGTCAGTCATGTCTCATACTGTTATCCATAAAACACCCTTAAAAAAGAACCTGTGAAGACAGTTAAAATTTTACCTTTGTCCCAGTTTATTGATGTATTATTAAAAAAAGCATCTGATTTAGTCAAACAAAGCTGTTCAAAGGATAAGAAAATATAAAATGCTCTACTTGATTAGTAAGTAGGGTGGGACAAGTAAAATTCAGACAGGCTTAAATGCCAACCTAAAACTGATGAATTGAGAATTTAGGGATTTAACTTGTGCTCTGAGAAATAACATCAATGTGTGGCTTCTGAACAGACCTGGAACAAATCCGCAATACTTAGAAAACTCAGGAGTGTCACTTGTGTCTGTTTTTTAATCCCAGTGACAACACTCACCCCCGTACGTGGCAACGTAAAGCCAAAACAGAGCGAAAGAGCAAACTGCAGTGTTCTAACCAGCTCGCTCTCCTGAATTTTTTTTTTCTTCTTATTTCACATTAATAATATACCAGAAGACTAGCCATACTGAGCTGGACCCAAAGTCCAATTTTTAACTTCAGTAAACTGCATGCCTCAGTTGTGTTTCATCAGAAGAATGTTTCTTTCATTTCTTTCATAGTATATACATTCAGACTTGCTTCTGGCCACCATGACTGACTGTAACTGAGGATGCCTAATTGCTTATGATGACAAGTTTTCCCATGGATTTGACTTAGACTTTCACCCAGCTTTAGTGTTCAAATATATACACACATTGAGTACACTGCTATTTTTCCAGCAATGGAATGTCATAAACACTGACCACCTCTTCATGGTCTTAAATCCAATATCGTGTCCTCACTGACTTCTGGATTTTAATTTGCTATCCCAGTGCACAGTAATTTCTGGTTATCCATGTCATAGTCTTACACGTATCTCAAGACGAAATTTTGGCAGGTTGTCATGTTTGTTAAGAACAGGTGTTCTGAGCTGGTTGTTTGGGGTTTTTTTTCAGTTGGTTTTCTTTTGTCTGCCCTTTGAAACTGGGCACTCTGTGTGTGAATGTATAATCTCAGACAATCTGAATATGTAAATCTTTTTATCCCTGTTTTTATACATACATGCACAGACATTAATTTTAATCAGGGAAAGCTAAGATGAAATACTAATAAAAGAGGAGTTGTTAGGCATGACATTTCATTTATGGATATAGCGGAGAAGATTAATGTCTGAGCCAGCAGCCTGTCCGTTACTACCTTCAGCTACTGGGGAAGGAAACGTCACATATGACAACTCATTCCTCACTGGTTGTGAGAAATTCTTACTGCCATTTTATTCTATCGCCCTTGATTTATCTATACAATAGTATAAATTAAACCATGAAATCCAGATAATTTTACAGAGGAAATTCTGCATGATCCCTTTTCAGGGCACATGTGTATGTGTGCATTTGCATAGTTTCTTTTGATTAATATTTTAAATGTCTTTAATGTGCAACTTACACGAAGAAAGGTTACCTCCTCAGGATTCTGCTTATTGAAAAAACTTCAAAGCAAATGAATGCACCTATAACCTGGATTGAACGAAAAGACCGAACTAATTAATGCCCTTTGAGTACTTTATGTGGCAAGGGGGGGGGAGGGGGGCGGTTATGGTTTGTTCAGAAGCAACTGGTCACATTTACTAATGGAGCTTTCCCTTCATAATACGATAAGCTACCTTTGGCTGGATACACCAGGTTTATCGACAGAAATGGCAAGCTGGTACTTATCCTTAGCTTACCTGGCCCAGTAATAAGAACAGAAGTGAGAAGCAAATACTAACAGAGCGAGAACAAAATGAAGATTAATTAATTGAAAATACTGAAAGGATAGCTATGATAATATATGCTTTTACAAATAAAGCACAGAATTTATACATCATCTAGAAAAAGTCTAGAATAACATCATAGTGGCTTTGACTGGAATCGATCACAGCTAAAATACCTCCTTTCATGGCAGGTCAGTTTTGAAACCTATTCTGTAAATTGCATAAGGATGGCTGTAACCTGAGAGCCCATGGTTCCAATGAAAACAGGCACAGCAATGATGTCATTCCTTCTCCTTCTGGGTAGCTCCCACGAACTCAGCACAATACTGTCTCCATAATGGGGTGAGAGTATCCTGTTCTACCCAACCTCCAAACAGCTGAACTGCTCTATATTTAATCAAAGTGGATCTTAAAAGGTTTTTATCAAAGTTCAGTGTTGGAAAATGTATTAATGCAGTGCCATGCTACATGCTTTCAAACGCGGAGTGGGTTTATTCAGTAACCCAGGTATCGCTGCACTGTGCACTACCAAGAAGTAACGTGTTAACAGCAGACTTGTTTGTTCCGATTATCAGGGCATTGGCCTTGTACAGGGATTGACCCAGGTACATTTGAGAAAGCCCACGCCAGGCTCATATTTTGAATATACAGCCTTCAACAAACACTGAGCCATCATGGTTTGTCTGCAATTCTGGACAGGAAGATTACCAGTGTCCCAGAGAAAGCTTTCATGATTCCACTGGAGGGAGCAGGGGGAAGGGCAGCAAACCAGCCTGGTCGATTGGGTAGAGAACAACTAGTGAAGTACTTCACTACCGCTCCACCCACCTCGGGCATCTAAAAATAAATATATTTGGGTAGCGGGGGGAGAGAAGGAGAAGAATTAGAGGAAACGGAAGAGAAGGGAGAATATGGGTGAGAGTAAAAGTGGATTTGTTTGCAGATATCAATGCCATAATGATTATTCTACAACAGAATTAGGACAAGTGAAGTGTCTTGGTTCCCTTTTATTCTCAAACTTCTCTGTTCACACTGTTAAATTAATTTCTTACTATTAACGTGAAATGAGAAAATATTCTTTTAGGGAAAAAAATGAATTATATATGACGTACAACACCTAGAAAGGAAAAAAAATCCATTTTAATATAATGCCTGTTTAAACAGGGGGATATATTCCCATTTTACCTCAGGTGAGCATTTAACCGATTTAAAAAAAAGCACCACATTGTCTAACTTGCCTAGCACATAGGGATATCCCTAAGAGTATCTATTTCCACAACAGATTAGAAGGAAAACAAAGTCTAAGTAGGTTTCTTTGGGACAAAAGTAGAATACAGACATAAAATAAAATTATGAGATGACACCTGTGCATGTGAAAAAGGGAAGAATAAAAGGAAGGTGATCTTTTTCCCTATGAATGCAAATAGATTCATCCCAATAGTTATGATGCTGTATTATGTTTAAAACAAAATCTTTCTGTACGTGCAGAGATCAAGGGTATTTTCTAGACACTGCAGCAAAGGAATATCTTGCATGTCTTAAATGGTCCACAGGCATACTAACTCTGTACTAACACAGAAAGTGTTATCCCAGTAATCTGAGCTTCTCCCCAGTTTCATATGGGCCTCACACACACAGTTAAGATTGGCAGAAAAAAACCCAAACACCCTATTAACTCAAATACATGATTTACATAATTTATGAAATCTCTGAAATTTAGAGGTGCTGGGTGTTTTGAATCGTTGTCAAGGATTGCATCCCTTATTTGTAGATATTGTCCAAAAGACATTGAGAAAATCCAGCTTGTTCAAAATATACATTTGCTCTACACACCAAGTAGTTAAAAAGACCATTCCTACCTTTATCAAATGTTATTTCTAGCAATGTTTTGTATATTTTACCTAAATATTTCACTAAACACTTTTCTGCTGTCTAGCATGCATTAATATCATAAGACAACTTGACATCTTTTCTGTTTTTCAAAAGGGCTAGCTTCCCTAAGACTAGCTAGACTTTAGAAAGTGTTATTATAGAAGATCACTGGAGAATGAATTGTTTACAGTAACAATGAGTTTCTTGAGCTTTCCTCACTGAGGAGACGCATTGGCTGCTACCACCAGGTATTTTAGCACATGGCTTTTTTCCACTCAAGCGCATTCTTTCTGCAACACCGAAATGTCATACACTTGGCAGACACTTTACATTTGCCTCATTTCTTGTTACTGGAATTGTCTTTGGTAACAAAAGAGAAACTCAAAGCCAATTTTTCCACTAGGAATATTTGTCAACTCTTTGGACTTCATGTTCAATGTATTTGGAAAATTCAGGGTAAAATGTCTGACTGACATACAGGTTTCTTCACCATAAAAATCTCATCATTTCTTTGCAACACCTATCATGCTGAAGAGATAATGAGGCGCTTGTGCTGAAATAGTATGTGTTTCTGTGTGTACAGGAGTCACCATGTCAAACATGTCCCTGGAGAATTAAAGAGAGGAGAAAAATGATAATTCTAGGGAAAAGCTAGTAACGCAGCAAAATCATAAAACACCACTTTGAAGAAACTTACTTTTTAATATTGTTTATAAATTGATGTACCACTTTTTAATTAAAGAGATCAAGGAATCTCTGCTTCCCACCTCACATCTGCACATAAGAACGAGCATTTTTAGACGTGGGGTGACCACGTTCAGACAGTGCTGGCAGTCTTCTGGTCACAAACATCAGCCTTCCAGTACCTAAGGGGGTCTACAAGAAAGCCAGAGAGGGACTATTTATAAGGGCATGTGGTGGTAGGACAAAGGATTAGGGCTTTAAGATGAAAGAGGGTAGATTTAGATTAGATGTAAGGAAGAAGTTCTTTACTGTGAGAGCGGTGAGGCACTGGAACAGGTTGCCCAGAGAGGTTGTGGATGCCCCATCCCTGGAAGTGTTCAAGGCCAAGTTGGATGGGAGGTTGAGCAACCTGCTCTAGTGGAAGGTGTCCCTGCCCATGGGTTTGGAACTAGATGATCTTTAAGGTCCCTTCCAACCCAAACCATTATATGATTCTATGAAGCCTGTCCATCATTAAGTTTTCTACTATTCAGTTAATGGCAAAAGCACATGCTGCAGTGACTCTCTTTAATATCCAGTTTTAGTACACAGGGAACATTCATTAATTTGAACTGGACATAGTATAGACAGACCAAAACATTTACAAAAATAAGTCAGACTACCAACAACATCTGATATTAGCTATCAGAATTTTTTTTCCCCCCTTTTAAAGAAATACCTGGAAATTAAATGCAAAAAGCCAGCTAAGTAGGGTAAATAAAAATGTTCAATTTTTTAAAATGATTCTTTGTGTTAGAGCCATCATTGAAGGTTCCCTCCTGTCTTTGTATCGCTGCAGCAATATTTCCAGCTTTTTGCTGCTCCTACCTAAATGCCAAGCCTAAAAGAGAGTGCATGCAAGTCTCTAGAAAAACAAGCTAGTGAAGAAGCTCTGCTCCTCCTGAACAGCAGCAAAAGAGGGATCACTATACAAGACAGCTCTTTGCAGGATTACACAGTTAATGCTATTCCTCTGCCTCCCCCTTGCCCCAAAGAACTTCTTCTAATAGCATAGTTATCTATCATTTCTTAATTAACGTATACATTCACAGTATGATCACTGTAAAAAATCATCATCATTCTGCCAAATACTACACAAACATATAGCTGGGCTTTAAGGATGTGGAGGAAAGAAAAAAGGTAAGAGAAAGAAAAACAGACATATGGAACAAGATTAACTCTGGTTGCTCCATTATTAGTATTTTTTGGCCAGGAAGACTGCTTATGGAGCAGTTCCCCTGTGAAGTTTCAATTCAAGGGCTGTCTCATTGCCCAAGCCTCCTACCAGAAAGACAGCCAGGATGTTAGAAAGGGGACTCTTATTTGAAGACATTGCATCAAAGCGCTCTTACCAAAAACAAAACAACAACTTTTTAGTATTTACTTGGGTACCCACTTCCCAGCGGCACATGCCAACACGCTTGCAACTGAGATGCTGTTAGCATCACCCTGCAGATGACTCCTCCCTCTCCTCCACACTCGTAATTAGTTACCATTTACTTCTAACATTCCTTCAGGGGAAAGCTCACCTTCAAGTTTTATCACTGAGCCAAGCTAAGATGCTTTTAAAGTTACCTAATTATGAACATTATTATTTCTACAGCTTCTTTCATGTAAGAATTACAAAGAACTTCAATGAACAATTCCATAAAAAACAAACAAACAAACAAACAAAACCCCCCAAAACAACAACAAAAAAACCTGAAAGGGGAAATGTTTTTGTTTGGGTTTTTTTTTCTTGCTAATCAAGCCATCAGGTGTCATAAGATGCAGATGTCATTCTCATTCCTGCTGTAGGCTTCCTGAGTAGTCACAGGGAAGCGATGTGTGTCCTTTGTGCTGTAGTTCTCTATTCATTAAACTGAAATAATAGCACTTCCTTTCTCTGACCTTTTGTACATTTCCTCTGAAATCTATTGTAAATTTTACTGGCATGTACTGTCTCTTATTATGTGTAAATTCAATATCTATTCAAATAAAACCTTAATTTCAGTTGGGACCTCGAACAACAGCTACAGAAGAAATAAAACATACAGACATTTCAGTTGGAATAAATGTGCAAGTTATTATTTTCTTTTAAAATACATCATGCTTCAGCTGTGAAGTTTTAAGATGAATGACAGTATAAACTAGATGTTTTAATTCTGTGCTTTATAATGCCACATAACCTTGCAGGCATCCAACATTAAATGTGGAAATCTCTCCCAGAATATAAGATATTACTTCTAGCAACCAAAGTAGCATTAATTAACTCATGCATCCTTTTTAAGTCCTTAAAAATTTTATAGACTATGCAAGTTATTTTTAAGACACAATCTTGAAGAAAGGGACTTTTGATATATGAATAGCACCAGTCCTCTAAAACAAAGCCTGTAGACAACAAATATTTAACATGTGACCTACTATGATATCAAGATTGATTTGCTAAAAAACCCCCCAATAAATTAGAAAATTAAGAAGCCTCATGCAGAAGCATCCTCTACATAATCCAGAGACATTAAAAAAAAAAAAAAAAAAGTAAATCAAAGGGCATATTAGAAATGAAAGCAGAGACTCCTGACTGTGCTTAGAGATGCACAGCACCATTTCAGAGAAAAGATGATTTTCAAGGATAGGCTGTTAGAGCTAATTTCCTGATGCCTTCCCTCCCTGACTGTTTGAAAGCAAATGTTAAATACTAGAGTTTCCTGGGCTCGGTTGGAGTATTCTCTTAACAGTCAGATTTTGACTGTGGAACAATGTTTAATATACATCAAGGAATGAGCAAGGGTGATGGTAAACCCTAGATTAACCCGTTGTCTTTAAGCACTTAGTTTTACTGTATTTCAGACCTAGTGTTATACAGAAGGCCACTGGAAAGCTACATGCCCACAATGATGAACTGTGATGGATTAAATGTCCTTTAGTGCTGCCCTACACTACTGAAGAAATAAAGACAGTCTCAATAAAAGTGATGTGGTCCTAACTTTACCAGATAGCAGCACTGGAGAAGTCACTATTTCTGAAAGTAGTCCTTTCCTGCCCCTTAGCTGCTAAGCTAAATAAGGAAAACCTTTTTTTTTTTTTCTCTCTCTTCTCATAAAATAGACTCATAATTTCTCTTTTCTTTGTTGCTCTTGTTTTCACCTTTGCCTGGATTCAATCTCTGTAGATATGAAAGGCTTTTCAGATGCATCTACACCAGTCAATAGTGTTCCACTAGTATAGTACAAAACTAGCTGCAGTAAACTGATCTTATTATCATCCCAATTTTTATTGTTTAATAAAAGAAATATATTCTGTGAGTGTTTTTCTTAAAGATAAAATTAAAAATAGATAAAGAGGAAGGGGATGGATGGGTTGTAATGTTTGCTATGACAATGCTGGCTTGTACCATGCAATCTCCAAGTGCAAGGTTTCAGATTCATGATTATTTAAACCTGAACTTTAGTGTTCAAGTTATTTATCCTAAAAGGTGAAGTCTCACTGAAAAATTTACCATTTTTGTTGCCAGCAGGCAGGCAGCAGAGCTTTGAGAAGAGATAAAAAGGATCTGAATTTCAGAAGAATTTCTACTTCTTTATGAGGTAATACTTTTGTGTCTCTATTATTTTGTCTGGAAAATTAACTGGGTTTTGTTATAGGTCTACTTCAAATCAAAATTTGTCTGCAATCACTTTGTAATTTAGAAATGTATTAGAAAGAGGTACTAAAAACTTTTTAATATTTTAGTATAATAAAGTTCATTAATGTAACGGCAGTGAGTCTAATCTAGCTTTATGTGACTGCTTAGTGTCCAAGAGGCTGCAAACTGCACACTACTGAAATTCATAAATTGGAAAGAGTTGCAAATAATCAAAAGAGAAAAATAATTAGTACAGGTTCTATGGACTTGAAGATGTAGCAAATAATATAAGGTTGTCTTCTGGAAAAAACAAGCTAATGACATGCAGATGAAAAAGCATTATTCAAAAACAAGATACTTAGGAAATAATATTTCTGTTTACGTCTATACATTCCTGTTATTATTTAGTTACAAAAATAATTGCAATCGATATTATCTCTAGGTCCCTTATATAGTCAGACAAAATATAAAGATCATACAAATATTAGAAATTAGAAACAGCTACTACTACTACTACTAAAACCACTCTCTTTGTCACCAAAGGAAAAGTCATGGAAACTTCTCTAGGTCCACATATCCCACCCTGGCCAGCCCTCCACTCCTCTACCTGAGAAAACACTTTCTGTCTAATGAGTTTCTAGGAGGTAAAAACAAACAAGCCCACCAGATAACTTGTGAATTACTCATTGTAACAAAGGGAAGTGTCCTTCTACCAAAATCAAGAAGTAGCCAACCAATATCTGGAGGAAACAGCTCATTTTCTTCTACTGTGGCAGGCATCCTTAAAAAAAAAACAAAAAAAAAAACAAAAAAAAAAACCTCAGAGTGGCACAAGTAGTGGCAGAAGCAGACTCACTCAAAAGACATGGAAGAACTTTAGTTTTTAGGTACAACCCCCTAGAAATATTAGGAAAAGTAAAAAACAGCAGAAGAGGTAAATTAGTAAATTACTAAGCAAATTAGGGGTAAGAACCCCCAGCTAGTACATTGGGAATGCTATGGCCAGAGAGAGAAGATCTACTGAAAACAGTATTTTGGCAGAAGATGTTTTGAAAGTGTGCAAGAAAGGACCTAAGGCTGAGAACTGACAGCTAATTAGATATAAACTTGTAAATGGTTATGACAGCAAAGAATGTTATTGTGATTTTACACCCTATTAATAAAGATTTCATTCTGTGGACAACACAGCTAATTAAATGTCTTCCATTGACAACTGTAGAGCCCAAATTTACTGTATTGCACAAACGTGATGCAACCCAAAACAGATACAGACAAACTGGAAGGAGTTCTGGGCGGGGGGAGGGGAGGGGGGGGAGGTGTTGCCAACTGTATGTGAAGAAACATTTCAATAACATTAATTAGGGAGTTGGGCAAGATGACCTCCAGATGTCCCTTCAGCCTAACCATTCTGTTATTCTGGGATTCTGCAATTGTTCAGATGGTTCACAAGACACAAATACCAGACAGAAAATTTACAGCACAGGTGAGAGTACATTTCACACTAGAGAAACTGTATTTTGTAATAGCGAATCAGACTGGAAAGACAGAGACAGTATTTGTATCAGTGAATGCAATACAGAGAGAGGATGCTGTATCAGTTAGGGTAGTCCTGTACGAATCTGAGACTTAAGTGAGGTTTGATTGACTGCAAAGTGTCAAACTCCAGTTTAAAGATCTGTTCTTCTTGTTAAAACATTTTGGGGAAAATTCAGAAAGTTTTCTTTGACTCAGCCTTAATTAGCAGACAGTCAATATTGTTTTGCCAGGACCAAGGGACAGGTAATACACATTTTCTTCACATCTAACTTCAGTTCATAAATGACTCCTATAATCACAGTGGTCTGACTGCAATGCAAATTACTTTAAATCAGAAACCTATTTCAAGAATTCACATGAGCACACAGTTGGGAATCACACAGAATTTTCATAGCAAGCTTAATAATTACTTTGCCTTCTTTCCACATCCTGTCGTTGTCTCTCTACATCAGGTGAGGAAAGGAATTAATCTGTTCAGGCACCATCGCACACACTAAAGAAAAAGCAAAGCATTCCTACACAGAATCCCAGTTTGTTCCTAGTTTGCCTAGGGAGAGCATATCGCCATGTTCTTTACATTGTGAGGAAAAGACAGACAAAGCAGAAGATAACTTCATTACCTATTTGTGTATTTGACATACTTATTAAATATTTATCCTTCAGGGGATATTGGTGAATGGGTTCTCTTGGCAATAGTCTGGAGCATGAGGGGACTAGCTGCTCTTCAGTTTTCAGAGATTTCTTTCCAAATTTTGCATTTAATTTCAGCCATAACTTCTCCCCTGTAAAATCACTAGAACTAGTAATGTATATTGAAAAAAAAAAAAAAATCACTGTAAGTAATAATATACTATGTATACTCAAATACATATATGTATACGCATATATATGTATGTGTGCGGATATATACACAAAAAATCTGACTTGAGAGTCAAAAAAGTCCTCAACATCTTTCCGTTGGCTTATCGATTTGAACCAGAGCCCTGAGAAATGATAAAAGCCAATGACTATTCCAACTTCAAACTTAGTGTTTGCTGTTAGAACATCCTTGGGAAAGTATAGAATGTTTTCAGGAATTCCCATGCCAATTTAGCTTGTTAACAAGTGAGTCGTCTGTAGAAAGAAGGTCTTCAGGCAACATGGGTAGCAGCTGTGCATACAACTACATTCCTTGAAGAAACCCCTATTTAATGAACATTAAACTATTTCAAATAGATCTGTTTAGATTTCGCTGGACTGTGAGGAAATGTTTGTAATCCATCGTGAGACATAAGAAATCCATATGCAAAACTAAAATGGTATCAGATGACAATCTTATTTATAATGATGGCTGCAGTATCATGTCAATATTAAGAAACTAATTTCTCACTCTATTTCCCTCCTGCAATTTTTTGAGATTTAACTGATCACTCCTCAGCTGTAATTTTGAGCTCCACTGAACTGTTGTGGATGTTCCATTTAAAAAAAGGAAAAAAAAGAAAGAACACATGTGAACTGAATTCTTTCTTCTGCAGCCGAACAGTGCAACTGATTGCGTTCTAACCTTACAAGCAGTGCTCAAATGGCGACTTACTATCTTTGTTGGATAAAGCTAAGATATCAACACTAACCCTGCTTTTTTCCTGATTAAAAAGCCACCATCATGAATAGAAAGACAAAATCTGTGTACATGTTTGTATATATTTATATTTTATGTATACTTCTGTGCAAAAGCAAGATTTATATTTTAGCTATTCATCCTTCAAAATCACATTCACCCAAGAATATGATAAGAACTTAGAATTTGGGAGGAGAAATAACATCTAGTCTTATCTGCTATCGCTGCTTTGCAATCTTACGCAGATGTTTACTTCTCTGTCTGCTTTTCTTAAAAGGTGGGCTAACACATGCTTCAGTTTTTTGAGATCCTTCAAAGAAAGTAGCTACAAAAAAATCCAAGCCACATCATACATCACTGTTGATTACTGTTTTTTATAGCTCAACCTGTAAAATGAATTCAGTTATTTGTGAGCAGGATACTGTTAGAATCAACTCACACCAAATTACTCATTTAAAAAAATATCATTGCAAATGGATAAAGCTATGGTTTAAAGAAATAAAATTGTTCTGCAGTGGCAATTAACCTGTTTTTGTAATAAAAAACAAATTTTTATATATTTATATTAATGCTATTTGGCTTTAGTATAAGATTGAATCTTGCCTTAGAAAGATACTTATGAAGTGTTTCTATGATTATCAGAATAATTTTAAAACCTATATTTTTAGATACTTGTAACAAAGCCTTACTAATTCTATCAACTGCATCCCATATTTCTGTAATGTCAGCTATTTGTGCCTCTGTGTTAATGAAATGAATAAACTATTTGGTTCTGAGGCCCTTTTTGTTACATAAGATCAAGAGAAGTTTTATAAAAGAATGAAACAGCTGCAGAAAGAAAGGGAATTCTACATTTCCCTGCTTATGATGTACTGAAGAGATATAGATATCGTGAAGGTAGCCAAAGCTCCAGCCTATGTTTTTTTCTAAGCAGGAAAACCTCCAGGTACTAACATACTGAATGCATCTACCATTGTTTAAAACAATTGCTGTTGATTTTTAGCTCAAGAAAAACACTGAATTAAACAAAAGCAGTGTAATAGCATAGGATATAATAGAATAATAGTAACAGAATGAGAGGTTTGCAGAAGCGTGAGGAATATTTAACTAAGGTACAGAAAAGATTATGCTGGAGCAGCACATACATTAATTCCTTAGTGGAGCTATAATAATTTCCAATGTGTAGTTTTGCTTTTTTC
The DNA here is from genome assembly GCF_947461875.1 of Haliaeetus albicilla. Lineage (NCBI taxonomy): Eukaryota > Metazoa > Chordata > Aves > Accipitriformes > Accipitridae > Haliaeetus > Haliaeetus albicilla. The sequence continues at coordinate 37,816,243 of NC_091486.1, forward strand.
CCCACAAAGAAAGGTCTATATTGTTTTTCAAGGTCAGGTATTTTTATTCCTTAAAATACAATTAAAAAAATGCCTACATTGCTTATAGTTAATTGGTTCTGGAAGGCTAGCAACATTTTAAACATACATGACATGTTCCACTTGCTCTCAGCAGAAGGCCTATTACCTTCTACATTCCTTCAACTTTATAATTTAATTACTGTAGAAACTACATATGCAAGCTGCATTTATTAATAAATAAAAATCAAAATGTCTACTGTAAATTACTGATATGCTATATTATCTCAGCTTTTCTGTACAGGTCCTCATAAAAATAACTTTAGTTTTGATAGTCTGACTTCCAGGTTTTTATATTATAGCTCTCAGTAGGACACAATCATGCATACATGTGTTAAGCTTTAAATAAATTTTCTTTAAGCAAGTATAATCTCTCTGACACCAATCCATGCACATCCATATTTTGAAGGTTATATTTTAAACTGCAATTATTTTGTCCATTTCCTTGCAGTGAAAACACTAGAGATTTTCCAGAAGGAAGATACTCACTATGAAGACATCTCTATTTACAAAAGTAGTTATTCTTTAAGTAAAACTATTAATATACTTCTCAGAATTAATCTACTTTGTTGCACACTCTCCACCACCAGCCACACGCTTGCTTGAAAACCACATATGTTTAAATCTCACTAACCTTTGGGTATGATACACAGCAGTTAAGTCATAATATGATGCACAGCAGTTGACATGCATACCACAGCATGGCAATATACCTACATCTATATATACGCACCACAATGAGGCATGCGTATGAGCTTAGAGATACCATACACATTCCTGCCAGTTGCCTGCACAAAGAGTTTCATACTCCTAAAGACACCAGACCCATCGCCCTGAAAATTAGTCTTTGGTGCCCAACGTAAACATTCCAGTGATTTTTATTTTTTTTTTAAACAATATTTACAAGTAATTATAGCATCTATCTAAACAGTCCGCATCCAAGATTAAGCTAGCTAACCATATCTGTTAAAGATATTTATGTGTCACTAGTGGTACCTAGTCATTAAAGTACCTAGTTATTATAGAGAAATGATTACTGGAAAGAATCTAAATCACTGTTAGAGCAATCTCAAAGTACAATGTTGTAATTAGAATTTGAATTTCAAATACAGAATACGGGGAGCAATATGTCTCTTTGCAACAACTTTTGCTGGTCTTACTGCCTTCAATTTTTGTGTTTTTTATTAGAAAATAGTATTTTCCATTATTTTTTATAACACATTGACACCCTGCAAATGCATTTCTACAGGCGTAAAATACAATGCTATGAATATATTTACATTTACTCTAAATATTTAAAGAGGAAAGCCCTGGATATAATCACATATGAGTTATTTCTAAGCTGATATATTTTTGCATTTTATCTGTGTGTTCCACTGGAGCTGAAAATCAGCGGAGAAATAAATCGCCAGTGCTTTTTGACTGCATCTTCGGGCTCTGCCAGTTTGCTTGAAATATATCAGACGATCCTTACGGATGAGAAATAACACACCTGGTCTAACCAAAGACCTCTTCATCCTCCCGTCAGCGACCGAAAGTACCATGGTGGTCCCAGGAGGAATGGGCGACCACCACAGAGGAAGAGCAGGACAGCCTCTGTCAGTGGCATCCCCAGGAGACCTGCTCCCTCCTCCTGCTCTCCTGACGGCAGCGGGAGCAGCAAGCCCAGCTCTCCTTGCCTTCCCCACATGTTCTCCTTCCCTCTGTTTGGTAGAGCTAAGCTTAATTTTGTCTACTCTTTTCCAAGAAGCCCCACATATAAACTTCATTCTTCCCACACTGAAGGCTGCTCAGAACTGCGGATCATTACTTTGATACATCAAAACAAATGTTAGGCACAGCTATTGTTGTCATCTTCTGGAAATATTTTAACTTCTGTGTTGTATAATTTAAATGCCATCGACTCAAATGAGAGATTAACAACTGGCATTAATTGGAGCACAAATAACAAGGGTTTGATGAAATACAGATAAGTACCTTCTTCATGCCTTACTCTCCAGACTGCAGTTTTTAATTTGCTGGAGGTAAAACAGATCCTTCTCTATCTGGATAGGTAAGAAGTCCTGTGGAGATGTTCTTGTACACCAGTGCAGGCTGATGGGGGTGGATGGGCAATTTATCAACAATTTAGCAACCAAACAGCTAGAGCGGGTATTTCCAGCTTCTGAAGAAGGATAGAAGAAAGGGTTTGGGGCCTTCCCTGTTCTACTATCAACCCTCAGTTTTGGTGGGTTAGTCAAATTAAAGAGAGTTTTGTATCCAGGCTCTTAGCCAAGATGATTTTTAACCCTAGCTCTCAAGAAAGACTGATCTCATTTCCTCTCAAATTAAAATTTGTTTGAAATAAAAAGTATTTGTGGCCAGGAATAGTTAATGCCCAGCTATAGCAAAGAATGCTTCTGTAAAGAATAAAGTGTTTTTTCAAGACACTATTGATAGTCTGGTTATTTCCCGACTGTTACACAGAAGTATCAAATGCAATGGCTACTGTGATGATCAAATCATTCCTCTGGAATCTCACCTTTGAACAGGAATATTTATCTAGGAAAAGTGACAGGTAATCTTCATGACAGGTTTATTATTCACATTTCAGTTTTCTCATAGCAACATACCAGCCTTCCTAATTAACAAGCAAGCAAGCAAGCAATTCAGTCTCTCCAGTTTAAAACACAGATGTTACCAAGATCTGTTGGGAGACTTCCAGGCATGCTTTGTTCTGCCAGTTTTCCTAAGTTCTTTCCCTAATTTTAAAAGCTTTCTGTTCATCTCATTGTTTGGTGGTTTGGTGTTGGTTTTGTTGTTCGTTTGGGGTTTTGGTGGAGTTTTCTGTTTGGTTGGGTTTTTTACACACTGTCAGTTGACTGCTGTGATGGGCTATGTTTACATTTCTCTCTCTCACCTCTTCAGAGAAATTAAAGATTTTTTTTTTTTTTTTTCCTACCCGCAAACAGATATTCTTTATTTCTGATATGCCTGATTTCTCATCAATTGAACTCAGGGGATGCTTCCTTATGCTATCCTCCCATCCTTTTACCTTACCATAACAGTACAGTTAATACTGAAGGACGTTAGCAGTTTCCAGAATCCATTAGAATCAGCTTTAGTATCTTTTAATTATAATTACATAGTAACTGACAATACTGCTAATACTTCTTATTGGGTCCAACTATCCTTTTTGAATCAAGTTCCACATGCAAATGTGGTGAAGGAAACACAGTAACTTAGTTTTCATTAACATCCAGAGCAGCAGGTGCACTCCTGCATGCTGTTAGTAACCCAGTCAGAGCTTCAACAGGGAGTCAGCAACTGTGTAACATATGGACTTTAAATCCTACATCTGTTTGACCTTTTGTTCTGTAGTCAAACCGTACCTGCAGCACGTGTAAGAGATTTGATACAGACTGTTCATGCTTTGCATAGTCAAAAGGTGTGCATGCTGAGTCCAGAACATCGAGCACATAGTGAAGCACGTGTGTGCTCGAATTCAGATTTGACGTTCACTATACATTACACATCAAGGTTTCTTTCTGGCACTCCCCTATTATACATGCGATATACACTATTGAAGAGATACATAATATCAGATTATAGTTTATTTCAAAGTATTTTGGATCACAAAACACACACGGATACAACAGGCAAGAGTGGTCTAAGTTGAGGACTTCAGAGTTACATGACAAGGAAGCAAATGCTGCATAGCTTAGATGCTAATGGACTAACCCACTCAAGGCTCAGACACTCTTAAATCCACACTTTAGTAGATAATTCATTATTAATGCAAACCAAAATTTTAATCAGGAAGTACTTTTGATTACTAACGGATCGATACTTGCAGCAGTTAGTCACTTAGAGTCAGCATCCTCCAGAACTGTATTATTTCTATTAGAATGTACTTTATGCAGCAACAGTGGAAAATACTATGTCATCTAGTATTAATGGCTTTATCTCCAAAAACCTTGCTGTACAACAAGATAATCTCTTTTAGAAAAATCTATCTCCAGTAGCTACGTTTTTCTAATCTAACTTACAAGGAAGTTACACATTTCTGAAAATCTTGTCCTAATACTTCAGTTGTTAAAGATGCATGCAGGGAAGTCACAAGAGGAATTTTGCAGCAAAAGCAAGGCATACGAGTAATGAACATTTTGACAGCTACAGAACATTAAAAAAAAAAAAGAAAAAAAAAGCCCACACAACTTCTGAGGTTAGGTTGTCCCCTTCCTTTCATTTACAAGGGTGAAAAATATGCTACCTAATTGGAAAATTGTGCGATACATGACATTCTCACTGCACATATTGGAATGAATGTGAACAAGATAGTCTGGGCTCATGAGATTGAGAATCAACAAGGCTGCACATATAACTAATTAATACACAATGACCACAAATAAAGCATGGTATAAAAACTATATTGTTTTCATTTTAGCTGTACTACAGTGGTCACTTCACGTGGATTTGGAAAGACAATTGGGAAGTGCATGTCAGATAGAAATAGCACTTTTGAAGTTAAAGCAGTAATAAACTTTGATCTTTGTCACTGTCTTATTCGTAAGCACAAAAGATGGATCAGTGTTATAAATTTGCCAAGCTACCATCTGGGCACAATTATTTTTCCTATTTTTATTATAAACCTATTTAATAAGTAACATACCCTATTACCACTGTACAGTTCAATAACAACCTAGCCCAGAAAATCTTAAGACAGTACATTTAACCACAAGAGGCTTTGAAGTATGTTTTCTCACATGTAATAGTATTTCTCAATTCCAAATTTTATTCTATTCTCAAGGATCCAATAGCATATTACTTCACCAAAGGCACCCAAGCGTCTATCCAGTTTTTGCACAAAAACTCTGGAAATACCAAAATTTCCAGCAATATAGTGAAGATATAATATATGCAAAGTCTTGTGAGAAATTAATGTAGCTTAAGAAACTATATCAAGGAAAAAATGTATCCTAGAAAAATCTGCTTTTACATTTGCTTAGAAAAATCAGTTAGCAATTATTTAGTACGTCTATTATATTTATGGCGCTTGAAGTTAATGTTCAAAAAAATAAATTTGTACTTTCCCCTCAAAGTGATTAGTATTGTTCCCGACATTTGCTGTGAGAAGAATTAGTTTAAAAATGTCGTGGTTTAACCCCAGCCAGCAACTAAGCACCACGCAGCCGCTCACTCACTCCCCCCCCATCCAGTGGGATGGGGGAGAAAAATCGGGAAAAGAAGCAAAACCTGTGGGTTGAGATAAGAACAGTTTAATAGAAAAAAAAAAAGAGGAAACTGATAATGATAACACTAATAAAATGACAACAGTAATAATGAAAGGATTGGCATGTACAAATGATGCACAGTGCAATTGCTCACCACCCGCTGATCGACACCCAGCTAGTCCCCCAGCCGCGATTCCCCCCCGCCCCTTCCCAGTTCCTATACTGGATGGGACGTCCCATGGTATGGAATACACCGTTGGCCAGTTTGGGTCAGGTGCCCTGGCTGTGTCCTGTGCCAACTTCTTGTGCCCCTCCAGCTTTCTCGCTAGCTGGGCATGAGAAGCTGAAAAATCCTTGACTATAGTCTAAACATTACTTAGCAACAACTGAAAACATCAGTGTTATCAACATTCTTCACATACTGAACTCAAAACGTAGCACTGTACCAGCTACTAGGAAGACAATTAACTCTATCCCAGCTGAAACCAGGACAAAAAACATCAGAAAGCTATTAAAGTTCTTATTTAAACATCCAGTCTAAGATATTTGGGCTTTGATAAAAATGCATATGGATCTCCCCCCAGTTCACAGAAGCTCTACAAGAACTATAGGTTGATGAAGGAAATTTCAGTCACTTAAATAGAGTCATGAAATCTCTGAAGGAAGTGTTTCTTAATCCTCAAGAAGATACAAGACTGTCCATATGGCTGCAAATGATCATGGGATCTAGCCATCATGACCTTAATTCATGCATTTTTGGTTTATGGTTCACATATGTGTATTGGGTCTGGCTGAGATGGAGTTAATACTCCCCATGGCAGCCCTCATAGCACTGTGCTCTGCATCAGTAGCTAGAAAGGTGTTGATAGCACACCAGTGTTTTGGCTACAGCTGAGCAATGCTGGCACAGCATCAAGGCTGTCTCTCCAACATTTTTGCCCCCCCCCCCAATGGCAGGCTGGGGCAGGGCAAGATCTTGGGAGGGGACATAACCAGGACAGCTGACCTAAACCAACCAAACAGATATTCCATACCATATGACGTCAGCTCAGATATAAAAGCTAAGTAAAGGGAGACGGAAGGGGGGGGGCATTTTGTCTTCCGGAGCAACCACTACGCGTACTGAAGCCCTGCTTCCCGAGAAGTGGCTAGACATCGCCTGCTGATGGGAAGTAGAGAATAACATCATTTGTTTTTTTTTCTTTGCTTTCGCGCGCGCAACCTTTGCTATCACTTTATTAAACTGTCCTTATCTTGACCCACGAGCCTTTTGTTATATTTTCTCCCCCCCGTCCAGCTGAGGAGGGGGAGTGATAGAGCGGCTTTGGTGGGCACCTGGCATCCAACCAGGGTCAACCCACCACAGTCCTTTTTTGGCGCCCAACGTGGGGCACGACAACGGCAGTTTTGCATTAAGTGTTCTATAGCTAGTTATTAAGTGGCAAGCTCCTGTGCAGGTCACGGAGCTTGTTAGCTGCTTGCTTATCTCTAGCTTGCTGAGTTTGGGAACATGTTAATGCAAATAATGGCTGCGTGCTTTGTCCTGGCACTGATGGCTTTGTTTTGCTGTGGTAGCTATCTTGTGGGGAGAATGAAGGAACGCGGGAACGTGCTAATACAAATAATGTCTATGTGCTTTGTCCTGGCACTGATGGCTTTCCTGTGTTGTGGGAGCTATCTTGTGGAGGAGATGAGGGAACACATCTCCCTCTCCCTACCAGGCATTGATGTGAATGGTTTTATTATGCAGGCTCCCGAGGTCCTTGTTCACCCTTATGTAAGCTGTTTAATACTAATAATTAATACTGGTGGCATATTATGGGTATTGTGGAATCTGGTCTCGTCCTGGTATAAGAGAAGGCAAGTTTTAGGTGAGGCAATACTTAAATGTGCCCTCAAGCGACCAGTGCCTGGGTGGCAGGGTATATGGAAGGATTTGGGCAGATTCCTAGGACGGTTATCACCTCCCATAATCTGGGATTTTACATCTGAACAGGCAAGTAACCCTGGCAAACTGACGCGCCACCTGATAGAAGGGTGCCTTGCCTATCCCAATGAAAACCAGCAGCTTCTCGCACTGTACTGGGGCCTGGCCTATGCCTACCGAGCCATAGTTCAACACTGTCAGAGGACCATGGTTGAGGCAGGGACCCAGACTGCATCTGAGGACACCATGCTCGAGATAGGGACCCAAACAACAACGACTACAGTAATTGCCCCAGTAGTGAAAAGGAAGCAGTGGACAAGGAGATCAACGGGTCCATACCATCGATTAGTGAGAGAAGAAGAAGAAGAAGAGGAAAGGCTTGATCTAGAAGCTGGTCCTTCGGTAAGGAAATTGGAGGAAGGAGTGAGGGAACTTAAACAGGAAGCGGAAACTACCCGGTCCCTGACGTCCTCAGAACTTCGGGACTTGCGGAAAGATTACAGCCGCCAGCCAGGTGAGCGGATTGCTGCCTGGCTGCTCCGATGCTGGGATAATGGGGCTGATAGTCAGCAACTGGAAGGCAAGGAAGCCCAACAGCTGGGATCCCTCGCTAGAAACCGGGGAATTGAAAGAGGAATTGGAAAAGAGGCAGCAGTTTGCAGTCTCTGGAGCCGGCTTCTCTCAAGTGTGAGGGCAAGATATCCATTCAAGGAAGATCTTGTGAATTCCTCAGAAAAGTGGACTACCGCAGATGAAGGCATCCAGTACCTGAGAGAGTTAGCGGTGGTGGAAGTCATCTACAGTGATCTAGATGATGAGGAAGTCTCCAAAGATCCAGAGGATGTCCTGTGCACACGGGCCATGTGGCGAAAGGTGATTCAAGGTGCCCCAGCATCGTATTCTAACAGCTTGGCAGCAATGTATTGTCCAGATATGGAAACACCAACTGTGGAGAAAGTGTCGTCTTGGCTCCAAAACTTTGAGGAAAATCTCTGTGTTTCCTCATCCCTACAGGACAGTGCCTTGGCTGTTAGGGATGCTCCAAGAAATCAGTCCTCTCCTGCCCTAGTCAGAGGGAAAGGGAGCCCAAGGCGTATGCCACGTGGTACACTCTGGTTCTTCCTGCGTGACCAAGGGGAGGACATGAGGAAGTGGGATGGTGAACCCACCTTTAAGCTGGAAGCCCGTGTGCGTGAACTGAGAGGGAAGACAGCTGTTAAGAAGGGGTCACCCAAGAAGAAGGCTGTCAGCGTAGTTGCTGTAGAGGCCCAAGAAAGCACTCAGCGATCCTCCAGGCATAGAAGAACTGAAACTACCTCCCTTGATTCTGGTGAGGGGACTTCTGGTCTGGTACCGCAAGGATCGGACAGTGAATATTCTGATGAGGAACAGCAATAGAGGGTCCCTGCCTTCGGCCAGGAGGAGGAAAGGGATGACCGGATATACTGGACTGTGTGGATTCGATGGCCTGGCACATCAGACCCACAGAAGTATAAGGCTTTGGTAGACACTGGTGCACAGTGTACACTGATGCCATCGGGATACAGGGGCACGGAACCCATCTGGATCTCTGGAGTGACAGGGGGATGCCAAGAATTGACTATACTGGAGGCTGAAGTGAGCTTGACAGGGGACAAGTGGGAAAAGCACCCCATTGTGACCGGCCCAGAGGCCCCTTGTATCCTTGGCATTGACTACCTCAAGAGAGGGTACTTCAAGGACCCAAAGGGGTACCGATGGGCTTTTGGTGTAGCCACTATAAATGCAGAGAAGATCAAACAGCTATCTACTCTGCCTGGCCTCTCGGAAGATCCCTTCATTGTGGGATTGTTGCAAGTTGAAGAACAACAGGTGCCAATCGCTACCAGGACGGTGCACCGTCGGCAATATCGGACAAACCGAGACTCCCTGGCTCCCATCCATGAGCTGATTCATCACCTAGAGAGCCAAGGAGTCATCAGCAAGACTCATTCACCTTTTAATAGTCCTATATGGCCAGTGCAAAAGTCTGATGGAGGGTGGAGGTTAACAGTAGATTATCGCGGCCTGAATGAAGTGACACCGCCACTGAGTGCTGCTGTACCAGACATGTTAGAGCTCCAATATGAACTGGCATCAAAGGCAGCCACGTGGTATGCTACAATTGATATTGCCAATGCATTTTTCTCCATTCCTTTGGCAGCAGAGTGCAGGCCACAGTTTGCTTTCACATGGAGAGGCGTCCAATACACCTGGAATCGACTGCCCCAGGGGTGGAAGCACAGTCCTACCATTTGTCATGGATTAATCCAAACAGCACTGGAACAAGGCGAAGCCCCTGAACATTTACAATACATAGATGACATCATCGTGTGGGGCAATGAGGCAGAAGAAGTGTTTGAGAAGGGGAAAAGAATAATTCAGATTCTTCTGAAAGCTGGTTTCGCCATAAAGAAAAGCAAGGTCAAGGGACCTGCACAGGAGATTCAGTTCTTGGGAATAAAATGGCAGGATGGACGCCGTCATGTCCCTATGGATGTGGTTAACAAGATAGCATCTATGTCTCCACCAGCTAACAAGAAAGAAACACAAGCTTTCCTAGGCCTTGTGGGGTTCTGGAGAATGCATATTCCAGGTTACAGTCAGCTTGTGAGCCCTCTCTATCGAGTAACGCGGAAAAAGAACTATTTTGAATGGGGCCCTGAACAACAACAAGCCTTTGAGCATATCAGACAAGAAATAGCTCGTGCAGTAGCTCTTGGGCCTGTCCGGACAGGACCAGATGTGCAAAATATACTCTACACTGCAGCTGGGGATCATGGTCTCACCTGGAGCCTGTGGCAGAAAACACCAGGAGAAACCCGAGGTCGACCATTAGGGTTTTGGAGCCGGGGGTAGCGAGGATCAGAAGCCCACTACACCCCGACTGAAAAAGAGATACTAGCAGCATATGAGGGGGTTCGAGCCGCTTCAGAAGTTGTTGGTACAGAAGCATATCTCCTCTTGGCACCACGATTGCCCGTGCTACACTGGATGTTCAAAGGAAACATCCCCTCTACACATCATGCAACCAGCGCTACATGGAGTAAGTGGATAGCATTGATCACGCAACGGGCTCGACTGGGGAAATCTAACCGCCCAGGAATTCTGGAAGAGATCATGGACTGGCCAGAAGGCAGAGATTTTGGAGCATCACCTGAGGAGGTGGCTCGTGCCCAAGAGGCACCACCATATAATGAGTTACCAGAAGACGAAAGGTGTTATGCTTTGTTTACTGATGGATCCTGTCGTGTGGTAGGGAACCATCGGAAGTGGAAAGCTGCTGTGTGGAGTCCCACACGCCAAGTCGTTGAGGCCACTGAAGGAGAAGGCGAGTCAAGTCAGTTTGCAGAAGTGAAAGCCATCCAACTAGCCCTAAACATTGCTGAACGAGAAAAATGGCCGGTACTCTACCTCTATACTGACTCCTGGATGGTGGCTAATGCCCTATGGGGGTGGCTACAGCAGTGGAAGAAGACCAATTGGCAACGCAGGGGTAAACCCATCTGGGCAGCAGCATTGTGGCAGGACATTGCTGCCCGTGTAGAACACATAACTCTAAGGGTACGTCATGTAGATGCTCACGTGCCCAAAAGCCGTGCCACTGAAGAACATCGAAATAATGAACAGGTAGACAAGGCTGCCAAAATAGAAATAGCTCAGGTGGACCTGGACTGGGAGCGTAAAGGTGAGCTATTTGTAGCTCGATGGGCCCATGAGACATCGGGACATCTAGGGAGAGATGCAACATATAGGTGGGCTCGTGATCGAGGGGTGGACCTGACCATGGAGGCCATTACGCAGGTCACTCATGAATGTGAAACATGTGCTGCAATCAAACGAGCTACCAGAGTAAAGTCTCCCTGGAACAGAGGGCGGTGGCTGGGTTTTCGATATGGCGAGGCCTGGCAAATTGACTACATTGGACCACTGCCGCGAACACGCCAAGGCAAGCGCTACATACTCACCATGGTGGAAGCAACTACTGGTTGGCTAGAAACATATCCTGTAAACCATGCCACTGCCCGAAACACCATCTTAGGCCTTGAAAGGCAAATTTTATGGCGACACGGTACCCCAGAAAGAATTGAATCAGACAATGGGACTCATTTCCGAAATAACCTCATAAGCTCCTGGGCAAAGAAACATGGCATTGAGTGGGTGTACCACATACCCTATCACCCGCAAGCATCTGGGAAAATTGAGAGATATAATGGACTGTTGAAGACTATGCTGAGAGCGCTAGGCAATGGGACATGGAAGCATTGGGATACAAATTTAGCAGAAGCCACTTGGCTAGTTAACACCAGAGGATCTGCTAACCGTCCTGGTCCTGCCCAAACAAAACCCCTACATACTGTGGGAGGAGATAAGGTCCCCGTAGTGCACATGGGGAAGTGGCTGGGGAAGGCAGTGTGGATTGCACCTCCCATGGGAAAAGGCAAACCCATTCGTGGGATTGTCTTTGCTCAGGGACCTGGGTGTACTTGGTGGGTAATGCGGAAGGATGGGGAGACCCAGTGTGTGCCTCAAGGACATTTAACCTTGGGGGAAAAATAATCTGTGATGTGAGTTGTATGTTGTAGGAAGTAATGTAGCAGGAATGACCTGAACTGCAGAAGAGTGAACTTCGCAAGGAACCAGACAAGTGCATCAGTGACCCAAACCAAGCTGGTGTTGGGGCCCAACGATCGAACATACTGCTTCTCCTGTCCTGACCACTCATCTTGATGGATGGGGCTCAAGTCATAACCTGTATGTGAACATCAGGAAGAGTGGAAGAAGCCCATGGAATATCTATCTCTTAAAGGACAGGGGATAGTAATTAATAAGAATGTATAAATCCGTACGTTGGGTATAAAAGTGGTTTAAGTATGTAGTCTCAGTTGTAAGTGTTGGTGAGAAAGGATTTCAGTAATGAGAATTAAATACAATAGTATGGTTAGAAGATATCTGTATTAAGTTATGTGGAACCTGAGCAGGACGCAAATGGTATGGAATAAGGGGTGGAGATTGTATTGGGTCTGGCTGAGATGGAGTTAATACTCCCCATGGCAGCCCTCATAGCACTGTGCTCTGCATCAGTAGCTAGAAAGGTGTTGATAGCACACCAGTGTTTTGGCTACAGCTGAGCAATGCTGGCACAGCATCAAGGCTGTCTCTCCAACATTTTTGCCCCCCCCCCCAATGGCAGGCTGGGGCAGGGCAAGATCTTGGGAGGGGACATAACCAGGACAGCTGACCTAAACCAACCAAACAGATATTCCATACCATATGACGTCAGCTCAGATATAAAAGCTAAGTAAAGGGAGACGGAAGGGGGGGGGGCATTTTGTCTTCCGGAGCAACCACTACGCGTACTGAAGCCCTGCTTCCCGAGAAGTGGCTAGACATCGCCTGCTGATGGGAAGTAGAGAATAACATCATTTGTTTTTTTTTCTTTGCTTTCGCGCGCGCAACCTTTGCTATCACTTTATTAAACTGTCCTTATCTTGACCCACGAGCCTTTTGTTATATTTTCTCCCCCCCGTCCAGCTGAGGAGGGGGAGTGATAGAGCGGCTTTGGTGGGCACCTGGCATCCAACCAGGGTCAACCCACCACAATATGTAAATAGTTTTTCTTCTGGACTGAATGGCCCCTATGCTCTTGCGTTTCCTGTCATTTTCTCTTTCCATGAATATCCTATTAACAGAGCACAATTTTCCTTAAAGATTGTTTCAGTTGAAACAAATGTTTCCTTCACTTGAAAGATCATATTTCTTAATTTTTATATTATTTAGTAGGCATTTCTCTTCAAGTAATTTTTCCCTAATATTCTGGTTTAATGTCTTACAACCTTCAGTATATTTTCATCCATTTACTACAGAATATGCATCACTTCCATAGTACTACAGTAACGGGGGGGACGACGGGGGGACGGGACGACGACGACACGACACAACCAAAACAAACCAAATATAACCTTAAACAAAACCCTCTTAAAGGCCTTCTGAAGTAATCTGAATTTTTCTACTGTATGCAACAAAATTCACCAGGGATTAAGGAATGTCAATAAAGCAGGAAAAGTTAAAAACAAAATGGGAAATGGTACCTTAAAACTTAAAGGCAGTCAGTTTTAACGCTTCAAGCTTCAAATAAGTTGTTTGTGTTTCCTGACCTGTACAACCCTTGGTCTTCCACATACCACAATGACTTATTTAAGATGTTTGGTTTATCATTCCTGCATCCAAATATCTGACTTCATTCCCAGCAGTAGGACACAAAACAGCAATCCCCCCCACACATACACCCCTCCAAAATCATTAGAGGTTTGACCGAGTGTAATTATTGCTTCAATAGTTTATCAAGTGTCAAAGACTTCATTACTGGGGAGCACAGGCATTGAGCAGACAATGAGCTATCAGTCACATTACCAAACTGGTCCCCTAAATATTTGTTGCAAAAGGTTGAGCAATAACCATTTACAACTTCAGCTTGATACTAAATCTGCATTAACAGCCAAGTCAGTCATTGATTAACATCTTTCCGAGAGCAGCAAAATGACTGCCATCATCTTGGCTGTGCTAGAGGGCTGAAAAACCAGGGCTGTTTGCACTTGCTTCTACTACCATGAGTTTGGGAGGTGTATGTGGAATATGCTTTACCATAAGAAGGTGACCTCTTCCAGAAGCCAATGCTTCAATCCTTTCCATGCTCTGCCAGAAGCTCAATTTAGCAAGTCTATCCATATCCTATACAACACCAGTCCATTACACTTGGGACAGCAAAATGCCAGTTTGCCCATAGTTGAAGAGCCTTGAGCTCAATAAATATCATTTATTCAGATCAGTACAATTCATTAATTACTCATGAATGTGATTTTTTAATGAGTTGGCAATCAAAAGGAATGCGGGAATGCAATGCATATTCAATAGCTGGCCTTCCCTGTCTTCTCTGTCGCACAAAAGCAATCCTACCCAGACTACTTGAGGGCATATCTAGGTGCTTGTGAGTAGATGGGTAGGAGAGCATGAGCATGTAGACTCAACTTGCTTAGAAAGTTAGATCAAAAACGTTAGAAGTTAGATCTTAGAAGTTAGATCTTCCATGCAGTCTCTAGGAAAATTTTATTGTGTTAATCATGGCCTATGGAACAGACCACTAGGGAAAAACATGCCACTCTTGCCTTTCCCAAACCCTACCATCTTACAACCTTTTCCTTATGTTTTTTTCCCCCACTTCATGACTAGCAACAGAGCAGATGCTGGTGGGCATGCATCTATCTATATGTGCATTATAATGGCAATGAATATGGACCATAGGTCTTTAACTATATTCAAGGTCTCTGAGACCTGGTATAATGCAAGTCATATCCCTTAACCTTATTAGCTAAGGTTTTAGAAACAAAGTGTCAAGTCCAGACATACAGGTTATTATCCAAATACAACAAATGCTTTGCAGCCCTCAGTATCCTCAGGACATCATGACTGCACATACCTGCATAGGTGATGTATTTTTTTCCTTCTAATGTACCTATATTTAATGGCTTTTAGCTAAAAATCTATAAGGGAGATCACCTCAGGAACTACAGCCATTAGCTACCCAATCCTTCATTGCAAGGAAAGTCAAAGTCAACACTAGTCTTCTCTAGAAATTTTAGTAACATTCTTAAATATCCCTGCAGATATAACCAGTTTCATTGCATTCCTGGACAGAACTGTTTTATCATAGTAGCAACAGCTTGGGGAATAAGCCTGTGTCCAAGTTTAAGGTTCATCTGGTTCTGTAAACTCTAGTTGTAAATATAGCTGTCATTATGTTTTACATCATGGCATAACAGGCAGCTAAAACATGAAAAAAGCTACATCTCAAAAACACAACAGAGAAACCAAAGGACCATTAATACAGCTCCTTGCAAATTGACTTTTTCCACGTGGAATCTTTGTATGAATTTTGTTTCTACAGTAAACCAATCCAGGACACCGATGCAAGCCCAATGTCTGGGTAAGACAGTGGTTCTTTTCCCTGAGGGAAAGCCAGTCAGTCCGGTTAGAAAGGAACTTTCTTCAAATCACAGAACTGTTGTGCCCTGTGAAGTGTAAAGAGCCTTCAGCAGAAAGAAGTAAGCATGTACAGGCTCTTCTCTCAATCAGCTAGTATCAAATCTTGGGCCTGATGAAAGAATCTGGAAGCTGATGCGCAAGGATCGCCTCTAGAAGATTAACACGCTTTCCAAATCTGTATTTTAGTGTTTATTTGCATGTATGCATCTTCCCAGAATCCTATTGCTAGCCCTCTTTCTGAGCGCCCCTTTGCCCCTGAATGATAGCTGAGCAATCAGGTGTACCTGTGAGGACTGAAATGTTAATTCTCTTGTACAGATGGCTGTAAGGCAAAACCTCACTGCAAGAAGCATTTACTGCTGTCCTGCCACCTCCTAGAGCATCCAGAGCTAACAACAAGCATCCAACACCATACTGACACTCATAGTTTCACAACAGATGCAAGTTAGCATCCGGAAATAGTAACAGGAGTTTAGTTTCCAAGCAAAAAGCCACGCAGCATGTGATAGCACAGCCTGTGCATTTAAAAGCGTTCTCTGAAGACTCTACTCCTCCCTAAGAAAAACAGCACATGCCCCACTCATTCAGAAATGGGGGAATTGCAGCCTCCTGACATTTTATACTCAAACAGCTCTCTGAAGAGAAAGCTCATATACTTTCCTACTGAATCAGATTCATTTAAGATGGTGGTGAACTGAACCTGCATATGCTAGGCTTAAAAATGCTTCAGGAGGGAAAAGATTGTTTAAGATATCAGATCTTTTGATTTTTCCCATACACACACGCATTATTTTGAACTTCTAGGCCATTAAACCCCTTCCATAGTAATACATTACTCAACCACACCTCATTTGAATTCACTACACAATTGCAGATAATTCATATTTCACCCAGGAAAGAGAGCTGTGTTACAGCACTTGCTGAATTGCCACCAGCTAACAGTTACCAAGTAAGTTGCTGAACTCCAAGCAGAGATTTTAAGTCTAAGCACTTTGGTAGAGGCAAGACACATTTGTCTTGGTTAGTGCTTAGGAAAACCACAGTATATTAGGTCACCCCATTGCTCTGTTCTTAAAAATAAAGGCACTGACCTCACAGATAGGGCCCCTGATCCAGGTGAGCAGAGCAGGGATGATAACAGCAGCAAGACCCATCAACAGTCCAGTGATCCTCAAGCAAAGGTAGGGTTACAAGTCACACCCCAAGTCAGTCCAGAAAATCCAAACAATAAGCCAGGGAACAGGTCTAGGAACAAATATACCTAAACCAGCTCAATCCAAGTCTGGACCTTCAGGCTGGAGCTTAAATGAGCTCCTGGGCTGACGGGCTGCAGGTGTGGGGAGAGGGCTAGGTGAAGCTGGTCAGGGCAATTACAGCCCAGTGCTGCCCTGAGGGCTGACAACCAATCACCCCTGATTTTGTCTATCTCCCTTTTGAACCTGCTGATTCTTTCCCTCTTAAGCACCTGGGTTTGGACAGTATCAGAGGCCTGTACGAGGCTAGACAGACTGTTAGTCTTGCCATGTGTGGCTCTTCTCAAGTGAAGTGATTTCCTTTTTCCTTTTCCTCCTTTGTGTATTGTTTGCATTTGCTGTTTCAATTCCAGTACAGAAGGAAATGCACAATTGCATACTGGGCTCGTACTCCACTTGTACCTACGCATAGCTGCTTCTGAAATTGCCACTAACATATAATCTCAGCCTCCTACTGCACGCAGGGCAATCACCTGCAACAACAATGCACAGGTGGGATTTCTGCCCCACATTTATGACTACAGCTCTCCTGTTAATGCCCTTGAAAGCAAAACTTGATGAAAAATACTAGAGGAAATGTCTTTCAATTCAGAATCCAGAGTGAGATCTGAATTTCACACCCACTCTCTGGAAAGTAACTTGTGTGTCTGGGCAAAATGATGTCCCAAAACAGCTTGAAAGTTCACTTTTTGAAGCTCATTTACAACTCTACTGTAGCATCTACTAAAAGGAAGTGTAGTAAGATATTCAGCTGTAGAAACCAGAGGGATGAAATGCAATTATATTGTGTATAATGAAACAAATAACTTTGACATTTTGACTGACACAAAGGATCATATTTCTGCCACACATCTGGGAATTATTATTAAAGAAAGGTTTTCATTTACACATGTACATTCCCCTACAGGAAGAACCAAAATTACCATACAAAGAATTAAGCCGTTATATTCCTTCTGCTCCACCTCAAATGAGTCTAAACAGGAAAACAATGAATTTGTTACTTTTCCTTAAAAAAATAATAGAGAAAGCAACTTTATACCTCATCAAAAGAAAATAAGCTTTTTACAAGGGTTCCTTTTCAAAGTTCATTTTAAAAGTCTCATTTTGAGCAGGTAGTATTTCAGAAGAGAGAAGATGTATCATTTCCTCTTGTTGTTATACATTGATATACTCTCCAGCCTGTCAAACATCTATAGTGTAAGCTGAGATTCCTAAAACCCTACAAGGATTACTTGTTTTTAAAATTCTTATAGATCTTTTTTCTGAATATATGAAGATTGTGAAAACAGATATGAGAGAAATGGGATCAGCCAATTTTCCCAATTAAATAGTCACAAACCATGTGAACAAAGGGATGAAATAGTATCAAACTTCACTATGGCAATGTTGAAATTCCCATATTCTTTAAACATGGCTGTCGTGGTTTAACCTCAGCTGGTAACTAAGCACCACGCAGCGGCTCACTCCCTCCCCCCCCCAAGTGGGATGGGGGAGAGAATCGGAAGGAAAAAGGTAAAACTCATGGGTTGATATAAAAACAATTTAATAGAACAGAAAGGAAGAAACTAATAATGATAATAATAACAATAATAAAATGACAATACTAATAAAAGGATTGGAATATACAGAACAAGTGATGCACAATGCAATTGCTCGCCAACCGATGCCCAGCTAGTTCCCAAGCAGCGATCTCCCCCAGGCCAAGCCCCCCCAGTTTATATACTGGGCATGACATCACATGGTATGGAATATCCCTTTGGCCAGTTTGGGTCAGCTGGCTGCGTCCCCTCCCAACTTCGTGTGCCCCTTCAGCCTTCTTGCTGGCTGGGCATGAGAAGCTGAAAAACATTTGACTTAGTCTAAATACTACTTAGCAACAACTGAAAACATCAGTGTGCTATCAACATTCTTCTCATACTGAATCCAAGACATAACACTATACCAGCTACTAGAAAGAAAATTAACTCTATCCCAGCTGAAACCAGGACAATGGCAAAATTGGAGACACCTTCCAGACCACACACTACTGCATTTGAAGTATGGAAATACTTCTAGCAAAACCAGCCAAATAATAATAGTGGTGTTATTGGTATTTTAAATTTGTGATACTTTTTTCACCATATATTTAGTTCCAGAATTACTTAATTTAAATATTCAGCTTTAATAACATATCTGCACCTTCTGCAGCAAACTAGAGATCATGTTTCCTGCTTATTAGGGAAGTCCAATACAAATGGAATGGAAGTGCTCTGTTCATCCAAGGAAGGGTTTCCTTTGGATACCCACATGACAGTGTGAGAAAGACACTAAAATAAATCATCCATTAAAACAGATATGATTCTTGCCAAGCATTGACATAGGTTAACTACAAAACTGACTTTCATTCCCTTAAAATTATATAAAGGATGCAATCCAATCATTTTAGTGAATTATTTTTATCTCCCATGAAGAAAATATTACATTATCAAACATGTTGCACATTTGTATGATGACTTGATGCTTTTTAGAATAGACAATATTCACCAGTAACATCTACTTTCTGAGGGTTTTTATATGCTATTGCATATACTGTAAGTACTGAAAACATTTCTAAAAGCTGCACATATGCTGTAGATCAAGCTACAGCCATGAGTACTTAGATTGTTTTATTAAGCACACCACATAAATGAATTAAAATTAAAAATAAAAATAAACTGAAGAAAAGAGCTGCCAAATCAAATGTCCATATATGTACATGTTTGTGTGTGCACCCTTTGTACATTTGTGCATAGAAAACATATGTCTAGAAATGTCCGTGTCGGTTTTGGCCATAGCGTGGCACGCTGGGAACCAGTATGGTTTGCTGTATGCTTCAAACGTAACATTCACTTATATATGATGTCTTTGCATTTTCCAAAGAAAAGAGTTAGAGCAAAGTTTCCTATAACTAATCAGTGTTACCAAGACAGCCTTAGAGGAAATAACACAGCCCTTGAATCCTGCCTTGTTCTACATTGTCCTTAGGACATCAGACTAAAGCACTTAACTTGTGTTGGTTCTGAAGCAGCTATAAAGTTTGGGATGATATTTCCCTCATCTGTTCATCAGCTAAGACAAACCAGCTGATTTTATGAGTACTCCTGCTCTATTTCCGTAGAAACAGAAAACAATACGATTGATTCATTGCTGAAATTTTCAAGGGAGTACATGGATAAATCATGACTTTGGAAGTGAGAATAACAGTTTTAGGAAGCCGCTCCAACAGTGTTTTGGGCTATGCTTGGTGTGATATGTTATCACGAAAGCTGTGTAAGGAAGGGTTTTTGTTTTCTTCAACTATTGAATTAAAAATAGAACTGCTTTAGAGGAGAGATAGTTGAACTCCTGTGGCTTGCTTGGAAGAAATAATGAAGACTTTGTTCAGTTCAATCAGTGGGATCCATAGCAAAGCTCTTGGCTTTCAGGCTCATGGAAGAAAAGCGGTGAAGGGCAGCAAGTGGCTTTTAACCTTGCCTTGTGCTCTACTTCCCCACTGTATAGGATATCCCTGTGAGTGGATATCCTGCTTTGTACACGTCACACAAATAGTCACGGAGGAGAAGGGAGTGAGACCAACTCTCCAGTACCATACCTCATACAATTCAAATAGCTGCTTTGATGACTTGCTCCATAACTTTCAGAGGGACTGAGGCAAGGCTGACTTGCTGGTAGTTTTCCAGATCCTCCTTCCTTCCCTTTTTGAAGACAGGTTTAATATTTGGTTCTTTTAGTCACTGGGGAACACCTGCAATTGCTGTGACCTTTCCAATGCTGCAGAGCAGCTTTGAAACGACATCTCTGTCCTGCATTGCCTTCAGATGAATTCCATCTTGTCTCCTGGGCTTACATAGGTACAGCTGACTGAAGGAGTAGCAGTAGTAAATGATGTTGCTAGTTCTGGATATTTTATAATGGGAACCACATACAGTGATTCTCACTGTCTGAAAACAGGTTGTCATCTCAATCAGAACCAGCTTCTGGAACTTTTCCAACAGGGACAGAAATTGAAATTTATTATTATTATTATTATCATCATCATCATTATTATTATCATTATTTAGATTGCAGCACCTAAAATTATCATGATTTTGAAGAAATTTTTAAAGATGAAACAAACAAAAAAATTAAATAAACATGCACTTTGCTATCTCTATCCCATGCTACATTACAGATGACAAAATCAAGGAAAAGGGAATGCCTTCTCAGAGCCTGATGTAATATGTTGGGCATTATAGATTTCCAAGCTTTACCATATCCCACACAGATATTAACACTCACTGCAGTCATTTCTGATTATGGAATCTAATTTCTGAGGTCCTGAATCATCAAGTAAATATGAGTCAGAAAAATGTTGCTGCTTGAATAGACACAATCGACAAGAGAGTGGGGGCCAGAGGAGGAAACCTCTTAATGTTACAAGTAACAACATCTTTCTTCATAACTACTGAGAGTTGGGGGGGGGGGAGGGGGAGTTGTTTTCTTTACTGAGTGAAATTATCAGCAATTTCTGTGTAGCTATGGCAACTTTCCAAAGTATGAAAAGGAAAAATGGATAAAGCAGAAAAATAAATTTGCAGGGAGAGTTGGAACAAATAAAATTGAAATCTTCCGAAATTGAGTGTATTTCCATTTTAAAATGATCCTCTCAAAAGGAAATTAAATCTCTCCCAACATCCTGGTTTTTTAGCCTACAATCAGTTTTCATAACCGGAAACCTGTCAAGGAAAAAATGAGTCCATTTTCTACAGTAAGGGAGAAAGAAGAGCTTCAACAAGAGATTTTTAACTGCTTACAAAACCAGGCTTTTGTTTCAGGTTTAATCCTATAATCACACATAGTATGCAGACAGAAAACGTTACAGTATTTACTTGTAGTTGAATTGACTGAGAAAAGTATTACTGTTAGGCACTTGCCTTATCTTAAAAAGCATTAAATCTGCTGGATGTGATGAAATCTGTTCCAAAGTGTTTATCAAACACTGTGAAAATCAGCAAGATTAGTAACATGGCAATGTCATCATTTGTCTAGTCAAGGGTAAAAGGTTCTTGGAAATGGGAGAAGTAAAGAATATTTACCTCAACGAGTAACCTCAGAAAACTTTAACATATGCTGGAAAAGCCTGGAATATAGATGCCATTCCCATACAGTAATTCTTTTGAATACACTATCAAAAACTTTGCATGCCTTTCAGTGCGCTTTGGCCAACGTCCCAGACAGTGCCATCATTCCCAGGGCTCATGCTTTGAAACTACTGCCCTAAACACGAGCTCAGTCTCACACCATGGTGAATGCCAGCTAAGGGAGGAGAAAACGCCTGCTCACCTGAATCCCCTGCTGACACAGACAGAGGGGATGGAGCACGCTCCTCCAGCACAGATAGCTGATGGGCATGGGAAGAGGTGAAGGTCATCTTGTCACCAGCAGAGACATGCAAATGGCACTTAGTCACTATGGAAGACTTGGATGGGTTCTTCATGTGCATCATTATATGTTGTAGCTGAGTCAGAGATGGTTCAACCTCTCCACTATCAACACCCGGTGTTCTCAGGCAAAACTTCTTGTCTTCCAACGTTGTTATTTCTGACTGCTATTTTCTGCAGCTTATTATCCCCCATTTCCACGCTATAGCAGCACGCCACTTCTAGGTATAGGTAGATTGTTTGGGAGTTTATGCTAGAAACTTAGCTAGCAATTTAGTCAAAATATAAATAAATAAATAAATAAATCAGCTTTTTTTCCTACTTGTTTGGGAGTTGGTGGTGGCATTATTCAGTCACTGACACGTTTGTGTTAAAAATCAGAGATCTAATGAAACAAGAAAACTATGAAAGCATATGAGAAATGTAGATGTGTTTAAAAAAAAGCAGGGGTAAAAACAGTTCCATGTAAGACGTAACTAGGCTTGTCAGGGGGAAAGGCTACATAACAACAGACCTTTGACAGGAAGACCGAATGTAATACTTGTTTTAAAATAAGGAAGGATTGAGCAGGAACAGTGTGTAAAATACAGAGACCTCATTTGTCTTTAGTTTTTAAAAAAAAAGGCACTTTAACAATAAAACACTGCTTTTTCACAAAAGGAAAATTTGTGTCCAATGTTACCTACTATGTCTCAGACTCGGGGCCTCTTAAAAGTGTGTTGCATCTATCTTACAAAGGCAGTAAGCATATGTCCTCGGAAATTTGTGGTGTTAGACATTAACCTTAAAAACCTATGCTTTTTAGTGGATACTTCATATTTTTATTCCTTCCAAACATTGTGTGCTGGTGGAAAATGAGTCGGAAGGATTAAATAAAATTTTCCTTCTCAACAGCAGCTCAAGAGGTAATTATTTCATTAAACAGAGGCCTCTGGGGCTGCTCAAAGCCCAATGCCGGTTTCACTTTGAAAAGTCACCACTGCTGCTCATCCTCCCGGCTCCCCTGAGAGGGGGAACCGTACCCTTCTGCCCATTAACACTCCTCACAGATCGCTCCCGTGAGTGGTGCACTGCGTTGTGCTGCGCAGGATTGATGGTGAAAAGGCAGCACAGTCCCCCGCAAAGCGAGAGCTGAGTACTGTCATCATGGCTCATTGCCACACAGTCTGATAACGGATAGCCCGGCTCTGCGATTCCCAGTATGGCAGAGTGCATTAGCGTTTGTTAGATCTGCAACCGATTGGGCTTTGGAGAAATACAGTTGTGAAGCAGATTGGTAAACTGGTTTTAATCTAATCACACAGCCCGGCTGTAATCTAATTTAACAGCACCCATGAATAACCTTGCTGGATAATATCTTATGATATGGAACGCAAATGGAGTTCGTAACAAATAGGAAGGCCAGATCTGGAGATTTATCAATATCTTTCAAGACACAGAGATATTGGCTGTATTCAGAATGGGTAATTTGGAGTGTACAGTCTTCATACAAGACGTAGGAAACACATGTGGTTTTGAGTCTGTGGGGATTTAATGCTATATAAAATCATTCCCCAGCTGACATGAATCGTTAACAGCAGTGATGCAGTGACGACACTTCTGGCTAAAAGTGATAACTGCACTGTTGCTTCATTTAGGTATAACATTACTGGATTTTTTTTCTTTTTTGAAAAGCTCTTAAGAAAAACTGAAAATGGTAATCAAGATAAAAATTAGCTTATTGAAAATCTAATGAAATAATCACTGTTCATTTTTTTCTAAAGTGAAATAATTTTGTTGTTGAATGTATAACAAAACCATAAGTAAAATCCACAGCTTATGAGTAAAATTCCTTACAGCTGCATTGCCTTCTGGCTATGCAGATCTCTCCACTTCCGTGGCACAGCTAATATTTTTTTTTTTTTTTTGAGAGTGCTGTGTCCATATTCAATACTCATGTAATTAGGTATTTTGACTGACTTCTCCCATCCTGGAATTGAATGAGGAATTTTATGTCATAAATTCCAGCTGATTCAGTGGGTGGTGAAAAGGCAATGATTTTTTTTCCTATTCATCTAGAAAGCTCAGGAGATGGATCTCCTAAAGACATTTGGATTGTCCCACATTGTATTTTGAGGTGCCCACTGCACTGCGTCTTGCCAGCTACAAGGTCCCCCAAAAGCTGTTTCATTTGTCTCTGTTCCCTTACTTTGACATGTGAGTACCAACAAATGTCAGCAAACCAAGGATGTTTGTGATGCTATTGCAGTCATGCAGAATGAGGGCTCCTAATAAAAAATATAGCACATGTTGAGACATACAGTCTGCTCTTTTCAAGCTATTGCTGCTTGGCACCCACGAAGTCCTAGTGAACTACTCCAACCAACCCATGAGCAGGAATGTGCCATCCAAACAGATGGCTGCAACTGCAGGCAGCCAAGAGACCACGGGGGTTTTTTTCATGACGTGTGGGTGTTGACAGCATTTCCAGACATAAATCCAAATGGCTGTCAGTCCTGAGCTTCTTGTCTAAAGGGGATATGTCAACGTTAATCTACCTCTGAGACAGATTACCCTTCACAATAGAAAATCTTCCCCTTATTTATAATTGGTTTACTCTTAACACTTGCAGATCTTTCCTTTCCTGAGCTGCTATGTCAGGGGTTTTGGATGCCTTTAGCTACAGTTCTCCTCTGAGGTAGATGGATCTCAAGAATGAAAGACTAATTTGCACGTGATTTGGGGGTTTGATGTTTAGTCCAATACATAGGGCTAATTACAAGCTAGCGTAGAGGCAGGGGTACTGAAAAAGTTTTTGGCTTTATGCACGTTTACACACAAAATAAAATACAGGCACATACTTGTTTTGTGTTTACAGACGAAGGATTTCACATCTAGTGTACCACTGTTACATACTATGCATAATGTTGCATAAGGAACTTATGATCAGGAAGAGTCCTCACTCCTAACCAGGTCACAGTAGAATTGCTACTCTGGTTTTTAAAGGACAATGATGATATATGTAATAAGAGCACAGGACCTGTCAGGATTTATTGACAAACTGTCAAAATCAGCTAGGTAAGGCTTAAGGCATAGCTAGTCTACACAGAATATGTGGAAGCTTTCCAACAACCCTTAATTAAATAGAGTGGTGAACCAAGTTTCAAAAAAACTGATTTCAGCTAATTCTGCATACCAATAGCTGCTCTGGCATTGCCCAATACAAATAAAAGTATTAAGAAAATTAAAGAATGCATTGATGGAACAGTAGAGGACTATCCTTAGTCTGCCTCAATACACAAATACAGTCAGATGGTGTTTGCAATAAATCAGTGACAGAATGTTTCCATCAGCTTTAATTTGCACTTACCTTCTCTATTAGCTCATATCAGCCTTAAAATAGTCTTTGTTTACGCATTACTTCCTGTGGTACAGTAAATTGCCACAGCCTTCTGCATCCCAGACCTCAGATGAACCCTTGACAAGGCATGGTCATTCCAGAGAAACAATATCAGTTCAGTATTAATTAGAGAAATGTGCATGAAAACTCTCAGTACGGTTAGTTCCATCGGGTAAAATGAGCATTCTTTGGATTGCAAGCCAATGGCGGCCCATAACAAAGCATGTTATGAAGCTATCTTAAGATCGATTAAATAAAGATTAAGATAAAAATCTATACATTGCATTCTATATTTTTCTTTTCAACAAAGGACAAGTTGATTTGAGAACGCCTAAAATGCTTTTATCCCTGTTGCCCATGTGGCTTCCTTCATCCACGTGCCATAGTAATACTTGACATTCAACTGGGAGATGGGAAGAGGCAGAACCTTCTAAAAATTCATGTTGCTTTTCTTCCTCAGCTCTACTGCCTGTTAGTGAAGCCTCTCATACCTGTTGGGAATGACTAAAGGCTAAGATACTTTAGCTTGAGGCACCATTGAAGCATGGACACGGTGCTTTTGTATCTTCTTTTGTTCCCTCGTTAGCTCACGGACACAAATAATTCCTGTACCTTCCTCTACTCAAGACTGGGGTTATCCTTCTGTTTATTTGCCATGTTATCACAGTACTTAAAAAGCTTTGTGAGTGTATTTACAGAGAAGATAATCATTAATAAGAGGCCTTCTGGGCTCTCCCTTGGAAAACATGTCATTCAAGAACCCAGCAGACGTTTCTGCCTGTCAGAGGGACAAGGACTTCATGGACTCATTTCCTCATCTCCAGGAGCCCACCCAAGAGCCGGGCTTCTGGCAGACAAAGCTCTAGCCTGCCCAGAGGCACCACAGTTTGAAGTGCCATATTGCTCTCATAAGCTTGTCGCAGGCAATTATATTTTCTCCTGTGGATCCTGCAAACAATGTGTATGGGCTACAAATTCAACATGAAAAAAGGAGTATCTCACATAGATTATCAGCAGCGGTGCATGAGGTACTCATCTGATATTCTCCCATAATTGTAAAGGGCCCCTTGAGAAGAACAAATAAGCCTTGCCATGTTTCTTAATCTTGCTACACTAGTTATACAGAGAAATGTTCCCTCCTAATGATGACACAAAAGCAGCTGTAAGCTTTTCTTCTGCAACGCCGCCACTTATATCAGCTATTATTCAGTTATTCCATCCTAACAGCAGAGAATCATTTTTGTGCTTTTCATTCTTCCTCCCAGAGGGCAACAGATGTAATAACTTATTCCCTGTCTGGCACATTAAGGCTTGAAAAATTAATGCAGTGCTGCTGAGATTTCCACTTTCCGCTTTACTTAGAGTGCCAAAGCTTTGAATTTCAGTGAAAAAATATTAAGTAATAAAAAGCTTATTTTAAGTTTGTTAATGTACTTGTCTGTTTTAATGCCTTTCTGAGGTTTCCACAAAATAAGAATTCCAGTGACTAATCTTCCTGAGTTTCTTTTGCTTCTAAGCTATTACTCTGCTGTCTGAGACCTCTCCCATTTCACAGTTATGATATTGCAACTAAAATTTAAATGCTATTATCAACTGCATTATATTAAAAAAATAATCAATTAAGAATATCAAATGAATGTAGATATGCTTACTTGCAATGTTTTATCAGGCTGCCCACAAAAAGTCCCCAGTCACATCACCCCACATCTTAATCAGTCACATATTGCTCTGTACATGTAGCTTATGCTTCATACTCAGGCCTATCCATTCCTTCAAAAATATTGTCCAGCTACATGAATTTTGTGAAAGAGAGTAGTAGTTCAAACCAAATTTCACCTGCGTTTTATTGCTTTTGCTCAAACTGTCCCTTTGGAAGCCGCATGAAAAGCAAACATTGCAGTTACTATATGAAGCTCACCTGGAGTTTTGATAACCGTGACACAAGGCTTGCAGCAGAGAATCAGAGGCCACCTAGTTGAAGATTTCATCACAGAGGGTCCAGAGGATGTTGCAGAGATAAATGCATCGTGTAATCCTTTGGAGAAGTACAGGGGATAAGTTTATGCATGTATATGTGTTCCCCTCTAAATTAGCACTATCTAATCATGTCATATACCTTCAACAGGCACATCTACAAAGTGGCTACCTTTGCAAATAATAAACAGACCTATATCAGGTGATTATAGTGAAAGAAAAAGGCAAAGAGTAATAGAATGTGAGTTGAAGAAGGCTGAGAACAAAATCAGATCTGGGAACTACTTCTCCTCTAAAAACAAAGCAGAATTTTTTTCTGTCCTCTCCCAGATCTTCATGGTAAAAAGAGATGAAACAAACCCTTGATTTAGATTTTATCTGTGCAGAAGTCAGTTTTTAGTGTCAGAATTCTTACCCAAAAGGACAGGGTGGAAAGCCTCAGATTAAATATACAAGTTCAAAATGTATTAGCAGTTACAGGAAGAGAAAGTCCCAGGCAATTTTCCCTAGCACTGTAGAGAATTTGCTAATGCTACTGCTTCTTGTATGCCAAGTCTGCAAGCATGGGAATGGGCATTAACTACACACCATATCAGGCTGTCCTTTCACTCCTACATACAGCTGCTTAGCTCTCTTTTCCTCCTTGGATAGAAATCCTCCAGTAATTTCTCTTTTGTCCTCCAGGCTGCTGGCTGGGCCCCAGAGAGCACTGAGAGTTAAACAGCACAGACTTCGTATTTCCAGTCTCTGGCAACACTTGTTCCTTCATTCCACAGAGAGGGATCTCTGTTTCCTTAAAAGCTGGCTTTGCTGATTCAGGTTTCCTCACCTCAGCAGATTTCAGTTCAGAGTTTGATCTATCAGCATCAAAGACATCCTTCTGTTCAGAGCATGCCTCAGCGATCAGACAATAAGCAGCAGAAAAGTTTCCAACGAGGCTAGTGGTTCCCCAGGAGACCAAAGCCAATTAATAACATGTTTTTCTGCAAGGAGCAAAGCTAATGAAGCCTGATTTCCTACACATCCAAGACATTCATATTCTACCTTGTCTGTAAACTGTTAACCCAGTTACCACTGTAAGCCAAGCTCCTCTACCTCATGTCTCCCGTCTCACCTGCCAATCCCCCCTTAGCCAATTCTTCCTATATCTTACTGTGACAAACAATCTTCTTGTTTAAACAGTCATCTGACAAACATCCACTTTCTTCTTGTTCCTACCAGGACCTCCACAGGGTCCTCAGCTTCCTCTGTGAACATTTATTTGGTCTATCACTTGGAAGATGACACATGCTGTGGCTAGCCCAGAGCCACGTGGGTACTCAGGGGCCAGCAAACTGCTGCCAGGCAGAATGAGTAATGTTTGCATCTTCAGCAAAAGGCATATTAAAGCACACACCAAACTAGCAATTTTCATGAAAACCATAGGCACTTCACAGCTATGAGACCTCAGCTCAGCCAGAGTTGCCAAGTTTGGCTGAAGCAGGCCAATAAATACAGAAGTTATCAGGAAGCACTGGACAAATGAGACAGAACGAGCAAGAAAAAACAGTGCGAGTGCAAAATTTTTTCTTTGAAAACCGGGCAACCAAAAGAACAAAGAAGTCTTTCAATAGCTGAACTGTGACAGTGACTCAGTCACGTATATTGATCAGGATCTGATATGAACTACTGCAGTTGTGACACTGACCATCTTTATTTTTTCAAATAAAGATGTGGAAACTGTCCTTTTATTAATACCTGGATCATAATAGTTGACTGCCATTTTAAAAAATGAACAATGTTAAGCTAGAAGATGAAGAAAAGTTGATCAGACTGACACTAAAGAGACTCAAATTTAAGTCATTTCGTTTCCCTCAAGAGCGTGATTAAACTGGATTATTCTCTATCAAATGATGTGGGAGCACACTTAGAGGAAGCCTCCGAGCATAGCTATCCAGCTGCTCAAGGGAATCATCCTGTGGACTCTCTGGATGTAACTTTTGTACATAGCATTTAGTTCTATTAGCAGGAATGTAAATAGGTATTACTTTCATTTAGAGTTGCTCACCAAAATTTTTAAGCCAACATCTGACCCAACCTACAAACCAACACATCTGCTGTTAGCCAGGATTTAGAACAAGCCATACAGTGTGAAGCGTCCAGTTATCTATAGAACTACTTAATGACATCTCTTACCTAATCTCTAGATTAACTGGACTGTACCTTGTCTTCAATTGTGTGCTATTGTCAATAGTTTCAAGTGGGAACTGAGCAGACTTTGCAAAACACTCTTTCAAGAAAAGAGGTTTCACTTAGCAGGTGGCAACTCAGGGAAATGGAATAGTCTTTATGAGATATTGCATACCTTCCAGTCAATGGCTTTCTTATGGGTCATGGCATGTTGTGATTGCTGCTGCTTGTAATAACGTCTGCATGACTTGTTTGCAGATTTCTCATTCTTCTTATTACAAAATCCAATTCCACAGCTAAAAAAAAGATCAAAGGACCATAACATCACTAAGAGAGTGTGGTAGTGGGCAATTTAGACTACAGATTCAAAGAAGCTGGATACTGTTTTGGTTTGTTTTTTTTCCCCAATACAAACTGTCTTATGGATATAAATCAGCTATACTAATTGCAGGTGTTGAAACTGAGGCATGTAATTTCTGCAAAGGGCCTGGAATGAATGTCCTTATTTCCTGTAATGCTCACAGACATACCACATTTATTAAACAGGACTACGGCTGTCCTGCTAATTTCTGCTTTCTGTGATCAATTAAAATGGAGTAAATAGAAGTTGCCATTCTGATCAGATCATTTACACCTTTGTATTTAGTGCTCTAAGTACAGGAATTACAGAATTACGTCTTCTGAGGGGAAAAAATTCCTGGCATCACTCATTCACCACATAAGACCTTTTGTTCACACCATTTAAGAGATCTGCTTGGAACCTAATTATTTAACTTATGTTCTTCTTTTAACTTGCTAATAAAAAGTAAGATGATCATGCCTTAGATTTAAACTAGCTGAACACAGCAGCTGAAAATCGATATGTTTCTTGAAGATGAATGGAAATACCATCAAAGGGAGAACAGTTTGCTTGCTTGTTTAGTTTATTTCAAACTGTAAACTAGTTCTAAGCTGAAGGGCAGAAGAAAGATGCATCAAATGGCTTCACTAAAGAGGAACTTAATAGCAACTTGGACAAAGAATCAAAAGAAAAACAAGGTTATAGGAGAAAAGAGAGAGACCACAAATTAAATCATTGTTTAGTTTACATCAGTCATGTGCTAGGTTGACCTCTATGTAGTGCAAAACTGTGCTACATTATAGTCATTGACTCGTAGCTCTTGTATTTGTAGAAAATAAATGTTTATGAGAAGAAAGAGATTATTTAATTTTCAAGACAGACAGTTCCTGCAAATGAATTTGTTAAACATCTACAAATCCAAGGAGAAATATTTCACAGCAGCAGTGATGGAAAAGCTCTGACTGAGGATTTACAAACCATGTGTGAAACTTTCAGACAGTTCTTAATCACTAGCTTAAAAATCAGCAGGGTCTCTGAATGTCACTGGTATCAAGGTGAATGTCACGCATACTGCAAAGGATTTTTTTTTTAATTGGCAATGCTTGAAATGGATATGAAAGATTTTGTAGGCTATCAGAAAGGTGCAGAAAACATCAAAATGATAGAGCACCAATACTGCACTCATTGCAGATGTACCCTTTCACAAATCATTTATTGAAACAAAGGAACATTTGGAGAACATTTTGCTTTAACTGGAGGGAGGCGGGGAAAAAAAAATGTTTTCAGAGTCAACCCTCTCCAAATTTGAAGACCATGAGTCTCCAAAAATGGAGAGGGAAGAAGAGAGGACACAAAGATGAAAAGGAAAAAGCAGACTAAAGCAATTTACAGCATTCTAAGACCATACAGTGGAGCTGTTTGTGACAGACTCCAAACCACCTCTTTATTTCATAGAATAGTTTGGGTTGGAAGGGACCTTTAAAGGTCATCTAGTCCAACCCCCCCTGCAACGAGCAGGGACATCTTCAACTAGATCAGGTTGCTCAGAGCCCCATCCAGCCTGACCTTGAATGTTTCTGGGGATGGGGCATCTACCACCTCTGAGCAACCTGTTCCAGTGTTTCACCACCCTCATCGTAACAAATTTCTTCCTTATACTTAGTCTGAATCTACCCTTTTTTAGTTTAAAACCATTATCCCTTGTCCTATTAAAAAGTGCCTCTCCACCTTTCTTATAAGCCCCCTTTAAGTATTGAAAGGCCGCAATAAGGTCTCCCTGGAGCCTTCTTTTCTTCAAGCTGAACACTACCAACTCTCTCAGCCTTTCCTCATAGGAGAGGTGTTCCATCCCACTGATCATTTTTGTGGCCCTCCTCTGGACCCACTCCAACAGTTCCACAACCTTCCTGTACTAAGGACTCCAGAGCTGGATGCAGTACTCCAGGTGGGGTCTCACCAGAGCAGAGCAGAGGGGCAGGATCACCTCCCTCAACCCGCTGGCCACACTCTGTTTATGCAGCCCAGGATATGGTTGGCTTTCCGGGCTGCAAGCGCACATTGCTGGCTCATGTCCAGCTTTTCATCCACCATTACACCCAAGTCCTTCTTGGCAAGGCTGCTCTCAGTCCCTTCATCCCCCAGCCTGTATTGATACCAGGGGTTGCCCCGACCCAGGTGCTGGACCTTGCACTTCACCTTGTTGAACCTCATGAAATTCACACGGGCCCACTTCTGAGCTTGTCCAGATCCCTCTGGATAGCATCCCAGCCCTCAGGCACGTCAACCACACCACTCAGCTTGGTGTCGTCTGCAAATTTGCTGAGGGTGCGCTTGATCCCACTGTCTATGTCATAGATGATGTTAAACAGTACTGGTCCCAACATGGACCCCTGAGGAACACCACTCGTCACTGATCTCCATCCAGACATTGAGCCATTGACCACTACTCTCTAGATGTGACTATCCAACCAATCCCTTATCCACTGAACAGTCTATCCATCAAATCCATATCCCTCCAATTTAGAGAAATGCGTGTGTGGGACCATGTCAAAGGCCTTACAGAAGTCCAGATAGATAACATCCGTAGCTCTTCCCTTGTCCACTGATGTAGTCACTCCATCATAGAAGGCCACTAGGTTGGTTAGGCAAGACTTGCCCTTGCTAAAGCCATGCTGGCTGTCTTGAGTCACTTCCCTGTCCTCCATGTGCCTTAGCATAGCTTCTAGGAGGATCTGTTCCATGATCTTCCCAGGCACAGAGGTGAGGCTGAAAAGTCAGTAGTTCCCAGGGTGATCCTTTCCACCCTTTTTAAAAGTTGGTGCAATGTTTCCCTTTTTCCAGTCACCAGGGGCTTCACCTGACTGCCATGACTTTTCATATATCACGGAGAGTAGCTTGGCAACTACATCAGGTTCCTCAGTTCTATTGACCAACTCCTTGAACAGCTGGAAGTTTTGCTTTCCTAAAATTCAGGGTCCTGACTTTATTCTTCACCTGACCCATATCACTCAGGACAGTGAACTCCACCAGTGCCTGATCACTGCAGCCCAGGCTGCCTCCAACCTTGATGTCACCAATTAGCTAATTTGCATTGGTGACCATTAGGTCCAGTATCACATCCTCTCTGGTAGGGGCTATTACCTAGCTTAAGAAGCTATCCTCAATGCACTCCAGGAGTCTCCTGGATTGCCTACAGCTCGCTGTGCTACTTTTCCAGCACATGTCAGGGTGGTTGAAGTCCTCCAGCAGGATGAGAGCCTGTAAGCATGATGCCTCCTGTAGCTCGAGTAAGAAGGCTTCATCAGTAGGCTCTGCTTGATCAGGCGGCCTGTAGTAAACACCCACCATAAGGTTCCCTTCGTTGCTTTGGTCTCTAACTCTTACCCACAAACTCTCAATCTGCTCATGGCTATCCTCCAGACACAGTTCTTCACACTCTACCCATTTCCTGATGTAGAGGACAACCCCTCCTCCCCTCCTTCCTCGCCTGTTCCTTCTGAACAACCTGTAGCCATCAATAGGCACACCCCAGTCATGGGATTTGTCCCATCAAGTTTCAGTAACGGCAACTAGATCATAGCTTTCTAGCAGCATGGTGGCTTCCAACTCCTCCTGTTCGGTGCCCATGCTGCGTGCATCAGTGTAGAAGCACTTCAGCTGGGCTGTCAGCCACGTCACCTTTTTTGAGGTACTTCACCTGCGTTTCTCTGTTGGCTCCCATTACCTCAGGAGCCCCTGGCTCATCTCCGTAAGACTTCAAGCGTGCTCCAGTATATCCAACAAGTCTCAGAGCAACAGGCTGAGGGCCCTTGCTAACACCTCATCTCTCTAACCTTGATGTGTCATCCCACAGCTTGTCACGGGTGAGCCCGATATTATCCCCCTCCCCCTTCAAGCCTAGTTTAAAGCTCTGTCAATCAGCCCCACTAGCTCATGAACAAAGACCCTCTTCCCCCTTTGAGAAAGGTGAATCCTATCTGACACCAGCAGGCCTGGTGCCATGTAGACCATCCCATTATTGAAAAACCCGAATTGTGGCAGTGATGCCAGCCATGGAGCCATGCGTTTAAATAGACTGCGCCCATCTATTTCTTCCAGTGTCACTGCCCACAGCTGGGAGGAGACAAGAAAAAAATTACCTGTGCTCCAGATTCCCTTACCAACCATCCCAAGGCCCTCAAGTCTCTTTTGATGACCCTCGGACTATGCATTGCGGCTTCATCGCCACCCACGTGGAAGACAAATAACAGGTGACAGTCCAAGGGCCAGAGGCAGGCTAGGAAGTTTCCTAGTGCTGTCCTTAACCTGGGCCCCAGGGAGGCAGCAGACTTCCCTAAAAGGAGGGTCTGTCCAGCATATTGGACCCTCTGTTCCCCTCAGGAATCACCTACAACTACAACCCGTCTTTTCTTCCTCGTAGAGGTGGTTGTGATATGGGGGGTAGGCCTTTCCAACTTCGGCAACACCTCTGGTATAGATGGACCATCATCCGCATCATCCATTGATTGACCTTCCACATCCAGAGCCTCATACCTGTTATAGAGAGACACCTGGGAAGGCAAGGTAGGCAAGAGGGGGTTTGTCTGCTGCCTCAAACATGGACTTGCCTCCATTCACTCCTTTCCTTTAAGTTACTGCCTTCTGCCTGGTGGGGAGGAGGATACAGGATCCCCTTGATCTTGTTTTTTTTTCTGGTGGCTGTTCCTGTTTCTTTCTCAAGGAGGGCAGAGTGTGGTTTCACCAGTCTGTCTCTTTCTCAGACTCCCTGTTGCTCCTTAACCTTTATACTCCTTCTCATAGCTCTGCCACCAAGCTGAACAGATCACGCACTTGGTCACACCTCACACAGCTGTTCTCACTACTGCCATCCGTAAGGAGTGAAAGGCTCTGTCACACCCTGCAGCCTGAGACCTGGGTGGCTGCATGCTTTCATGGGAGCTCACTCTGGGTTGCCACATCTGTTCTGGTGAGTGCAGAGGACATGGCTTTCTGCTGGGTGGATACCATGGCTAAGCTCCTCCTGGGAGAGTGAGGACCACCAGTTGAACTGACCTTTCAAGCTGGCAGGGTGATGACACCCTTCCCGTGCACCGACGTGCCATGCTCTGCTCTCTTGGCTGCTTTGTATAGGTGTGGGGAGTGGCCGTGGTTGCTCCGAAAATGCCGAGGCCTTGCCAGCATCTCTCATGAGAGCTGCCAGCTCCTGGTGGGTCTCTCGGCAGCCCTGGTGCTTCCCTGCCTCAGGGAGCCCTAAAGAACATTTCCAACACAGGCATGGTGTACAGCAGTGATACTTTACATCAGCTAAGAATCTCAGCACCAAAGAGCCTCAATAAACCTAAATCAAGCATGGCTACATCTGTTCAAACCCAGAATATTTCTTAAAATACTCCTGGACCAGGCTCAGGTGGAATGTCCTTAGGAGTCTGATTGTTTGCTCCAGTTACACCCCATGAATGCATCAGCTCCCTCCACAGAGCACAGCAGGTTGCACAGACCCAGCTCGTATCCTACATCAAATGGCCACCACAAGTTTAGTGTGGCCACTGGAATAGCTGTTCAGAACAGACTGGCTTTAAAGTGAAACAACCGCTGATCGCTTTTGAAATTACACCAGCTTTCCTTCAAGGACTTCTTACAACAACAATAAATCAATGAAATATTAACTGCCATTTCAGTTGTTAGAGTAAGGCAGCTGCAGTTTTCTCTCTCCTTTCTTTCTCTTCTTCCTCTTCAAAAAATAACTAAAATACATAAACCACAAAATCTTTAATAACATCCCTGTTTTTACAATGCAAAGCATGAAGCCATTACCTCAAATACCAAAATGGGCACGATCCCTACTTAACATGTTTCAGAGAAGACTAAAACAGTCTTTGGAAAGAGTAATTAGTTGTACATACAATCATTTGCAACGTGCAGAGCATTAGGATATAATTTATATTTATTAGACTTTGTGGGGTGCAATAAATCATTGTTTGCATTTGTAGAGTGTTATTACAGGAGTGATTTAACTGAAGAAATTCTTCCTCATGGCCTATAGGAGTAAAAGGTTAATGGCATAATGAATTCCTATAAAACAAATAGTAGACTTTTGCCATCCATCAGCCAGCAGGTGGTAAATTAGCAGGTAATAAAGTCTGTATGCAATCTGCATTCACAGGCCAATAAATAATATTCAGGGGCTAGTTTTACTTGCTGTAGTTGACAGTGCATTACTGGGACTATATAGCTCCATAGCATCTAGGAAAGGTACAGACAGCAAAAGGGAGCTGATTTTGCAGTAGGCTGACTTTTAGCACTAATATATGTCAGATATTACCAGAGAGGCCTATCTAGAATATTATAGCAATGCTCATAAATTCCACATGGCGCTATAATAAAAACACTACTTCTACATGTGGCAAATACACATTCCTGTGGTCCCTTCAGCTTGTGACATTTACTCTGCCATCCTATTAATACTGGTGGCATTTCATTCTGGTAATGGAATAGCTGAGGCAAAATCCCCCTTAATATGCAGCACCACTCTGAAGGCCAAAAAAACCCTCTCCTAAAATAATATGCTAGCTCTCACTGTGAAAGTTAAACATATTATCAGTGTATTCCTATGCACAGCCATTAATTAAACATTCAGCCTACAAGACTCATGTAATGTGTTGATGCTCTCTGGCTACACGAAATAGTGCTACATTGCAATGCAATTAAATCAAAGTATTATTAAAAAGGAAGTACTTTTCTTTCTTTTTTTTGGCTGTGATTGTATTCTTTGCCCTAACCAGTCTCAGATTTCCCTTTTCTTTCCAGTACTGGAGGAGAACAGGCCCCCAGTTAATTCCTCATTGTTATTAATGGTTCTGTACTACAACTCAGGACGCAAGACTTGTGTAAGGGGTATTGTAGCGAATCCCAATGCTGAAAGTAAAGTCAGAAGCTTTGTTAAAGTTTTTTTTGTTCTATATTTCCCAGGGAAAGAAGTATGTTCTGACAGGTACCTGGAGGTTTGGGATAATATTTGAAATCTTTTCACCCTGAAGAGAAGCGGGTCAGGTGTCTGAGGGTATTAGGACATTGCTCTCTCCAGCCTGAACAGATCATACGGTGGCTTCCAAAAACCTCATCCCAGGTCCCACGTACCTTGTAACGTTATCAGCCTCAGAGGTTTGTCTATACTGTGAAACGAACCTACTAAATTAAGCCAAGTGGCACCAACTGAACAAGACCCTAGGTCTCCTCAGGGCCCCAGTGGTCCTAAAATATAATTACTGTTTGCATTTGATATTCTCTCCTGAAAACTACCTGTAGTACAAGGCCTGCACAGCAGGCAGAGCAGTGCTTTTCTAGCACGTGGAGGTGGCCGAGGGACCTGTGGCTCCTGGGACAGTGCTGGGGACCAGCGGGAAGAATCCAGGGCACTGCCAGGCTCCCTGGGGGCTCCACCTGCAATGGGGGACCCCAAATTACTCTCCAGAGTTATCACAGAGACTGATACCAGGCATGAGTCAAAACTACATTATAACTAAATGCAAAGTCTCCTCTTAAGCCCATATATTTATATTTAATTTTACTAATTTTAGTAACTGATCTTATAACATTCAGGGCAGTTACTTCTGTGTTATGTAAGTTTATAGATATCTGCCGAGAGGGAAAAAATTTATATTTAAGCTCTTAGCATTATCCTAAATGACATTCCCATTTGTGGGCTGATTAAAAGAAACAAAACAAAAACCCAAACAAAACCAGATCAAAAAATCATACCAGTTAGGCCCCAAGTATGTTACTTCTAGCTTTCAGGAAAACTTTGTATGAATAAAACTTTAAAAAAAATTAAATTACTGTTATCCTACTTATTATGATACTTGAGTGAGGGTATAAAAAACTACATTTTGTGAAGTGACAGAACACCACTAAAGCAAATAATGCCACCACAGCACTATAAGTGTCATTGAAATGCTGTTTCAGTGAGAATAATAACTGCCCTGTGTGACAACTATAGACAGATCAAGTAATACCACAAGTTAGTCCATACCTTGTTAATTTTCTTTTGATTTTATTTATATTTTTCCATCACTCCAGCCTCAGTTTAACATTAAGCTTATGCTTATAGCAGTTTAAGTAACCAAAAAGGCTGTATCCAGAACATGTAATACCTGTAAGGTGATCATGCTTTTTGTAAAGCAGTATTTACCCAAGGAAGTCAGGAGGAATTGTTATCTTTCACTCTGTGGTCTTATTGTCGCATGGGTGTCTCATTGCTTCCATACACACATCCGTGCAGATGCTGGAATTAATAGCCGCTTTTTAAAGTGTATTTATCACTTTTAAACAGACAACATATGACTCAGCATGGGAGCTCAGGGCTTTTATCAGGAGGACATTCAGGAGCCCTGCTGGGGCAGAGACATGGCAACCAGCTTCATAAAATGTTTTACTTCTGCTCTAAAAACACATAATCGTCATGATCGGTGTAAAAAACAGACAGGTAATTGTGGATTGCAATGGTGCTTTAATTTTCAACATTGGCTTTTCTACCAGGGTCATGCAACAAGTTTGGGTGCATATATCTGCATGTATTTTGAAATGGTGAGAACAACCTAACCCCTCGTATTTAGCTTATGATTTTTACACCTCTTTGAGACACTTCTAACTTTTTTTGCTATTGAGTAGTTTCCACCTGGGTACAATGGTGGAAAAACATTTTGCAGGAAAAAAAAAACCAAAAAAACCCGAACCAACCAACATAAATTTCTTCACGATTCTTAGGTAAAGTCTACTTATTGTAGAGAATATGCTCCAAAACATTAAACAAAGTACATGGGTTATGGTATCTTGCAGATATTAAGACCGTACTTCTGTTAATCTGTTGGTTGGAATTCTAAGACCCTCCTGCAAAACTGTATCCAGGCTGAAATAATTTTGTCAAGAACAATATAACTATATCGCTTTTTGAAACTATGATTGACGTCTTAAAATCTACCACAGAGCCTTTTAAACTAGAGCCGGGAGCTGAGGACAGGGAGCCATTTCGATGCTGCTGGCTGGAAACCCTCCCCTCAGAAACATGCACTCGGTGGTTGGACAAGGTTTCCCGAATGCCTCCCTTCACTCAGCCCCATCTGCTGCGATGGCACGGTGCCTGCTCGCCCAGGACAGCGCCAGTTTTACTCAGTGCCAAGCAAAATGAGTTTAGATGGGCAGTTTGTGAGCAGTACCTCTTCTATAGAAAGCCCCTCCTCTGTGGGGGCACTGGTGCATGGGTGCCAAATGTCACTTTATACTTGATTGCATCTGCTGGTACTTACATGCCAAGAGCAAAGCACCTAAATGGAGATGGTAACAAAGATAGGAATTTATATTTATGCTTGCCAAAAGACTGCCTATGCTCAAACATAAAGCCATTAGAACAACAGAGGGTATCAAACTTGATGTCGAACTAGACCACAACCTCAGAAGAGCCTGTTAAGGCTAATTCACAACTGATGATGATGTCAGGAAACAAAAAACCCACGAGGGAGAAAAGGTCCAAACCACAGGTTTGTACCTACCTGAAGGACTATAAAGCACCTGCAACTGTATTACCCATGTGTGTTCTTCAATACATTTATGGTGGAAAATTAGAGATGTTCTCTTAAGTAAAAACCAATTCAAATGTAAAGCTGCAAAGAAAAAAAAAAATCAGCCAATGCCTCTCTAGAAATTCCTTAGCCTGTCTTCCATTTGCCTGCAGAGATGTTTATGCACTACTCATCCTCTTAACAGGCCAACATGTTAAATAGTTGGCTATTCCAGACCTCATAAGCAAAAACCATAACTTTCCTTTCCTTATAAGGCAAAAGATTACAAACATTTACATATTCTCTTCAAAAGACAACAGGTGTTTACTGATAATTTTTTTCCTGCAGCTTCCTCCTTGTCTGACCTCACTTACTGATAAGCTTCTGGCATTCATTTTTGTTCCCCTCAGAGACTATAAATCATACGGGATTATAATTAAATGTTATTTCATTGTATCGTTTGCACATCAAGAAGAGGTTTCTGTTGCAATAGGAACCATACACACATGCACACAGAGAATCAGGCTCTCCCATAAAGAGCAGACAGTCCTGCCTAGACAAGGCTCAGAAAGGTGTCCTAGGTGCTGCTCATTAGCTCATTACTCCCCCTCCTGAGATGGGGAAAAAGATTAAAACAGAACAAGATGTTGCCTCTAGTTTGCCACTTACTTAAGAGGTTGTGGGTCCAGGAAATTCTTCCTGTGTTTGTGTAAAGAACAATACACAAAAAATTAATTATTACACTCTACACCAGCTAATCTCTTTCAGATGGTTTGACTACAATATTCAATAAACTCTTCCCAGTTCTTTCTCCCTCTCTCTCCTCTTCTTGTCCATCTGTCTCTATTCCATGACCCAGACCACGAGGACGGCCATACCGAGTCATGGCAAAGGCTCACCCAGCTCCTATCTGTCTGCTCCAGCAGGGGCCCAAGGGGCCTGTTTGAGTAAATGCAGATCAAGATGCTTCCTACAGTGCCCTATTGGTAATTGGTGATTAGATATCTAAGTCTTTCAGAGAGCTTCAGCTCTTATGCTTTTTTTTTTGGTTAAGCTTTTCTGTCTAATTTGTCTTCAGCTAAGGTTTTCACAAGAGATTTGTCACAGCAACTTTTTTTTTTTTTTCCAACAGAGGAAGTGTATTATTTTGTTAACACTTTATATTTCAAGGAAAAACCTTAATAAAATCTCTTATTTTACTCTAGATGTCTGCAATGTATTTAAAACATTTGCATCTTGTCTGAAAGAAGCTTTATCCTATTCATAGATTAGGTGGCAAGAACACACAGAGGCAGCCAGAGCACATTACTCACCATTTTCTCACCTAAGCTCTTTATGAAACTTGCATCTCAAGGAAGAGGAATCCATCTTACAATGTTCTGCCAGGCCACAACAGAAACTCCCCAGGCTGAACTTAAACAGACTCCCTGGCAGGGGCTGATGGGGGTACCAGGTGAGGCTAGTTAGGGCCATTCAAGTGCCTTAGTGCCTCTCCTGGTCTCCTTTTGGCTATGCTTTCTGCTCTACTGATACTGAATGGCATTAGTCATTCATTCAGGGGAAATGTTTCTATCATTTACCGAGGCTGCTGTAGCTTCATTGTCCTTTTCAGGAATTGTCCCAGACGTTTTTCTGTGCTGACCCTGCAAATCCTTAAATATCTAAACAATCTTTGCATATCCATGTCATTCCCCTGACTCCCCATAAAGTTATCTTTCTTCTTCACTCTGTAATTAGGTAATTTTTACCCTCTTAACCTCAGATACACGCATCCTGTCTCCAAAACAGCTTTGTTCAGGCCCAGTTTTAAAACCCATTTCCACAACCACATCTCATCTGAGTCAACTGCTATTCAACTCCATGGAAATATTAAAAAAGATCTTACTGGTTTTACCAGGAATTGAATCAAGCATATGATCTTGCAGCTGCTGAAAATCCTATTGCAACTAGCAAACGTGTCAGTTCCTGGCAGCCCAGCCATATTTAAGGAACGCTTAAATATCAGTATTGTTTACTTTTAAGCAAGTGTAGCAGTCCTATTGCTCTCAGAAAGACTTTAGCACATACTTAAATTTAAGGATAAGATGAAATATTTCCCTGAGTCAGTAATACATATTACAACTGCTTTTAATTACAATAATTTGTAAATATGTCTTTTACACTGTACTGTGTATCACATATGTTGGATTGCCAATAGCTACTAGCATTTTTCCACTTTCAGTATGCTGCTTATTTCATCAGCACAGACTGTGCTGCTGTTTTTATTCTCCAAAACAGCCTGACTTTATGATTCTGTTCATTTCACACCTGGCAACACAGAAAATGCAGAGGTAATAGAGGGGAAATCCTTTAGCAATCAGTAAAATGACTAGAACTGCAGTGGTGATGTGTGTTATTTTCTCAAGCAGCAATAAAACGCATGTGAATTTTCAAGGGAGCTACAAGTCATTGTTTGCCACAGTGACATGCCAGCATATGCTTGTGTTAGCATTTAATAATATGGAAGATAGCACTCATCATAGCCATCACAGAGCAAACTAGCAGGGAGGTAGGTGTTGCAATACAAAGTAACTCAGTGTGAAATATGTGTAAGACACGCTGTTGATGTTAGAAACAGATTTTATGCAGACATATATAAACACAAAAGCTTGTGAACATACATAGGCACACAAACACATGCTCTTCTATTACTTAGAACAGCAAAAAACCAGAGAGTATACTTTTACCTGGAACATGATGGAAAGTTTAGACTCTGAAAAATAATTCCAGTAACGATTTTGTAGAATTTCACCTTTGTGGTTTCATGATGTTTACTTGCCTTAATATTCTCCAGTGATGACACATTTATTCCTGAGACTGGAAAGATAAACTGTATGCTTTCCAATAGGTATTAATAAGAAAGACACTACTAAAAATCCTACAACTGAACTAGCAAGAAATTTTCAATGTCTTCACCTAAAAAGTGATTTACATAGTCATTTTTATTCACCAACAGTAAACAATCTACAGTAGGAACCACCTGTCATTACCATGAATCCAGATACAACCCACCTTCCTCATCTGTGGATGGCAGAGGAGACGAGGAATTAGAGCATGGGCCACTCTCGAGTTCCCTGGGCTGAATTTCTGCAAGATATCCAGAAGGAAATACCAGAAAGGACATCTGAAACATGCAGTGGGAGAGAGGTCAGGCATAGATAAATTAATGAGTCCTGGTCTTAAACAGCTAGCTGAAGACATGTAAGAAGGAAAAAATTCCCCAAGACCGAGGATATGGAGGAAGAGCATCACCACAAAAGGGATTAGATCCGAGTCCCATGAAG
This sequence comes from Haliaeetus albicilla, assembly GCF_947461875.1. NCBI lineage: Eukaryota > Metazoa > Chordata > Aves > Accipitriformes > Accipitridae > Haliaeetus > Haliaeetus albicilla. Next base: position 37,858,931 of record NC_091486.1, read on the forward strand.
GCCAAAGCAAAAGCAACCAAGACTTGGAAACCCCCCTTCACAACTATTTTACACACTCCTGACCTTATTTAAAATTCATTTTCTGAACTTTTTTCAAATAAATTCCTCCACATGTTTCACCATAAAAATATACTTCAGAAAATCCCTGGTGATTTTATATAGTTTGGAAATGTTGTCATTTAACTTATGCAAGCTATCTTTCTTTCCCAGTGTTTCATTTACTGCTTCAATATATATTGAGACTGCAATGAAACAGGAGCTCTTCCAGTCAAATATATGCTAAGGAATTTTTTCAGCTAGTACAGAAAGTGTCCATGTAAAATAATATATAAAGGAGGGATTCAAATGCAGAGTAATTGTTTAATAAAGCACAAATGATTAATGTACATTTAATAAAATTAAATGGTAAACTAATTGTGTTTACATAAATATTTAATACCTTTTTATTAAGTTTTAATAAACACTTATTATTTAAATTTTATAACATGAAATAAATTCATTCCTAAAAGCTCCAAAATGGTCACACAACAGACATATGCAAGAATATAAAACTTTTGGGAGGAAAACTTGTTATTTTAGTGGTATTTTGTAAATAATAATTATCCTGTTTTTTCTAATAAATGCTCTTGCTTTAAAAACACCCTTCCAAAAATGTCATGTGTAGAGAAAAAAGCATATACTCTAATGACCTTATGACTTATTTTTCCAGGGAAGGGCAAGCCTGTAGGGGCCTTAGGGAAGGCAGGAAACAAATGTCATCTTTCTTTTCATATAATTGTATACCCATGTGCTTTACGTAATCAAAATGAATACTTCAATTTGTTACACATTTAGCTGGAGGAACAGAAGGCATATGGAAAAAAAGCCTCAGGGGCAAATGATCTCACTCACCTGGAAAACAATGTGTGTGTTAATAGAGTAATTTGTTAATTAAAGATTCTAAGATGTCCACTAAAGCCAGTTATTTCTGAATTACCACTTCCCAGAGTTAAACAAGATCCTGGGTAAAATGTAATTAGAAACTCTATTTTTCCTCTGTCTCGGTTGTTCCTGAGTGCAATCAATTTGACAAGTATCCCAAGAGTTACCTCAGCAGCAGATGGTCTACGCACCAGCCCAATCAGCACAGCGCACCAAGAACAAAAGAGATAAAACAATTTCACGCCTGTCGCTAGAGCTCTAAGATACAGTGTTGTATTGAATTAACTTCAAATTAAGCTCCTTACTGGTGGTGGAACACAAACCAGGGATGACTGCAGAAGACAAATAAATACTTATTTATAAGACTCCAAGCACAGTGAAAATTTTTTTTTTCAGGAACACTTAAAACATAGGTGGTGTCGTTTCAGCCCACAGGAGCAAATATGAGAACTTGGACAAAAAGATCTACCCAGCGGCAGATTCCCCTGATACTTGGGAATACTTTCCATTTCAACTATGAGGCAGCCCATTACAAAACTTTTAGCTGAATCTTTTTTTTCTTTTAAGAAAATAAAAAAGAATTACTGTGTCCCATGTTGAGAACCCTAATAACTTTGGTTTGTTTTTTTTTTAAAAAAGGAACAAACACAAATGACGACCTTGCACTTACCGCAGTAAAATGAAACAAGGAAATAAGTAACCCACAGGTGTGTGTTATTCAGGAAAGCCCTGATTTCCAAGGCTTTCCAGGGGGCTTTTTAGGTTGCTATGGCAGGGAGAAGGAAGAGTTAGAATCATAGAATCATTTAGGTTGGAAAAGACCTTCAAGATCATCAAGTCCAACCATCATCCATGCCCACTAAACCATGTTATGGAGTACCCTGTTTACTCACTTTTTTAATACCTCCAGGGATGGTGACTCAACCACTTCCCTCTGCAGCCTATCCCAATATCTGACAACCCTCTCAGTAAAGAAATTTTTCCTAATATCTAACCTAAATCTCCCTTGCCGCAACTTGAGGTCATTTCCTCTCGTCCTATCTCCGGCCACCTGACAGAAGAGACCAGCACCCACCTCACTACAACCCCCTTTCAGGTAGTTGTAGAGAGCGATAAGGTCTCCCCTCAGCCTCCTTTTCTCCAGGCTAAACAAGCCCAGTTCCCTCAGCCGCTCCTCATAAGACTTGTGCTCCAGGCCCCTCACCAACTTGGTTGCCCTCCTCTGAACACGCTCCAGCACCTCAATGTCTTTCCTGCAGTGAGGGGCCCAAAACTGAACACGGTACTCGAGGTGCGGCCTCACCAGTGCTGAGTACAGGGGAACAATCACCTCCCTGCTCCTGCTGGCCACACTATTTCTGATACAGGCCAGGATGCCATTGGCCTTCTTGGCCACCTGGGCACGCTGCCGGCTCATATCCAGTTGGCTGTCAACCAGCACCCCCAGGTCTTTCTCTGCTGGGCAGCTTTCCAGCCACTCTTCCCCAAGCCTGTAGTGCTGCATGGGGTTGCCGTGACCAAAGTGCAGGACCCGGCACTTGGCCTTGTTGAACTTCATATGACTGGCCTCAGCCCATCGATCCAGCCTGTCCAGATCTCTCTGTAGAGCCTCCCTACCCTCAAGCAGATCGACCCTGCCTCCCAACTTGGTGTCATCCGCAAACTTGCTGAGGGTGCACTCAATCCCCTCATCCAAATCATTGATAAAGATATTAAACAGAACAGGGCCCAACACCGAGCCCTGGGGAACACCACTTGTGACCCGCCGCCAACTGGATTTCACCCCATTCACCACAACTCTCTGGGTTCACCCATCCAGCCAGTTTTTCACCCAGTGAAGAGTACGCTTGTCTAAGCCATGAGACGCCAGCTTCTCAAGGAGTATGCTGTAAGAGACAGTGTCAAAGGCCTTGCTGAAGTTGAGGTAGATAACATCCACAGGCTTTCCCTCATCCACTAGGCAGGTCACCTGGTCATAGAAGGAGATCAGGTTAGTCAAGCAGGACCTGCCTTTTGTAAACCCATGCTGACTGGGCCTGATCCCCTGCTTGTCCTGGACTTGTCGTGTGAGCGCTCTCAAGAAGAACCGTTCCATAATCTTCCCTGGTACCAAGGTCAGGCTGACAGGCCTGTAGTTCCCTGGATCCTCCCTCCGACCCTTTTTGTAAATGGGAGTCACACTGGCAAGCCTCCAGTCCTCTGGGACCTCCCCTGTTGACCAGGATCGCTGATAGATGGTGGAGAGTGGCTTGGCAAGGACCTCCACCAGTTCCCTCTGTACTCTTGGATGGATCCCATCGGGTCCCATAGATCTGCGAGTGTCCAGATGGCGTAGTAGGTCACTAACTATTTCCTCCTGGATTAAGGGGGGTATATGCTGCTCTTCATCCTCACCTTCCAGCTCAGGGGGAGGAGTACCCTGAGGATAACTGGTCTCCTTATTAAAGACTGAGGCAAAGAAGGCATTAAGTACCTTGGCCTTTTCCTCATCTCTGGTGGCTACATTCCCTTCTGTGTCCATTAAAGGACAGATATTCTCCTTGGGATTCTTTTTACTGTTAACAGATTTGTAAAAACATTTTTTGTTGTCCCTTACAATAGTGGACAGATTTAGTTCTAGCTGAGCTTTTGCCTTTCTCATTTTCTCTCTGTATGATCTAACAAGAACCCTGTACTCCTCCCAAGTTGCCCACCCTTTCTTCCAGAGATGATAAACTCTCCTTTTTTTCTTGACTCCTAGCAAAAGCTCCCTGCTCAGCCAGGCCGGTTGTTTTCCTCAGCAGTTTGACTTGCGGCACATGGGAATAGCCTGGTCCTGAGCCATTAAGATTTCCTTCTTAGAGAATGTCCATCCCTCCTGGACCCCTTTGCCCTTCAGGACTGTCTCCCAAGGGACTCTCTTAACCAATGCCTTGAAGAGGCCAAAGTTTGCCCTCCAGAAGTCCATAGTGGTGGTTTTGCTGACCACCTTCCTTGCCTCACCAAGAACTGAGAATTCAGTTGAGTTGTTCTGGTAGGAACCATTCTGTTTGGCTCTGACTCCTGCTGCTGCTGTTGGATGTGCTCCCAGGTTTATCCCGCTGCGTGGTACTTGGTTCTCCTGCCTCCCCAAGGTAGGAACCCAAAAGGATGAAAGAAACTTGTATTGCAGAGTGGTATTGGAACTGGGGGTTCTTTTTAAAAGTCCACTTCCAGATGCAAAATGTAGTAGGAAGATGGAGCTAATAGCTTGCTAAGACTGTGTGGAACTGCATACTGCATGGTATGGTTGCTCCTATTCTTAATGGAGGAATTTGGGCAAAACCATTGGCAGATGATGTTTGAATTCTAAGTAATCACAGCAGAGCTTCCTTTTGGCAAGTTGCTGAGTGAGAGACGTACTTAAGACTTCAAAAGTTCTGTTGTCTGGTCTCTAGGAAAATCTATACCAAAGAAAACTCACTGTGTATACTGTAACTAGTCTTGGGATTTCTCAAACAAAAGCATCAATGAAGAGTTTTTCTTATTTATGGGCTCCTCTCAGGTGTAAGCACTGCTTATCTCATGTGTACTCTCTTACAGCAGGTGTCAGTGGTTCTTCACCAGTTTGTTTATAAGGGATTGTTCCTTCAATTAATCTTAAAAAATTTAATGTTACCAAATTTTACAGTTGATATTAAGAACAAGATGTTCTCTTTACATTAATATGTGCTTTGCGATATATTTATAAAAACATAGCTGTCTTTGCTGACTAAAATGTATAAATACATATTTCTAGACATAAAAACCTAAATCTGCCATTTTAAATTTTTTAATCAAATGTATGTTCTGCATCAGCCAGAGAATGTACTATGAACTTGAATACTCCTAAACACTAATCCACTGAAAAATCACTTTGTTGTAGTAAGCATTTAAAAGCAGACTAATTAAAGTTGACGTGAAAATAATGCAGCAGGACGGTTAGTACTCTACACACAGGATGTAAGACATGATAGTCCACGAAGACATATAGTAAATAATGCTATTCTGTATGTCAGATAATCAGTATTTCTGAAAAAAAGTGACAAAAGACTCAGCATAGCAGTAGCAAAATGATTAACGTGGGACTGATAGTTCATATTCTGGCTATTACTGATAGATAGGTTTTACCTTTCTGTGTTGGCCATTGTATCTTCAAAGCTCAGCGATTCTGATATTCCCCTCTCTTTCTGTAGTTACATTTACTTTTGGCATTTGGCTTGATTTCAGCCATTAGGAACTTTTAATATTGGTTCACTTTGCAGGTCTGAAAAGTGTGTTTCTTTACAGGGGAGAGCTTTTGTCACATTTTTCTACTCCAACAGTCAGATATGGAAGTGATCCAAGAATCCACTGAACCCACCAGCTTTTCTATATCAAAACTGCCAAAATTGTTTTCCCTCTTTTCTTGCATTCTGCCTAAGTGGCCCCTCCAATGCCCATTTGCCTCAGACTGTGACTAAACAGAAACTCCTCACCTGTCCATCTCACAACCTCTTTCAACTTGGACAATTTTTCTTAAGTCTGCTCTGGCCAGAGGAAATATATTTAGTGCATAACTGAAACATCCAAATAACATGCTGAAGGTTTCTGAGTTTCCTTCCGTAAGGCAGACCAATATGCAAGAAAGAAATATTTTAATACCTTTCTCTGAGTCTTCACAAAGTATTGTCAACTCATTAAATGCTACAAAATAAAAAAAACCCAGGAAACATGTTTCTGCGAGGGTCTCAGAGTCTGTGTACCCCTCCCTGTTGCAAGCAAAGGCTTGTCTAATACAATGTTTATAAACTGATTAAATAGATTTTGTCTGTAACAGGGGTTCTCAGAGAAGACTAGAGTTATTGAGGGGTTATTGATGAGGTGAGAATGCAAATTCGCTACTTTTGCTGCTCAGCAAGGACCTTGTGGAAGTCCTTGCATTTCAGTTTCGGTTTTGGGAATAAACCCATCATCTGCTGCATTATTTCCTCCCTACAATCGCCAGCTCATGCCAAGGTAAATTAATTTGTTATTAGCTTGTATCACCATTGGTGTCTCCCCCTGATGCAGATTGGGACTGTCTCTTTCCCCAAAGTAGTGAAGAGTCTGCAATAATGTGGAGGTGATCAAAAGCTGTGCTGTTATGGGAAGGATTGTTGGGAAGAATGAAGGACTGAAGAGGCACTCTCACATTTATAGAGATATTCTGCCACTTCGCTAGGAGAGGAACAAAGGAGAAACTGCTCTAGGAAAGAGGGGAGACAGAAGTAATGGATTGTCTAGTAACCTGCACATTTCCTTGACAAGGAACAGCAGGGCCCATTGCTGCAGAGGTCTACAGAGAATCCCATCGCATGCTGCCAGCTCAGCAATCTCTGTGTTAGATATTGGTGTTGCAGAGTAATATTTGCAAATTCAGGCCAAAGTCTAAATGTATTAGTTTTGCACTTGTAAGAGACTGTGTTGATTTGCTGACTCAACATCGCTGCTGCCTCGACATCCTGTCATTGTAGGGGAGTACGCACAAGATGTCCCTGAAGAAGCCACCACATCTGTGCCTGCCGAGCTGTGCTTGCCCACAAGCAAGGTGAGAAACCACCATGAGCACCTGGGCATGCACCCATGGAGGAACAGGGGGTGGCACACAGGATAATGAGTTCTGAAGAAATGGGTGGACTTTTCGGAGAAATCGTGGGGACTGGAACAATAAAAGAACTACGTACTCCCCTCTTGCAAACGGAAGACCCGGACTTGGAAGACACCTGAAGGACTGTAACACCTGGATCTGAAGGAAAGACATCGGACTGGCAGCAGAAGAACCCGACCCTCCATCACCGGCGTCGGAACTGACTCAGTGGGACATTGCTGGCTTCATGGTGGTGGTAACTAGTCTTGCTACCTCTCTTCCATTCTCTTGCTTAGGTCTACCTCTTTTCCTTCTTCCTCACTCTGTTCTATCGCAGTTACTGATTGTTGTAGGAAATAAAAGTTGTAAGGTTGTACAGCATCTGACCTCGTTTGTGTCTTAATCTCGCTCTCGGGATCATTTAACAACCCTCCCCGATATTGGGTCGGGACAGCACTAAAACGAAAAGGCTGAATACAATTACTTCTAGAAAACTGATGTATGTGCAAACTAAAATAAAAAAGGAGAATACATTACTTGGCTAAGATGAATCAGTTAATTCCAATTTCTTTGCCTAAACAGTTTATCAATGGGAAATATGCCTAACATTAAATAAATTTTATTTTATTTCTAAGTAGAAATATTTTTAAAGGAAAATCTGACTGAAAACCACAGAGCCTACTCTGCAAACTTAGTCTGTGAACAGTACTTTGGAATATATTTTAAGGCTACACACAAACTTTGCGTTCTTACAGCCGTTGGCAGAGCAGTCAGTAAATCAATGCCTGGCAAATCAATAAAATAATCTAATGGGACCATGAGAACAGCTTGAAACTCGAGATGTTGAACCAAAGTCCAGAATGGATCTGCCACTGTAACTGAACTGTATCTTAAATTACTTCAAGGAATGAAAGAGTTTTGAAAACCTTTGACCCATTCTATTTGATAGAATACAACTTAACTGTAAAATAATCAATAAAAGTAATAATTCCCTTAACACCTACAAGTGAAAAGGTTTCACTTGATGTACTGAATAAATACATAGCATAATTGTGGTTTGTTAAAAACAAATCAACTTGATGAAATCTACAGAGATTAGGAAATGTCAGTTGTCTAAAAGGAATTTAAACTATTATAAGAAAAGCATAAATAAAAATGCTATCTACCCCAGCAGTGCACCCAGGGAACACTGGATTATGTTATTGGTAGATACACAAAGAATGAAAATTCTCACATTTTGTGTCTTGCAGTGTGTCTTTAGATACGGCCACCTGTCATCCTTTTGCTTCAGAATTTCACAGATGATTTTTGTACTAGTGATAAAATGTGAAGGAAAATACTAATAGAGTTCGATAAAACCTTTCTTAATTTGGAAAATAATCTGGGGTTTGAATACCACTCACCAAACCTGGATTTTCATTTTTTTCAAGAGGTTGTTGTAACAGGGCTTAATGGAGATGCTGATTTATCTCTAATCCAAGCACGAGACTTAGCTGTCCCTTGTAATCCCACTTCTCTTTTGGCTGATTTTTAGCAGTATGCCTCTAACGAAATCACTAGGATCTAACAGTCTTCCATGCAACTTGGCAGGTCAGCCATGGCTCTGCCTACCTGACTCCTGAAAACCTCTGAGGATGGATGTTCCACCACCTCTCTGAATAACTTCTTCCACCACTGTCTGAATGGGGGGTTCAAAAAAAAGGCAAAAAAAAAAAAGAGCAGAGCTTCAAGCTTCAATAGAAACTTTCATTGAAACTATACCAAAATGTTCAGACTTTATTCCCAATTAAAAAAATATAATTATAAATATTTCTAAATAAATTTTATATCAAAAAATTAAATTAATAACAAATGTAATAAGTAAAATGTATTTTTTAAATGACATAACATTTCAAAAATAGATTTCATCTTACCCCATGCATGTTTAATTAAGGCTTTAAATTATATCATCCTGCACTGTTGAGCAATGTTTCTTTACATTATTGAGCAATGGTTTCACATCACACCAAAGGTAAAGGCAACATCAGAGCAGTCTGGCTTTTCTCACAGGTTTTGGAATGTTTGTGTTGAAAAACACTCATTGATTCATTGATATTCATCACCTGATACTTAATTATAAGAAATACATATGAAATATTTACCAATGTTTCTAATATATTCCAAAATCCACCAGAACTATTTTATCACGAATTTAAACAGTTTTAAACTAAACCAGTATTAGCTACAGTACATTACAATTCATATCATAATATATTTTACGACCTGGCTTTTCAACCAACAAAGAGGTTTTTCTCTGAGGTCTTAGTAGCAAGTTACTCCATTCAAATAATGTAGAAGAAGGTGGGACATAAGCATAACTGCATGAAATCAGTCATCATGGTTAGTTCTGTTATTCTTCATTACTGGAAAATGAAATATTACACTACTTTGAATACCATTATATTAGGAAACAAGTCAGGCATATATATGCAATTTGCTTTAGAGGTATTTAATATATATGTATTCTTTTCAGGCAGGTGTGCTGCTTTTAGCTGAAACTTTTAATCATTTGGGGTTTTTTTTAATGATGATCCGTTGATTGAAATTTATGTAACAATGTGTATCTAAATACAAACCCATACACATATTTTATCTCATTTAACATTCCATTATCACCACATAAGTCAAATAGTAGATAAAGCCCTGTCATATAGGTCACCAGATATCTAGAAGGAAGTGCCAGTAATTTGCTTTACAGTCCTGATTGATATGTAAACCATAAGCCATTTACTACAGATGCCCATCACTGGACGTATTTATAGCGAATGCCACTAAAATCCAAAAGCTGTCTTGCTGAGTTCATGAGACAATTTATGAAGGAATGTGCTACTTACAGAGAACAGAATTACTACACTGTAACCCCAAATAGCTAGGAGGAAATGCAAGAAATGGTACCTAAAATGTTCTTTACTCCTATGTAAAGTGTACTTACCTAAATTCACTCGGTACAGAGCATTGTTAGACTTCAGCCATGCACAGGCCTTTGGCACAGAGTGAATGCAATTTCTGGGCGTTATTTCAACTGGGAGTTTTTCATCTTTATTCTACTGCTGGTGTTGTCTTTGTACTATGAAATTCACAATGTGAGGCTGAATTTAAGTGAAGCCATTCAAATGAAGTTATGCTCCTGGCTACGTATTTTTTAATGGGATGGGATTTTGCCTCATAAGCTGCCTGGTGGTTTCCCCATTGCATTGCCAGGATGCAGGCATGAAAGAATTGCACACTACTGTAAGTGGAGGCAGAAAGAACAAAAAAGCTCAAACAACACGCAAGATACAAACAGCATGTTACTGTAGAAATACACCTCTGCAGTACATGAAACTTAAATTCGAGCAAGCATCAGCAAGGATCTAGAAAACAAAAGTGCAACTAAGAAATGAGACTATCCACTCCATGCGCAGACTGAATGCCATTTCAAGAGAACATGGCCACCTACCCTGCTTTTTTTATCAGTACCCACTCATTAGAGATCACGCACTTGAAATGTTTTTTGATATTGTTGTAGGTACCACATCCTTTATTTCTGGAGCTCACACTTTCAACTGTGAACGTCTGAATAACAGGCAATGTGGATAACTAATAGGTGTAGGATCTACCCTCCAGTAAGTAATGTTTCCAGCTAGTGGGCTCTCTATTTGTAATTGAAAATCATTGATTAAAGCATTCAAAATGAAAATGTTTGCTTATAGTGTAGTCTTTTTGCAGATCAGAATTAAATTCACAACAGCTGTGACTATGATCACTCTTCTAACCCTCAAAAAACAATTAAGGTTGCTGCAAGGGAAAACATTAATCACGACAGAGCAGAACTGATGAAGAGTAGAAGGCAATGGGCATAAAAAGCCTGTTCAGATCTCATCAACTATGTAGCATGCACAAGCTGACAAGAAGCTGTAAATATCCTGTAAGAGCAAGTTGTAGCAGAAAGATAATGATGCATATCACCTCTGAGCTACACATTTACACATGGCTAGAAAATACTTGTCTTTTCTCAAGGTAGATATTAAAGGGTTTTACAACTTTTCTGGATAAAGCTTATTTCGAAATATCTGCCTTTTAAATATTGTACATGAAAGTAATTAGGTAGTGACATCAAAAGATATTTAGTTAAACTCAAATGTACTACTTTCTATTTAGAAGCTTCCTTGTATGTACCATTCCTACGGTAACCACGTGCACTCCATCCTATCACACAGCACCTACCTGGGACAGCAAGATGAAGTGAAATTATGTATCGCATAAATGAACACACTTTCACATTCTTACAATATGACCTGATACAAATGCATTTACAGTTTTGGTTGTCATTTTTCCATCGGAAAGAAATTTCTACACAGCAATGACCTATTGCATATACATAGAAAGTCACTGGTCATCACGCTCACTGTAAAAAGAAAGATTTCTTCAAAAATGTGTAATTACTTACTTTCTTTGTACTAGACCAAACAACAATTTGAGAAAAAAAAGAAGTTGTGTGACATACCAAAAATGAGTAACTGATTTTTTTATAAGATCAGATGTGTCCGATACATATATTGCCTGTTCAGCAGCAAAAATCCAACACATCTCTGCAAATCAGTTGTCAGCCTGTCCTTTCCTACACTGCACCTACAAAACCACAGACTGAAAATGAACGATCAGTTCCTGACTTCAGCCCCCTACTGATTCAAGCATCCAGAAACATTTGCAAGCCTGTTTATTTCTTTATATCCCATTGAAAGAAAATGTTCTGCTTCTGAATTCTGCCAGTCTATTAACTGCAAGGCAGTCTCTCGGTTGTTTTTTTTTCTTATTGTCTTGCTAAATAGAATTTGGGATGAATGGACAACTTGTCATATTTTGTAATTTCTACTAAGCAAGCCCAGACATAATTTAAGAGCTGGATTTTGCAGGTTTTCTCATTAAAATGTACTTACCCATCACATGTGCATAGGGAGCTGTTGTTGTTGTTGTTGGCTTTTATTATTTTTTCCAGGTTGTCTTCCCACATCAGTTTTTCTTGCTCCATTTAGAAAAAAACTGACCATAAGATATAGTGAGATATCCATATACAGAAAAGAGTTATTTACAGTTAGTGAGAGTGGAACGGGCTCTTACTTTAAAAAACTGTAAAAAATGGTCTTAAATGTCTTCAGAATACGTATTAGATCAAAATCAAGCACCTTCTAGAATCAGTGCATAGCCAAAACGATGGCTGAATCATTTAAACACTAAGTGAAACACTAGAGAAATATATGGTCCTTGATCATTCCTCAAGTCCCATGAAATGAGGAGTGCTTTATCATGTGCATCACTTCCTTTCTATGCACTTTATTAGTCAGACTGAGCAGAGACTAGGACCCAGGTTCTGAAAAATTGATTTAAAGTTGGATTAGTGGTGCTGGTGAGCATTGTCACTCCACACTTCTGCAATGTTTATGGACCTTGGCCAGCGTTTATGGTCTCACTAGAATCTGGGACCAAGTGGAGCTGCTGCTGAATGCCTCCCTGCTGCTTCAGTTGCAAGGGGTATTCTCTGTATTTCTTTCAGAAGTTATGTCAATTTGTGTAAAAAATACACTAAGGATTTATGTCATAAATTTTTCTGAAATAATTTCTGAAATAAATAGAGTGAATTTGTTAGTATTAAAAATATTGTATCTTTCTCTTTTCCTAGCTGAAAACTTCATGAAACTTAGAAGTTAATAAAACATATTTCATCTACTGATCAACTGTATTGGAAGATAAGTGTATCCAACTATATTAGAAGGTGACTGCAAGTGTTGCAGTCTCCTAAAGGAAGCAGAGAGAAATTATTTCTGTCCTAAGTCACATACCATGTTTGTGAGGGAGATAAAAATCAAATCTATTACCCTTCATTTCTGTCTTCAAGTACATTCTGCTCCTCACAATATAACAACCATTTCAGGATCCTGCATATGTTCTAGTGTGAATATCCAGGGCGGTCTGACAGTAACAGAAATTCCTTCCTAACCCCAAAATGTAATCCGAATGCTACATACAGCAAGCCTCAGATGTATACCAACGGTAAGCAGGAAAGGTTTTCTTTCACTTCCTCTGTGTTTTGCAATGCAAAATGAATCCCCAGAAAGAAAGGTGTGTTTTTAATCTTCCCTTTTGACAGCTCAGGTACCGACTGACAGCTTTTAAACACACTAATCTGACAAGGAGCATCACAAGACGCAGAGTTGAGAGGAAGCAGGAATTGTGTTTAAACCTTCAAAGAAGCAAAGGTGGGGTTTTTTTGCCTGAAAAAATGTCTCTTGGGATAAATAGTCATTCTCTTATTGCATAACAGAACAAGTATATTAAAATTTCTGGATGACTTGAAAGAAAAAAAATATTATTGATGACAAAAAATAATTGGATGACATCTCATTTATGGTTGTTAGTACACAACAATGGTATGCTTGGTATGCTAAAACTCCAAGGAGGTGGCTGAGTCCGTGGGGCTGATTATCAGTGTGACAGGTTTGTGGAAACAGAAAATTCGAAACGGTTCTTATACAGACTCAAAAAGAGCATCCAGAACCATTTAATGGCTTCAGAAATTCCCACCAGACCCACAAAGCTGTCAAACGTAGGCCCAGTTCAAGTTTGCTGTGAATAACCCAAATTCAAAATCCAGACCTTGGCTCGAGATTTCCGAGCTAAATCTTCATAGAACCAAAAACTTATTGACACAGACTAGTTCAGGCTACAAATATATATTCAGAGCAGCTCAGCCAGATAAAGATGTTGTGAGTGAGGGAGGATATGCAGATTTCAAGTTAAAATAGCACCTACTTATTACTCCTTTAATAGAATATTGAAAAGCCAAAGGCCCCTATCCTACTGTCATGTAGTTGTTATCACATAGTAAGAGAGCTGCACGTCACTTACAGGAATCATTAATTCAGTTCTAGGGTAAGATGCATCTAACAATTCTGTGGAAGGAAAAGGAGTAATTATTTCATAGGACAAGCAAAAATTATTTGAAGCTGAATTATCACAGAGCAAACACAAATACTTATAACTAAACCATGATGAAAAATAGCCTGACACAATGCTGAAGTGAAATGGTCTGCATGTATTGTAGATACATGAAACTATATGAAAAAGAGAATATATGTCAAACGCGAGCATCTTGGGTCACCTTGTACCTTGGTAAGTTCATTTCTGATGACCAGAAGCAACCCGCTGCAGAGGAGTGCTTGCTGGGAGAACACCAGTAGGACATGGCACTACCCAGCTGAGTGAGCTCTCACTGTTGTGAGGAAGATTTCAATTGCTGGGGTTTGAAACACAAATTTCAGTCACTATTGAGTCTTCCATTATTACCCATTTCTAAGGAAGAAAGAAATCCCAATCTGTATTTTATTTAAAAACATGAAAATAAGCTGCTAACACTCAGAAGGTACAGACAATTTGCAATATTTCTCTGCAAGACTACTGAAGGTTGAGGCTATACGGTCCCATTTCCATTCCTCACCATTTTTCCCACCTCTGCAGTGCACCACTAACATCTCCAAACCCTTGTTTTCCTCAATGGTGGTGACACTCTGCGGATCCTTTCCTCTGCTCTCAAATCTCTGAAGCCACGCTCCATCCCGTCCTGTCACCTAAACCTACTGAGTGACCCAGCACCTCACTGAGCAATCCCAAACTCTTTTCCATCTAACACCCAGGCTCAGACAGCTACCACTGCAAAACTGGACTTTGCCTCCCTATAAATTTAGGCCAGGATGATAACATTAAAGTTCAACCTTACTGCTTACCTGCACTAGGGCCAGCCTTGAAGACTCTCAAGAGGTCCTGATAATGTGAGTACTTGGCATTATGGCTTTAGGATAAAATATGACTCTATTTTGCACATTATTTAAATTACCTTACATTTTTTATTTCCACTTTTATTAAACTGTAATGAATTTATTTGTTTATGGAAGTGTGCACTGCATGTCTAGTACTGTTCTATAATAGCTGGATTTAAAGCCAGCCTCTGATTTCTATCCTAGACATCATTAAACAATTTATTTTCTGTGATAGGGGAATGTGCTCTTGGGCAAGAGCTCTCCATTAGTATGAATTATTAACAATATGTATATACATGCATTATGGATTTAAAAGATGAAAAAGCTTGCCAGTTATTCTGTGGAGCTTTCTCCATCTACAAGGCCACTGAATTTCAGACAGCTGTCTGCTGAATGGTCACAGACAAGGAATCCCTGATGACCACTAGGATTTTGCTTTCCTGTTGCTAAAATTATGTAAAATGTTTCAGAAGAAAATTCTCTGGTTGGCAATATCTGCCTAATCCTCCACTACTTCTTCCCACTGTAAGGTAATGTTGTAAGCCAGCTGATAGCTCCCCAAATATGAACGCTCCCTGGAAAGGGGTCTCAGCACTGTCATCAAAAATTTATTTTTTATTTAAAAATATCTTACAAAGAAGGATATTTTTGTAAAGGCAGCATTTGAGAAAATTGTGTCACATTTAGATGTTCCTGCTGATGCATCTGCTTGTTATGTGCCAAATCACATCTATCAGCTATGTTAAGCTTCATAATCCTGCGTGATAATGAAAAACGATGGGAAGAAGCAGCTTTGATACCGTACATCACACTGTGACACAGCAGCAGAGAGAGTCTAAAACATTCAAATCTCAAATAAAACCTCTTAGACATGCAGCTGCAGTGGTCTCCTTTCATGTTTCTGTGCAACTTTGCTCTCTGTGAAAAGCACTCTAATAGGTGTTTGCTCCTTCAACCTTTCCAGGTAATTAGTCCCTGTGCTACTGCAGGATTCATACATCCCACCGCTCATGCTAATGCCACACAATGCTGCGTCAGGAAATCCCATTGCTTGGTATCCAGGGGTTAAAAAGTAAAAGTAACCCCAAGGACAACTGAATAAAAGGAGGTAAGGGGGTTCTAGAGAGTAATTATCACTCTCTCTGCAGGCTCAGATAAGAGTTTATTAAAGCTCTCTTTAAAAACCCTTGTGGCAGTGCCCCCTCCCACCTGGCTTCCCTTGTATCTCTTTGTGTTTCCGTCCAGCTCAATGAATACTGTCAGGTTCAACCCTCCCCCCCCCCCCCCGCCTCCTTTTCTTTTCCTCCAAACCTGCATGTTTTCCCATAAAACCGCTTCCTATTGTCCTTCAAGACATTCTTCAGAGCAGCAATTACTGCTACCCCTCTGCATACCGCTCCACATCCCATACAGCATTGCCTCCCTCAATAACCTGCTGCCCAGAATACAGCCACACTCCCAGTACTGGACTGGTAACTCAGAGGACTGGTTTACATAGATACTATGTCTCTAAAGATACTTTATATTGCATGTAAAGTGTTATTATTGTTGCTTTTATTCTTCATTATCAATTTTGTTACCTTTGAGAATTCCCTCCTGATAGCTTTGTAATTGACATTCTTTATCTCATCGCAACACTTAGCTTCTATTTACTCTGCTTTTTACACCCTGAATAGTGTTTTGCCTTTTTTATTAAGCAGTAACACATTTATTGCCCACATCGTTTTGTGGAAAATAAACCACAAAATACCCTACATCCTAGATGAGGCTTCCTCTTACAGCTCCAAGGCAGACCTAGTCCCACCACAAGAACAGAGTCCTGACTGACCTCTGCCACGGGCGGGCAACTGCGCCTACACCCAACAGACCCGAGGCAACCTAGTCAGTGACCCGCGTCTTTCCGCTAACTAAACATGGAGCTGGCAGACAGCTGGTGGGCACACGCAGAAGGAATGCAGCTGCACCCTACGGGTCATACGTGCTCCCATATACTACTGCTGACCTTGTACCTCCCCATGCAGAAACTGGACTACCAGCAACAGAACAAAAGGAAGGTCCTCCACCCTGTTCTGCCAAACTATCTATAGCCAAATGGGCATAAAATGATAACCTTCCTTAGGAGTGAAGCGTATTTCACTTCCTTGCCTGCCCAATCACTGGCCATTTTCTTATGAGAGTTCTCACTGTCAAAAGTCTGCAATGCAGAGAACTCAGTAGGTCTAGAGTTGATGGGCATCTAATCAGACAGTAAAGCACCTCAGTTTTTTAAATGCCTCATTCACTTAAACCACTTTGCCCTAGTGTTTCTACTTGTTTCTTTTAGACTGGCTGTAATTCATTTTGAAGTAGGTAAGAACTGAAAAATAAGTGCCCAGAGTAATTGTGACACTCTTTCCACTTACAATAACACTTCTGCTGGGAAGAACGTGGTTAAGCCTCGTGGTTAAGTTCCTCTGCACCCAGTTCTGGGTAAACTGGTGGTGCTAGAAGAAAAGATTTTCCTTTTTATTTCTTCTGCTTCTGGAGAATGATAGATTAACACAAGGCAAGCAAACAGTGCAGCTGCAGGCGGTGCAAGAGAGCACAACGTGCTTATTATTTTGCACACTGAAGGTTCACTCTAGTGAATAATTTCTCCAGAGAGAAAAGGGACTTTATTAAGAGCAAATTGCATACAGACTTCTCTTGCTATCCTGTCTTTTTTTGACAGCGATGGATTGACAGACCAGCTAACGAAAGGCGCACTGAGGAAAACAGCACTGGTAATTGAAGTAGTAAAAAGATACAAAATACAGCTGGCCAATAAAAAGCAGGTGAAGTAACTCGAAGCAACTTCCCTCCACCCTAGAGACAAAAAGATGGGTTTATTTTACAATAATCACTTTTTTTTCCCTTATTATTCTGTGTTAAGACTCCTCCCTTCAATGGTTTCTTCTCAGCCACTATATACATTTCAAACAAGCTGTTCTTACCATTACTGAATTTCAGGTGCAAAATTACATCTAGGAAAAAAGAATCCTGAACCAGTAACCTGGTAGGTGCATGCCAACACACATATGCACACCTGTATATGTATAAACACTAAAATTCAAGTAAGCTTCTATTTCCAATTACAATTCCAGGAGTATTATTTAGGCATTGGCAGATTCAGGTCTGCTCCTTTCAGATGTCGTAGAGCGATTGTCTCCTCTTTAGTTCAACAGGCATTACTAACATGAGAGAAGAGACTGGATTTTACTGTTATTTTTGCCAGCACTCCAGTGACATAAAAGCCATATATGAGAGTCTGTTACATGCAAGAAGGTTTTGGGTCAAATTACCTAGGCTGTTAAATCTGAGTTACATTGCAGGAAAAAATTTGGACCTGAGCCGGGCTTCACTTTATCTATATTCACAGTAGTGCAAATATACTAATTTAAATGGATCACCGTTTCATTTCTTACAATATAAAAAGAGGATCTTGACCTTTTGAATTGGAACTTCCTACATTTTAGCCTAATTATTCCTCCAGATTTCACCAGACTAAATCAAGATAAGACTGCACTAGAAATGCAAGATGTTTCTTTGTTACATGCAGGATTTTGAATGTGCAATACTTGCTGTTTCTCATCTGTGAGAAAGGTACACAGGTACTACCTACAGTTGATTTAAAAGTATATATTTTCAAAAGTATTTTCCTGTTTGCTGCTTCTTTTGAGGAAAAAAGAAAGAAAATAATTTCTCTTTAAAAATCTCATTCATAGCAAACAAACAGTACTGCTGATTTAACAGTAACCTTCTTTAATTCACATAAGTAATACTATATCCATCATGGATTCACATTAGAAGCTTACTTATTACTATGTTCCTCTCTACACGGATTTCCACATTTTGATCTTATGCCAGCAAAAATAAAGACTACTGATACATTATTTTACCTAAACATTGTATGAATATAGTTCTACTTACAAAAACCTCTAAATGAGCCTTTACAGGTAGAAAACCCAACATTTTCATTAACTGTTTTTTTCTTTGGTATCAGAATAGAAGGTGCATGTACATGTTTCAAAGCACTAATGATAGAGAATAGAAATTTTAAAGATAGACATTTGTGGTCACTAATTACATGAATAGCCTTACAACAAAGGTAAAAGACTGATTTAAAATGGATTAACTTTTCTGGATTGTGCTCCTCATCATACCTTTTGAAATTATTATTCAACTGAAAGCAGCAAGTATTAGGGAATTTTAATAAATAAAGAGCCCTAATGCCCCAGGTCAAAATAAATCCTCAGTAATATTAATGGCCAAGCTTCCTTAGACTTCATTGGTTTCAGAATTTTACCAACGGGTCAAAATTCAGCCTCAGGGTAGAAATTCTCCCAACTTTTTATAAAATCCATAAAATAAAACAGAAGCTTGAAGCAAAAATAAGATGTCTTATAATTCTTGAAGTCAGTACACTGATTTTTGCAGTTAGAAGTAATAAAAAAACCTGCTTCATATTCATAAATATATAAATTCCAATAAACTGATAATCTTACTCACAGACAAACAGAAAAAGAGAAAACTTTATAGTGTTCCTGGAGTAAAGGGGAGAAGGAAGGACATAAAATAATATACAAAACCATGCCTGCTGCAAACATTAAACCAGAGTGATCTATAAAATAACATACACATTTAGACAGTAAGCCATGTTAATTTAAAAATAGCAAATGATCTTTATACAGTAAAAAAGTCTTTACTTTCAATAAAGAGAGTTAATATAGCTTTGTAAAATTTTACAGCTGGTAGGCATATTGCATACATACGTGTACTGCTACATATATACAAGTCTTTAGGCAATGTACAGTAGTGGAAATCAGAAAATGAATGTATGGAGTTTAGAACAGGTAGACTATGAGCACCACAGTAAAATACCCAGTAGATTAAAATTTACCACCTTAGTTACAAACAAATAACTGTCTCCAAAATACATTCACATGGTCATAACGTATTGCCTTAATCTGGGAAAGTCAACAAAATCCTTAACATTGCAACATGACCAATTTTTGGTTGGTATAAATCAATGAAATTCCACTGAAGTCAGAAGTTGTACGTTGATTTACACCAATTAAGAGTCTGGCCAAATATGCCTAAAGTTGTATTTTAAATGCAGTGTTATCAAGTAAATATTATCATAACGCAAAACATGTATTTTGAGAAAAATGCACAATTATAGAAAATGAACTTGACAGAAAAATCATAGCCATGTTGTATAAGAAGCATATTATCATGTATAGTAATATATTAAAGAGAAACGGATGTCCCAATGGTCTTTTAAAGCTTAGGTTGAATACCATATCCAAATGACTTTTTTACAAGTGTAAAACGTTTATGAGCTAATAAAAAGTTAACACTGCAAGTAAGGAAGACGTTGCTTCATAATGATTTCGTTGTATGATTACAGCAAATGATAAAAACATTCTCACTCAATAATACTCTGTAAAAGGTGTTTCATTCACCAATGTTTGCTATCAGCAGTTTCTCCGTGACTACCCATCGCTCACTCCTCTAGAATCTGAAATCTGGTGATTTCTTCCCAGCAATCAAAAGCTTGCATAGCTTCTAGTTTGTGAAGGAAACCAAATAAACAATTTGATTCTTTGCATACATTGGTAGCATTTGAAAAATTCTATGTACTTACAGACAAGAGTCCATTTACTCCAAACTGCCCATAAGAACACGAGATGATTATGTTCCTTAATACCCAAAAGCTCCCCTAGACCATTACTCTATGGCTCACGTTACCTGAGAAATGGTACGTCCCCAAGAAGGTCATAGTCTGGACAGATCGCAACTTTCCAAGGACCAAAAAAAAAAGATAATCTTCTCATCTCAGTGGAACAGATTAACTTTTCAGATATTTCTCTGTAGAGCTGTTCTGGGAGATCACTTAACAAAATCTATAACCTCATTTAGGTGTAGGTCTGAAGGCTTAATTCTTGCAATTCAGGTGTATCACTTTTACTGTTTACACTAGGAAGACAGTCCAATAATTCTAAAAATTGGCAAACTCGCCAGGAGCATAGACACACTAGATCTGTGTAAATTTGAAAATTCAAAAGAAAATTAATTAGAATTAACAAATTTGGTGGAATTTATTTAGAATTACAGAAATTCAATTATTTGGCATTTGCAGTAGTTTTTACTTATAAATTAGACTACCAAGTTACGGAATAAAAATACACATTTAATCTAAAATACCAGATAAAACATGAGAAAGAAGAACTACCCTTAAGTAACTTACTAGAAGTTATATATTTAATAATAAAACAGAAACTCAAAAGAGTATTTTATTAGGTCATTTAATTTAGTGTGTTCAATTTTAAACTTGACTTGTGATTTCTTTTTATATTGGTTTTGCTTTTACATATGAAGTCACATATACAAACAGTTCTAGCACTAAAGGCAATACCATATTAGAAAATTATTACATTTGATGGTTATTAGTCTTTTATTGTAAGTAGTTTATACACTATTGAAAAGCAATTACAGTAAATAATAAATAATTGTGCAATGTCTTAAAACTGTTTAACAACTTAAAATAGAAAAAATGAATTTAAATTGTAATAAAAAACCTAAAATTCAAAGCTCTTAGAACATCTTGTTGAAAAAAATGTGGACTTCTAAGTTAATAGATAGGATTTTTCAATTTTTTCAAAATTGCAACTGAAAATTTGAAATTGGTGATTTTTAATCTCCTGCCAGATAAAAATGTATAGATATGCTAACGTCCAATCATAATTTGCCTATGTAGTTTCTTTTTTTCAAGTGTACTGCATTATAATTAGATGGATTTTTGTCCTTGATAAGACATCAGAACCCAGTGGACCATCTGCGCTGACCACCACAGAGGATGGCAGAAATACAAAAGCCAGCACAAGTCAGCTAAGGCAGGAGACGAAGCAGCTAGCACGCACCTCCCAGCTTCAAATAGACACTCCCGTGCTTAGCGCCTGCTTGGCACCTGCATATTACAGGAGGTAGTGGAGACATACAGATTAGGTAGGCATACGCTTGAAATAAAGGAGTATAAAGTCACTTATATGCTATATTTTTCAGGTACCAGGTAAACAGAAATGGGCATTCACCTGAAATTACAACTACAGAAAATATACCTTCTTTATGGCATTACAGGGGTAGATGCTCAGCAACACCCTGCTCCGTGCCACAGCCTCAGGCAGGGAATCCGAGCCGCTCTCCAGAACCTGACTGCTCACCTGCTCCTTCTTATCAACTTTTTGCTTATTAACATAGTTTAGCCCTTTGTAACTGCACGACATGGAAAACTCACATCCCTTGAGTAGCTGACACTGTAATCATAGTGGCAAGATGTTGTTTGCTATAGTTTTAATGTAGTACTGTACTAAAACTTGCAATATTGATACAGGTTAAGTTCTAATGCTATAGATGCAGAAAATAATATCCAGATACATATGTTTTAGGATATAGTATTACTTTTCAAATGGTTAGTGTCTGTAGCTATTAATATGCAATGTATATTAATAATATTTCAAAATTACTATTCTTTCAGTTCAACTGTATATAATTTTATTATACTATATAAAAAGGTGAAAAGAAGTAATTAATTGGAGAGCTATCACCTACCTTTTATTACAGCGGGCCTACTTCTAGCACTAATGGTCATGCTGCAAATCCTTAGCTTCACTTACATGATAACACTTCATTTTAACTCAAAGAGATGTCTCTATCTCAGAATGACTTCTGATTTTATCCTGGACCATCACAGGTGTGGGCCTGATATATCTCATACTAAAACAAAGGAGAAGATTTCACTGGCTAAAGCTGGGTGAGGTTTGACAGCAACAGGAAGGTTGCAGAGGTAGGAAGAAGTCTCTGAAATACAGTTAGAAATAATGGCAGTATATTATTACTTTAATCAATCTCTATTCTATGCTATTCTGCTTCTTTACCAAAATGCTGCAGGAAAGAAGGAGGGTGAAGTGAGGTAAGAATTTGTATCAAACCCTGGTGGGTTCCCCATGCAAGGCTCTTCCTGACCTCCCCTTCATGCTCATGTGTTCTTGCTATCTTCATACAACTGCACAGGCAGCAAGGATCTCACTCCAACAGATCTGTCCCTCCCAACACCCCCGAGGGCTGTGTGCAATCAGGCAAAGTATGCTTGGTGGAGCCAAGACCCTCACTATGCTCTACCTTTCCGCTATGAGCAATATTCCCTTGAAGTCAAACTGCCATTGATATCTTCCTTTCTTTCCCGCTCTACCGCTGATGTTATTTTTGTTACATCGCCTTTTTGTGGTTTAGTATAAAGGGGACTAGCTCCCAACAGTCAGCAGTTTGTGCACACACTACAAGTAGGCAAAATTTGTCATGTTGACAAACCGTTAACACAAACAGATCTATTACCCTTTCTCTCTTGCTCAGTAAGACAGTTGCCCTCAAGATATTAGCCTCTCAGCCTCCCTGATAAATCACTGATCTATAGGAAACCCGATTATCCCAACACAGGAGGGGTAGAGGATGCTATTCAGCTGCAGAAGAACATGGAAGAACAACATCCATGAGGCTTATAATGAAAGATTTTTGATATACTTAAGTAGTTAACAAAAATTTATTGCAAGAGATAGTTTGTCACTAGATTTACAGTTTCAGAGAACATAGTACAAAACATAGTGCATCAGCTTTCTCTAAACATTAAATAGGTGCAAATACACAAAGATAAAAACCAAAAGGTGAATACTTTACAACATAAGTTATAGAACTATAAATATATTTTATATACATTATACATATTCCAAGACATGATTTTCACTTATATATAGAGTTCATATTAGTATCAGATTATTCAGTGCTTTAGTTATAGTATAGGTCTGAACTTTACATGAACGTTTGCATCATTATACTTACAGTAAATGCTTCCCAAGGAAGGAGGAATTTTAACCAGTTTATTTCACAGAACCATTTTGCAAAGCCATGGGGACTGTAGAAACAGCAGGACCGCTGAGCTGAAGGCTCCTTTCCCACCCTCCCGCCCCCGCTCGCCGAGAACCTGTCCTAAAACAGGGGCTGCAGGGGGATGACAGCTGGGTGTGGGGACAGCAGGGATGGGAAGACGGTGTGTGGCAGCGGGGGAAACGCCAGCTGGGTTGGGTGCAGGACCGAGGGCGGCAGCAGTGGCAAATGTGGTGGGGTGACAAAAGCTGTGTGGCCCCCCGGGCAAAGCCTTGGTCCGACTGGTAGATGAGGTAAAGACGTTCTGGAAAGAGCCGGGACCTGCGAGAGGAACTGCTGGTGGGGCTGAAGAACCTTCAACGTACTGGCAGCAGCGGTGGCGTGCTGCTGTAGGATGGTGTGATGGATGGTGGTAACAGAGGTAGAACACAGCGGCAGCTGCAAGGGTAAGGGCTGTAGCGGGGAATTTGGGGGCTGGATCGCCGGGGGAGGGAAGGTGAACTTCACTTTGTTGGCCAGCATGTTTTGTGGCATTATATGCTGATAGGCCTCAGATGGGAGATCTTTGAATTTTTCGTGGTTCTCTGGAGGGAATATCAATGTCTGATCGGGCAGGGTGAAGGGAGCTATTAACTGCTCGGTAGTTAAAAAGGTATGACTGTTTACATGTGCTTCTTTGAATGGCAAGGGTGGTGGGCTGCTAAATATCCCAGGGTTACACTGTACCCATTCACTGGCCACTTCATTTATTTTCTCATGTGGTAGAGACTCAGCCAATTCATAATGGCAAAGATAGGATTTAGGAGGAGCTTGTTCTGAATGTCTGTTGGGGAGGGGAACTTTGTAACAAGCTTGATTTTCACGACTGTTGACATTTTCTTTTTTCTTTTCATCTTGTGGAACATCCTGCGTGCCGGTAGCTGCTAGAGCACTGTGCTCAGGAACAGAAGCAGCAGAACCTGCAACAATGCCAGAAAATGTACTTGGAGAGCTCTCCATTGCTGCGCACACCATCAGTTTATCATTTTCCAGCACGTGTGAACTATCAGTTTCTAGAGATGACTTGCTTTCCTCTAGCTGCATTGTTTCATCCATATCTTTTGCATGATCAGCTTTGGGATCCACGTTGGTTTCCTCTAGACTGTCTTGAGTCAAGAAGTCCCCCAAAACAATTAACGTAGAATTTGCAGAATTTTCTTTGGAAGGTCTGGAGGTCTCACTTCTTGCGTTCCTGTCAAGGCACACGCGATGGATTCTAGTTTTCCTTCTCCTGCGTTTCCCTTTTGCCTTGTGATGTGTACTTAAAGTACGTGCTTGCCTTAAATATTCCTCTGCTGATAAAGTCTGTCCGTATGAGCTTTCATCTGATGAAGAGGAATAGGTATGCTGTCTCCGCTTGCGGTGGGATTTTTCAGGTTCCTCTGTCAGAACGTTGTAACTTCTCTTTATGGACTGGTTTTGACTCAGACTCTTCTCCTCACAGCAGTGTTCTAAACATTTATGCTCTGGGCTACAGCTTGACCTCCTGACTTTCCAGCTGCAACATGTTTTTGAGTACCTTAAGCTATGCCTCCTGGAACTCGGAGCCAGCTGCTTTGCCTGTCTCTGCGAGCTTGCTTTGCTCTTTCTGTGCAGTCGTTTACAACCATGGTGTTGGCCACTATTTTTTGCACTCCAAACGTCACACCAGCCTGTGTCCCCACGTACATGATCTGACACAGACATGCCTCTCTTATGACCATTTTCAATGCCAAGTTTTTGATGCGTCTGCTGTATCTCACCTGTAGCTAGCCAGATATTCCCCACATCATGTCTGCGCTTCTCTGGATTATTTTGGAAGTGCTGATGTTTATTTTCATCTCTGTAACTAATTTCTTTTTCAGTCACTGAGAACATCTCCATTTCTGCTGCTGTTGTGTCCCCACAGTCATGATGATGACAATGACATAATTTTTTTCTCCTTTTCCGTTTTCTACTTTTGTGAAGCCATTTTTCATGGCTTTCTTTGATCCAGACTTTGTTACATTTCTCATCTATCACAGTGTTTTGTTGCAAGTGATTTTTAGAAATGGGATACTTTTCTATTTTTCTAATCCTGAATGACTCATCCAAGGACACTTTATTTTGATTTTTTTCAAGATCACAATTTCTGATGAGGGAAACTTCACTTATAAGGGGTATTGTATAGTTGCACACATTTTTACTCATTTCTGTTTCATAATCGCCACACTCTGAAGTAGGTTTATTTGTAAAATCTGAAACTAAGCTACAGTTGGATTCAGTTTTGTGGTGCAAATGAGGTATGTTTGGCTGATGCTTGGGTTTTTCTTGGCTGTCACTTGCTCTTGATGACTTGAAATCAAAATATAAAGGATTACAGCTATAAGAAATCGATGGGTCTGTACTTGTGTAAATTAACATTTCTGATGGCCACTGAAGAATATTTGATCCATGTTTGCTAAGAACAGGAACAAAGGGTTCACAAGGTCTCTTGCGCATGTCCGGTTTGCTTTGTGGGACTCCACTACTACCTTCTTTAGATGGTGATGGAGCTAATGCATCTGCCCCCAGCTTTTTTACTTCAGTTTGAGTTGTGGATGAATCACTGTTCCTGTCTTTATCATCTTCCTCTGCAACATCCTGCAGAGATAAACAATCCTCCACAACTGCCTGCACGAGGGCCCTGTTTGCCTGTAGCTCGTAACCGCTGCAGTCCAGGGGCAGGACCTCGGCACTGTCTGCAACCACTGGCAGCGTTTGGTCCGGTAAGTCTGCTGCACCTACATCAATACCGTAGCCATCCATGTCCGAGGATACCAGTTGCTTTGAATGGGACACAGCAGGAGTTAATATGGGACTCTCTAGCATGCTGCTTTCTTCACTAGCCAGCTCTTTTGATTCCTGAGCTCCAGGAGCTTCTGCTGTGTCTGTGCTTTTTTCCACCAGTGGGTGAAAACAGTTATGTTTCTCCTCAGGGCAAAGGACTATTTCTGCCACTGAAGGAGACTGAAGGTTACATGCTCCTGGAACAAACCTACTTCTTCTGCTAAATCCGTGCTCCATAGATGTTTCATCATTATATTCATAGAAGACGGCAGCTGAAGACTCGAGTTTGACCGCTGCTTTCTTAGGAAAAGCAAAAGAGAACCCAACTCTATGTCCTTGAGCTCCTTGAACCTGATCTCCACATTTGTTAGTGTCTGATTTATTACTACATGCATTTCCAGGAGCGGAAGAAATAACAGAGGCAATGTCTTTACTATTCTGCGCATCGTGCATTAACGTACAGCTGAAATCCTGTTTGTTGGCAGAATCGATGGCAGCACCTTGTGGAATACCATTGCAATGATCTCGCACAGTCACTGTAGTGGATTTGAACATAGGGCCGCTTCCAGGAGCACTAGGAAGGAAAACAAAACTCGGGAGTCAGTACCTTTCAGAGAACTGCAGACAGAAATATAGTGTTACACTGGCATCTAAGAGATTTTTTTTACGGAAAAAGGAAGAATCTGTGCATATGTAGATTTAGAATATGGAAAAAAGTCATCTCTTATAATAAGATCAGTTGACTAGTATTAAAAAAAAAAAAAGAGTAAATATTGTGCCCCAGTTCCTTCATGTGAAGTTACCAGCTGAAGGGCTAATATTCCTACAAGGTAGTTTACTTTTCCTAGACATACTGGCTGGCCTAATAAGAGACTGTATATCTCCCTAGAAACCTTGCTTCTCCTCCCAGTAGACCATCATGGTTACAACAGTATTACTACAAATAGCAGAGGTTTTACATTCCTTTGTGCTACAAAATATATTAAAACTGAGAGCGCCTCATAGACCACTTCCCTCTTAGTCACCATCCTAGTGACTGCTGCTGTGCCCACAGGCAATCATCCAGCAGCTCCCATCCTATTTTTGTTCACAGACTGAACCATCACAATCTCAGCAATTTCCTTCATGGAAAAATAATACTGGGGAGAGTATTTCAGCTGACAATAGTGCAGTAAGTGATTCATCCCTCTTGAGAAAAAATTTATCACTGTCTACTTCTGTTCTTCATTTCATGTCCTCTTCCCATCTGTTCTATTTGACTTAATAGGAAGCAAAAAGAAGAGCAAAAACTGCTTAAGCTGCCTTTTTCCAGGATCCACAGGAACTACTCAGCCCTAAGAGTAGTGGACCTATGTTAAAACAATTTTTTTGTTGTTGTTTTAATCAAATTATTCTATGTTACAGTGCAGAGCAATACTAGATGATGGGTCATTGGGAAAACTTCCAAGTGTCATTTAGGACCCCAAGAAGTGCTGAGATACTTTGACAAACTTAATCTATTGGGTCTAGAAAGTAAGGTAGAAGTTTTATGAGAAAGGAATTCCTCATGAGAATTCCTGCCTTGTCCAGTTCTTCAGAAATTTAAATATATATTAAACACCCCACACAAATCCTTTCTTAACAGAATAAAATGGTGGCTTCTACAAAACCAAACTAGAAAATACCATTTTAAAAAATCCTGTGTGTCTGGCTGTATCACATCCCTAAGGAGGCAAAGTGGTAGTAAACAGCAATTCTTAAATACAGAAATAAAGCTCAGAGATAAATTCTCCTTCAGGAACTAGAAGAAGGATGTTTAAAAAACCAAACCGAACAGAAACAACAAAATCCCACAAAATCTGTGCTTCACTAGCATGGAAAAAGGGAAACAATAAGTTCCTCTTTCTCCTGAAATATGCTAAATTCAGATTTTGGAGTACGCTTAGGGGCAGTATTATCTAATATCCTCACGTATTAAATTTGGACAGTTAAAACACTGATGGAGAAGAAAGAGTCTCTACGTGAGTTATCATAAAAGGATAAAATAATTAAAATTGGGTGTCATGTTGCTTATGTCAAACAGACCTCACAACATTCTTGTCCCATCCAACTGCTTGGACAGACTTTGTTTCACCATGCTGCCCGCCATCCAAGCTATGGAGAAAGAGACTACTACTGAACAAGAGCTACAATTTGGTTGAACTTCCCTGTTAGTTCATCTGGTGAGACAAAGGCTGGATAAAACATTTGTGTTTGAGCATCTACTTTTTTGCTTTTTTTCCCCTGAGATTCCACTGTGAAAAGCTGATACATATATTTTCAGTGGCTTGTCAGTGTCATAACTGTGTCATATTTAAGTGAGAGTACAGTCACAACTAGCAAGCTCAATATTAATTTCAACAGTATGCTTAGATGCAATACTAAAATGTATCACTAGCAAGGAGTCACTTTTGCAGAGGGAGGTAAACACTCTGTTGAGCTGGGGAAAAGAAGCACTTGCCTTTTAATATAAAAAACCCCAGTTACTGAAATTTAAAACTGTATTTCTGGATGCTTTCCCAGGCAAGCAGTTTGAAAAATAAATCACAGAGATATGTTACAACCTAGAAAGACAGACTGTATTCCTCACCTCATCAATGAAGTAGTGTCATCCTGCAAATGCATGACCTAGTTCACTCAGCTTTCAACCAATGTGCCTGGTTTTATGAAATATATAAAACACATCTTTTTTTAAACTAAAAATAGATGTCGTTTTAGCTCCACTGAAAAAGCAACGTTAAACATTAATTTCTGCACATAGTGTGAACCAAATTACTGTACACATACTGCTTCCAAAATGCCATAAAAATGGGGCAGGGAGCTCCAGACAAGGGACTCCAACAGCCCCACATCCCACAGCACCAGCAAACAGTGGTGGGCTTATTTTAAAAGTATTTTTTTTATGTTTCAGCAGCTATGCACTTACCACGCTGTCTCTTTCCTTAGCTCAGCTAGCTTGTGCAAACGTTGAAGGGCTTTTTCCTGTTTCCTTTCATCTTTTCGTGACTTAGAAGCTACGTTTCGAGCAAACTCCCTCTGTTTCAGTTCCTTCAGTCTCTGCAAGAGTCATACAAGACACACACGAAAAACAGGGATGATAAACGTTTATAATGACAGTTACCTTCTGGTAAGCACTCATGGCATGAATTATTTTTTGAAGCTAACCAAAGCGACCCATTCAATAAATTTATGTATTTCAAGTGAATAACCAAAATACATAGAGATGCTAGAGACAAGTTAGCTAGGTTAGAAATAACCTAGAAAATTTTACTGTAGCTTTTGTGATTCATGTAGACCAGCCTCAGTAGGATGAAGCAATGTTAATCCAGAATTTTGCTCATGACTCTCTTCCCAAAAACCTTCCCCACAGCCTGATTGCTCTTTGAGATAGTAATAAAAAATAATGAGACCACCCCAGGTATTTTTCCGCAAAGCCGCTCTGTAGCCTGTTGATCCCCCAGCTGGTATTAAATCTCAGGTTTTTCTGCCTGAGATGCTGGGCATAGCACTTGTCACCACTGAACTGCAGGAGGTCCCTGTCAACCCTTTTGTCCAGCCTATCAAAGTCCCTCTGGACCTGCCCTGCCACATTATCAGTGTGGTATCACCCGCGAAGCTCCTGAGAGCAGGCTGTCCTACCATCCAGGTCATTACCAAAGATGTTAAAGAGTCCTGCCCCAGCAGCCATCCCCAAGGGATGTCATGGCCAGAAGTCTTGTGGTTTGAAATGGGAAGATCTTCCCTCTGAAGGAGCTTGTTTCCTGCTTTTGCTGGTGTCTAATGCAGCAGTTAAGCAGACACTGAGTTTCGATCCAGGATCTCATTTGATTTCACCTCCAGCCTGTTTCTTTGGGAGGAAATGAAAATGCACAGCTCTGACTCTCCACATAAAAAGGGGATTTTGTTTTCTTTATATCACAGAAGGACAATATGCAGAGACTTTCCTAATCCTTCATGTCAGCAAAAAGTATTCCTTTAAGTCCCAAACCCCATCAGTGTTTTGCTCAGTTGCTCAGTGTGTCCCTAATATGGCTCACAGTCTAGATGACACCATCTTATGAGATCATGACCTCATGATTCTGGGAAGAACCCAGTAATTTGCCACTGTTTTTGTGGCATTAGTCCGAGGGCAAATGGCTGGCCATGAACAGAGGTCACGTGGTTTTCTAAAAGCATTAATTCTAACTCCAAACTGTGTGAGGGGTATTGAGGGCTTTGCTTACCACTGGTAGGCACATGTTGGATACACATGTAATGGAGTTTGCAGAACTCTGTAAGCACTGTTCTCCTGCTCCTTCTCAATTTTTCATTTTGCCCCTTGTGTGATTTTTTTTTCCTATTCACAGAAAAATATCCCTCAGATAACATCATTCATTTATGCACTGTATTTGTTTTTACCATTTTGGGTGATGCTAATGCTACCTTGGCAGTCCATTTAATGCCAAGAAACATATATGTAGAAACATGCTGAGAAAGCAAACAAATGCTTGCAAAAAAATGAGCGCTACTCTCTATTTTCATTTTTTTCATTATTTTTCCAATAACTGGATATTCCTTTGAAGACAGCCTTGATAGATACAGAGAAATAATCTGAAAGGTGATCACTTCTTCTATCATTTATATTTCGTAGATAGAGTTATCAAAATTTGTTTTATTGTGCTAACACAGTATAAGGTTATAAATTCAGTCAAAACTGGATGTACGGTAACTTTTTTCCAAGAAAAAAGGCTTGAAATGCAAAGCATCTTTGTAGAACATTTCTTACTTCTATGTGTTCCTGTTTTCCTAAGGATAGTATGATACTGACCTTGTTTCCCACCAGCCACTCATGAAACTCAAAGTATTTCATTTCATAGGTGACTTCTGAGTACTCAGAATACCAGAGAAGTGATGAAGTTTGCTCCTTCACCTCCCCACCTCCAACCCTTGGCATTTAAAGACAGGATTTCATTCCATTTTGTAGAGCTCAATAATACTTCCTCCTTTTTTGCCTCCAATGTGTAAGCAAAGAAGTATGCAACAAGGCAAGAAAAAAGAGATAAAAGGGTGCTTTTTCACAAGGTTAAAAAGGAGAAGCTGAGGTGTATACAAATCCATAATCACCCTCCAGCATTTTTACTGTAATTACTGGGATGATCATAATTAGTGATTTGATTCTGACCAGATTTTGATCCCTTTTCACTTACTGCTCAAAGTTAGCAGGACTCCACACCATCAGGAGTGCCAGAGTTAACACAACTCCACATTTCAGGGCACGAGTAGGGTCCTGCTCACAGTGAATAGGGACAATGCTGTTAAAGGAAGTTTTACCTGATCTTGGAGGCACAGAAGATGCATTTCATGCTTATCCTTGCCAAGCAAACATCATCCTACTGATCCGAGCCTCTCAGTTAGTCAGATCAGTCATTATCTGTTTAGCACATACCAGTTCTCATACAGAAGAACCGTTCACAAATTTTAAGTAATTAAATTGTTCTCCCTGATTGCTACAAGTAGGTGTCAATGTGTAAGACAGTGCCGTCTGGCAGAAGTTTTGTGTGCACAGCCTTTGTGTTGGACTGTCTGCTCTTCACTTCTGGTGAACTACTTGTTCCAGAGCTCCCTGTCTTTCAGACCTCCTGTCAAATACACCACCCCTTTCCTGTATGGAAAACTGTTCTTGACATAATATGAACTAGTTATACAATGTGATTTTATTTTTTTTTTTCTCCTTTCAACTGGTATCTTAGTCTTTTTCATGGAAAGCTTTAACGACCTCTAAGGATTATACCCTAGGTAACTCCTGAGGACTTTATTCAGCAAATACGTATGTATGAGTGGAACTTTTCTCAGTTGTAAACCACAAAACATGCACCTGGTGCAAGCTGGTTTGAGACCTGGTTAGGCAGTTTCCAAAAATAATATTTCTTATACATAAAAAGTTATCTAAGTGGGAAAATGTGTCGCCATTGTTGGATACTATAGTTATTTTCCATTTGTCTGTCTTTAGCCATCTGGTAAACTACCATCACCTGCATTCCCTTACTGCACTTAGTCATGCTAGTGACTGCTAGCACTGCATTTACACAGCC
Source organism: Haliaeetus albicilla (assembly GCF_947461875.1). Lineage (NCBI taxonomy): Eukaryota > Metazoa > Chordata > Aves > Accipitriformes > Accipitridae > Haliaeetus > Haliaeetus albicilla. Next base: position 37,891,162 of record NC_091486.1, read on the forward strand.
CTATATTGGTATTTTGCTGGGTTTGCTTGTATTATGCAAATGAAAACAAGATATTACCCAATTATACATAAAGTGCCACTAATCCATGTGTTCTGAGTATCACAAGGCCCCCAAAACTTGTTCAAAGTAAATGGCAACAATAAAAACACGAGTGTGCCTTATTCCTAAAAAGCATCTTTTTCTTAACTTTTTTATGTCTTTTCATGTGGCAGAGCTATTCACCAATGCTAACTTCAGTAGTTAGTTTAATGCCAATTATGTTCATTTGCTTCCATGGATCAGTAAGCAAATAATTAGCAGGCAGTCATACAATATTTCAATATGATTCCCTCCTGTATTTTGCTCTGCTTATGAACCAGCCCAAAACGTGTAAGTCCTGGCAAGCAGAGTTCAACAAACAGTTCACAATGAATAATTAAATGACATTTCTCCAAGAGAACTAAATGCCTTCATCGTTCTCCTGATACACTGTACCACCACTTTGAACGTGCAGAGCACAGACCACCGTCAGTTTGCACGTGACTTTCCCCAGCCCAGAGCAATGGGAAGCCTGACCCTGATTCTCCAGCCCTGCAATGGGATCCTGCAACTGGGCTGCTTTCACTTGGGCAGAAGCTGAGTTATTTTAACAAATCTAACTAACACTGGGCCTGAAGCAGAAATATTCCACCTATTTCTAACAAACTCAGCTAGGAATCTTACTGCACACCCATTACATCATGCTCAGCTGAGGTATGGAAATCCAGATGAAAAGGAAGCTCCTGTGTACCTATGCATGGATGAAACTATATATGAGAAGACTATATGAGGTCCAAACTCAGGTGTGGCTGCATTTCACTCAGAGGCATACAGCTCAGGTGCCCCAGGCTTGCTGTGGAAGATACCCATTGGAAAAAAAAAAAAAACCAATTAAAAAAAAAAAAAATCAAAGAAATCCTAAGTGGACTTCCAATGGGACCCCATTCCTGGTTACTTCACTCTTGTCTTCATTCCCCCATTTACCACATTAGACAGTTAATTTCAGCATGCTGCTTTTCAAAAAGCTCACGCTGAGTTTCCTAATTCTCCCCTGCATTTTATAATACAGGAACCACAGGCCCAGATCCTGCTGCCAGAGCCAGGTGCCTGAAGACCTCTGTGGATCAAAGCCTCTTGAAAGCAAAGACACATTATGACATTAAGGACACTTCTTACATCACTATTACAAGCCTTCTGCCACCTTGCAAAGTGGTGGTTGGGTTGGGGTTTTTTAAACACAAGATTTAAGCACTTGTAACAATAGCACTTCAAACTAACAGGTCTTCAAAACATAGAGAAAACATTACTTAATAAATATGCCCAGGACAGCAAAAGCATGTGAAGGCTGAATAGTGAAACACAATGTACCTGAATACTATGACACCAGGTGATAAAATGAGGGGGGAAAAAAAAACCAAACCACAAAAAAACCCCCAGCCTCAAATAATTTTATACCTTGAAACATTAAATTATATGTTATCAGAACTGACTCTGAAGAAAAGCAGTGAAACTTTTAACAAAGTTTATGAAACCAAAGGGGAAATCATAACAAGCGTCAGGGTTGACACAGGCTCTCTCTGTAGCGTTAATATCTCACATAAAAACCAGCCACCCCCCCCAGCACAAAAGCATCATCTAAGGACTACTTATTGAGAGGCCCTCATAAACTACCTGTGCAAAGCTTATCTCCCTAATCTAGCAACAACTTTAATAGGGTCAAGAAACAATGGGAACAGTTTTTATAGGAGCAGGAGTCTGAAAGATGCCTATCAGGGGATTTCAGGGCAGTGCAGTTCAGATATTATTATGCTAATAAGCTTTTGACCTTAGATTAACAATTAAATTACTTGGACTTTTATGATACTGAAAATACGTAGACCATAAATTCATTTTCTGACCAATGGAAATATAAAATTACAGAATTTAACAGCCATGACAAATTTTGCTGCTTTATTGTCTTTTTATTTTATCAGGAAAAATGACCGTATTCCCAGTAGTCAATGAATCATGAATTTATGTGATTGCTAGCTTTTAAAAATAACTCATCAAAATAAACTTCCCTTTCTTGTTCCCTAACTATGAAATACTCGAAGCTGCAGCCCAAATATCGTAAGCAGGTTGCTACAGCCCTTTATATATTGAGCACTAAAATACCAAGTGTTTATGTTACACCTTGAAATTTCTGCTGTAGCTCTTTTTCAAGTTACTTGCTTCTGAAAGATCTGATATAGCAGAGTGACAGCTAATGTGGAAACCTTTGAGAAAGCAGACGAATGATCAGGGAAAGAGTCCAGTGCATAATTCGTTCCTACAGCTTTACATTATGAGAACTGACATACTGTCATGTCTATACCACACACCAGAAAATGCAGCTGCTGCTTAACTAGCTCAAGGACTTTGAAACTGTAAAGGGAGGTGAAGCTGAATGCAGTAACTGATGAAGAGTTAAACCGCTAAGTTGCCCATGTCAGAAGAGGGAGGATCAGGAGACCACAATGCTGCAGCCACTGGCATCAGTGCCTGTTTTGGTGAACAACCTGCCAGACCAGAAGAACAAGGCACAAATCTGCTCCTACTCCACCCTCCCAGTCAGCAACAGCAGTGTTAGGCTGAGACCACGAAGACATGGGATATTCAGTCCTACATGTGTGTCCTAAAACCAGCATGAGCTTCCCCAGCTCCAATGCTGTCTATAACTCCATTTGCGCCCTGAAAGGAGCTGAAAGTCCATTGCAGCTCCCTCCTGCCTTTCAAAACTTTGCTAATGACCTAAATATGGGGAACATGGGTTGGTAGTTCAGCGCTGTCGTGGAGGTGGCACAAAAGTGGCATCTGGATTTATTTAAAACAAATTAAATATTTCTTGCCTATAAATCCATACATGATATAAAACATATTTTTAGTTGTTAATAAAGGTGGGGGTTTGCTTGTATTCAGTTGGTGTTTTTTTTTTTTTTAAAATCTGATTACTGCTTAATACAGGGATTAAATAGAACTATTTCTAGCTCCCAGTGATTATTCTAGCAGCTATTCCCCTTTCTCTGAATACCACCTGACTGCTGTCGATATACTCCCTCTTAACTGAGGTGGTTTATTGCTTCTTCATGTGAATTATGGTACGACAAACAGAGCGACAACGTACTCAATTAGATAAACACTTGTCACGCCAAACCAGACTAGTATCCTTTCGCAAAGAGGATTGAGCTTAATCAATTATAAATAATAACTGAATAGATCAGAGCTCCTGTAACACCTGTAAACACTCAAATGGGGAACAAAACGTGCCATTTAAAGCAGAAAACATTCCTTACGAAGATGCAAAATACATGTATTTTCCTTCTGCCTTTGGTGGTTAGTGCAGGCATATGTTCTGCATACTGTTCTGCAACTGGAGACCCCTTCACTTTACACAGCACAACAGGGCAGCACCTCTTCACTTGCACTGTGGTCTGCAATTCTACATACTTTTCATGACTATATCTTTCATATTATTAAAATAAATAAATAAATAAATAGATAACTAAATGTCTCCCTTTGTAAAGATTATAGAAAAAATTAAAGCTCCAAGAAAAAAAATACTGTAATACAAGAAGAATCTACCCTGTTAGTGCTACAGGCCTTCCCCAGCAGAAGTTAAACAAGACAAGTTATTTCCACAGAAAGGAGAAATGTCAAGATTTCTCAATGAAATTAGTAATTCAACCACTCAAATAAGTAGGCTGAGGAAGAAATTAATAGACAATCTTTTTTTTTTTTTTCATGCTGCCAGTATGGAGTTATTGCTATAATGTATTCCTGCAATAGAAGAGGAACAGGGGAATTTTAACAGCAGCCTACAACTGCTTGATGGGGAGTTACACAGCAGATGGAGTCACTTCTTGCTAGTGGCAGGGAAAGCTTCCCTGCTAGGGTGTTGCAGCACTGGAACACATTACCCAGAGGGGCTGTGGCATCTCCAAACCTGCAGAAATTCAAGACATGGCTGAAAAAAGCCCTCTCTTACTTGATGATCTTGTGTTGGCGAGCACGAAGCCAGTGACTCCTTCCAAATGACCACCTTTTTTATGATTTCTGTCTTATGCGGTGAGTTATCTCCTCACTTTATCAATGTATGGACTACATTGGCCACTCACTTTGTTTTTAAAAAGCCTTTAATAAATCACATTGATCTATTGCTGGCTTATGAATAACTTCCAGTTTGTTGCAAGCTATAAGCTGCTCCTAACTGCCTCTGCCTAAAGCTGTAGGTATCTCACTTTAAGCTGCAAAATTGAAACCCTTTCTTAAAAACCCAGCGCTCAACAAATTTGCAACAGGACCACATTTTATATGATCAGATATTAAGCCCTCCAGATGACAAGGAACATGCAGGTTGTGAATAATCCTTTTCTTCTCCTATTTCTACCACGAATTGCAGCCACACCCTCCTGATGGTCTTTTAATATTAGAAGAAATCTAAACCACACAGATGTAGATATATGCAGGATTTAAAAATAGCAAGTCCTTGGAGCCCACAATGGTGCTGAATAGGTAGATTCTCTTGAAGTGAAACTGTGCTCTTTTTCCAGCACTGTCACAAGCATCATCCCAGACTGGGGAGAAAGTGGGCATTAATTAAGAGGAAGGGAAGGTTGGGATTGTTTTACCTGCCCATCATAGGCCTGAAGGCAGGTGGGTGATGAGAAGATTCAATTCTTTATGACTCGGGGGATTTTTATTAACTTTAAATGAACTGATGCAATGTAAATGTTCACAAAGTACTATAACTTGCTCATGAGCACACTTAACAATACACGGTACTTCAGTTCATTGTGTAGTCTGCAAAAAAGAACTGTTGAACCAGCTTTTACGTTCAGATCCTACAAATATATATTAAATACATGTATTATGTTATACAACTGAAAAGACACAATGGTCTTTTCTACTTTTGTAATATAAAACCTGAAATTATTTTATCATGAAATATAATTAGGTTTTGAGACTACTTCATACTTTTATATGAAGCATTTTTCTTGTAAAGTGTCTCAACTTCAGTTAGATTTTCCTATGTAAGTTCATGGGGAAAAAATAAATGAAACTTGAGCTTAAAATGAAACCCCAAACCAATTGAGTTTTCAAAATCATGAGGAAAATCAGAATGTTAAATATTTTGCACGCTTGCACCTGTAATATACATAAAAGCTAGTTATCTTTGATGAAGATCTTACTAATTATTCTTGATTAGGTGACTGCAAAAGGTATTCGCTAGAGCAATAGAAGGAAAAATAAGTCTCTCTCTGCGTTCTATTCTTTTTAACTCTTTTCCTTCAGAAATTATCTACCAGAAACAAACACATACTTCATTACGTGATGATTAATGCCCTTCCCAGCATAGTAAGCCTCTTGTTTCATTCGACATCATTCTGGTGCCTGCATGTCTTCTGCTCCTTTCCAGTGTACCCCACTGCAGGATTCAGATAGCATTGTGGCTTACAGTTGAACAAGGCCCCAGGACTTTGACAAATAACAGGTTCTGGAGCATAAATTAAGACTTTTGTTGCTTCTGTTTTAAGATAACTATGTTTTCTGAAGTTGACTAAATGGCCATAGCATTGCCACTGTGCAAAAACATTTGTTTTAAACCTGCAGAATTGCTGAGTGTTGCATACTGAGTAGCGATAGCTACTAACCACGTGTATAACAACAGCCTGAACTTATTGCAAGCTAGAGGGTATTTTTTGTTAGCTTCAGCAAAAATCAGCCGAATACTCCATAAATATAAAGGCCAAGACGAAAAAAACCAGCATAGAAATACAGAATTAGTGTCTCACCTAACAAATAAATTTTATCAGATAATGAAAAGAACACAAAGCTGACACACACTTGTACATCTGGAAAGTGGTTACATATGCTAGTCTCTAATTGAAAGGTATTTATTTTAATGACTCTAGGCCTAATTCTGCTCCTCTTGAAGTCAATGGAGAAACTCCCGCTGAGCTCAGGGAGAGCAGAGGTTTTAAATTCAGCATAGAAATTTTCAGCAACACTTAAGGAAGCTTCTTCAGTCACAAAGATTAGAAAAGATCAGTACACGCTGCTTCTTTAAGGATCACTTTACCTTTACACCCACTCTTGCACCACCTAGGATTCTAATTCCAAAAAAACCATGTGACATTTTAAATCCTGTCAAGAAATGGTTATTCCTAGCACCATTAGAGAAAAGGGCAATGCTGTAAAGAAAAGGGCTCGACTCCACGCTTCTGGGAAGACACAGATGGCCGTAAGCATGGGGCTGCCCTCAGAGGCCACAGCTCCTCTTTGCTGCTCCGGAGGGACAACCCAGCATGGATCATTTCAGACATCATGTGCCATTCCCTGGTCCCACAGCATTATCCACTACTTTCCTTTCACTCCAGCAGTGAAGTTTAAGCATCCAGAATATTCTTCCTGAGGATGGCACATACAATATTTTCAGGTTTGCCAGTTCTGCTGCAACCAAAATATTCATTCAGTGAGGCACTGCCTCCTGATATTTTCAGTCACTGAGTGCTAAATGTTGATGACCGCTTTATTCTCTGGCAGGTTACAGTTTCCCATGCATAAATAACGAGGGCTCTACAACATCCCATCTAAACTCTATCCAGAAAGCTTTAAGCTATTGGAAAAATCCCCATTTGAGCAGCATTCATCTTCCATAAATCATTTCACCGGAGCAAGACTTCCTCACCAAGAACACCCTTCAGAGAAAGACCACCTCTACAACTCTTCGGAGGGGGAATTTTGGATTTCCCTTTAGAATAAGTTTCTAGTGGGAGATGAAAGGCCACAAAATGGATGGTTCCATCAACACACAAGCATTGGATGGCTCAGCTGTTAAAGCTGTCTTTTGCTCATTTTGGAGACTGTTTTGCTGTTTTCTGCATAAGTACTTGGTGGCTCTGAGATCTTTGAGACTTCATACAACAACTCTTTACTCCAGTGGCCTCCAACACCTACTGGCATCTATTGTGACTCACCAGCTTTTCACCTTGGTCAAAATGGTTCACTAGATCTCCAGCACTGACGTTCTCTGTAGGATCACACTGTTATTCTGATTATTCCTCCTTCTTTACTGAAGGAGGACACAATACCCTTTCTACAAGCACAATAAAAATTGCAAGCAGAAATTTTTAATCTATGTTTTCAGCCTCTTTGGTCACTGAAATTTTAGGAAAGACTGCCACAGAGACTGAAATCAACCTACCAAATCTTAACACTTTCCAGTCTCTACAATGTGTACAATGACTGAAAACAAGGAATTAATATTTACAGTCAGGTTCTCTAAAGGATATTTTCCATAATCCTTCAAGGATACTCCAATAACTCTGATGGGCTGAAGGAGATGAATTCCCTCAAAGTGAGCTCTTTATTTTATGAATTCCTTATGTCAGAGCTAAATCACAATCACTTTTATATTGGACCACTGAGCTATTCAAAGCCTCTGTTCACAAAATGCTTCTCATCTGAAGGATCTGGTCCTTGCCACAGATTATCCCAGGACCGTGAGAAGCTTCTTCTCATGGGCCCATCGAGCTACAAATAGCTCACCCTTATGCTCCCAGTCCAGGTCCACCTGAGCTATTTCTATTTTGGCAGCCTTGTCTACCTGTTCATTATTTCAATGTTCTTCAGTGGCACGGCTTTTGGGCACATGAGCATCTACATGACGTACCTTTAGAGTCATGTGTTCTACATGGGCAGCAATGTCCTGCCACAATGCTGCTGCCCAGATGGGTTTACCCCTGTGTTGCCAACTGGTCTTCTTCCACTGCTGTAGCCACCCCCATAGGGCATTAGCCACCATCCAGGAGTCGGTATAGAGGTAGAGTACCGGCCACTTTTCTCGTTCAGCAATGTCTAGGGCTAGTTGGATGGCTTTCACTTCTGCAAACTGACTTGACTCACCTTCTCCTTCAGTGGCCTCAACGACTTGTCGTGTGGGACTCCACACAGCAGCTTTCCACTTCCGATGGTTCCCTACCACATGACAGGATCCATCAGTAAACAAAGCATAACACCTTTCGTCTTCTGATAACTCATTATACGGTGGTGCCTCTTGGGCATGAGCCACCTCCTCAGGTGATGCTCCAAAATCTCTGCCTTCTGGCCAGTCCATGATCTCTTCCAGAATTCCTGGGCGGTTAGATTTACCCAGTTGAGCCCGTTGCGTGATCAATGCTATCCACTTATTCCATGTAGCGCTGGTTGCATGATGTGTAGAGGGGATGTTTCCTTTGAACATCCAGTGTAGCACGGGCAATCATGGTGCCAAGAGGAGATATGCTTCTGTACCAACAACTTCTGAAGTGGCTCAAACCCCCTCATATGCTGCTAGTATCTCTTTTTCAGTCGGGGTGTAGTGGGCTTCTGATCCTCGGTACCCTCGGCTCCAAAACCCTCATGGTCGACCTTGGGTTTCTCCTGGTGTTTTCTGCCACAGGCTCCAGGTGAGACCATGCTCCCCAGCTGCAGTGTAGAGTACATTTTGTACATCTGGTCCTGTCCGAACAGGCCCAAGAGCTACTGCATGAGCTATTTCCTGTCTGATATGCTCAAAGGCTTGTTGTTGTTCAGCCCCATTCAAAATAGTTCTTTTTCCGTGTTACTCGATAGAGAGGGCTCACAAGCTGACTATAACCTGGAATATGCATTCTCCAGAACCCCACAAGGCCTAGGAAAGCTTGTGTTTCTTTCTTGTTAGCTGGTGGAGACATAGTTGCTATCTTGTTAACCACATCCATAGGGACATGACGGCATCCATCCTGCCATTTTATTCCCAAGAACTGAATCTCCTGTGCAGGTCCCTTGACCTTACTTTTCTTTATGGTGAAACCAGCTTTCAGAAGAATCTGAATTATTCTTTTTCCCTTCTCAAACACTTCTTCTGCCTCGTTGCCCCACATGATGATGTCATCTATGTATTGTAAATGTTCAGGGGCATCACCTTGTTCCAGTGCCGTTTGGATTAGTCCGTGACAAATGGTAGGGCTGTGCTTCCACCCCTGGGGCAGTGGATTCCAGGTGTATCGGACACCTCTCCATGTGAAAGCAAACTGTGGCCTGCACTCTGCTGCCAAAGGAATGGAGAAAAATGCATTGGCAATATCAATTGTAGCATACCACGTGGCTGCCTTTGATGCCAGTTCATATTGGAGCTCTAACATGTCTGGTACAGCAGCACTCAGTGGCGGTGTCACTTCCTTCAGGCCGCAATAATCTACTGTTAACCCCCATCCTCCATCAGACTTTTGCACTGGCCATATAGGACTATTAAAAGGTGAATGAGTCTTGCTGATGACTCCTTGGCTCTCTAGGTGATGAATCAGCTCATGGGTGGGAGCCAGGGAGTCTCAGTTTGTCCGATACTGCCGACGGTGCACCGTCCTGGTAGCGATTGGCACCTGCTGTTCTTCAACTTGCAGCAATCCCAGAATGAAGGGATCTTCCGAGGGGCCAGGCAGGGTAGATGGCTGTTTGATCTTCTCTGCATTTACAGTGGCTACACCAAAAGCCCATCGGTACCCCTTTGGGTCCTTGAAGTACCCTCTCTTGAGGTCTATGCCAAGGATACAAGGGGCCTCTGGGCCGGTCACAATGGGGTGCTTTTCCCACTTGTCCCCTGTCAAGCTCACTTCAGCCTCCAGTGTAGTCAATTCTTGGCATCCCCCTGTCACTCCAGAGATCCAGATGGGTTCTGTGCCCCTGTATCCTGATGGCATCAGTGTACACTGTGCACCAGTGTCTACCAAAGCCTTATACTTCTGTGGGTCTGATGTGCCAGGCCATCGAATCCACACAGTCCAGTATATCTGGTCATCCCTTTCCTCCTCCTGGCCGAAGGCAGGGACCCTCTATTGCTGTTCCTCATCAGAGTATTCACTGTCCGATCCTTGTGGTGCCAGACCAGAAGTCCCCTCACCAGAATCAAGGGAGGTGGTTTCAGTTTTTCTATGCCTGGAGGATTGCTGATTGCCTTCTTGGGCCTCTACAGCAACTATGCTGACAGCCTTCTTCTTGGGTGACCCCTTCTTAACAGCTGTCTTCCCTCTCAGTTCACATACACGGGCTTCCAGCTTAAAGGTGGGTTCACCATCCCACTTCCTCATGTCCTCCCCTTGGTCACGCAGGAAGAACCAGAGTGTACCACGTGGCATATGCCTTGGGCTCCCTTTCCCTCTGACTGGGGCAGGAAAGGACTGATTTCTTGGAGCATCCCTAACAGCCAAGGCACTGTCCTGTAGGGATGAGGAGACACAGAGATTTTCCTCGAAGTTTTGGAGCCAAGATGACACTTTCTCCACAGATCCGCAGGTCCTGCCAGGAGCCTGCTCCAGCGCGGGGTTCCCATGGGGTCACAGCCTCCTTCGGGAACCTACCTGCTCCGGCGTGGGGTCCTCCACGGGCTGCAGGTGGATATCTGCTCCACTGTGGACCTCCATGGACCGCAGGGGGACAGCCTGCCTCACCACGGTCTTCCCCACGGGCTGCAGGGGAATCTTCGCTCCAGCGCCTGGAGCATCTCCTCCCCCTCCTTCTTCACTGACCTTGGTGTCTGCAGGGTTATTTCTCTCACATGTTCTCACTCCTCGCTCCGGCGGCTGTTTCTCCCCATCTCAACTTTTTTCGTTCTTAAAAATGTTATCACAGAGGCATTACCACTATCGCTAATTGGCTCGGCCTTGGAGCCGGCTGATATGGGCTCGCTTTCTCTCGAACACAGGGGAAGCTTCCAGCAGCTTCTTACAGAAGCCATCCCTGTAACCCCCCCTGCTACCAAAACCTTGCCACACAAAACCAATACACTTCTTCAAAGAATAAATAAAATTTGACCAATGAAAATTGAGAGAAGAACAGGCCTTTGCAAATTTTGACACATATCTCACAGCCATGGCTAACTGGCACAGACAAAATCTTAGTTATCCTTAAGCCAACCTTTAATACTATTCACACAGACCCCTCTGCGAAAAACACAAGATTAAAGAAAAATCATTAAACGTGAAGACTGCATCTTGCAAGGCAAAATGAATTAATACTGCAATTTGACTTACGCTTTCATTTTCAACTATGCAAATGAAGTATGTTGTAAAGTAACTTTGATAACACAGCACTGACATTACTGTGAGTAGTAGATGTTGGTAGCAAGCGGTTATGACAGCACATGTCTCTATTTATGTGTGTCTTCTACTGCATCATTGCTTTTGCAGACTGAAATATTAGTAATTGTAGAGCAAGGATGTATGTGTCACCACTCTGTTAATAAAGTATTAAGTTATCAGTAAACCACAGCTGGGAGGCTGCTGAGGGAAACCAGGACTGTAACACAGACCCCCAAAAGGACAAGCACAAGGTCATAGCAGAGGCCTTGGAAGTGGAAGGAACGGGATGACACCAGGGTCCCAGGGCTATAAACAACTCACCAGTGTTCAATTACCGCTTGCTAAAGGAATGAAACTTTAAAATACGCATAAAAGTGGGCTTAGGGATAAAAAGAAAATGAAGAAGCATCCAACATACGTAAAACACACTATATATAGCAAATTTCACTACAATATGCAATTGGGAACCACTGGAGCACATATTCATATTAGTAAATACATTAAAATGACCCCCAAAGGAACTCAGATTGAGGAGAAAGAAACCATCAAACTTCACTCTCTTCCTGGCAAAAAGGAGAAAGAAACCACCAATAACAACATCACACTCCCTCACGTCAAGTGCTGACAGCTTGTAATGACACCTCCCTTTTCTTCTTGGAAGGACCATAACACCAAAAAAGGATCAGACACTAGAAAGCTTACATATATCTGTATCATTATCAGGAACGAGCTCTTGTAATTGGATAATTTGGACTATAAGCACCAGTATCATTGTAATTGGCCCAATAATAATTCTTGCAGTAGGCTGTTAGGACTTCAGCTAAACTAACAACAAATTCTTGGCTTTGCACATCAGATGTGTTTCTTTCACCCACGTAACTGCAAAAGGTGTTTGGTCGGGTACCCCTGCCTCAAGAACTGGCTGAACACGCGACAGAGATGATTATCAGTACAGCAGGTCCAGCTTTCTGTTTTAATGTAACCCAGAAGCAATTCATGGCAATATTCCCCTGCCTCAATCAGGTATGAACTTATCAGGAGATAATTTGCCCTTGATTAAGAATCACTAGGAAATTAATAAAAACAATAATTAACTAATAATGTAAAGCTCATTTCCGAATGGAAATGTACCCAAATCTCAGTCCACATTCTCAAAGGCAGAAAGCAGTTCCTAAGAAAAATTGACAATATCCTTTTTTACCTTTTCTTTCCAATAGCAACAGCCGGGATAGAAATACATCCACTCTCATGATACAGGTGAGCATCGCACGAGGAAGACAGCACAGAGCACTACCTACAGTGCTGACCTCTGAAATCTGAACTGCTATATGCTCAAGCTTTGATGAAAAGAAGAAAAAGAAGCCCATAAAAAGCTGTCTATCTGACACACAAATAACAGGGGCAATTAAGTAGGTGGACCTTCTGTATATCTCAGCAAAAGATAGATTTAAAGTGTCTATACTCAATGTGAAGGTATTGCTGGATAAAACATTGCCACAGAAAATGGAAAGTAAGAACAGAAGCTTTATCATCTCAAGGTCAACATAACTGTATGTTTAGGGAATTTTAAAAAAAACTGCCTCGCTTTCCCTACAGCAAACTCAAAGAAACAAACAAAAGTACTCTGCAACTAAGAACTACTGGTGAGAGCTATAAAACCCTTGCCCACTCTTCTTACAAAGACCAGAAAAAAATAATCTTATTCTGAGAACTCTCAGCCCTGCCAACAAACCTATTACCATCCTCAAGCACTACACAAGCATTGCTACAGCACTCCTCAATTAAGTATTTACAGACTAGATTCTCTACTTTTGCACAAGACTTACATTATTCAGTTGAAACAGATATCTTTGTTGGTCTTTGCTTTGGCAGAACTCTCTGGGTGATAACCGTATTTTTCTGATTCACCAAAGTTGTTGCTGTTTTCATTTTGTCAACTACACAAAGCTCTTTCTTTCTAGAAAACCTTACGGGCATTTTTAATGAAGAACAGAGGAAAACCTTTCCACAAATTTGGGCTCAAATTTCTTTATATACTTCTTTTCCCACAGATAGCTATAAAAAATACAGAAGCAAATCATGACATTTCCTTTTGTCCTACCAAAAATTTGGCTGTTTTCTCTACAAGTTATCTCCCATGGAAACCTAGATGTTTCAGGTACCTGCTCTCAGTCTTCACAACATCCCTTAAAGTAGGCTGGTCTTAAAATGTTACTTCTGCCTTACAGTTCCCACATTATTGCTCCAAGGTTACTTAGCAGTATGGTGTAGTGCCCTCTGGGCTGGGATAGGAAAAAAATAAAATCTGTAAGACACTCGTTTCTCCCCTGCCACACCCTCTCCTTTTTTTTCAAAATTGCCATAGAAGATGCTTAGGGAGGGTTAGAAGAACACAACTGTACACAAGTGACACTTTTTTCCCTCTGCAGATCTTGGATATATTGTTGGAATTCTCTCTCTTAATGGCATCAAAGTGACTCATCCTTTATGCAAGTCTTGAATTCATTCATCAAATTGTCATCCCCAAAAACTGTTTCTTGCCTGCTTGTGTAGGATGCAGCTACACAGGCACAGAAAGACTCAGAAAGGCTTAGAAAACTTCTCAAGTTCCAAAGCTTAGAAAGTTTCTGAAAAAAAGCTTACGCTTTTACCTCTAACACAAATATACACACATTAAAATGTCTTCTAGTTCCAGTAAAAACATGCAATTCAGCAGAGAATAGCATTATTGCTATTATGCAGTACGTATGCTGAAAGAACTAGCGTCCTTACCAGTGTGCCACAAAACTAGGCTACATCAGTACATGAATGCATGGTACACTGGATGGCGAGCACATTTGCATTTAAAGGAAAGCATGGCCAAATAAGCTTCAAATAAAGACAATCAGGAGACCCATACACCATTTCTGGCTCTGACTCAGATTCATTGTATGGCCCCAGTTGTGAAACAAAATAGCCTGTCCTTCAAACTCTGTCTGTAAAAACGAGTTCATGTGAAGCAGCTGCCATGAAAAATATTGCACAGTACTGATACTTGATCTGATTTCTGATTTGAGAATATTTAGAAGGAGCTGCAATCCGCCTGACCCATTTTATGTTGTTTTGTCTTGTTACAGGGGCAGAGACACTTACAAGTGAGGATTAGCTATAGATCAGCAAAGTCATAGATCAGTGCTAACATAAGGCAGGAGAATGGTTCATGGGTTTCATCACTTAGAACACTTCTTCAGATGGAGCAGCAGACAAACATCTGACTTCTTTCAGGACCATTTGCCATTTCACTGTCCTGCAACAGCAGCACCAGAGCTCGGTTTGTGCACCAAAACCTGCACCTGGACTTGGTAGGACTTTCCCAGATTTTGAGGAATCAGGTTCCTGGGTAAGCTGCTAGCAGACAACTAAAGCTCGCTCTTGATCCCACTGCGCAAATTAGAGCAATTTGTATTAAAAGAAATAACTTGTTAAAAGATCACTAAAGATGGAACTCAAGTAATAGCTACTTAGTTTTAATAAGTTGGTTTTAAGTTATATAGTGCTTTCTATTCTCATCAGATCTTATTAATGTATAGAGCACTTTACAGAATAGAGATAAACTGAATGTAGCTATGCCTTGAACTAACATCTTATGCTAGGGTTTTAGCACTTTTTTCCTCTAAAATTTAAGAAGGGTAATCTCAGGTTCTGGGTGACAAATTGCAAACGGCCATCTTTGTGAAAGAAAACCCATCTTTTACACCAATAGCCTTCCAAAATGTATACTAATGATTGCATTGAAAAATGGATATTAAAAACAAAATATAAGGACTGCTTGGATCATTTTGCATAACTTTAAGTACCTCTTGTATTAAAATATCAATATTTTGCAGTGTTAAAACTTCAAGCTTTCGTTCAGTGGGTAATAGATGGTGAAGTGTTGTGGTGGGTTGACCCTGGCTGAACGCCAGGTGCCCACCAAAGCCGCTCTATCACTCCCCCTCCTCAACTGGACAGAGGAAGAAAATATAACAAAAGGCTCGTGGGTCAAGATAAAGACAGGGAGACATCACTTATCAATTACCGTCACAGGCAAAACAGACTTGACTTGGGTAAAATTAACTTATTACCAATCAAACCAGAGTAGTGTAATGAGAAATAAAACCAAATCTCAGAACACCTTCCCTCCACCCCTCCCTTCTTTCCCAGGCACAACTTCACTCTCAGATTCTCTACCAACCCCCCCAGCGGCGCAGGGGGATGGGGAATGGGGTTTACAGTCAGTTCATCACATGTTGTCTCTGCCACTTCATCCTCCTAAGGAGGAGGACTCATCACACTCTTCCCCTGCTCCAGTGTGGGGTCCCTCCCACGGGAGACAGTCCTACACGAACTGCTCCAGCATGGGTCCCTTCCACAGGATGCAGTCCTTCAGGCACAGACTGCTCCAATGTGGGTCCCCTGCGGGGTCACAGCCTCCTTTAGGCACCCGCCTACTCCGGCGTGGGGTCCTCCAGGGGCTGCAGGTGGATATCTGCTCCACTGTGGACCTCCCTGGGCTGCAGGGGGACAGCCTGCCTCACCAGGGTCTTCACCATGGGCTGCAGGGGAATCTCTGCTCCGGCGCCTGGAGCATCTCCTCCCCCTCCTTCTTCACTGACCTAGGGATCTGCAGCATTGTTTCTCTTACATGTTCTCACTCCTCTCTCCGGCTGCTCTTTCTGTGACCCAGCAACTTTTTTCCCCTTCTTACATCTGTTATCCCAGAGGTGCTACCACTGTTGCTGATGGGCTCGGCCTTGGCCAGCAGTGGGTTCATCTTGGAGCCGGCTGGCATTGGCTGTCGGACATAGGGGAAGCTTCTAGCAGCTTCTCACAGAAGCTACCCCTATAGCCCCCCTACTACCAAAACCTTGCCACGCAAACCCAATACAAGCATAAGAACAAAATCACTGAAAACCTAAATCTGGATACCTGGCTTCCCACCAGAAATTCCAAGCCTTCCCTGAGACACTGCATATACACAGCTGCACCTAACACAAGCACATGGTGGGTCTATCCACCATATGCATGCCCATTTAAGCAATGAAAGTCCCCAGTACTTCTCACTACTGAATGCAGATCTAGTATTTTCCAAAAGGCAATAAAGATTTCTGATACAATTACAGGTAGCAGTTTCATACCCTTACAAGCAAATACATTAGCACAGCTTTGACTTGCTTTCTTCTTTTAACAGATGTTGTGCAACAAACCTCGTGTGCCTACAAAGAGTGCACATCACTTTGATGCTGTGAAGACTCACTTCTGCCTGGGGCAGTATCACTAACAATAAATCATTCTGTTTGAAATTTCTACTGACCCTCAAGACACCAGCTGGCGTCCTGTATGCAGCACATCTGCAATCTGTGTCCAGATTTCTGCTTAGTGCCAGGGAAAGCATTGCCTCTCCCACTTCCACTCTGGAGGAATTCTCCAGCCATTGACACATTACAGAAGAGCTTAACTCTATCTGCCAGCTGCAAATAAATGGCCAATGGGATGTAAAATTTAGGAAAGACTATGTCATGTTACTTTTAATGTCCATTCACATTTAAATTAGTTGATCCTTCCTCTTGTACAGCTCCTCAACTATTTCTGGTATTTCATAATGGCCCTCTGAATTGGGTTTATGATGGAAATGTCTTCCATTTTCTCATTCTTAATCCTAAAGGTAATAGGAAAACCTGGGGCAACAATCGTATTTTTCTAAGAACTAGTCTTTCTAGTCCCTGCTCTTTGGGGAGACAGAGTTGGCAGCTTGGTTTTCCAGGCTCAGCTCAACTGGAATGTGAAAATGAAACCCTAATTACTACTGATTTTGATAGTTTCGCCTTTCACTCTTGAAGATCCTGAACACGGTGAAACTGTTAATTACACCATCTTAACAGAAGCTATTATACTTCAGAGTCAACGACCTGCAGAGAAACAGTTTATTGGCCTCTCCCAGTTATGGTGTGTTCCCCACATTGTTGTAACTTCACCGTCTTCCAGGTCAGAGGGGGGAAAAACTTAAGATTCTAGAGCACATCAGAGTAGTCACTAGAAAGAAAAAAAACCCACACCAAAACACATCAAACTCTCCCAAATAATATTCTGCTACTGCATTTTGAGCAAGTGGAAGCAAAAGCATTGCCTTTAACTTGCGCTCTCTTCAATGTGATCTGATTAGTGCCAGGGTAATTGCACCATTCATCTGCTGACATGTAACCCAAATGCAGAAACCAGTGATTTCTGGTGACTCAAGTACTCAAATACGGCGAGTATTTTTCCTTACCCAAAACCTATCTTTTCTGATAGCAATGAATTCTACAGCATAACAATTGCTTTTTATTCTTTTCCAGGTGCTGGGCTTGAGGAGTACACCTGTACCCCATTGTTCATCAAGGAAACACAACTGCTCTTGACTTAGACAGTGGTGGCTCTCTGATGGTGCATAACAATTACACTGAACAGCAAGGATGGGAAGAGAAGAAGCCACTATCATCAGCTGAAGCTGCGGGGGGGGGGGGGAGGGGGGTTAAAGTAACAGAATCTAATTACCTGCCTGGATTTTGGCCAGTGCACGACTAGAGTTACCACCCTCACTCCTAAGAAAGCAGTCTGGGAACTTCAATTATCATGGTGGTCAAGATCTCGGTTTTATATCTCAAAGGCAGCAACTCCGGCAACACAATTATATTGTTCCGATACCGACTCAAAGGAAAAAGTGCCACCCGTTGAAGTACCATCATGTCCTGTAGCACATAAATGTTAATTAGTGGTCTTTTTTTAGAAATTATGAGATGCTCTAGTCCTGCACAGTGTGAGATTTGATGAGATTAGAGCACTGGGTGGTATAGCTAATAAATCAGTTTACTGTACAACCTCATTTCTTTAACGAAGAGCAAATACCTGAGCCTTAGTAAAGCAAGAGCGTAAACCCAGGTGTACACTTGCAAAACAAATGCTAGATTTAATTTTTTTGCGTTCTCTCCAAAACGGGGAGCACAGACCTACCGCTAGTTATTAGAGAACACTCTCCTGTCAGGGGGCAACACGAAGTGTAGACTTTGATGTCAGAATTAAAAAACACAGAAGAGATGAGTGGCAAGGCCATTATGGGAGAATAACCAGTAGAGGTATAGTTTTCATAAGGGAATAACTTTTAAAAGCTGAAAGAGCTGTCAAGGTGTCAGGCCAGGAGAAAAGCCAGCACAATTAACATATACTAGGCTTCAATCTACTGGGAGGGAAAAAAGAAAGATTTATTTTGGACAATTACAAGTTAATAAATGGAAGTATCATCTCCTCTGTAGAGCACCCATTAAAGCATACTAAAGGTCAAAACCTTGTACAGTTTCTGTCATGGTAGGCAACACACTACCATTATTTTATATTTCAAGCAATTTTATTGTCAATGACAGCAGTTACAAATGGACAAGAGAATATTTTCCTTAGCAGTATACCAGGCAGCTTACTTTGCAGAAATCATCTGTGCTCCCAGAAGTGACTAATATTTTAGATTTTTATGAGCACTGTGTATTTTGTTTATTTATTCTTTATTTTCCAAAGCGCACACATATGAATGAGTGCTCAAAGTGAAGTGCTCAGGAGGGCACACCATACCAATTCTTTACGTCCTCCAGCTATGCACAATCCCTGCCTGGGGAGTAACAGGCACCTATTCGGGGCGCCTGTCACTGCAGAGAGCTGAGCAGCCTCCTGCACACCTGCGGCTGCTTCCCATGGGAAGATGAGCTCTCCCCTCAATAAGTCAGGGGCAGGCAAGGTATCACTCCCTCCCTGACCTCACCGTCTGCCCTCATTTCCTCGCTCTGACTCCCCATTAAATTCAGACCATTAAATTCTGTGCACAGCGCACAGAGCCATTACCTTGCTTGTGTGAGGCTCACCCCAAGAGTTAACCGGGCTTGGAAATGTGCTTCTGCTTTTCTTTCCTTCCACTTAAAAAAAAAAAATAATAATCAGAACACGAACTGGGTTTGCTTCACCTGCAGAATTGCTCACCCTCCGCAGTGGACCAAGAAAAGTTATGTACACTACTTGACCCCTGTTATTCTCAGTTGCCTACTTAACAATAAATTACAGATCAAATATCTCCAATTCAGATAGTGACTTGAGGGATCTGCAAAGGAGTCAATCCTCTCTGTGCATACCGATATAGGATGGCACAGAAGCCCCTTTGTAGGGGTGACTCTCCATCACACGATGAGCAGCTAGTGAAGCTGTACTCAAATGGGGACATAAACCTGGAATTTTACGCTTTTCTTAAGCTGAGGGAATAAAAAGCTTCCAAACCCAGCACTTTTTAATACATGATCTTTTCTCCTCATTATTGCTTAATGAAAATGATATGACATTATTTTTGCCTTGTTGATCTTCCTGCTAAGCAAAGCAGAGAGATGAGTCATTAGCTATTCTAGCTTCCCTTTGTTCATAGCCGGGCACGAATGCAGAGCCAAAGCAAGATACCCAAACGGTGCTTGAAAAGAAAATCTGCTACCCGTAGAGTCATTTGGAAAAGACTAGTTATCATTTAAGACATTATCTAGCATTAATTAAGTAAAGTAACCCCCCACCTCATCATCATAAGTGACATTATTCAACACCAGCCATTTTAAGGCTGCCCAGCTCTCACTATTGCAAATCCTATTGCTTAGCTGTTACAAGAGCTTTGCTCAGACAGCCACTCCTCCTCACTCAGATTTTGAGTTAAGAAAAAAAGAAAAAGGATCCTAAAACAGGCTTGGGTATAGCATATGCCTTGCAGGAATTTTGGCATGGTGTGGATGGACATCTGCTTCAGGCCTGACATACTTCTAAGCATCTAAACACAAAAATCTCCTTGTAAATATTCCCTGTATTTTTTTTTTAAACTGTTAATCCCCCAGTGATTTTGCCTGCCCCTCAGAAACCTTCTTTGCTCTTTGAGATCCAAGTTGAACTCAGTTATGTTGGGTCTGGCCTATTGAGGATGTTGGCAGTGTTGGTCACTAAGGAGTAACTCAGACTAGAGCTTCCACTGTGCAAAGCAAACACCAAGTGCTCAATGAAGAGGTAGAGCTTCTGTAGGCAAAGCAGATGTGAGACAGGTTAGGAGTCAACCATGTTCTTATTCAGTGAGCATATAATGTTCATGGGTAGATTATAATAATTTATCTTAGTATTTTTAATATCTTTCTCATTATACAATACATAACTTTTGACCAACCTTATATAGTAGGCTGATGCCAGGAAAATATGTTAATTGGGGTATTAATCTTGTAACTGTGGGCACAAATGAGGGAAGAAAATGAAGTAACCCACATAAGTAGCATGTGTTGTACTCACATCCAAACAAAAGAAAAAAAGAGAGATTCATTAAGCAAGAAAGGAGTCTTGAGATGGCATAGCAGAAAAGTCTCCTGCTGGGGTAGGGAAGTGGGATTGCAAAGAGAGACAAGACAGAAGAAGAGGTGGCATCGTCCTCCGTCTCACAAAACAGAAGAAAAAGAGAACCATTCATGTAAGCTTAATACTTGCTTAGCAAAAGAGAGTGAAAACAAATAAGGATGAGTTTGATAAATATAATTTTAACGCTTCATTCACTTATTTTACTTTTTTCTAATTTGTCCCATTTGTGAGTTCATTTTCAAATCAATATAGCCTTCCATTTTTTGTTATACCTAGTGACAGCAGTGTCTCATTCCACACCTTTCCTCCATGAGACAAAGACTACTGATAACCTTAAGTATCCTTAAACAAGTGCGCTGCTCTTGCAACGCTCACTGTAACCAGTGTGCCTCCACAAAAGCCCCCTTTGTCCAGGGGGACAGTTGCTTTTCTTGCAGACAGAAGAGGGACAACAATAATAGTAGGGGAGGAAGATGCACAGAGGTGATGAGGAGAAGACCTGATCCTTAAGGGAGTCTGCAATAATGATCCCTAACCTCTGGTACTGTTGTGACCCTTCTCTTCAATGCTATCACTGTGAGTCTCTTGCTTTGTTTCTGGCTCTCATTACAAGCAATTTGTAGGCAGATATATCTCTCTGTAGTTATAAATTAGGTAACACAAGAAGATGCTGTACCAGATGTGAACATACAGATGCCAAGTGCGAGCAAGCACTTAATAGCTGGACAAAAATATACAAAAAAGATGGTTAAAAATAAATAAATAAAAAACAGCATTAAAGAAGGTGGAGGTTTTAATTTAATAGATTCTTTCTTTGATTTTCTTGAATTTCAGTGCTAGAAATGGGAAGGTGGGTTACAGGTGCAGAGCTAACTTTTTGTGTTCTGTCTTGGTATCAGTAGGTATATCAAGACTGCATATCAAGACAACAGCAGTAAGTCATATCAGAGAAGATGGGCATTAAAAAGTAGTAGCATTAATCATGAATGAACTTGAATTAATATTATTTATTACTTATATTACAGTATACTATGGGTATCGTCAGTTCTAATTTAAGACAAAATGCAACATGCTGTTGGAACAGACAATTCAAGGAAAGAGAAGGATGCCTGCAAAAGGGAGGTACAGTCACGTAGACTGCTTGTATTTATATTGCCTTCTGCAGATTGAATGTCTTAAAAAAATAAAACAAATTATTCAACCAGAAGACCTCAACACTTTCAATCGTTTGATGTTGAAGCACTACTCTTCTGCCACACATGGAGACTTCAGAAGAAATCGAAAGGTCCTCTACTGAGTAATTCAGGTTTGTCACAAGGATGTTTGTCATGAACAAGCACAGGTGAAAGCACAGTGAGAAACTAGGAGGTATTACTGGAATAACAGTGTATGGTATCCTTGAGATGAAGGAAAAGGCTCAGCTGAATCCAAAATACGAATGGGGCTGAAGACAGGGGCACACTTCTAGCTTTCCTTTCCGCTAACTATTGAAACCTTCTTAAACGAGGGCTATTGCCTGCCTGCCTGCCAACAGAGGTCAAAAGGGACTGCATTCCTGCTCGCCTTATCTGTCCCTTCAAATGCTCACAGAGCTCATATTTAAGTCTGCCTTATTTCATTCATTTGCAGTGTGAGGGTGGGGAAAGTTTAAATTAGGGAGTCACTCAGACCTTTACTGGACAGCTGCAGCTGTAGCAGTAGTTAAAAAACAAGCCAAAACAAAAGCCAACCAGCTAACCACTGCAGCTCAAACCCACAAAGACAACCACAAACATAGAAGAGGCTCTGCAGCTAAATTGTTCCAAGACCGCATCGACTGCGTGTGGAAAAAAGAAGAGGAACCCGAGTTCATATTTTAGACTTTGCTGAACGCTCCTAGAGCAGTTTAGGAACTTGAAGACATTTCTGTATAAGCTGCTACTGAGCTGCAATTCAAATATGCAGAACAACAGTAATCATTGTTTCTACAGTAGCATTAGACTGCGTAAAGAAACCACAGCACTAGTCATCTGCTCAAGGCATACAACCTTTCCTTAGATGTACTGTAAGTTAACCCCTGGTTCTGTAGAGGTCCCGACGTCCTACTGCTCCTAGTGTGCAGACTGAGCAGGAATCATCGCTTGGGGGAAACCCACTATCACTTCCATATAGTTTGTTTGTCTTGTCACATCCCTTCACAAAAGACAACGCTGATTGCAATGCTATGTTTCATCAACAGGTCAGAACTGCCACTAAAAAAAAGAACAAGCTTTTTCTGAAATGAATGAAGGATTGATTTTGCATGGATCAGCAAAGACTGCGATATTACCCTAAGATTTACTGTGACTTGTACTGAAAAGGTTGTGTGGTTCCTCCCAATGAAGAATTAACTCTCACACGTAAACCAGAATGCACAAGCTGTAGGACATCAAATAGAATACTAGCAGAGCTCCTAAGGAAAAAAAAAATATCCTGAAACTTTTTTTTGGTAGGAAATAGGAAATTATAAGGTGGTTTTTGCAGCATCAGGAATGGAGTACTAACCATCCACATGCACCACTTAATTGTTTTAGCAAATTAAATAACGTTAATGTCATAAAAAAGGATTCACCTTGAGAGGTCAGAATTTAATATATTACTAGCAACATATTAGTTTCTCCTTCACTTGAGAAAATGTAAAACTTCACTGTAAATACCACTTTCTCTACAATCATGGACAGCTCAAAACCATGGAGTAACAAAATGCTTTTCATATTATCCATTACTTACACTTAATCTATATTCTACTTGATTACTTTCAGGACAGCAATGGAACTACATTTGGAATTTCTCAAAATTACAGAAAAGGTATTCTGTTGATTGGTTTGAACTTTGCAGCCATAATAATGCTTAAACTAACTTTGGGAGATTGATTCTGTTAAAGAATGAATGAAAATAAAACCCAAGATTTTTCTTCCAGATAATTGCTTAGCTGATCTATAGCCTAATACAACAAAGCAAGGGATAGGTAAACTATCATCTGATCTCCAAGTTTGTATAACACAATTTTTTAATCTTTTCTCCCCATCAATACACCGTGGTTGAATTAAATTTGTAATTTTTTTGCATGGAAATATAACAGCAGTTTCTCAGGTTATCAGACTGATCTGGATATTGAAAAGGACAGAAAGGAGAAGACTGCAATAATCCAAAACAGACAAAAAATTAAAGAACTGAGGATAAATACCGAGCTTCTAAACTCAGGAAGGGTTGCAGCTGGGTAAGGCTACTCCTGTGTTAAAGAACAGGCTCCTTGTGGAATCAGAAGTGTCAAGTGCATGGGGTTAATATTCTGTTTGCAGGCTATTAGTGGGACAAATAGGGTATATACTTCTCTACTGTAATTATGTTTGTTCTAAACCTACTTTTTTAGAAAAAATAAGTCAATTAGTTAATCAAACATTATTATAGAACAGAATTTCCCAAACATGAAAACCAGAAAATGTTATGCAGTATCTTTTCTATTATAATTACTAAGGCAGGAACGTAGTGATACATCTTTTTGGGTAATGAGGAAACAGAATGTTCGTTGGCAACAAAATTGGATTTTGCAGTATTAATATTTTACTCAAGAATATCCTCATCTAACCTATCAGTACAAGTTTTGAGCTAACGAGTGCTTAACTACTCTCTTATGCTGATACCAATCAAGAAGCCAATTTCTAGGATTAAATTTTATAGGTAAAATAAAAACTGGAAGGAAAATAGATAATTTTTTTCTTTCATCCAGGAAACGTGTGAAGTTTCTCCCTAAATATACTGAAATATTCATAAAGAACCAAACTTAACTATTTAATTTTAAAATACATTCTGTAAAGCAGAATAAAGGCTACCATTGGCAGCCTTCCAATACAGATGCATTACTAACAGACCAACAAAACACTTTCTAGTGGCTTTGTGCCCTAATGCAATGGGACTATATTTCCCCTTTTCCTGAAGCCTTCCAGCTCCCGCTCATCTCCCTGCGCTTCACACTGTCTACACCAAAACCTACCCCAAATCACCCAGCCAGGGTGGCAGGGATGACCCCAGAAGCCACCCTCCTGGCAGCCTACCACGCAGAAACGGGCTCCCCCTTGGACACTTCTCTCCGGCGTTGGCTCCGGACACATCCTCATACTGCAAAGGAGCAGAGATCCTCATTCTGTTGCCCTCCTCCTTCGTGGCCCAGGGTGGTCCTGTCATGCTGGCAACTCTGCCTTTCTCTTCAGGGTAACAGCAAAAGGGGGGTGGTGGGTTTGGTTGTGGTTTTGTTTTGTTTTTTTTTTTTTTTAAAGGAATTGAGAAAGGAAGCACAAAGTCTATTGCAATACTCTGCTCCCATGCTACCAGCAGTACTGAGCTATAATTAATAGGCCTGGTGATGACCCTTATTAGCATTACTGTCCGTCTAAATCCATAAAACTTAAAAGGAAGCTTTTAACTAAAAAAAACAACCAAACAAACCCCAATCCAACCATAAAAGACCATTAAATAATGCAATATTCATGGAAAAAAATTGAAATACAGTGAGAGAGCAGTGTGTGTTTGGAAGAGGAGGGGGTCGTTTCATGGTTGTATGTGCATTACAAAAATACATATGTATATGAATGCACAGCTGAACATTCATTCATGTGCCCTCAATATTTAAAAAGGCTACAAATATGACTATTTTCTCCTGAGGAAAAAAAAAAGACATATAGGAAGAGATGCCAAGTTACATTCTGGGAAAGCAGTAATAACAGTAAGAAAAAGCTACACAAGATCGATTCAAACTAAAATGGTGAAATCCTCATCTATGCTTGCTTAACATTTGGAAAGTTAAGACTGCCTGCCCATAAGGACACACTGAGATGTTACTCTCTTCTAACGCGAGAAACAAGCTGAACTAATGGAAGGAGTATAAAATTTCTCCATTCCAGAAAATTCAGCTGCAAGAATCCTGACTATCTGATAGTAAATGGGATAAATCACTTCACTACAAAGAAGAGAAAAATATAAAGAGCAATACTGAAATGTATGGCAAAGAATTATTTTCACTCGTAAGGAATGGGAAAAATGACAGTGCCAGCACATTCCTGTGTCCCACAAGCTCCCTCCAATGGCATGCCCCACAAGGGCACGAAGCAGCTGGCATTGCACCTGCGTTCCTGCTGCCCATCCCCACTCGCCCTGCAGAAATACAGCCACCCCCTCACTCACACAAGACACCGTGAGCTTGGCACCGAGACATCCATATGGGCATTTTTCTGATCCAAGACCAGCCTAGGTGGTGCTTGAAGAAGTGATTTATTTTATCCCTCTCAGGGATTTTCACGGCCATAAATTGTCACTGTTGCCTTCCTGTCCATTTTGTCATCTTAAACGTCCCTCTTGGCTGGGCTCAGTGCGCAGCAAGGTCCAGCAAAATGCAACGCCATTTTAGGCTGCATTGAGCTACACCGGGGCTGCCACCGGTGCAAGGGGACAGGACCCAGCTGAGCGCAGCTGACCTCAGCCTCTGCCTCCACGTCTCATCAAGCATACCCCAGTAAAGCTGGACACACATCACAAAAGGAGCGCTGTCTTGCTCTGCATCGTTCCTTGTGATCCCCTTCACCATTTACTCTATCTGGTAACCAACTCCAGCTTTTCCAGAGGAAGGGATACTTTTAAGACTTGGGAAACAGATGTTTTAATATTCTTCTTTTAAGAAATCTCTTATTGGTGAACATCCCCAAAACTCTGACCCACTATACATTTACTTTGCTTATGAAGCAAATCTTCTGAAAGTTTTTGAAGCTCTTAAGGTTTTATCCTGTACTACAATGAAGCTCTTTATTGACATACTGCTCTAAAAGATGACACTTTTTTGAGAATCATTATTTCTACATTTCAAAGATGGTGTACAACATGTTGTCTCTGTCTTAGTCTGATTCCAAGAGCTCCAGCGGAACCCAACCTGCAAAAAGCAGGCCTGAAAAATGCAACATAAAATACTGTTGGCTCACAGTAAATAGTTAATTTCTTTCACTTTGTAATTTTCCCAGTACATGTCACATTTCCCTTCAAACAGATATAAACCCTTTGGCTGTGCCAGAAGGTGCAGATGGCCTGTGAGCAGATCCACTGCAGTGCCCTGAGCTGACCTACTCGTGACCAGCAGATGCACTGCAGTGCACCCTCTGCAGGTGCCAACCAAGTAGAAGAGATGGGATCTGTTCTTTTTTAAGAGGGAGTAACTCTACAATGAGGTTTATTTTTTAAGAAGCTGTAATGATGACTACAAAGATTTGCTGCTTTGTTTTTAAATTTTAGAGTCAACCAGCTGATAAGATCCAATTATCTTTGCTGAGAATACTGGCATCCCCATGTGTGCTATACCGCTCTTACTTTATCCCTTATACGCTTCATACCTCATAGGAGGTATACCTCTAGTAAAATTATGGTTTTATTATTATTATCGTTATGCCTAACCACACCCTTCCACTTTGGAATTCCTTTTTCCGTGAAATATTTATTTGAACACATAAAGATGTTCAAAGTTCGGACTTCTAATTGGCTACATATTGGCATTCTCTAACCTATTTGGCATTGATTTCCTAATAAATCTGCAAAGAAGAAAAACATGTAGAGAGGAGAAAAAAGTAAACAGGAGAAATCCGTGTCTGTAATAGGGAAAGAAGACACCTACTAATTTAGTCTTCCTGCATAATTTGTGCTTTAGTACTTCCATACAATTTTAAATACATTTTAGAGCAGGGAGATCATTTTCATCCAGGGAGACACAGTTTGAGAAATGACCTCTGATTCTGTGGGGAAAAATTCCTATTTATAATTTACTTAATTGATTGTATTTGCATATCTAGATGCAAATACATTAGGGTTATTAATTTTATTTTTCATCACACTTTTTTTTATCGTTGTCATTGTTGTTGGTGTTGTTTGATCTTTGGAAGAGTACTCCTGGGAGAGGAAACAGCACCAAGCTTGAGTGCGCTGCCTTGATATTAGGTGATTAATCAGAAGTTCTGGAACGGAGAGGAAGACTTTCAAATACAGGAATAAAACCACTTTGTTCTTGTAGCAACAAAAGTCTCTTGAGGAATGACTGATGTAAGGGACCTAGCTGTGTGATCCAGTCTTCTTCACCAACAAGACAAAACAACTCACTGACTGAGAGGCTACGAGATGAAGGTCATTCAGAGCCTTCTACTTGATACTCAGCCACATTTATCAAAACTGCAGCATTTCGAGGAACACGGGCAGGATTTTTTTCACCCTGCATGAATACAGCACTTCAGAGAGCTCCTTGCGCACTTCCAAATGCTTAAGAAATGCTGCATCATACAGATGTTTTTAAAGTCCTGGCATGGGTCTGTGACGGTCTGACAAATTCAAATGTCTCAAACATCCGCTAAAAGAGCTTTGGTGGACAAAACGGCCTCTGTAAAAATGCTGGAGTTTTGTGAACAGGACAATGTGGACAGAGGAGAGGGCCCCATGGAGGGTGGGAACGCACTTCTCCAAGGCCCCAATTCCTTATCTTGAGTGACCAGGAGAAGGAACACAATTTATGCCTTCCTGGAGGAAGAAGGCCCCATGGAAGTTGGGACTGTGCTTCTATCTTAAGTGGTCATACCAGCAGGAAAAGAGAAGCAACTCCACAATGAACACCCCCCCCCCCAAAGCTACCGATTCCAGTGAACCCCAGGTGTGGGAACTGCGCATGTTGAGATCATCAACTAACACACTATAAAAGAGGAGAGAACGAATCCTCAGTGCGCGCCCTCCGGAACTGGATCTCTACGCTGGCTGGACCAACGCTGGACCCAGGACTGGTGAAACCCTTCTCTTCTCTCTTTCTTTTTTCTCTCATTCTCTCTCTCTCTTTTCCTTCTCTCTTTTCCACAGTCCCTACACCTCATCCTTTGAAACATAAACCGTTGACCAAGTCTGAGACTAGGAGTGGACCTAGCCGCCCCTGAGCTCCTCTTTGAGAAGGAGTCCAGAAAGCAAGGGGGTCTGCTCTGAACCTCGTGACTCAACGGGAGGGCTCTCCTTCTGATACATTTCATGTTCCTTTTTCCATTTCATTTTTCTGTACTTTCCTCCTCTTCTCAAACAGCGGCTTAATGACATGTTGCAAGGTTCATATTAACAAGTTCATGTGTACTTGGACAGAGTTAGCTAGGTTGAATAAATGTTGATTGTTGTTTGAACTCCCCTGGTGTCGTTTCACCTTAATTCTGACAAAGGAAATCCACGAACCTGAGTCGCTCCAACTTTGGGACGCGACAGGGTCTCAAAAGCTGCATTCCATGACTACAGACCATCATCACCAAATAGCAATTCTCTCATTACTATATTAAATAATAGTGGTTCTGCCTTAGTTACATTTCTTTCTGACCTCAGAACATTTTTGCTTTTTAAAGACACCTGCATTATATTTTGGTGGGGTTTTGGTTGGTTTTTTGTTGGGTTTTTTTTTGGTCTAGGCTTTCAAAGCAAACAAGAGAGTTCATTTTTCTCCATTATTGCTGACTGCTTTCAAGTTGCTTTTCCAGGAGTATTTCATAAAGTCTACAGATATTGCTCTCCAAACCATATTGTCAAAGCTAAGAACAAGAAAACACTAACAGAGGCAGTGGAGATCTTGCGACACTGGTCTGAACTCCTTCAGGTCCTAGGAAATAAAATTAGTTTTGCCCTATTCCTATCCTTTCCCTCTGGACCAGTCAAAAGGATCTCATAATATCTCAAAGCAGATGTTCACAAGCTATAAGACAAAATAAATCAAAACACAACCAACCCCTGACAATACAGGGCCCCCCATACAATGGAGGAAAACCACATAATTATAAAACCTTCTATTTTAAATCCTGTAAATTTTCTGTGCTAGCAACCTTTGAATCAACGGAAAGAAAATCTTCTCCAGTAAAACTGAGGTGCAGGAGCCGTTATGAATGTTTTCTCTGACCAACCATCCCACGGCTTAAGATGGTGTGATAACAGAGTGCTCAATTAGGATTAAATATGGCTTTTCAGAACAGCTGGGATGAACTAAGGTTTAGGCAGAGCTTTCATCTGTTTAATCATATAGAAACCACTGTCAGCTGCTGGGATCACTGAAATTGAACTGGCTGCAGATGTTTACAACTATTCTTGGATCATGGGAAACTTCTTCTAGTAAGTGCTTCCCCTTACCTATTCATTATTAGTAGAAAGGTGTGATCAAAGGGAGAAAGAGGAAAATATGAAGCAAAATCCAAAGACAGACTATCTGTTTCTCTCACCCCTACTGAACTGCTGGAAAACTTCTGCCATTGAGGTAGGAAGTTTCAAGACAAAATCAGAGCATTCAACAAGTAGCACCTGCAAATGGCTCTAGCACACTTAGTAAACCAAAAAAAAGCACATAGTATGAAGTTCCTTGAAAATTGAGCAAATCTGAGTGAGCCTCTGCTGCAGCACATGCTGTCTGCCCCCTTTTTCACTTGAAATATGGGAAGAGGAATGTTTTTCCTTTGTAACACCAGTAGAAACAACCACAAAAAATGCTCCAGAAGAGTTAAACTTGACTTAATGTTTTAATCTCAGGAATCAATAGTCTTATCTGCCAGTAGTATTACAGAAAATTATTCCTTTAACAAACAAGCATCCAACCAACTTTTTCTGCTGGAAAACTAGAAACTTTTGTCTGATTTCCTACCAGGGAGATTAGAGTTGCGGAGGTCTTACAGAGGAAGAGGATGGCTTCCTGTGTTTCATCAAACACATCCACAAAGCCACAGGCAAACACAGACACACAGGCCCCCTACACAAAAGATGGAGAGGTGGGATCTGCCATGTTCCGCCAGTCACTGGTGCGGTGCCCACCATCTCCTGTCTAAAGCCATCAGAAAACAAGAATAACTATGTGAATCACTGGAAACAAGTCTCTGTTCAGTCTCACACCTGACCTCAGTTTCAAAATCAATTTTTTGTCAATACTGAATAGAGGAATGAACACTGCAGCCTTCAGTTTCTCATTATTTAGAAGTGCTTCAGAGCCCTTAAAAGTTAATAAATAAAAATCCTAAGAGAGTTTAAGTGGCAAAGACTCTGCCCATCACTTATTTTTTCCTGCCTTTCATCAATGAGGTGCTGCTGTGTGAACATAACACCTGAAGAATCAGTTCCAGCTGTATTTTAACTAAAAATATTTGCAGCTTATAATAAATATCTATAGGATGCAATGAAGCTACCTGTTAATTTCTTATCTAATATATCTTTTCCTCCAGCTTCTCATAGATTGCTATTGCTGCAGAGGTCCACATCTCCATATTTCTCAAAACTAAATCTAACACTCACGCTGACAGTGTAAATTATGGGCTAAATAAAAATACCAGTGAGAGAGAGAGGGAAGTGTTTCAGGGAGAAGTGCTGAAGGAAAGAAAAGCAAATCATTGGCTTACATAATACAGATATAAAACATGTGTACCAATTCATTTACGTTCACCCTGAGCAGAATTACAGGACAAGGGGAGATTCAGTTAGAATGAAAAGCAATCAATCCAGATCCACAACCATATGATTTCACCAGATTAAAAAAAAAAAAAAAAAAAAACACATAATAATTACCAGCTAAGTGTACCAAGTAGAAGTTTCCTGTACACTTATTACATGTCTTTACATTATCATGACATATCTCTTCGGTGGAGTCAAGATGCACTGTATTTTCCTCTGAATTACATAGTCCTGACCCCTCTGGAGACCAGGACATTGCACTGGGATGCATTACATCTCTTGTTATATAGAAGCACTGCTTTCATGTTACCAAAGTAGGACATGCAACTTGGAGGTGCGGTGATAAAATGTGGTGGTAAAAATGTAAATATCAATGTTTTAAAGCTAACACATACCTTATTGTGAGCTGAGCCAGAAACTTTTCATTACCACAGGTTTTTTTATATTCAATGCATTTAAGTAAAATCATAGCCCATTTCAAAACTGTATCTGCACTAAAAGAAAGCTGGTTACCAAAGAGATGTCAAATTACCTATTCACATCTGTTGCAACAAATGCTTCCCAGTAAGTCACCTCTTAGGTATACCATAGTATTTATTTACATGCAAAATTAAACTGATAACAAGGAAATTGTACCTTTATGCTTGTAATCGTATTTTTCATCATTCACCGTTCCTTTTCACAATTTAACTGTTCACATTTCCCTTTCTTTCCATCTCAGAATTTTTGACTGTAAAATCTTCATGTTAAGATTTGTTTCTAAGAAACCAGTCTATTTTGCTTCCCAGAACCTGAAACTCGGACACAACTCGACTGTGATTTCCAAGCCCACCTGAAGGGAATCTTATTTCATTATTCTACCTGAAACTAAGTTGTAGTAGTGAGCAGATTCCTCTTACCTGTTTGTGAGCATGATCATAAGAGTTAATGTGATTGTCAAACTCCTGGTGTTTATAGTACTGCTTGTCACAGAGTTCACAGTAGAAGTTGGCTTTAAGATCTTCCAGAGCTTTTGCTATCGTGTTTTTCTTTTCAGCATAATCCTGGAGGGGGGTGGGAAAAAGTAATTTTAGTTTTGCCTTTGATGCTGCAAACGGATTTTGTGCTCTGCAGTTAATCATATTTGTAAACATTTACACACCTCTGTAACTAAAAGCCTTCACATATTTGCTGTGTTACACTGCACATATTTACTGTATCTGCTGCGAGGCTTAAGATTTGCATACTTCAATTTGCTATACAGTTGCCAGCTCCCCTTAGGGGCTCTGTCAGAGGCTAGAAGGATTTCCCCAGGTTCTGTCTAAATACAAATATTTATCATGCTGAAGGCTATTTTCGAGTTAATTTCAATCCAAGACTTGCTGCTCCAAAGATCTAGGTAATATACCCAAGCAGAATAAACATGAAGATACAAACTGCAATAATTTAGTTATCAGGCTTTTACAAGAAAGTATGCCTACTAAAAAGAAAGCAAAATTAAAGTAACCCTACTGGGTCCTTCTTGAACATGTGTACACACGAAAACATGAGGAACACTTTCATAGCTGAGATGTAATGAGTATCTTCCATAGCTTTGTTATTTGTCATCCGATATTAGAAGGACAGAAGCACATCTAGATTTACCTTACATTAGCAAAAGCATTACAAACAACCTTGCTTATCATCTATGAGCAAATTATATACAACTAATATTTATTAATTTCCTAAATACATTGATGATAACAGGGCCTGTTCTAAAACAGCATGGAAATGGTCTGCCATCTCAAATTAGTTTAATACCAGTTAAACACTGAACATGTGTAACTTCACTGCAATGACTCCCACTTTTGACAAGCCTGTCTGGGATAGAATCACACCCTAAAATCCCAAATACAGCAAATGTTGTTTAAGAAAATACACCCCTTTTGATTTGTTTCACAAAATTTCATCACTGTGAGCTCTTTGGAATGGACCCTAAATTCCCCTTGTTTCTGTCTTCTTCCTTGTTCGGTTAGATTAGGATAAAAGATGATCTCATACTCGGAACACCCAAAACTGAGTCCCTATTTGCTAGCAGTTTTCACAGCTTAGGACTCATACACTTCCAAGATATATTTCAGGGAGTTTAAAATGGAAAACTTATGTTTATCAGATTAGAATATTTTCATTAAAATGATGTTTACTAAAAAAAAAGAGAGGAATAATAGTCATACAATTAGAATTCTATCCACAAAGTACTTATTTAAAATAGTACTTTAAATATAATTCAGCATGACTGGACTGCTAGCAAGCACTGTTGATGCATACCCAAACTGAGGTCCCCCCTCATCAAAATTTTCTCCATTAAAAGAACTGCAAAAGTCACTTTAGAGTGCTGTTTTGAATACTGGCTGACACGTGAAGAATTCACACATTTCTAAAATGATGTTTCATAAAATCTGTTTTGTTTAAAACCAAAGTGAGTTAGCATTTGATTTCAAGAAACAGCAGTATTTTACACTTTGAAATACATTTATGCTGTATGGAAACCTAGTCTGGAAACTCTGCACTTAGTTCTTGGTACCAAGTAGTAAGAAACTACAGGTTTTGAACCACTTCAATTATTACCAAGATGCCGATGTTTACGAAAGCAGTGGAAACAGCATATAGAGACCCTAAGGAGATGTACTCCCTTGAAACTCTTTAAAGGTAATTCTCATAGTCTACAAAGGGATGTCACCTAATTTTGTTTTTTTTTAAACATGAAAAAGACAATTCTGGATTCAGGGGAATTATCAGAACTCTGAAATATATGTGACATCTGTGAAGGATGACAATGAACACAATGGATTCTAAGACAAGAAGGGTGAATTGAATAATAATTTTTCTTTATATAAAGATCTCACACCATGTTGTTGATTAACCCGTGAGCACATTTTGCAAGAGTTACTAATGTAGCATAATACCTTGAATAAAGTTACATAACTTCATTGGTGTTCCTCTTGACATAAAGCACCATTTTTTAAACCGTATACTTATTATATAGCAGAATCTAACCTGAGTGCAATTATATTTGACATGCCGATGCATCCTAATGGAGCAGAGACACTGGAACCCCATGAACAACTTTACTGCAAAGTAATAAAACCTCATCATGATCTTAGGGTTTCTACTACTGAAAACCTTCAGCTGGGGTTCCTTCAGGGGTACAGTTAATTTTACATTACAATATTACATCACAGTTTCAGAGGAAAGTAAAGAATGTTATCACATCACCTAAATTAGATGCAAGTAGAAGGAGTTTGATCATGCATGGGGGAGGGGAAAAACAGGACTTTTAAATGACAAAAGAGCCAAAAGTATTTGACCTTAGGAAGATAGGAATGGCTGTATTGAATCACGTCAACCTTTTGAACCTGGATAAGATTTCATTCTGTACAACTAAGGAAAGTGACTCTTAACTAAGAACAGTTCCCTTTGCTTTGCAGCTGCGTTCTGCTAGTTTCAGTTGTTGCATATTGGAAAAGGTCATAAACACCCATTTTTTATTCCCTTTGACTGGGTGTCGTGGTTTCAGCCCAGCCGGTAACAAAGGACCACGCGGCCGCTCGCTCACTCCTCCCGCCCCCCTCCGGTGGGATGGGGGGAAGACGGAGGAGAGGAAAAAAAAAAACCCAAACCTGGAACCTCGAGGGTTGAGATAAAGGCAGTTTACTCGAACAACACAAAGAAATTGCAACAACAACAACGGTATTAATGAAAAAGTATACAAAAAGAGTGATGCACAGTGCAACTGCTCACCACCCGGGACCCGACGCTCTGCCACTTCCCCCACCGAAAAGAAGAGCCCACCCCCCGGCCCGCTCCCCCTTTATATACTGAGCATGATGTCACATGGTATGGAATAGCTCCTTGGCCAGTTCAGGTCAGCTGCCCCGGCTATGCCCCCCACCTCCCAGGTTCCTGTAAAAAAAAATTAACTCTATCCCAGCTGAACCCAGGACATTATCCACCCCTTATTCTATACCATCTACATCATGCCCAGATCTTACATTTTCCAATCGACCACTACCACTTCCTTGTCTTATATATATAAGTATATGGACTTGCGTCCGTCCCCCCGTCGCCCCCCCGCACACACACGCGAATAGTATTCCTTTAGCGTATGGGCTATCCCTCTAATGTGTCCATTGATTTTATTTAGTCCATGACTTTGGGGCTCCATCTGTTGTAACAGTTCTTCAGGATAAGAGAGATGGTGTGAGATGGTGGGTTGTTGTATGCTGCCTCTGGAACTTGTGGCTAGTACATTTGGTGCAACTCACGCCCTTAGTCTGCAGGTCGAAGATGTTGATCTTGAGGAAATTGCTGGGTGTCAGTTCAAGTTCTGTCGCTGTTGTACTTGGCTTAGTTTCAAAGTCCATCCCGCAGTCATTTGGGTAATTCTTACAGTAATACCCTTGATATGGCATATAGACACTATAGATACAATGACATGCATTGGCAGGGTATTTAGCAGTTAGGTATCATACAGCCCAATTCACTGGCTATTCTCTCCCAAAATCAAATCTCCCTGAGGTACACATCGAACTTCCCCATCCTTCTGCATCACCCACCAGGTGTACCCAGGTCCCTGAGCAAAAACAACCCCTTGAATGGGTTTGCCTCTGTTTGAGGGAGGACTAACCCAGACTGTCTTTCCTAACATACTCCTCATGCGCACTACAGGGACTTTATCGCCTTCTACAGTATGTGGAAGTCTTGGTTGGGCGGGGCCAGCCCGATTGGCGGATCCTCTAGTATTAACTAACCAGGTGGCTTTTGTTAAATGTGTATCCCAATGTTTGAAAGTCCCACCCCCCATCGCTCTCAATGTAGTTTTCAGCAGTCCGTTGTATCGTTCGATTTTTCCGGAGACCGGTGCGTGATAAGGGATGTGATATACCCACTCAATGCCGTGTTCTTTGGCCCAGGTGTCTATGAGGTTGTTTCGGAAGTGAGTCCCATTGTCCGACTCGATTCTTTCTGGGGTGCCGTGTTGCCATAAAATTTTCTCTTCAAGGCCCAGGATAGTGTTCTGGGCAGTGGCATGGGACACAGGGTATGTTTCCAGCCATCCAGCGGTTGCTTCCACCATTGTAAGCACATGGC
Source organism: Haliaeetus albicilla (assembly GCF_947461875.1). Classification (NCBI taxonomy): domain Eukaryota; kingdom Metazoa; phylum Chordata; class Aves; order Accipitriformes; family Accipitridae; genus Haliaeetus; species Haliaeetus albicilla. The sequence goes on from NC_091486.1 coordinate 37,927,293, forward strand.
ACTTGCCTTGGCGTGTTTGTGGGAGTGTGATATAGTCAATCTGCCAGGCCTCCCACTGTTTATATTTCAGCCATCGCCCCCCATGCGACAGGGGTTTTTGCCGCTTGGCTTGCTTAATTGCGGCACATGTTTCACATTCGTGGATGACCTGTGCGATAGTGTCCATGGTCAAGTCCACCCCTCGATCTCGAGCCCATCTATATGTTGCATCTCTCCCCTGATGGCCTGAGGTATCGTGGGCCCACTGAGCCATAAATAGCTCACCCCTACGTTGCCAGTCCAGGTCCACCTGAGACACTTCAATCTTGGCGGCCTGATCTGCCTGCTGATTGTTTTGATGTTCTTCAGTGGCCCGACTCTTGGGTACATGAGCATCTACGTGACGTACTTTTACCACTAGCTTCTCTATCCGAACAGCGATATCTTGCCACAGTGCGGCAGCCCAAATGGGTTTACCTCTGCGTTGCCAGTTGCCCTTCTTCCATTGCTGTAGCCACCCCCATAGGGCATTTGCCACCATCCATGAGTCAGTATAGAGATAGAGCACTGGCCACTTCTCTCTTTCAGCAATATCTAATGCTAGCTGGATGGCTTTCACCTCTGCAAACTGACTCGATTCACCTTCTCCTGCAGCAGTTTCTGCAACTTGTCATGTAGGACTCCATACAGCAGCCTTCCACCTCCGATGTTTTCCCACGATGCGACAGGACCCATCAGTGAACAGGGCATATTGCCTCTCATTCTCTGGCAGTTTATTATACAGCGGGGCCTCTTCAGCCCGTGTCACCTCCTCCTCTGGCAACATTCCAAAGTCTTTGTCTTCTGGCCAGTCCGTGATCACTTCTAAAATTCCTGGGCGACTGGGGTTTCCTATGCGAGCCCGTTGTGTGATCAGTGCAATCCACTTACTCCACGTGGCATCAGTCGCGTGATGTGTAGAGGAAACTTTCCCTTTGAACATCCAGCCCAGCACTGGCAGTCGGGGTGCTAAGAAGAGCTGTGTTTCAGTACCAACCACTTCTGAAGCGGCTCGAACTCCTTCATATGCTGCCAATATCTCTTTTTCAGTTGGAGTATAGCGAGCCTCGGATCCTCGATATCCCCGACTCCAAAACCCCAGGGGTCGGCCTCGGGTCTCTCCAGGTGCTTTCTGCCAAAGGCTCCAGGTAGGGCCATTCTCCCCAGCTGCAGTGTAGAGCACATTTTTAACATCTGGTCCTGTCCGGACTGGCCCAAGAGCTACTGCATGAACAATCTCCCGCTTAATTTGTTCAAAGGCTTGTCGTTGCTCAGGCCCCCATTTAAAATCATTCTTCTTCCGGGTAACTTGGTAGAGAGGACTTACAATTTGACTGTAATTTGGAATATGCATTCTCCAAAAGCCCACAACACCTAAGAAAGCCTGTGTGTCCTTTTTATTAGTCGGTGAGGACATAGCTGCTATTTTGTTGATCACGTCCGCAGGGATCTGACGACGCCCGTCTTGCCATTTTACTCCTAAGAACTGGATCTCCTGCGCAGGTCCCTTGACCTTACTTTCTTTTATGGCAAAGCCAGCCTTCAAAAGGATTTGGATTATTTTCTTCCCTTTCTCAAAAACTTCTTCTGCCGTGCTGCCCCATATGATGATGTCATCAATATATTGCAGGTGCTCTGGAGCTTCACCTTTTTCTAGTGCAGTCTGGATCAGTCCATGGCAAATAGTGGGGCTGTGTTTCCACCCCTGGGGCAGTCGATTCCAGGTGTACTGGACACCCCTCCAAGTGAAAGCAAACTGTGGCCTGCACTCCGCTGCCAAAGGAATGGAGAAAAATGCATTAGCAATGTCAATTGTGGCATACCACTTAGCTGCCTTTGATTCCAGTTCATATTGAAGCTCTAACATATCTGGCACAGCAGCGCTCAGCGGTGGCGTGACTTCATTCAGCCCACGATAATCTACTGTTAGTCTCCAATCCCCATTAGATTTCCGCACGGGCCATATGGGACTATTAAAGGGTGAGTGAGTCTTGCTGATCACTCCTTGGCTCTCCAGTTGGCAAATCAGCTTATGGATGGGGATCAGGGAGTCTCGGTTGGTGCGATATTGCCGCCGGTGCACCGTCGTGGTAGCAATTGGCACCTGTTGTTCTTCAACCTTCAGCAACCCCACAACCGAAGGGTCTTGGGAGAGACCAGGCAGGGTAGACAGCTGTTCAGTGCCCTCCGTCTCCAAGGCAGCTATACCAAAGGCCCAACGGTACCCTTTTGGGTCCTTGAAATACCCCCTTCTGAGATAATCTATACCAAGGATGCACGGGGCCTCTGGGCCAGTTGCAATGGGGTGTTTATGCCACTCATTCCCGGTTAGACTCATTTCAGCTTCCAATATGGTTAGCTCTTGGGATCCCCCTGTCACACCAGAGATACAGATGGGTTCTGCCCCTTTATAACTTGATGGCATTAGGGTACATTGTGCACCAGTGTCTACTAGAGCCTTATATTCCTGTGGGTCTGACGTGCCAGGCCATCGAATCCACACTGTCCAGTAGACTCGGTTGTCCCTCTCCTCCACCTGGCTGGAGGCAGGGCCCCTCTAATCCTGGTTAGAATATCTGTTACCCACTTTTTGCACATGTGAATCAGAAGTCCCTTCAAGAGGATCAGAAATGAGATCGGCCCATCTACTGCGCCCGGGGGACTGCTCATGGGAAACTGGAGCAGCAGTTTTCCAAGAAGAATCTTCTTTTCTGGTTGCTTTTTCTCGCAACTCCCGTACCCGTGAATCCAAGACTGAGGTAGGTTTTCCATCCCACTTCCTCATGTCCTCTCCATGGTCACGCAGGTAAAACCACAGGTTAGCCCGTCGTGTGTACTTTCTCTCTCCTCTCTCTTGGGCAGAGGAACGCTTACTCCCAATAACTGCAATGCGGGCCTGTACAGGTGAGGAGGAGGACATATCTACTTTGAATTGCTGGAACTCTCGGGACAATTCCTCTACAGCTGAGACACAGGCCCGTAGGGAGGAAGAGAGACTTCCTTCATATTGCCGGAGTTGGACAGCCAATTCATCCACCGTTTGTCCATAGCCTTCTTTCCAGGACATTACTGCCAATGAGTTGGCATAGGTTGGTGGTGCACTTCGTAGAAACTTCCGCCACATCGGTTGTGTGCATTGGACTTCATCTGGATCTGTGGGTGACTGCGCATTTTCTGGATCATTATAAATCACCTCCAGCACGGCTAATTCCCTCAGGTACTGGATACCTCTCTCCATGGTGGTCCACTTGCCTTGGTGACATGTAACTTCATCCCTGAAAGGGTATCTTTCCTTTACACCTAACAGAAGTCGCCTCCAGAGGCTGAGGACTTGTGTTTCTCTCCCAATCGCCTTGTCGATACCCCCTTCTCTAGACAGAGATCCCAACTGCTTGGCTTCCTTACCCTCTAATTCCACACTACTAGCCCCATTATCCCAGCATCGGAGCAGCCAGGTAACAATGTGCTCACCTGGGTGGCGGCTAAAATCTTTTCGCATGTCACGCAACTCACTCAGGGACAGAGATCGGGTAATTATTTCAGGTTCTGCCTCTTCCTCCTGTTCTCGCGATGACCCTGGTTCATCTTCATCTCTCACTGAGCGAACTGATTTCTTTGTGTGTTTCTTTTTCTGTACAGGGGCGACTGATACTGGCACAGGTTGGTTCTCTGGTTTAGTGGCAGTATCTGTCACCGGGGTAGGGTTAGCCACGGTACCTGTTGTCGTGGTAGGGGCAGCCACGGTGCATGTTGTCGGGGTTGGGGTAGCCACGGTGCATGTTGTCTTGTTTTCCATCTTTTCCCCCTTTTCCCCCTGGGGGTGCTGCATAATATCAAGCAGGGTTTGGTAGATACCGGCCAGGGCCCAGCACAGTGTAGTGAGTTGTGTGTCTCTGGGATAGCCACAGCATTTTCCTTTCAAAAATTCTATCACTTCATGAGGGTTCTGCAGTTGTTCGGGAGTGAACTTCCAAGTCACTGGAGGTGAGAAGTTCTCTAGATACCTGCCCACATCCTCCCACATGCCGTGCCACCCATAAATATCCAGCTTTGGGACAGATCTCTGGGTGGTACTCTTAAAGAGCCTCTTTGTAGCCCTAGACAAGACCTGAAACATAGTCAGGAGGCATAGCACTAACAGCACACAGGCTTGCGCATCCCAAGGATATTCAAAATTCTCGAAAACTGTTGTAATTAGTTGGAAAGAGAAAAAGGAGGGGAACGGATGGGGGGAAGTATCCCCCCCTAACTTCCCCATGGGTTGGGTGTAATTACCAATAAAATCCGACAGAAGGTGCCCAAAGTCTGGAAATGATATCACTGCCTCATACAGATACCAGCCTAACCTCATGACCAGTGATGTAATCATTTCACAAGTCGACATTGCCCAGTACAGCAAAATGATAATCCCAATCACTCTCCCAGAGATGAGATACGCAACTACAGGCAATACATAAAGCATATAAGAACTTACAAAACGCCACCATGTAAACAGCTGAATCAACATTGTGACTAACATCTATTTATCTAGTATAAGAAATGCGTATGACAAATTTGTTTCAACACGCTCTGGCCAGATCTGTCGTTATCTCAACCCTTCGTGCCCCACGTTGGGCGCCAAAAAGGACTGTCGTGGTTTCAGCCCAGCCGGTAACAAAGGACCACGCGGCCACTCGCTCACTCCTCCCGCCCCCCTCCGGTGGGATGGGGGGAAGACGGAGGAGAGGAAAAAAAAAACCAAACCTGGAACCTCGAGGGTTGAGATAAAGGCAGTTTACTCGAACAACACAAAGAAATTGCAACAACAACAACGGTATTAATGAAAAAGTATACAAAAAGAGTGATGCACAGTGCAACTGCTCACCACCCGGGACCCGACGCTCTGCCACTTCCCCCACCGAAAAGAAGAGCCCACCCCCCGGCCTGCTCCCCCTTTATATACTGAGCATGATGTCACATGGTATGGAATAGCTCCTTGGCCAGTTCAGGTCAGCTGCCCCAGCTATGCCCCCCACCTCCCAGGTTCCTGTAAAAAAAAATTAACTCTATCCCAGCTGAACCCAGGACACTGGGTCATTCATAATTATATACGCCCCCTACCACACTGTCTCTCGGGTATGGCGCTCTGAATGATATAGTTCTAGTTTATTCAGGCATTCCTTATATCAAGGCCACTCATCGCTTCTGCTTGTTCTTTTCACAGCCTCCAAAAGAAGACATGATAAAACGATACATAACATGGTGACATGCAGTACTGTATCAATATTCTCTATTTTCTACCCTAATCCTTTTTGTAGTAAGTCTTAACATATGAATTTTTAAAAATCACAGTAGAGCACTAAACCAACATTTTTACAGAACTCCTTTATTACCTAAATCTTTTGCTGCTGTATAATATTTTGCTGGCAGGAGATGTTTCTATCCAACTACCAAACTTCACCTGACTTCAGAAACTTCATGTTTCTTCAGTGGCAGCAATGGCCATTAACAAACCTCATGGCTGAGGTACCAGCTTTGGAATTTAAGCATAAGCAATAGCATTAACTATTAATTGTGGGCAGTGAAGTATCTATCTGCAACAGGAATATATTTGCAGCAAAAATTTCTAAAGAAATAGTACAGAAATGTTTACTTTTACAAAATTTTGCATTGTGTTGCACTTCAAACAATCATGAAACACAAAAAAAAAGGCAGTTTCTTCATGTCAGCCCCTAAGACTACCAGATGAGATTTATCAATTTTATTTTAATCTGGTGGGAAAAGATATTGAATCACCTCTCCAAACATCTTTGTTAGTCCTTTCCAAGACTTCAGCTTATTGTCTTGCACATGTATGCACAAAATAACCCTTAATAAAACCCTTAATGGAGACTGTTCAGGAGATTCTCTGTGGCCATGGGATCCCCTGGACTGTGTCAGGATTGAGGATAAATTCCTGTTGCTGGTTGGCATCGGGAGCCGAGGAAAGTCCAATTTCAAGGATGAATGGGGAATGGAAACAGGAGAATCCAGGCTGCTGGTTCTCTGCCTGCTGGGCTATTTCTATTGATTTCGCAAGGACTACTACCTTGGAAGAGGAGGCTTTCGCAAGCCTTATTGACTTTGATGAGGGATAACTACCCAAAAACTGATAGTAAAAAATTACAGTCCCTGGACTTTGATAGTAGTGGGCAATGGATTGCAGACAGAAATTACCCAGAAACTTACTGGAGAGAAATATTCCTGGAGTAAAAGTAGCAGCCAAAAAACTCACTTAAACTGGTTAAATATGATCAAGCTTAGTCTCAATTTCATCAAGATTTGCAAACCATCCTGGAAGTTTTAAAAGAACTTTGAATTATGATTCAGCTTGCTAATGAAACTCAGAACTGAGTGTCACTTAGTTTCATTATTTTTTTCCTGAAAGGCTTATTATCTGAAAGCCTACAGCTATAATTCACTGTAGCTATTTTTCATAATTTATATGAAAGAACTCTAGTAAGTGATCACATCTATCAGCTGGCTTTATTTTTCTAAATCCATCTTCTCCATCCTCCAAAGCCTTAAGCCTGGGCAAACGTTACTGCAAATGTCTGATAAATTGGATTAAGAGTGGGCTTCATCTGCAGAGGGGCTACCTATCACTAACTAGACTGGACTTTCTGCTCCCACTATAGGAGAGAAAAAGAAAGCAAGCAAGCTACAGAAACATTAAACACTTTACATAGGTAACTTTGGAGAGCTGACTGGATGCCTCAGCCTAGTGGATATTTTTATGGAGTGCACTTCAGGAATATACTTCTACTGTCTGCAGAAAGGTCAACTAGGAAAAAAAAAAGTAAGAATGTAAAAGTGTAATACATTATCTACTCCATGGTGATTGCCAGTGTGAATATTCTTACTTCACAATAAATGTGAGCTCCTTTTACTGCAGTAAGCTATTCTGCATTTACTGTAGACTTAAAAGGGTCAGGCCTGCAGTCACTGCAAAGTAAAATGTATTACAGAAATAAACCCCTTCTACAGGATAATTTACCGGTATAGTCATCCCAGAGAGGATTAGACTGTTCTGGTCTGATCCTCTGGATCAGATCACATTAGGCCTGACAGATGTTCCAGTGTAACCTTGTTGCACAACAAAAAAAATTTAAAACATTTTTTCTGTCCCAATAACAAAACAAACAAACAAACGGCAAAATTGTATTTTGAACATTGTCAAAAAACTCGAGCTAATACTCTTGATTTGGCAAAACTATTCTATGTATTAGCTGCAGTTATATGAAAGAATCTGCCTAAAAATATGCTGTTACCAAAAAAGAAAAAAAAAACCAAGGGAAAAATCAGCCATAGCCTAAGAGCACAATTCTCTACAGTCAATTAACTGCGATATCCGTGGACACAATTAACAATGGATTCCTTAGTTTCTGGAATATTTACTAGGTATTATAAAGACAGTACAAAGAAGCAGATTTCACTAACTAAAATGTACAATTTACCAGCATCTCCTCTGCTATCAATCTTGGTATTACTTAGTACATATAATTTCTTTTAGTATCTTTGCATATCACTTTTTTCTCATGTAAGCAGTCTATACATCATCCACTGATACACTTGAAGGAAGAAATAAAAAATAGAATAAATGAATAATATTAATGCAGTCTAGTACCAAATCTAATTATATATAAGGTTCTTGTCCTTATCAAGGCAGTGAGACCAAAGCAAAAGACAATTAGATACACTGATCAAATTACTCATTGATCTTAACAAATTCATTTCCAAGCAGTGTATAGTGAGTTTCAGCTTCATACCAAGGAGACTAGCTGGGAAAATAAATATCAAGAATACTGGCAGATCTTTTGATTACCTTACCTGAAACTTTCCCATTAGCTGTGAGATGTGACAGAGGCCTAAAACTCACAAGGCCACGAACATCAGATGGTATTTCCTTGATTTCTTGATCCCTTCTGAAAGTCTCCTTTCAGGCAAAGGAGTTTCCACCAGCAATGACCCCACTGTTTCACTGCGCTGGATGACGATGGGCCAAAGGAAGAAGTGGTACCCTGAAGACCCCTATGTTAACTGAACATCAGAGGCTGAAAAAAACCCACCCTACCTTTATTTTCTCTTCACGATTACCTGCAGACAACCAGTTCCAACCAAAACACTTATTATGTACAAGAGAGCTAATCAGTATTCTGTTATGTGCGTACTTGAAAATGCTATTGAAGATATGCAAATTATTATAAAACTGGTTTCTCAGCTTCCTAATGAACACACAGACAGTATTTCAGATAAACACCCTAGCATTAGGATAAATAACATAGTGAAATTAGAAGTAAATAGCAAAATTTTTTGCAATTAGTGCTGTTTGCTTCCTAATGCCATCCTCATTTTTTTGAAACCCCAAATTTGTTAACCATACACCTACTGATGCAAACAGCTGTATTCTGCACCCCCTGCATTAAATGGAGATGGACGTGAACAGGGACAGAGCTGGACTCAGTGGAGAGCAAAGCCATGCAGCAGAACAGGGTCCTGCAATGTTAAGATTGAATTAACTTGAAAAGAAGCTTATGATGAGACAGCAATCTGTTATCAGATTAGTCTGTGTCATTAACTTACTTAAAGCACTTACACTGTATAATTACTTTAACTGGGACTCATAAAATCACTTGATTGATTTTTTTTGCCATTAAAACTAACTGTTGTGCATAGGTCTATAGAACTATTTATTTATTCTAGTGCTTTAAAACCTAATTCTGGGCAGAGCATGCACTTACAAGGTGAGAGTGCTGGCCACAAATCTTTGCTTGGATATTAGCATTATGAAGGAGCTCTTCTTCAGTGCTTATGAGAAAGCACAGGTCTAGTTACAACGGAGAAAAAAAATTATCTACCCCATCTCTACCACTAATCTTCCATCTATACAAGGCAGAACTGAAGAAGGTTTTGCTGTAGAAAAGAAAGAAGGTTTAACTCTAGATAGCATCTTCTTCACTGAATGTTCATCACTGTTTAATGACAAGCAAGGGAAGGAGCCTGGTATTAATCTCCTTTACTCTTCTATGTTAACTAGTCCAGTCACAGACTTTAATTAGAGTAGAATTTTGATTTTAAAACATCCTAGGGTTGATTTTTGGCATTTAATTTCCTTATAGCAGGCATGTAGACATCTAAAGATTTTCATAGCTACTTAATGCAATTTCATTGACAGGCAAGTGTCTAGTGTAATTAGACTCTTCGGGAAAATCAAGTTTTTCTATTTGATCCTTCCAGAGACACACTAAACTAAATGAAGGGCCTTTTAACCCTGCAGAACTTGCAGCCCTGGAGATGGACTGAAAACCCCTCCTAAGCATGAAAACCAAGCAGTGGAACAAATGTCAGTGTTCATGCCAGGCAGCCCTCAACCCAAGGGGTATGACCACATCTTTTGTAAAGGTGTGTCAGTACCCGAGAAAGGGCAAAGGACAGGGCAAATCGTTTATTTATTTCACGTCAGGTTAACTGACTGCCAGTTGACCAGCTACTACTAATATGTATTAAAAAGTTGCTCCAGAACTCTTCAAGCTTTAATTTATTGAAGTTAGTTTTTGGTCTAGGAAAAGTTGCCACTAGTTGGCTGGGGCATCAGGGAAACAGAAAATTGGACCCCATCTTATTAAATATATTTCATTTTGAGCATGTGATTGATCTATGGGACAATTTACACATGAAAATCTACATACCTGTATTTTCAGGATGAGAGTTCTTGGTGATTATCAAGTTCAGTTTTCCTAGCTTCGGCTGCTGTGCTTGAGTGTAATAAATTTTATTCTGCAAGATTTTTATCATGATCCTCTATAGTGATATTTTTTTTTTTTGCTAAGTTTTCAAAGCACTATTTTTCCTGTATTTTCTCTTTTCTGCTTATGTTTTTAAGATTTTTTTTTTTGAAGGAAAGCAAAAAGGTACATAATAATCTTTGAATTGAAGTAAAGATGTGTCTCTCCCATCCCTCTCAAAAACACAACTTCTCCATGGCTGGTTAAAATTGCAATCTGTTCTACTCTCAAACAAATCTGAAACTTTGTTACTTAAATATAAATGTCTCAAACCCTGAGCATTGTATTTGCCCTGCTGAGGAAGTTTCAAACCCTATTTTAAATTCAGCATGTGCACCGAGTTTTCACAGCCAATGTGTTAGGAGCAGGGTGCTGCTGAACAGCGTGTGGTACCTATGGAAGTAAGTGGTCCTGGAAATCCCCCCAGCAGGCTCAGGGATTTTTCTTTACAGACCCTTTCACTGATTCCATTTTACTATGGCTTTCCAGATCATTAAACCTTTTCATGCAAATTTACTACCTTCTTATAGCCTCAGGGACCCATCATGACTAGTCTTACCTTACGTGCTTTGAAGTTATGTGCCACAAGCACTTAAATACCCAGCCATTAAAAAGAGACCTTAGAACTGGGCCAGGTCTGAAACACGCCTAGGCAGGTTTGTGTGTCTGCCCAGCAAATCCTGGATGCAGACAGGAAACAATTCAGCTGCAAACCAGAAGGATAGTCTATTCTGATATATACCTGATGGTCTGTATCAGCTTATCACACTGGAAAGAAGTATCTCCTACACAGACATTTGACTGTTAAATGGAACACATCTTGTAGGGCTGGACCGATGTACTTGTAATTTTAGCTAAAAAAAACACCACCACAACAACAAACCCCCAAACCCACTAGGAATTACTCTCCTGAATTTAATTATGAATATGTATGAGCTTAAGATTTGCATTATGATGCAATATAATGCAGTAAATAATTATTTTCCTAAAATTAATCCTCAGTGTTACCACAGTCAGAAAAAGACTTCATCTGAAGACAAAAAAGTGAGGAAGGGTATGGGGAAAAAAAAAAAAAAAAAAAAAAAAGAAAAGAAGCATAATTTTATTTGGCAACTTTAAATAATGCAAATAAATCTTTTTACTCAGAAGCCCAGAGAAAAAGTTTGTCCTAATGGGAAACAGAATTAAGTTTAAATTTGCCATAGAGAAAACGCCTTGAAAATACCCTTCTAAAAATTTCTTCTAATTTTGGGTTGATGCAAAATAGTCTTCACAAGCAGTAATCAGGTGTGATGAAGATGCTCAGTCTAAGTGAAAAGACAGTAATGCTACCTAGAGAAAGAGAAACAAGACTGTAAGAACAGTGCTTTGCCAACACACAAACAGGTTTTGAAGATCCTGTTCTTTAATTTCTGAGATTGTTTTGTAAACTGCCGAAGTACGAGATGAGCCCTGCAGGAGCCCTGATTTACCTTGGCAGATCTACACTAGCTAAATTAGGAGTGACCTTATTGCAGTCTTAAACCCAGATATAGCATCTTTGAGATGAGATGGGCCTGGTCTTTGTTTTCTCTGAAAAGATAACAGAAAATGTAAATGTTGCAAACTTCCGAATGACCCTAGGTTAAAAAAGGGGGGGGGGGGGGGGGGGGGGGGGAGATTGCGGCAGGGCGAGATAAAGAAAGGAGATTGGAGTAACTGAAGCAAAAGTCTATATACTAAGCACAGGAACCAATGACCCATGGCAAATACCTTTTTTCCAATGACTTTTAATGAGTTTTTCTTACTTTATTTGTGTGAGAAACAAATGGCAAACAGAGCATTTATCGTTGCTATGTCCCTCACATATACAAAAAGTTATTTGAATAGATGCAACTCATGAGAATAGCTACTTTATATGAATGGTAATACTTAAGTTTTGAAGACTTTAGGCCATACAGCTGGATAGTTGATAGTCAATAATTTCAATAAAATTGAAAGACAGCAGAAGCTTAATAAAAATAGCACTTAAGGCTCCTAAGTGCATAAAAGCCAGATTTTAACTCCACCTCCTGGCCAACAGGGAGAAGGAAAGATTTCGGTTGATTTGGTACTTTTCACTCTTGTGTTGGAAAATGGGGAGAAAACAAAGGACTGTGGTACAGCCACGTGTCAAGAGACATTGTTGGGCAAATGCTTCTGAAGTTGAGAGTGTCAGATATAGAAAAGGCACGAGAGAGCATTTTTACCAATCTCTTTGCTGTCTACCTACCCAGGCAAGTGCTCAATAACAGCCAGCCCTGCAATGAAGATAGCCAAACTCAAATGTCTTACATCCAGTATCTGTACATGAGCTGATGGAAAATACCTAAAAATGACTGGCCATTACCACCAATGACATTTCCAGGGAGGCTCTTACAACAGCACCGGCACTGCAGGCGTGCTCTGTACTGCTTTGCTGCCAGCAGTGCTGTACAAGCGGCACCTTTCACTGTGAGATGAACACGCAGAGGAAGCATTTACCCGGCATTGCCCATAATCATTAACTGTGTTTAAAGAGATACAGAGAAAATGAGCCATGTCCACAAAATAGTCAAAGCTTCCTCAAAAATATCACACTGAAACCCACACATTTGCATAAACAATACATTTAGACTGATCCGTAGTCATACTATTCCATTTTTCTCCATTTTCTGTCCTGTTTTCTGCATAGCAAGTTGTCAAAAACCCCTGAAGTTGAGCAAAAATGCAGAGAATGACATGTTGTCATGCTGTTAGGTAAAGAAACGCATTTTTAAATACATTTTCAATATACACTCACAAAAGCTCAGGACCAGACTAGAGACCAAGATCTGACTGAAGTTCAAGGGACTATTTCTGCCAATCCGTCACACACTGCAGCATTCAGACCAATGATAAGAGAGGGAGACGCTTAACCACAAACCCTGTGTGAGCAGTGCTAAAACACTTGTCTCGACTTTTCTTAGTAACAGGGACATTGCAGAAACCAGTTTGAAACTCCGGAACAAAAGGTGTTCCATGTATCTTACTAACCTTCCTGCTCCTGCATTAGAGCAGTGCCTGTAGGTTCCCGTTGCGTTAGGGACTCTGAACAGAATATAAAAGACAGTTTTAGAGTCCCCAGAAGTTGAGGTGGTACCTTATAGGCACCTCCTCCTCAATAGCAAGGCTTCTCCTCTGTGCCTAGCTACTCCTCCTCAGTGCCAGCACACTTGTTTGCAGGAACATGCATTTATTTAGACCAGCAAGCTGATTTAGGTTAAAAATACTTCTTCAGGGGAAAAAAGTATGTGTAATTAAAACCTGAATCAGTTCACATATCCAGTTAAGCGGTGTTCAGCCCCATCACCACCATGCCAGAATAAACAACAGGATGGTTGCATGAGATATGGAACAAGTGAGAGCACTGGCCAAGACTGACCCAACTCTATTACAGGGGGAACCAAAGCTAATAGCAAAAGTGTAAGGTCCAAAAGAAATGAGTGCAACAACCAAAACTAAAAACAAAGCCTCCTAATGTTGTATCTGCCTGATAAACATGCACTTTTAGGTTTCCATAAAACTACAAAGAAGTTGCTTTACAGTTGTGAACTGCTCACCAGTTATGGAAGAAGCAGGACCTTGAGGCTCAAGAATCTTCTGATACCACTAGAAAAAAGACTGGAAGAGAGAAATAATGGCACAACACGCTAGATAGAAACGTATATTGAGGGGATGCCAGCATTAGTCATGAGCTGAAGGCATTCGGTAAAAGAAACCGATTTCTTGCACACGAGTGCTGATTTTTTTTTCAAAGGCTTCATATTCTTGGATTATTCAATTCTTTTTAGCCCTAAGCCATCCCTGCCCAGCCAAAAGTTTTCCCTTTTTAGTTGAAAGGAACTCCAGCTGCCTTGAAGAAAACAAACAGCAGACAAATGCCCCATGCCACAGAAACTGCTGGATGCACAGCAGGCTCTTCCAGCAGGAATCATTGGTGGAACATATATAAAATTAGCATTTCTGAACCCACTAATCATTTTTGTTAAAAAGCAACAGTATCTGCAATATTGCTGATATAGGACTCAGATGAACAGGATTCCAGCTTAGCTACAGTAAACCAACAAAATTTAATATTGATATAATATGGCTACTTATAAAAGAAACTAAACCTGACATTCTGGATACAGAGCTTAGCAAGGCCTACTTAAAAAACTGATCCTTAAGTAGCAGTGGGCAGACAAAAAGATTATATATTCCCAAACCTTAAAGATCTTTGGATCTTAGACTTCATTTTCAACAGAGCTCAGTCAGCAACTGCAGCAGTGATCTGATTTCCTCTGGACTTGAGTTTGCAGTGTGGATCCTACAACATTTCTGAATAATATCCTCACACTGTGGTCCACTTTCCTCTTCCATTAGAATCTCCATCATTGTAAAACACATAAACCCTTGAGATCTTTGCTTCTCTGTTAATATAGACTGAAACGGATTTTCCATTTCATGTATACATGTAGATGAACATGAACACATACAGAGCATGACAGCATAAACCTGACTTTGGAAATCAGATTTAAGATATGCTACCTAAAGCGCATACCTGTAGTAACCAAAATGGATTTGGGAAACTATCAGGCTAGGTTCAATTTTACAAAGAAATGACCCATAAACCCCAGTGAAATTAGGTTAAAAGAGTGTTAGAAAAAAATGGCAGCATAGTGGAGAGCCTTAGCTTGAAGTCTAAACTCAAGGTGGTTTTAATCCTGACCTTAAAAGAAAGCAGTGCCAGGACTGTCTTTTCTGCTTTTGGCTTTTCTGCCAAATGCTGGGAACAAAAAAGAGCACAGAAGTGGTGAGAGCTGGAGGTGGTAATGCTGGTACCAGCACACCTAGTGTTCTGCTCCCCTACCAATATTCAGCCTTTCGCTGCCTCTCACAGTGAAGGCATAGACAGCTCTTTTGGATCAATATTCCTGTGGGATTTTGAAGTACATTAATGCAGCACAGGTTTATCACACAGAAAAAACTACATACTAACATCTTGTTTCTTAAATTTGTGCTAATGATAACAAGGTATTTTCCTATTTATTATTATTACATATTTATTATATGTATTCTGGGCATCCAGTGAAAAAATAACTATTTCTGCAACTGAATTCCATTATATGGTAAAATACTTCATGATGATTAAGTTAGACTGAAGTCTTTTAACCAGTCCAGACAAGTGATTTATTTCTTGCAAACAGGTTGGAAGGGTACTCAGCAGAGGATGCTTATGTTGAAGTTTTGTGTCACGAGGCTGCCAGGAGGTGTTAAATGAAGACAAAGCACTTAGGTTTTTCCTTCAATTTCATCCACAACAATGCAGATGAAGCTTTTATGTATGACCATTTTTAATGGCTTCATTTTAAGCATTGTTTTATCAAAGGTTTTGGTGTATGCTTTGATCCCTTTTTGCATGTCATAAATTTCACAAGCCGAAGTTTAAAATTATATGTTTAAATATACCCCTATGTATATACATATATGTGTATAAAAATGAAGTGGATGGTAACTTCATTCATCATCATTAACCTTGCTTTTATAAACAGCTTTTCAAACAGTTTTATCTACAGGAGCACATTAAATCAAGTAATGATTATGTCCCTGCGTACAATAAGACTGCACTGATAGCAAAGGAGCTCAGTCAGCTCTCATAATATGAGTCAGCAATTGTTCTGTGATATCTTTAATTTGTTACAAGCTAAATCCTCTTAAAAGCACCCACTGGAATCCAAAAGGTCAGATGGGAAGGTGGCAGAAAATCAATACTGACAGCTTCTGTCACCCTCCACAATCTATATCGCTCTAAGCTAAATTGCTTCATTCTAATCATTCTAATATTTGGCTGCTTGAGTCCTACTTATGTAACATTTCAAAAAAAAAAAAAAAGAAAAAAAGAAAAAGAAGAGAAAGTTATTACTTTTAGCACTAAAAATCAGAACAAACCTGGTTCTTGGTTGGGGTTTGTGCAAGTACTGTTGTGATCAATGTTGCATTTTCATATAGAGACTGTCCAAAGCCATGACAAAACAACTGACTGCACTCCTGTAACAGCTACAACACTTTTGAGGTGGGTTAGCCCAAAATTTGAAAGACAAATTAACACCAGTTGGGGGGCCCATTTAATTTTCTTATAGCTCATTAAAAAGTACAATTCCTCTATTTACATGCTTATAAGGGTTAATTTCAAAATGCAGTGAAATAAAAATGCCAGAAGGCTTTAGATTAAGCTTTAAAAATAGTTTTCTTACCTACTGTGTTTTTAAATATGAATAAATACCAGCACTAATAATCAATATATGCAACATGGAGGAAAACAGTAATTTTTCCAGAAATGGATTTTAATATGAAGCAAAGAAAAGGTCATTCTAATGTAAAACAGATTAAAAGTAAAATAAACATCCCTTCAACTTTGATATGAGAATTTAAGAGGTGCTGCAGCTGTCAGCAATCTCCTCTTATTAAAAAAAAAAAAGCCTTAACAAAAATAACAGGAGAGAAATACAGATTTTAGCAGACAGGGAATGATAATTTGTGTCCTTGAAAAGAAACTTGAAAATACATAGAAAAGAATCACTGCTGAGCAGTATCCTGGTTTTATTTGGAGTCTTTCCTTGAGAATGTAAGACATGTCTGTTGACTATATTATCTTTTCTGCATCCTGAATTTGTGAGGGTCTTCAAACATTTTTTCAGTATTGTGCTCCTGTCACCTTAAAATTGTGTTTTATAGCACAGTAATAGTAAGTGATGAAAGTAGAAAAGTTGTGATGGTGGCCATCGCTTTGGATTTTTAAAATAATTCTGTTTAATGTTTTCAAACCAGCTACTGAAGTATTGACTTTTGTCTTTATTAAAAGAAAACCTTTTTTTGGCCAACTCGATACAGCATCTATCTGCATGGAAACATAAGCCTTCAGCAACTGCCGTTAGCAGAAATGAAGATCAAGCCTACAATACCAACATCTCATCCCATATAAAAGACCCCCTCATGCCCATGACCAGTGATGCTCCCCAATACTAGCTCCAGCCAACCAACCACCTACAGCTCCTGGCCTCCAGGTCACCCCCAAACCATCTGTCAACCAAATGCCTTTCCAACAGGAAGGGAAGGTGAGATTCCTAACTGATCTAAAGCACACAAAGCCCTGTAACACAGCACAACATGGATAAGTTATGTATTTTACCTGGCTGACTTCCTTCAGGAGCTATCAAGTATTTAAAACCATCAACAAGACTCATTAGGAGAATAACCTATATGACACTGACCGAATCCGACACTTTAAAAGGTTATCATTGATGGTATATCTACACATACGTTCTTTACATCCAGACTATTTCCATTTTGGAAGTATCTTGCCAAAGGAGGTGGATCTAAAATTACTGCTGTGAGTAACAGCTCCTGGAAAAGCAGTAGGAAGAAGTAAAAGTTTTCATTCCTTTCTCTTGCCTGAGCCCAAGTATTCGACTTCTGCTTTAAATGGCAATGCAGCCGCTGAACATAGGGCTTTTAATGTTGACCTTGCATGCTTAATTTTAAGGGCAATGAGAATAGAACAATTTAATAGAAATCCATTGACCTTTTAAAAAGCTTTCCTACACCATTTTCTCTCATAAATTGGTAAAATATTTACTAGCATGAAGCTTTTACTTTTTCCATTAACAAATACTTTTTCCCCTGCTTACTTGATTCTAGTCATAATATTCTTTACGATGTAACTATACGTCACACAAATAATTATGAAATAAAGTATTTTTAAATTGCATTTAAAAGTAAAAGAGTCACAAAGAGAAGTAGTAGGCAAAATAGTTCAACAGTATGTAAGTGAAAATGCAAATTCTTCTAATGTATATTTAAATGGCTGTTTGCATAGTCTCAGAGCTCCCTGGCACTAGTATTGCTTGCTTCGGTCTTTATTCTGGGCAGCTGAGCACTTCAGAAGGACGAGCAGAGAGGAGGGCAGAGAGGAGCTGACTCCCAACAGACATCATCCCACACCCAAGTAACCAACCCCCAACAGCCCATCCACTATACTTGAGGGCCTAACCATTAATGACATAGTATCTAATCACTTGCAAACAGTTAGGTCACCATTTATGAGAAGATGTCATAATTAGTCACATTAATGGAATTAACAGAAGTTTCTACCAGTGGCAGGAAGCCAAATAAGCCATATTGGGAGAAGTTCCCAGCAGAAAGACAGGACCTGGCTCATTCCCACGGGTCCACAGCTGGTGCCTACGGCAAGCAAATATTGACCTTAAACTCATCTTTTTCTGTACTCTTTTTTTTCCTCCGTATCTTCTGAAATCATGAAACACAAGTTCAAGCATATGTCCCCAACACATTCTCCAATTTCAGGCAGCGGGACCCACACAGTAATGTTCTTGAAGAAAGACTTAAAATAACATTTGTTGTCCAACAAAACATGGTGTTTCCTTCCTGAGTTCAAAAACTTTCTTATATTGAAAAGTTTCTGTTCTGGGTTTTTTTAATGTTGTTTTGTTTTTGTTTCCTACCTCTGGAACATTAAAATTATGTTTCCAAAAATCTCTGATTTTATAACCCAATATGGTTACAATGGTGAAATTTTAGACTTCCAAGTCTTGTTTCTTTTCCAAACGTGATACACATATACATGGTTTTTTATAGATATATATAATATATACACACACCCCTCTGGTTTTTCATTTCAGTCATTCTCAGTTTTCACACACTCAAAGAGGTTGAAGTTTGGTGAAGAATTTTTGAACAGAGGACCACAGCACATATGTGGTATTTATTAATGCCAGAAGAGACCTTACAACTTTCCTGCAGCCCTCATGTACATTAACGTATAGCACGCTAGCGCTACCATTGCACAGGAGGACCAGAAGGCAAAGCCATCCTATTGTACTTATTTTTTTCCAGTGAAAAGGGAGTAGCTGTTAATCTACTGCTGAATATATTGACTTTACGTGAACAGAAAGGTGACACCAGTATCATCAGTGGGCAAGATAAATGGAAAGGTGAAGAAGTCAAACAATCCCACCTAAATACAAGAGGACCACATTAAAGCCACTGTAAAATCACATAACACTGATTTGATTGAACAGCACGGAGGGGAAAATGTGATGTGTTGGGCTAACACTTAACTTCATTAACCAATTTATAACCATGCTTTTCAGATTTGATTATCAACGTAACTGTTTGGAAACACATGCCATCACAAAAAGAGGCATACAGGACCTCTCCAGCGCTATATAATTAAAAGCAAACATTGATCCCTTGACTGTTGAAGCCAGAACCTCCGTCAAATACAACTTTATTGAACAATAAATTCAATTTCAAATTTGCTTATTATTTTAAGATTAAAGCATGCTGTATTACACACACAGAGCTATATACTCTGAAAGCAAGCGGAAAGTATTCATTACAAAAGCCGTCATGCTTCAGTGACAGCAATTATCATCTCGCACTTGTTAAATGCCATACAAAATGAGACTTGCTTCAGATGGTTTTATTTCAGCCCACCTGACCTGAATCAAACTAATGATGTACTGCAAAAGCTACACTTATATGATAGCCAACACCACCAACTGATTACCATGTGGTCTTTTTATGGGTTTTAGCATGAAAACGTCAGAGTGAATACAAATAACATCTTTAATTTTACCTCTGTTTAAAAAAGAAATCATCCATGCTTGCATTCATCATGGAAAAGCAGTTTTATAGACTTCATTTCACTTGATGTAGCTCAGCATCATTTTAAAGACTCAGTTTCAGACTGGGCTTACTCCAGGTTTATAATGTTGAATTAAACAGACTAACAACAGTGGATTATAACTGATATCTTAGGGATGAGATTTCCTTATTTAAAATGTGTAAATACCAACACCAATAGTACCTAGAAAAATGGTTTGAACCTGGGCATATATGAGAGCACTGACAATAATATTTATTGAGCCTTCCCTATTCATGCCGAAGCAACGGTTCTCAATAGATCCTTTCCATCTGATTTAAAGGCAATGAGAATAGGCTGCAGGCTGCAAAAAGCCTTTTCCAAAATGGGAGGAGAGTCTGAGGATTGTCATGCTCGAGACAACTATCACTTTTTCTGTCAAGGTTTTAAGAGCTCCAAGCATGCTACAGCTCTCTTAAAAAACGACAAGGGAAAACAACGGATGAATGAAAGGCTGATTAGCTGCTGAAACCCACGGGCAAAGCAGCATTTACCTTCCAACCAATTAAAGCACAAAACCTAGCTGTCTTCCCAGCTGTCTTCACAGGGCTTGTACATCGGTGGCCTCTCAGGCAGCTTTTCTGAAATGCAAACCAACTGAATGAAGGAGGACTCCTGACAATATTTCTGCCCTCACTTCACATATGTTTCTAAAGCCCACAGAAGCTGATTCTTCCTTGCCATTTATACCCAGGTAATAGGGGAGAACTAAGGGCTACTTTCTCAACTGCTACCTATTTCAATTGTTTGGCAGAGCACAGATTTTTGTCCATTTTGAATAGCAAGGAAAAGCTTCTCAACAGAAGAGAACAGACTGAGTTAGGGGAATAAAAATGCTGATGAACTACAAATACTGACACCACTTTCATTAACATATTATAACAGATTTGCTCAAGACTGATAAAATCTGTAATACTTCAACAGAAACATAAACACCTCCCCCCCTCTAATCTCTGTATCAACAGGATTGGTTGGATTACCAAACTTCTATAATATTTGCATTTCCTTCTCAGCTCTGCATGTATGAAATTCTATTCAGGAGTTTATGCAACATCTATATTGGGAAGCAAATTCTTTCTAAATGGCATTGTGTAACCTAAAGAATCGGATCTCTCAGGCAAAGTCTGTTCTTTGAAGGTACATACAGACATTATTCCCATTTTCAAGCACAATTTGTGGCTCACTTCTTGGTCTTCATATGAAGTAAATATCTGGAGCAAAACATGCAATTTCTAAAAGACTGTCCAGCCCTAACACGTAAACAGCATTTTGGCAGTAATACTCCACTGCAACATGATGCTCACAAAAACAGTAAGCAAGTTAAGACTCTTATGTGAATTTACCTTTCTGAAGGCAACCTTAAGACCCAATACACAGCCCCTTTTGTTGCTTAAGGTGTGATATTACATATTTGGGAAAATAGCTGCAGTTTTGGGAGCTTTAAGATTACATGCAAATACAGCACCAGGCTATACTCAGTCAAAAGTAACTTCTGATTTTGTTTCAGCAGATGTCTCTGTAAGCTCCCACAGGATCATGGAACTCTCTCAACAGTCTATTTTAAAAGATGTGATTGTGTTGAAATGCTGATATTTTTCTGAAGTATTTCTGGAAGGGCATTTTGTGTTTCCATAAAAGTACTGAATGCTTACAATACTACATCACCAATGTTTCTTTCATAAAACTTGTTATATCAACTCTATTCTAAACCAGTAAATTCAGTCAATAAATGACAGAGCTTTGCAATCCATGCCTCCACAGCTCTCTCTGGTCTGGAAGTTCAGATTAATAATCATCTGGCTGAAAACGTAACTTTTGTCCATTTTTTTTTCCCCTCTGTTCCCCCGACACCACGTGTCTTTTATACCTTAGCTGCAAGGAAACCAGGAGATTTTATATTAGACCACAATACAGCTAGAAATTGGCGCAGCAAGCAATTTAGATCTGATCATGCTGATGTCCCACTCCATTTGATGCGTTTGACCTCGGTAACAAACAAGCTGACAGGCCACTGTCTTTAACAACGGCATTGCTGAAATAAGGAGGACCTGCCTGCTCCAAAATGTGTCGGGGTCAAGTGGTGTGGAGGAGGCTGATACACATAATCAGCTTTGGGCTATTTGCCTCAGACAGCTACACTCATGCTTCGGAAACTACTGCTCACCTCTGGTCAATTATTCAATATTCGTATTTCTAACCAAAGCTTAAGAGAGACCAAGGAAGCATCCTGAAAGCTAAATCTAAACGAATAATTTACTGTAAGAACACTTTTAGCTCCAAAGCAAGCATGCTTTGAGATGCTTCATGACTATCAAATTACAGCTAATACACAGTCAAACTGGAAAATGTAAATTTAACTGGCAAAAGGAAATGGAAAATTTGTTATCCCTTTTCTTTTTCGCTTCTTCAACATTTCTAAACAGCACCATCACAAAGAGTAAAGGCAAAGAGAAGTGCAAGAGATCCCGCATTCAAATACATCATCCTTGCTGAGAATTAGAACAGCACTGAAAGTCAATAGGCCTTTCAAAGTGTAATTAGATTGCTACAAACGAGACTTAGAAAGGCACTGAGGAACCCAGAGACAGATATTCCTCATGAGCCCACCCACCAATGCACCTACCTCATTCTTTTCTGAACTATTGACTCAAAAGTGAATTTGAACTTTTTCTCAATAACCTCTAAATTCATATAACCAAACATGCCATATTAGCAAAGCTACACCTTTTATTGGCACTGTTGCACTGTCTATAGTTTCCTGAACAACTTCCAACCCCCCCAATTCAGCCACACCCTTCTACTCTGCCTTTATTTCACAGAAACAAAAGGGTAACTGCTAGCTTTAACAGTTTATCAAGTCCTAGGTACAAGCTAAACAACTAACATAAACGTAGTTTGAGTCTAATGAAAAAATTGCAGATCTTCAAAACCTTTAATTTCTTTTTCCTTCCTTCCAAAGAAGTTGGGCAAAATTTTTCAGTTATTTGCTTCTGTATAATTATAATCCTCACATGATTTTTTGTATTAGAATGAAGTTTCACATCATCTGAGAGAAAAAGGGAAAATTTCCTCTCTGACAGCTACTTACAGAAGCTGCAAATCAGCTTTCTTAAATGGATGTCATATGGCAAATGCTAAAACTCATTGTGGGCTGACTATGCAATTTCATAAGCAAAGGCTGCTACTTCAGTCACTTCAACAACGACAATAATTTACATCTATATTGATGTAAGACACAAGGCCAGTAAGGTCCATCCACTGGGATCAGGACTGTACAAATATACAGAAAAGGAGAGTTTGCCTTGAAGAGAGAAATCTAAACAAACCATGGAATTTCCAGTGAAAAAATTACATGAATCTTCAGGTATGTGGTGATATAATAGTGAAGTAACCAATCAGAATAGTTTCTCAAGAAATAAGAGGCACAATCAACTAATATGCAATTTCTAATCACATTTTAAAAATCTCAATAAAGACCTAACACTAGAAGAGGTCTGCTGTACCATGTTATTAGTGTTTTTTTTAGTGACATCTTTTTCAAGAGATCAGAGAACTTCTGAAGCATCTGGAGGTGGCCCCCAAAAAAGGGATTGTTACAGCTGTTCTTACATGACTGCTCAGAACATGGTACAGCTGTTCTTACCTCACCACTCTTCCATCAGAGAGTAAAAGGGGAATATTGTATATCAGAAATGCTGGTACTGCTGCCAGCTTCTAGCAGTCATGGTTGCCTCCTGCGTTTAATCAAATGTTTTTTTAAATAGGTTGTGGGTTTGTTGTTTGGATTTTGGGGTTTGTTTTTTAAATATAAATATCTAAAAAACAATAGCAGTCTGCACCTAACAAAAGCAAACATTAGTTCTGGGCTGATTAGCATCTTATAATCTGTTTTTTATTATGCTCCACAAACACTTTCTAGAGCCAAAATACACATGCAAACTAGCCTTTGTCCTGTGGGGTGTTCTCAAAGGTCACAAATTTGGAATTTGAGTCAAAGCGGTTTCATCCTCAGAAAAAACTCAACCACAGATTCTACCTTTGTCTCTGTAGAAAATTTTCCTTCATAGAGAATTAAGGAGATTGGAAGCCCTCTCTCTGTCCAATTTAAGTATCTATGCACAGACATAAAAGGTAATTATTATACTAGAATTTTATCATTGCAATATAGGATTTTGGTCAACACAGATTGAGTCTGACAGCTCCTTAATGTGAAGTTAAAATTGCGCACGTGTTTGTCACACACATCAGCAAAGCAAAAAAACGAAATGACCCAGGAGTCCTTCAATACATCTGGGTGGGATGGACGACATCCAGTCTTTCAAAAAGCAGTTAAAAGAGGGCTTAAGACATCAGGACTGAAGGCTCCCGCCCCCCACCACAGGATGTGTGTTATTGGATTTTAAGTATGCTTTCCCTCTGGTGCTTTGGATTCTGACACCATATGCAAAGTGTCTTCATGAAGATATTTTTAAAATATCTTCATAAAAATAAGTGAAAGTCAGTCTGAGAGTGTGAAGAACCTAAATTGTATAGCTAATACTCATCACCACGTCCACTCTGTTTATTTCCACCTAATACTGCTTCTGAAACACACAAAAGCATAGTCCCATTAGAGTTTTTGAGATAAGCTTTCTCATCTAGCCATACGAGATGAACCAGGCTCTGCAGATCTGGCACACACACAGGAAGAAGTAGTAATGCATCCTTTTTCCCTGCTGTGTTCAGTTCAGAGCAGCCTGGACAATAAGCCCTGAGTATTTAAAATGCAAAGATATGCCTATGTTTCCCTAAGCACTTGTAAGAGTACAGTCAATGGTAACTGAGGTACAATCAGAATACAGGCTACGTGAAAAAAACAAAAACAAAAAATAGGTATGTATGTCTGGACAAGGACACATCTGTCACTGAACCGACTAGAAACTTAAGGAAGGCTTGAATATTGTTGCTTTGTTAGGAAGAATTAGGGAAGAATAAAAACCAATTTCATTTAGTAGGCAAATATATCAGCCTGGTGTTGGGGTTTGGGGGTGGGTGGGTGGTGGTGTGCCAAGTATCTTATTTACCTTGAGTAAAAACATGATTTTTCTGAATACAAGCATTTGCTTGAATTAATTATGGTAGCATATCACAGTAGGGAGAGTACCCAGAATAATTTGTTTGGATGAGTGGCTATATTAATAATTTCTATCCATATGTGTTAACTGGTTTTAAATAGACACACCCAAAATTATATCATAGATCCACAGAAAGTTGAAATTCTTCTATGCAAAAAGGGATGTGTGTTGATACAACAAATTTCCTTGCGGGAAAAGTATAATTAATAATTGCAACAGCTCTACTATAAAGTCTTATGGGAAAAATAAATGCTTTTGGTCAAAACAATAGTAGCTCAATACAAAAGACATGAAGTACAGAGAGAAGGAAGTAAATATTTCTTACTCTACAGGATCCCTAATTTTTCATCTCGTCTCAGACCACCCTACTACCTGGCAAGTCAGGAGACATGAAATAAATAGCCATGATGCTACAGTAGCTAAATACTTCCCTATTGGACAAAACAGTATCTGAATTTCCCAGTCGTTTGTAACTCTAACAACAACCCATTATAGCAGCGCTAATGAACTCAGTATCAGCTTCCATTCTTCCAAACAAACGCTTAACAAATCTACGGATATATCTAGAGCATGCAATGCCAACAACTTCCATGGCCAGATGGAAGGAAGACATACATACTCTATAGATACTTTCAACCAATGAAAACTACATTCTCTTCAATAAATTCTCCTCAGAAGAGGATATGATGCACAAATTCTTTGACTCAGATCTTTTACCAAAGAGTACACATGTATCTCGATGAATCATATTGTGATATCCAAGAATTGCCAGTCAGAAGGAAAAACACTACTGAATGCTAACCTCTAGTCACATTTCTCCAGTGCTCTAATCTCCATAAAATTAGATTTGATAAAAAAAGAGATCAATTTTATTTTTTTCTCATTTTTTTTATACATAGCTGAATTTGCAATGACCTCTACAGACTGCAGAAGTACACTCAATAAATGGTTTCTGTATTTACAACTTATTTTTCTGCATTTTTCTTATCTGGAAATATTACGGGTAAGCAAGAAAGACCGTCTGTCCTCCAGTTCTTAACCAAAACTGAATCTGAATGGCGAGTATTTAAAAATAACAGAAAATGGGTTATTTTGTATAATGCACCTGAAAAACTCAGTGATTGTGCAAGTCATTTAACAGCCTTCAATTCTCTGGAGAAATACAAGTGCAGCATCATTAGCTACTATTTGGTGAAGTCACTACATAAGAAGGGTGCCATTGGTAGGTTCTGCATCAACAGCCTTATGTTATGCCCTGTGCAGGACAAGAAAAAAAAAATCCCAGTTTTGGAGAAATAGAGACAAACAATGCAAAGAAATAAAGTAACTGCAAGTCTATGGTATTGGAAGAAATTATGTTTTCTCCTCATTCTTCACTTTTTATGGGGAAAACACACAATTTGGGGTAAATTTACTCTTCAAGCTAAATGGCTACGGGTTTGGAGGTTTTTTTTCTCCTGACCCAAATTTATATTTTGGAAATTGTCCCTTCTTTGGCTACATTATGTAGTTACTGTAGTAATGCTTAAGTTACTGTTTTATCCTAGAATCGCATTTCAGCCTTTTCAAGCCTTACAAGTCTCTAGTATGATAATCAAGAGTCAAGTTGTTCCTTATACAAATACAAACCTGAAGTAATTTCGGCTGAGTTTCTCCAGCTTTACTCCAATGGGAAATTACATTTTGACACCTGACCTTAAGTATTTTAGACACTGGTTTTGGCTATACCAGTTCATTTTAATCTGATTCCCCAAGACAAAAGCAGTGTCAATAACATGATCAGAGCTACAAAGTCATGTCAATATGCATTGTGCTGCATTATTGGATGATCTCAATAAAACCATTTATAAACTACATAGACAGGCAAGCAGCTGCATTTCTAATAACATATTCTATATTCAAAGACTAAGGTCTTACTGAACAACATATGCTTAATTTACTCCACAGGAAAAAAGGCCTTTTAGGGTACCTTGAAAACACACCGTTCTCTCCACTCCCACCTCCCCTTCATGCCTTTCTTTCACTCACTGCAAAATATTGAGCAATTAAGCAGGTTGCTATATTTGGTGTGTCTAAACTTCACAAGTTGATAGCATAATGATTTTAATAACTACTTAAAATGTAACATAGTGACAAGTTGACACTCGAGGTTTGCATCCTGCAATTTGATTTTTCCAGAATTCTTTTGTTATGCCTCAGGAATAGTAATACGATTAGGAATAATTTCTTGATAGCGCTTCTTACTTTTAACTTTTTTTCCCCCCCTTCTTTTTTTCCCCATTATAAACATTGCAAATCTGCTAAGTACAGAAGTTGACTCTTCTACAGAGACTCTTGGTATTTGCTTTATCAAAAGGAATGAACTAACATTACTAGAGGCATACAAATCACCAGGTAGTCATACCCTCTGTGAAAATATGACCAGTAATACAGGTTCAGAATAATGGTATTATAATATTTCAGCGCTATAATATCAATAAGGATCTCAAAAAGCACTTGCAGAATCATGAGCATCAGAGTCTGTCTCCATTCACAACAGTCAAGACCCACACCTTGGAAGGAAAAGAATTACCATATCCCTTTGCCCTCAGAAGAACATGAAGCAAAATTTTCTTCAGAGCTTTAGCTAACGTGAAAGCTGAAGTGTTCAGTAGACCCATATATAGAAACTGCACTCTGACTCACACGTAAGGCAGCCTCATTTCTTGGTCAGAAAAAAGGTAACATCACAGGAAAGATGTGAAATGGTGCTTAGCTGTATGGAATACTTCAAAGAAATACCCATCTCCTATCAGATGCTGTGTATTGCTACAGCCCTCAAATCCATATTTTGTATATTATTTTTCATTTTGATATTTTATACAGTACTTTTTCCAGTTCTTCTGCATTTTGATACCGCCTCATATTTTGAAACCAGCTCTCAAAATTCTGTACGTATACTGAAAATAACTTTAATTGGAAGTGCAGTCTTCAGAGAATTGGTATTTAGCACATTTCTGTCATCTGCAGTGAAGTTTACACTGTGTTTCACTGCTGCATTTTAGATAAGAATGAATGGATATGATAAATTCCATATTTTAAGAGTGCACGTAAAAACAGGGAATCACTAAACAATATTGCCAACGCAAACTTTACGTATCCATCTTTGACATGTTCCTGACTCTGAATAGTATTTTAAAAGTTCTTAAAGCCCACACTCTTTACCTTGGCTAAATCAAGTCAAAGGAAGTTGAGTACTTTGGAGTCACTGAGCACCATTTAATGAAATGTCTAGTTTTCTATGATTTTATATAATACATTTATGACTAAGAATACTCATCTATTCATCTATTTTTCAAGACAGATAAACCTTCATTGAATTTACAATGTCAAATTTCCTCACATACAAGACACTATAATTTCAAGATTGTATCATAAAAAAATGTAGCAAATTCTGAAGGAATACAAATGATATGCATTGAAAGCATCTTTCCATCACTCTGATTTTCATCATCCTTAATGAACTTAAAAATGGAGCTGAGCAATCCTCAGTGATGTATAAGTAGCAGCTTACAGAAAACATTTTAAGATCTTTAACTACACAATACGTATCAATGTTTTTCTGTATCCAACCTTTAAAAAAATTACATCTCTGGTAATGGCAAAAGTTTTCTGGAAGATACAGAAAAGAGAGAAAAATTACTTAGAAAGTAATTTTATGCTGTTTTCATGTTCAAATGATGATTAACCAGGGCTCTTTCATATGCAGTATATAATCTGAGAAATCAGTAAAACTCATATTCATTCAAATTACACTGGACAAAGCACAGTCTCCAAGAAGTAGCATTTGCTAGTTGCATATGATGACACAGCCCTCCAGTTTAAATTATCTGCTTTCTCACATATTTTTTACATCTTCAAATATTCTTAATGGTATTTCATTGCTGTATTGAAAACAATCAGTCAGGCATTAATTATTGCCTTTAAACTGTGTTGTAATGAACAGCTATGGAAAACACTTAAATGGTTCTCTGCTTTGAGAAAAAACTTATTATTTTTTAAGACATGGTGGGATTTCAGTTGCCTAAGCCTAGAGATGAGTTGGTACTTTTAATTCGCTAGAGCGCCTATGACATGACAGGACCTACAATACACCCGCACATTTCTGGAGCAGTAGCTGCTGGCCAGACAACATATTTGAGAGCACTGAATACATTAGATTTTCTATTTATAGACAGCTAAATCCACCCACGTTTTTAATTTTCACTTTGGAAGTCAGTTAAAAATATTTCTGGCAACCCACAAAGCTCCTCTTGACCTACCAACACTAAAAAATTGGAAGACAACATTTGTCTCAAAAAAAGAATTGTAGCACAATGTCCTGAAACCCTTTGCAACGAGGATTATTCTCTTGTAACAGCCTGCTGAGCCGAAATGAATTTTTCCTGAGACTCTAGTAAAGCCTCTGACTAGAAGATGCCTAGCCTTGCCAGGGGAAAAGGTTTGATACCTTATTTTAAATTTTGCTTGAACAAACTCCCCACTTACCTTTTGCATTAAATATATTAATGCCCATATACAGCAAATATTTGCAGGTGAGCCTTCCAGAGATCTTCTGTCTTTTAGTTTGTATAATATTGATCTTGGGTTATAAATGCAATAATAATCACCTCCAATAACATATTTTTAACACATTAAGTCTCAAGTATAAGCTCACACCCCGCTTTTTTATCTCAGAACTGCAAATCTTGGCAGTTGAATGAATTTAGGCTTTTTGCAGTAGTGTTTGCTTAAAAATGCATACTACTTCATGTTTAAAACAAGAGTTATACAACACTTAGATTGCTCAATAGTTTTGCTCTGCAAAGACTTGACTGACACAAACTTCCCTCTCACGCCAATGCCCTGTTCCTCAAGGAGAAAGCAGGTGCTCATCACAATTGCATGGAAGAATACCCTTTCCACCTATCCTTTTGCACTCCAGAATGTGAAGGTCAGCTAATATCCACATTCCAAATCCCCATTTTTTGTCTCAATAGCAATTTTCAACTACTTCCTATTTGGCTGGTTTCAGGCTAAAATTATCAGATCAAATAAAATTTTCTGTTAGCATAAATAATTCAGTTAAACACTTAACATTAATTTCTCTCCTACTGTAGAAGTGCCATAAGGAAGAACTGCAGTGCACTGAAATGCTAAATTCAATCTATATCCATGCACTTCAATGATATCTACTCTATTATCCATATATTTAGTAAAAGCTAACTGATCTCTCTGTTCCTTAAAATGCTGTCACCCCCACTCCCCCAAATGAATAGTGCAGGTCTCCTATAAAAGTACAGGTTTATATAAAAAAAGCCTGCCTGTATCAGAAAGAATTGAGGCTTTCGATACAAGTCTGAATGGTAGTTCAGTCAAGAGTAGCGTTTATGTGCTTCGTTAGACAGTGAAGACTAAATAGGAAACAATTATGTAATGTTGTAATCTTAGAAATCACTGAGATTGGACAGTTTGTCTTATAAAAAAGTACAATATATAAAACCTTTCAATTTCAAACACATGAAAAGTAGACGTCAAGGTATTTAAATGTATGGTTCTCCAACTGAAAACCAAAGACCTTTATTTCCATCCTCGACCAGGAACACACTTGTGTATCTATTGATGTTCAAACAACACCTGCAACTGCAACATAGCCTAACTGTAGGTCTGCTATAGATAACAGATAAAGTAGCCATCCTCTCCTGTAATGCTCAAAAACATTAAGATGGAACAAAAGCGGAAGAGATACATAGTGGAACATTCAACACACACAGTTAAAAGCAGTATTTAGCAGTGCAAAGAAGATACAAAGCCTTGCAATCAATGTAAAATGTTACAGGCATCCAGAGTACAAATTAGAGCTCAGAAACGATACAATGGCTGAATTTCATCTAGGTAATCTAGGTGCAGCACTCGGAATTAACTGCAACCTATTCAGACTCACATCGTTCTATTTAATAGCAAGAGATTGTGGCTATGGCAGACCTACAGATCAGCACTAGACTGCTAACGATTGCAAGATCCCTGGGACTGATTCCTGCAAACTGCTGGGCGCCAATCTAGTGAGATTATTCATGGGGGTAACACCCTCTACCCATTTGCAAGATCAGATCCATAGAGGCAAAGAATAGTCTGTGTCT
Source organism: Haliaeetus albicilla (assembly GCF_947461875.1). Lineage (NCBI taxonomy): Eukaryota > Metazoa > Chordata > Aves > Accipitriformes > Accipitridae > Haliaeetus > Haliaeetus albicilla. The sequence goes on from NC_091486.1 coordinate 37,958,128, forward strand.
AAAAAGAAATGTAATAACAATGCAATTTAAAATACTCCAGGCTGCAGGTCTAGTTATTCTTTCAAAAGGTTACTGTATTGGTTTTATGTAGCAAGGTTTTGGTAGCGGGGGGGTTACAGGGGTGGCTCCTGTAAGAAGCTGCTGGAAGCTTCCCCTGTGTTCGAGAGAGAGCGAGCCCGTATCAGCCGGCTCCAAGACGGACCCGCCGCCGGCCAAGGCCGAGCCAATCAGTGATAGTGGTAACACCTCTGTGATAACATTTTTAAAAAGGAAAAAAAGTTGGGACAGAGAAAACAGCCGCCAGAGAGAGGAGTGAGAACATGTAAGAGAAACAACCCTGCGGACACCAAGGTCAGTGAAGAAGGAGGGGGAGGAGATGCTCCAGGCGCCGGAGCGAAGATTCCCCTGCAGCCCATGGTGAAGACCATGGTGAGGCAGGCTGTCCCCCTCCAGTCCAGGGAGGTCCACGGTGGAGCAGATATCCACCTGCAGCCTGTGGAGGACCCCACGCCGGAGCAGGCGGGTTCCCGAAGGAAGCTGTGACCCCGTGGGAACCCCGCGCTGGAGCAAGCTCCTGGCAGGACCTGCGGATCTGTGGAGAGAGGAGCCCACAGAGCAGGTTTTCTGGCAGGACTTGTGACCCCGTGGGGGACCCATGCTGGAGCAGTGTGCTCCTGAAGGACTGCACACCATGGAAAGGACCCATGCTGGAGAAGTTCGTGAAGAACTGTAGCCCATGGGAATGGCCCACATTGGAGAAAGTTCATGGAGGACTGTCTCCCGTGGGTGGGACCCCACGCTGGAGCAGGGGAAGAGTGTGATGAGCCCTCGCCCTGAGGAGGTGAAGCGGCAGAAAATAACGTGTGATGACCGTAAACCCCATCCCTGTCCCCCTTGTGCCGCTGGGGGGGGCTTGGTGGAGAAATCTGGGAGTGAAGTTGTGCCCAGGAAGAAGGGAGGGGTGGAGGGAAGGTGTTCTGAGATTTCGTTTTATTTCTCATTTACCTTACTCTGGCTGATTAGTAATAAATTGAGCTAATTTTCCCTAAGCTGAGTCTGTTTTGCCCGTGACAGTAATTAGTGAATGATCTCTCCTGTCCTTATCTCGACCCGCAAGCTTTTTTGTTATATTTTTCTCTCCCCTGTCCAGCTGAGGATGGGGGAGTGATAGAACGGCTTTGGTGGGCACCTGGCGTCCAGCCAGGGTCAACCCATCACAGTTACAAAAAGAAATATATTTTGCCTTGCATAGCAGCTAGCATGCAGTTCATCTTCTCACAGCTATGGACGAACACATTCAGCATATCTGGTTGCCACTGTCTATCAAATCAGCAAAAAAAAGTCTCTGTCTAAGAAAAAGAAATTACCATACAGAAGAAAGAAATCATTACAAGTAAAAGGTCCACAAATTAATTTGCTTCCATCAATAGAATCACAGAATCATTTAGGTTGGAAAAGACCTTCAAGATCATCAAGTCCAACCATCATCCATGCCCACTAAACCATGTTATGGAGTACCCCATCTACATGCTTTTTGAATACCTCCAGCGATGGTGACTCAACCACTTCCCTCGGCAGCTTATTCTAATGTCTGACAACCCTTTCAGTAAAGAAATTTTTCCTAATATCCAATCTAAATCTCTCTTGCCACAGCTTGAGGCCATTTCCTCTCGTCCTATCTCCGGCCACCTGACAGAAGAGACCAACACCCACCTCACTACAACCCCCTTTCAGGTAGTTGTAGAGAGCGATAAGGTCTCCCCTCAGCCTCCTTTTCTCCAGGCTAAACAAGCCCAGTTCCCTCAGCCGCTCCTCATAAGACTTGTGCTCCAGGCCCCTCACCAACTTGGTTGCCCTTCTCTGAACACGCTCCAGCACCTCAATGTCTTTCCTGCAGTGAGGGGCCCAAAACTGAACACGGTACTTGAGGTGCGGCCTCACCAGTGCCGAGTACAGGGGAACAATCACCTCCCTGCTCCTGCTGGCCACACTATTTCTGATACAGGCCAGGATGCCATTGGCCTTCTTGGCCACCTAGGCACACTGCCGGCTCATATCCAGCCGGCTGTCAACCAGCACCCCCAGGTCTTTCTCTGCTGGGCAGCTTTCCAGCCACTCTTCCCCAAGCCTGTAGTGCTGCATGGGGTTGCCGTGACCAAAGTGCAGGACCCGGCACTTGGCCTTGTTGAACTTCATATGACTGGCCTCAGTCCATCGATCCAGCCTGTCCAGATCTCTCTGTAGAGCCTCCCTACCCTCAAGCAGATCAACCCTGCCTCCCAACTTGGTGTCATCCGCAAACTTGCTGAGGGTGCACTCAATCCCCTCGTCCAAATCATTGATAAAGATATTAAACAGAACAGGGCCCAACACCGAACCCTGGGGAACACCACTTGTGACCCACCGCCAACTGGATTTCACCCCATTCACCACAACTCTCTGGGTTCACCCATCCAGCCAGTTTTTCACCCAGTGAAGAGTACGCTTGTCTAAGCCATGAGACGCCAGCTTCTCAAGGAGTATGCTGTGAGAGACAGTGTCAAAGGCCTTGCTGAAGTCAAGGAAGATAATAACATCCACAGCCTTTCCCTCATCCACTAGGCGGGTCACCTGGTCATAGAAGGAGATCAGGTTGGTCAAGCAGGACCTGCCTTTTGTAAACCCATGCTGACTGGGCCTGATCCCGTTTGCCCTGCACGTGCCACGTGAGCGCTCTCAAGACGAAATAAAACCTTGCTTATCTGAGTGCAGCGCAAGGAAATGGCTGTGATTCATGGAGCTTCAGCTGCTTGGAGACTACAGAGCTAAAAAAATTTATTTTTATATATATATAAAAAATAATTAACAAGAAGCAAAGGTTGCACCCTTTTCATATGCACTCATTTTCACCTGTGTGTTGACAAGTCTCCAAACTACACCACAACATACAACTCCAGAGCAGTGTGACAGAAAGCTTTTTGGTTTTACTACCTTAGCACAGACTAATAAGAAGGTAGGAAAACACTATGCGTTGCAACATTTCTTCTTCTGCAGTTACATCTTTAATTTCAAGGATTTAGATTTATGCAGTAATTAAAAAAAGCCATCATCACCAAAGACTGGGCCCTTCCCCCAAGCCTGGATTACTTAAAATATGCAAGGAAGGAAATTGTGTTTGCTTTGCTGTGGAAAGCCGATTAATTTGTTAAGAATTGAGGCCTTAAAACTCAATCTCACAAAGAAACTGTATGGATAAAAAGAGGAGTACTTACACAGTTTCTTAAATACTTTAATTATAATGCTATGCCAAGCAACTAAAGACACTGCATCTAGATGACAATTTCAAATTATGACTCTTTTAAGGTGAGAGTTACATCAAGGGCTTAACTAAACTTTGAAGGAAAATTCCAAGATTTTTATTTAGCCTAGATTACACTGTGTGTAAGCTTCACAGAAAAAAAACAGGGTTTTTTTGTTATAACAACTTTGCCCTTCTAGCTTGTAACACATTTTCATTAGATGCTTCCTTTTAATAAAGCAACAATATCCCCATAACAAACATGAAGGAGTTATTCAATGTCCAACTCTTGTCCAACTCTTATATTTCACTGAAACACACCCAGATTTATTGCTGGATCCTAGTGTTACTTACAGACACAAAAAGGTATGCAAATTGAAACTAACAAAACTAGCATATGATTCAGGATAAACATTAAAAAATTGATTTACGTTCTAAAGGTAGTTTGACAATGACATTTTCTACCTTCAGAAAAACTTTCTGTGAGGTAGCACGAGTAGCTGATATTTTAGGAAAAACAAGTGGAAGAAATTTCTTCCACAGATGAGAAATTAAAGACAGCATTCCCTTCCTCTCACTGGCTACAATAGTCGACTTCGCCTATGCATAATACTCTGTGTGTGCAGGCACAAATCAAACCTGTTCAGCTCCTAAGCACTAGGATAACATATAATGGCAAGTGTAGCATCAGCCAAATAAAGTCTGATTGCCAGGAAATGGTGGAGAGAAAATACATCATTTGTCATATGTCACTTCCCTTAGAAGTTTTTAACAGGCTTGCATATAAAGTATGTATTTATATACAGTCATATTTAAACTATTTTACACAAGGCACTTGCAGACAAGATTAACCTAAGCCGACAGCTAGGCTTTATATGTTTAGGCACTCCGTAGGAGGAAAAGACTATTCACAGAACAAATGCAGCCTCTTATTTCATATCTTTGAAATGGCAGTTACCTCCCAAGACAAAAGCTTCCTCAGTAAAACAATACTACTGTGGTAGTTTGCTTTATGTATATGAATTTGGGTTAGAGACTGGAGAGTTTCTACTTTAAAAGCTACAGACAATAGAGTTGGGGAACAGAAAAAAAAATTAACACCACTCAGATCCTTTTTCTTCCCTTTGTAGAGCAGGAAACTCACAGCAACACCCCCAAAAACTCTCCAGGAAGCCCTTTCTTGCCTCCAGCTGTGCGAGAGTGGAGGGAAAAACCAGACTGGATGGGACGGAGAATTCAGTCCTGTGCTACGTTAAAACCAAAGCGATCCATACAGCAACAAAACAAGAGCTACTAAGGTGGCAAATACCAGTTTGGTTTCAAAATTCTTAGGCGCAATAAAATAGAAGAGGAAAGAACAAATTAGCAGGCAAAAAGGAATTACAGAGAAGAGGTGGAATAACTAACAGCAGGAGCATGGCAAAACAGAGGATGCCATGGTCCAAAAGAAAGCAGAGGCAGCACAGTAATCTTTCTGCTCAGCATGGAAATAGCAAAGGGATTCTCAGGATAAGGACCCCTGGACATTCAATGTATACCAATAATAGCCACAATGCAACATCCTGTATTCTGCATTGGGGTTCCTACACTGTATTTTTTAAAGTGTTCTTCCTCCTTCTCTCATATAAAAGTTGAAAGAACAAAGGCCCTCAATCCTCTACAAATAGAAAATGAAGGCATCTTTTCTGTTAACTTCATTCTGTTCCGATTAGTCTCACAAATTGACCTGGCTCCCCTATTTTTCTTCCTAACAATATTAATATAGAGAAACCTAGGAAGCTTTCCTGAGCTGAGTTAATGCCTGGGGAATTAGTATATTTAATATGAACAGTTCAGTGAGTTTAGCAAGTCTCTAGATAATTGCCTTCAGCAACACTTCTAACTCTTCTCTACCTAGTCTCTAACATTAAGAGCATAATTCTGTATTTTGATTTCTAAAACAGTATGTTCCTTTATTCCCACAGTTTCCAGACACACATACACAATCACTATACTCTACTGAAACAGATCCCCAAATTATAATGCTCGGTTTGTCTTTTTTAAAAAAAAATCCAGTCAGCTATTAAAAATGTATTAAAATAAAAGAGAGAAGAAAAAGGTTACATCTCCAAACTTTGAGAACTGCATTTTTAATATATCTGAGTACGTTATTCACTTTACGAACACATGCAATATCCTTTGCTGTCTGTTGCACTTACATGTACTGAACCTCATCATTTAGCATGATTAGCTGATTATAACCATTGATAAATCAACTTAGAACATTACATTGTTTTGACAGAAGCAGATGCCTTTCTTTGCATGAACATCCCAAAACTTCTGATGTGTTTATTTTTGAAAACACTTTTCTGAAACAGTGTAGGCTATTTTAAACCATATTGTCTTGTAGAATATCTCCCTATTTGGCTGCCAAATTTTCTGTAAGTGAAACTCAGAAAGATATCGCTATATTACATTTAGGATTGCACCTTAGAAATATCTGAGTTTGATCAGATTAACATGGTACTACAATTATATAAAACTTGGAATTTTTAAACTGTCTTTATTTATTTGGAGCTGTGTTCCCAAATTCTGTTTCATGACTGAGGTTTTAGTAGGCATTCTAAAAGCTGCACACGTATTATATCTAGTTTATACGTCAATAATGTATATTAGCATTGAGAAGTAGTTTCTACAAACTGCAAAGTTAAATGCAAGTATCCAATTTTTCTTGGTTGTAATTGCAAATTGTGTGGGTTTTATACACTTTTTGAAAAACCTTTACTTATCTCCCAAATAAAGGGAATGAAGAATAATCACATCAGGACAGACCAAAGATACCTCTAATTTAATATCTCATCACCAATACTACCAGGTATTTCAAGGTCATTAAAACCATTTCATGAAAGACGTTGGAAAAATAACCATTTCCTAACAAAATTTCTTTTTCCTCCTACTTCCTCTTTTTTTTGTAAATTTATTTAAAGAATGAGGGATTTTTACTCCCTCCCATTTTCACATTTCATCTCCTGTAATTGCAGATCTAAAGAAAGAGATGCTCTGATCTTTCTTTAATCATGCCCTTGGCTTCAGTGGTATTCTGTCATACTGAATTACCCATGACTTCAAGCTCCTTCTCTCAGTTTTAGATGTCATGTCCTTCAGTTTCAATGACTGTCTGTTCATTGCTGGATCCAAACAATTTTAAAACAGCCTTAATTGATGTAACTTGGGGCACGGAAAGAGTAGGAGCCCTCATTTTTTATGGGGAAGGGAACAGACTCTTTTGTCCCATCTGTGTTTTTATAAAAACCACACAAAAGCCTTTTCACATCTAAAATTACTTTCAGACTTTTCTCACCTTGCACAGGTTTTTTTATGGACTCAAAAACTGTTAGAGAAAGCCTTTTAGAGAAACCAGAACTAAAAACATAATTAATATATCAACATAAATGAGCAATGGTATCAAACAGTACACACTTTTAAAGGTGGTACTGGAGTTTCTACAGCAGTTCCTGCAGTATTGTAAATTCTAAAATTGGCAGAATTTTAAAATCCAGTGTACTTCTGTTCATCTTAACCAGAGAATTACCATGTTTTCAATAAAAGCCTATCACCTTTTTGCATTTCCTTTGCTTATTTGTTCTCAGAAAGAAATTCATGAAGTTACAAAAATGTTTTCAACATCATGAACCTCCTCAAGGATATCTAGATCTTTTCCACCCATGGCTTCTTTGCCCTGGATGGATTTTACTATGTAGTTTTTATTTACTTAGCCCTAAAAATCTGCTTGTCAATATATTAGTATAAATTAAAAGACCAAAAAAAAAACCCCACCAAAAAACAAAAAAAACCCAAAAACCCCTAAAAGACGCACAAAGCAAAATCAATTATTCAAAATTAATTATTCAAGCAGCTACAATGTGTTTAGATAAGCCCTATTTACAGCTCATTAAGACCTGAACCAACTTCAAATATTCTTCTTGTGTTTTCCATTTTTGCATAAAGCATTAATAAAACCTGAACGAGATCATAATGAGAAATGAACTTTCCAAAGTGGTTTTTAGGTGATTTTTCTAATGGAGAACATCACCTCAGTCATATAAAAGTTCTCCAGTGGAATAAAGTTGGACTTCCCATAAAAACTTGTGGGCAATACAAATGTATGAAAGTTTCTTGCAACATTGCTTAGCAAGCTCTTCATCAATTGCAGCTGACAGAAATTTGGAAGTTTTGCTTCTCTTCTATCCTATTCTCTGCTATTCTCTCTCATCAAAATCTGAATTCTCTTAAGAACAGAAATTAATGTTTCCAGGAAGCTCTAACAACCAAGCAGTATACAAGAAAAAACTCGATCTACTTTTAATTAATCAATCCTTACAAAGCAAACCCAACAATTTACATAAGAAGAAGAGATTAAGAAAATTGTAGTAGAACTCAGTAAAAAGGGTTATTAAATTTTACTTCCACATACGCTAACTAAAAATGTTATCTTTTAGCCTTTGTACAATTTTTTCTGATAGTAGAGACTGCAAGAAGAAAATTACTTCATCATGCTGCTAAAAACCCAACCAACCAAAAAAACCCAACCAACCTACAAAGTTCCCATTTCTGAGAAGTATGATGTACCCCTTCACCGTGCTAGGTGCTGTACATGTACGTTAACCAGCATACCCAAAGAAATCAACAAAAGGAAACAGCTAGTCAATCAAGCAAAGAGAAACATAGGATGAGGAAAGAATAAAAAGATGATTTTGTTTCCATCTACAATCCTTACACCCCTTCAATCTTCACCTATCACACTTCTCATCCTTAGCTATCTACACCCTTCTTTCTACCTGTAGTCTTGATACCAGACATTGCTCACAGTTCACCATCTGAACCAGAATTATTTTTACCAGTAATTGATCATCTTCATTACTTTTAGAAGAACACTGGGATATATCATGCCCTAGGGAGCCAGGGCTGTGTAGCAAGTAAGTACGGTCTCCAGCTCAGTAGCAAATAAACCAGTGTCTGTTTTCAAGTTACATCATTCTCCGTTGTAAGCAGTAAAAAAAAAAAAATTAAAAAAAAAAAAATTATGCTGTTAACCATAAAGTTCTGAACTTACTTATTTTCCTTCTACACTGCAAAATAATCACCTAGGTTTTTCCAACTTTTCATCAATACTTTGTACCAAGTCAGTGCCCTACAGAACTTCATTACATAAGCTAAATTTGTAATATCATAACAATGATACCAAGCTAATTTGACAAGGTCTGTTTTCCATAAACCCATGCTGATTAGCAATAATTATATTACCCTTGTTTAATTCTTTATTAATTGAGTCCTTTAGAAACCATTCCATTATTTTACCCGAGATCAATGTCAGGCTGACAGACTTATAATTATCCGGGTTGTCCCATTTAGCCTTTTACTGGCACAACATTAGATTTCTTCCCGCCGTCTGGAACTTCCTCAATATTCTATGACTTACTAAAAATCAACAGTAATGACTCAGAGAATGACTCAAGCAGATTTTTCAAAACTCTCAGAGACTTTTAATTCAAACCTGTTGATTACTAAATGCCCAGCATTACTATCCATTATTAAGCATCCTTAGTTAATGTTGTACTGAAACTTTGTCGTGCTCTTCTGCTATCTTTTCCAAATGCAGAACATCAATACTTACCCAGAATTTCTGACATTTCTACTTTATCATTTCAAAATCTTCTATTTTTCATTTCTATGGCATTATTTAAAACCTTCCCATTTTCATTACTAATGAATTAATCATACTTTAAGATTATGTTTACTTATTTTTATATATTATTTTTCCATGTAATATTCCAGTACAATTAAAAAAAGAATATTTTACAATGTTGATTCTACCCCACCAACGATTTATTTAGGGGTATATTTATATACATATGCAATATATGTGCTAATACATATATATGTGTATTATATATACCTATGTGTGTGTATATATATATACACACACATTCTTCACTAGCTTTCTACAATTTCTAGATTCTGATTCGCAATCATTAACATCAACTTCCCGTTCGCTTTTCTTGGTTGATTTATTTTAGCCACTTTCCCTTGCCCTCAGTGAGTTCTCTTTTTAAACAGAACTGTCACAATTACTCTCAAAAGCTGGCCTTTTCAGTGCAACCAAGCACGCATACATATATATGCATACACACACACACACACACACAGATTTTCTGAAGTCATCCTGCAGCTCAGAATTTAGCTAACTCATGTTCTTTTATACTCTGGTTAATTACTCCCTTTGGTACTTAAGCCATTACTAATTTTGTCTTCATCTGTGAAGATGATGCCTAATATAGAATTCTCTCAAAATCAGATTTTGTAGAAGGAAATTTATCATCTACATTTATGTACATTAGATATATATTCTTAAAAAGAAAGTCAAACAGTACTGTTAGAAGGCAGTGTGACTCCAGTAACATCATACAAATTGAAGCCTCCCACAATAGTGATTTTTCATTCCTACACATTACAGGAGGCTTTTAAGGAGCTGGTTACATTGCGCTCTGCTGGTGGCCTACTGCACATGGTGAATTAGATCCTCATTTTGCAAATTACATATTAGAAAGTGGAGCTGTGAGTTATTCTAGAGAATTACTTCATAAATTATATGAACACAGAAAAACTCCACCTATTTGAACCACCACTTCTCCTCCTTTTCCCTCTCAGTGCTATTTAAGTATGTTTTCAGCCTTTCCATCATTTGAATTTTCCCATTAGGCTACATTATTTGCAACCTGTTCAAATTTATTATAAATGAGGCATTTCATTACTTTTTATTTATTGCAGGCACTTAACATTTGCACACAAGCAAAGCATTGCTTCTTTTCATCTTCTTTGATGTATTGATTAATGTTGTTTTCCAGTATCTTGATTTTGTGCTAAATTAATGGGTTTTCTCCCTTTGCATCCATTCTTCTCACTGCGCCCTTGGCCACGTTCTCCCTTCTAAAAGACCAGCTCCTCTTATAATAACATGCAGTAAACCTCCTTCCACCGGAGACCAGCCCTACAACACATCTCAAATACCGTATCTTAAAATATTGTCCTGGATTACAGTTCATGTCAAGAACCTCTCTTTACCCATCGGACAAAAGGTCAGTTGGGTCCTACTTTCCTTTGCCCTTTTTCCAGTTCTATTGTGGATTTGCTTAAGTGAATAATTTGCCAATATAGCAGGATAAAGAGAGAACAACCTTGGTATCCTAAAAGCCCAGGGAAGACAGAAGTTTAGGAAAGGATCAATTAACAGTTTTGAATTTGACTAACCAAGCAAGATAGATGAGGAGGACAAAGCAGATAAACAAATCGCTAAAAGCAGATCATTAAAAATTTCGATAACACAGTATAGAGAAGGACCAGATGATGTTAAACATGCAAGAAAAACGTCACAGGTGAAAAAATCTAAAGATCAGTTAAGTCATATGTGAAGCAGTTCATGGATATGAAATAGAGGGAGAAATTGAAGTTTGATGGAAAAGAGATGTATTATACTTTTTAAATTTTTTTTGAAGATTATGAGGTAGTTGCTTGTAATTTCTTTTATGGAAAAAAAAGTGAAAAGCTAGTGAATGGCTAAGTACATGTGTGAGACTGGAAGGTGGTGAAGGGGGACAAGGTAATAGTTTGGGCAAACAAAAAGATTAAATAAATTCAGAAGGAACATTAATTAATCTTTGCCTACGCCTGCATTAGTAATCATGTGGTGCAACAGGAGCAGATTTCAGGAGGCCTTCTTTTGGGTTAAAAGTAGTCTTCTCCCACCACTAAAGGCTGCATGGTCCATCGGAGCAGACTACGATGCACCCAAAGGGAGGTCACTTGAAAACTGCTCTATAACATGAATGAATGCATGGCAAGCAAAGATGACCCAGAGACCGAATTCAAAACTGCACCCCTGATCCACGCTAAAATGCTCCATCATGCTGATCAAGCTAAAAGCTCAATACGCCCTGTGGCACGCTGCCAAAATATTCCAAACCTTTTGTGGATGGAAGTGTTTAACGCCATGACAACGTTAGCTTAAATCAATTTGTACTTCATAGATATTAATTGTATGAAGTCTTTAAAAAAAACAATTTGCATTCAAAGGGATGCTGACATTTTCAGTCCACTCCTAAGTCTTCTGTTTTGACAGCGCAGTCAAGTGAACGACTGGTATTTGTAAGCAGGATACGAATGCCACAAAAAAGTTACAGTGCCAGAAGTTGCATCAGTTGCACAACACAAATTAAGATGGATAAAGCCACAACAGCTCCTAGTATACAGTGCTCCTAATGAATACCTGAAATGCTTCCCTATACTACCTTCCCCATCAGCAGAGAGATACCTTAAGGGTATCCATCCCATCTATTTCAAAGAGTGCTTCTTTAAGACTAGAAAAATACATATTGATTGGAAAAGAAATAGCTTAATTTTTCTTTTGTACCTTTACAAAATAAAGTTTCTGATGTATGCAGAGATCAACGCATGAAGACAGTTTCTCCACAAATTCCAGACGCTATTACGTGATTGTTAAGCAAAAACATTGCTTATTAAGAAGCACTACTGAATACTGTTCAGCACATTAGCTGCTCCTGCTAAGATTCTGTACTTCTCACCAACTGCATCAATTTGAACACTGCATCTTTTCATGGAACATTACACCTTTTGTATTTGATATTGCCAGATAGATTCCATCTCATGACATTTTAAAAAAGCAAATGCCTTTTACACATTTCTTTACTTTTTTCCTTGTTACTTTGATCTTTTTCATAATTTTCTACAGATCCATCAAGAACTGTGATAGAGCCACATAGGATTTTAGTATTTCTTCGATCATGCTAAATCAGTGTTGTATAAATACAGTTATCACAATACCATGAAAGCAACAACCACCATTCTTGCTTTTCCATACAAAGCACTTAGGATATCTGTAGAATACAGGTAAAGCACACCACACGTTAAGGTGGTGCAGGAAACTTCAGCCATAGACAGAGTTGTATTAAAGGACCAATCCCATTGATAACAAAAGCATGAGAAAGATTACAAAACCGGCCCCAAACACAGCCTGCATTAAGTGAATTAAAATGCACTCTTGGGGACTTGAGAAACTCATTGTGATATAGTATCACAGGTGGCTTTATGCCATGAGTTTCATATTTTCCCTGGAAACAAAAAACATAATTCCTACATGTGAATTATTCTATTTTGATATTAATAGATGAGTTCTGACCCCCAGCAGAAAAAGTGATTTGGACATTAGTATACAGGTACTACTCTTCTCTCTTGTTACCAGTGTAGCCGCTTCAAGCTTTCTCCACGTATTCAAAAGTCCTGGGTAAGCATTTTGATACCACAGAAGTCCATGTTGTATGAGGATAACAAGGCACACGCTTGGAAAAAACAATGCTATCTCATTAGACCACAGATAACCACAGATAAACCAATTCGCACACTTCAGAGAAAAGCTATGACACACCGTGTATTATCGCATATCCAATCATGATGTTGCCAAACCACTTTAAATTTAGAATATAGCCAGCATAATTTATTCAGATAAAACCTAAGACAGGAAAAGTGTATTATAAAAATAGTACTCCTGGGAAATTAGGGATTTTATTATTAACATAAAGAGAGAGTTAGCCTTCAAGGTGCTGCAAAAATTCTTTTTCTTCTTAAATTGCTTTGCTGAGTGGTATCTAAGCATGCGCTTTGCTTTTCAATAGTCATTTTCTTAAATGCAGAATATCAGGCTTACTTTATAGTTTATTTGAGAAACTGATCTTTAAAAAAAACAAAAAAAATCCACCCCAATTCTGGATGGCAGATTGTACATACACCAAGAGGAAAAAAACCACTAATTCATACACAGGCAAGATTTTCATTACAGACACTGCATAAATGCGCTTGCTTATCTCTTCCCTGTAAATAAACAGGCTACGAAACCCAATCATTATTTAACTGCAAAAAGTCTATTTGGCTTCTGGGCTATATAGATGTATTTCAAATGTTTCTGTCTGTTCTCACTCAATACATTCTGTACATACCTTAAATTCTGCTATTTTCACATAAATGTTATGTTACCTAAAAATTATTATTTATTGTGAATGTTCTTATTCTTGCTTTTTCAACTGCAAAATACTTATAGGTCTTTATTCCCCGCTATTGAGAAAGTCTGTACAAACATAAAAGCCGCACACATGCCTTGTTCACTTCCACTTTAAACTGACACTTTTACCCATGTAAACACCACCTTATTCAGCAGAGGTAGAATGGGAACTACTCAGTCAAAATAAAGAAAATCCAACCTTAACAGTTTTCCTGGATAAAAATGTCTACGACTATGTATACATTACAAGATATGGAACAAGGCTTTAAGATACACAAATCCTGTATACCTGTGCTGTAGTCACTCCAACTGTAATTAGGGAGTAATTGTTTTAAAAACACTAATGACATGGCAGGGATGAACAGGAAGCAGTTACTCGTTATTCTAACAGAGGACTCAGTCATCAGTAAATGACATTAGCATTAGACTGGCTTAAGACCCCAAAAAAGGGAGGTAGTTCACCACACAAGGTGTAGTTAAACCATGAACTTCCTGATACAGGATGTTGTAGATGCTAAAAATTATGTAGGGCAGACTAGAAAAATTACTCTAAGGAGTCTGCTAGGGTTTAAAAATTGGCATGAACCATGCCTGGCTTTGGGAAGCAACCAAGCTGCAAAGGATTAGGGGTCAGACTTCAGAAATTGACCTTAGTCACTGCCAGAGAGAGAATACTGTGCTGTGGTATGACCCAGTGCAGTCTTCCCAGGTTTTCGGTGTTCATCCATCTTATAAAGCATTTGAGAAAGTTTAAATCAAAACAGTTATGTATGCACAAAGTGCTATTAGTATTATTATTACTACCCATAAACAATGAATAACAACACCACATCACAGTTTTTTCTGATGATGTGTCAAAGACGTATCTTGCTCTGTAACAAAGGTGCAGAGCTCTCCCTCTTTTCTGATACCAGTGTAGCACCCACCAGCTGGGACTTAGAAAGAAATACGACAGTAACTGACCTCCTAAGGCACACAAAATCTTTCTCACTTCAGTCCAAACAGACATGAGCCTTCATAAACTTCCACAAACATAACTGACAAATTGCAACACTGGTCAGGAAAAAAAAAAATCTAACAATTTCTCGTTTATTTGGACTTTTGGAACCAACTATTATTATTAATAAATTAATAAAATCTGAATTTCAGCTAAAGGCCACACTGAGACTGATTATTCAAAGCCAGAAACCAGGACGAAAATGAGTTAATGTGCACTTGAGCATTCACAGATTTGCACTATACGATACACCATATATCATATGCTCTACTTTGAATAAAACTGATACAACATTACAGTTGCTTTTAAAAATAAATTAAAAAAAAGTCAAAGTCAAAAAATAATTCACTTTTGGTAAGCACAATTTTACGTGTTCACACTAAAAACATTATTCTTCTGTACTTTAAGTATACTTCACTCTTCTAATGATTTATTTTAGAAATTGATTTTTAATCAAGCTGTTTCTTCCACATCAGTAGTGAACTTCACCTTTAGAGAGTGCTGTTACTTAAACCTCTCCTCCTTCATTGCTCACATGCAAAAATTCTAACAGGATTTAGTTAATACACTTCCAAGTACCTGCTACGTGGTCTGACTGAATACAGTTCAGTGTGGAAAGAAAGAGTGACAGTCACCAGGGAAGATGACAAACCTCCTAAGAAACCCATTTCCAATAAACCTAGCTTCCCCCTTTACTGTTACAAGCTTGACAGCCTGGAAATGCCAAGTTGTTTCTTTGCATCGTGCATGTTACTTTTTATGCCATTTTTATATTTGGCAAAGTTTCTATTACAATCACATTTGACTTTCACAGTTACTGAAAACTTATATTTCTCCATGTTAACGCTGTCAGATTAAAAAGAAAATTTCTACATGACTGTTTTCATCCAAAACCAAACACGTTTCTTACCCTTCCTATTTCTGAGCCTTCCTCAACAGTTAATGAAAAAATTAGACAGTGCCGGTAGGCTGAATTTATCCCTTTTTAATGCAGATGGCTAAAATGGGAGGGCTGCAGTGTCCACTGAAAGCACATGAAATGGAGCCAAAATCATCTTCAGTTTGCAGATGGCTGAAGTTAATTGAGATGAATCTAACCCACTGCCTGCACAGCCATACGTTAATAACACTGCATTTTTTCCTTCAGACATGTTTGTGAGTTAATTTTGGCTAATTTTATTTATTACTGAGAAGCAAACAGAACTAAGTTACACTTCTAAATGTAAAGGAAAATCTAATTCAAAGATTTATAGATAATAATAATAATCTCAGCTCCCCTTCTGAACTCAAATTATTTTGGATTTATTCAGAATGACACAAAATACCAAAGTTAATAAACATAAACAGCCTATTACAGTCTTACAAAGTGCAGCTCTGCAGCTTCTGCAGGAGATAGAGTTGGATTTGACTCAACACACACTGCGTTGCTTCTCTTTTCCTAAATAAGGTAGTGAGTATTGCTCCAATTCCTTTTTCAGTTGGACTAGTGAAAGTCCAGTACTTTGATAGCCGATCCCGGCAATTTGGAAGCTCTTAGCTAGACACCAAAATGGCAACTCTAACTGAAACCAAGTGAAATACAAAACAGGACAAAAGCAGAACTGGCTTAACGATGCAAGGAGAAAATACCATCCAAAATTAGATTTTGTAAAATCCAAAGTTTAAAAGCTTTTATCATTAGCTTTCTGTTATTATCTCCTGCACCTCTGCTGACTTCAGAGAAGGGAAGGCAAAATTTGATGCAACATCTTTTGATTTTCCATTGACCCACACAGATACCCATCATTAACTAAATTCCCTGTAGCAGAACTTTTCCTTTTATAACTCTCCAGTACAAATCCTTCAGCTCAGTGACACTCCTGGCCAAGTTTTCTGCCTTTGCTTTTTTTCCACCCTCTTTGACAGCGATACCCTTTAAGGTAGCCAGAATGTTTCCAGCTTATTTGAGAAACTGAGTTTTCAAAGCATTGGCCTCGTGGGTGCTGACATTTCCTTACATTCCCTAACCCTAAAGGGTTATTAACAGTTTTCTCACAGTATAGGCTATTTGTACCTGTGCTGGCTGGCAGAAGGTCTGAAAAAAACCCAACAGCTCAGTCTTGCCAAAGTCTGGGATGTAAATTGTCAACCAGGGTGAAGAAAGGAAGATGCTCAGAGGGGAGTGCTTTTCACAAAGTCCTTCAGTTCCTATCATCTTCCCAAGAGGAGCTGGAGAACATCCAACTGCCACCTCCCAACCTTCCCTCAGACACAGCGGCAAGACAACGCAGGGACAAGGCCACGCTCAAGGTCTTCATTATCCTCAGTAAGGCAGGATTTGGCCTCGAGTGAGGATGTGCTACATAGCCCCTTCAGACTTCTTAAGTGAAGGGCAAAATAAGGCATCTTCTTGAAATTGTTTGAAGTGGATTGACATTTTTCAGTTGAAGACTGTTGTTAGTTTCACAGCAGGCCTAATTTTTAAATTTAATGTTCTAGCACATACAAAAAGGAAAGCATCCTAGGGGGATAACAACTTCTAGCAATCAAGTGATTGCATATAGCTGCTGTTTTTGCAGGTACAATCTCTTTAAGGAGGTTGTAAAATAGCAAAATCATAGCCTTCAGATGTACAGATTATCTGAGTTTGCAAGAAAACAATAATGTCTGGACTTTTTGCTGGTATGGTTTAGGTTTTTTTCTTTCATCATAAATATATCATAATAAGTAAAGCAGCAAATGGTCATCAGGTCAGAATGTATCACCTCTATTTTATACTATCACTCCAAGGTTTTGTTGGGGTTTTCTGTTCTTTTTTTTTTTTATCTCTACAGCCACTTCTGAAGAAAACTTGTTTGCAGTTTTACTCAGGGAAAAAAGCAAGATTGACATAGGGTATTTTAACTACCTAGCTCTACTCAGTCAACTGAAATAGTTCAATATTGTATTAATACTACAGCAGCAAACACATCCCTGCATGAACACTTCTTCAGTTTTCATTAAGTCCCTTACTTTTACCATCATTTTCCTAAATACGTATCTTTATGTTATACACACAAAGTAGTACACAAAGGACAAGATACTATTAAAATTTAATAGCAGTGTATAATAAAACCCTGTATCACATTTTTCATACAAAATACAGCCTCTCAGGTGGAAAAGGGTTTCCTGAAACCCATCTTCAGGTTTGTTTTTACATTAAATAAATATGATTTAGACAGTAAAGAGAAATTAAATGGATCAAAGACACTACTGTTAACTTATGTTACCATGTAGTTGTTAAATATACCGTGTTATATGCAATGTATGAAACTTGGCCATTAGAAAAAAAAAATCAGCTGTTTTCTAAATGCAAGTGTGTTATATTCACAAAATTTTAGCATTGGTGAAAAATCAAGTTTCCATATACACAAAGATGATGCAGTCATACAGTCCCCATGACTTTTGCATAAACTTGGGGTTTAGTACTTTTTTCAGACACTTCTAGGTTCAAATTAGAATCAGTAAGCACTAGTCAAAACCAAGGAATAGAGAAATATGGAAGCCAACAGTTACGGATCTAAAATGAAGTGTGCCCCTCCATCTTCCGTCAGGAAAATAGGGAAACATGGGTACCTGCTGTATGCCACAGATATTGTGAGAGATGATGCTTTAGCAATACAGGTACTCTCATTTCTGAAAAGTGGCTTTCAAGATAAATCCATGTTTGTAAACTAGTTATTGTGAAGTATATTAGCCTGAAAGCAAGACTTCATTTTAAATTTGTATTTATACACACAGTGGCTTATGCAATACAGGCAATATACAATCTTGGGAGTGGCTAAATTCAACAATTTAAAAGCACATTACAAATATGAGATCTGAAGGTTTATAAGAAGATTTGTAAGAGCTTCATGTCAGACCAGCCTCTTCCTCTTTACGTCCTAGTATTTGTTTCTGTCATAACTGGAATGAATGGATACATTCTCACTTACCTCTGTATCTGCTGCTCCTAGCCAGGCTTATAAATAAAAAAATAGGAGATACCATACTTGCACATGAACTGAACTCAGTAAGAAGTCTTAAAATTGCTCTAGCAGTACCCCTAACATAAGACTGCCAGCCAGACTTCTAGATCAAAACAAGGCATGCATGGGAAGATCTCAACCCAGACTCTAACCACAATCAGTGAGATAAGTCTTATGTTATTAAAAATATATTGCATCTTTTTATTCAATTACTTTATCACAAATACATGACATAAGAGATGAACTTGCATTTAAAAACTCAAGGTTCTGGACTGTTTGAGCTTACTAAGGACAAAATAATCAGTTGCAGATGCTTTCACTTAACATTCAGAAAGATCCCATGGGACAGCAAGATTTAATTTTATGGTCATCTGCCATTTTAATGATGTGATTGTTATAATGCAGAGCATCTCTGTCTTACTTGCCTGGTTATAGAAAACATGCTAAACTAAATTGGGAACACATCCAACTGCACTATTGCTACCTTGTATCATTAACAAAATATGTGTCCTTGGAATATGAATACTAATATATCTACTCTTTTATTTAAAGGAAAAAACATAAATCATTGCTATTTAACCAACATTTAAGTCTGTCAGTTGCTCTCATTTACATATTTTTTTTTCCACTTCCAATCTTGAATTTCATGCAACCTGAACCATCTTATACATCTCCAAATTCTACCTTTCCGGTGCATTTCTTTCTATTTGGGATGTGATATAATACAGAAATGTTCAGAGTACACGTGTTTTGGAAGAGCATAAACTATTTCATTTTCAGTGAGCGCATTTACAAAGAAGGTGAGCTTTTCATCTACCATTACCTACAAGAAAACCTGTGTATCTTAAGTAGCTCCAAAAGAAGCCATAAAAGAAGCATTATCGTTCATTTGCACACTATGTTACAGCTCAGATTCTCTACAGCCCTTATACATAAAAACCTTAAAGTCTGCTGAAAGATGGTAATGCAACCAAAGCAAATGAGCCAAAAAGATCCCTCCTAAGGGTCAAACATACACTCATGGACTGTTTTCTGTTCCCTGGCAAAACCAAACATAAGACAAGATTAAGTTTTTATTGTAACGTGTGTAACAGATCAAGACTATAAACAAAAGGACTTTTGTGAGAAGAGGGAGAAAAACTGTCAAACAAATGAATGTATTTTTTGTTAAGAACTAAGTAATACTTGCCATATAGTAACACTTAATTTGAAACTAAATAGTGGTATCTGCCCATAATTTTGTCCAGGAAGAAATTAACACAGGAAAGGAGAAGACAATCTATGTGTATAAAATGGCCATTTCCTTCAGGTTTCAAAAGTCCAAGCTGGAATTACTGCTCTGACTAGAACCCAGCCAAAGAAATGTAAAGACCATATCAGTTTATCACCAGAAGCACCAACATTAATATATATGACTACCATATTTAAAATCTATATAATTTAAACCTCATCTATCATTGTAATTACCTTGTATTCTTCTTGTTTTGCTTAACTTTCCACAAAGAAGCTATTCCTATGAAGATTAAAACTCTTTTCTTAACAGATCTTTCACGAGTAAGAATGGAATAACCAATATTTCCAGAAAACTAAAAGTGAATTCTTACTTTCCTGCTTTCTGTGCTAGAAATTGACCTTTGGGATTCAGAGCATAAAGCTGTTACGGAGCACTTAGAAGATCTAAAGTAAGTAGAAGGGTGTCCATGTTCTCCAAATACTTAGCAGCTTTTAGGAACTTACAAACACTCAAGTGCATTTGAGTAGACAAAAAATTATTACAGTTGACACTGTTATTCCTGCTATCAGTGCATCACTTTTCCATGTACTAAGAAAGAGATGTTCAGAGAGACATGTCCAGATTCATGGAACAAGGCAGCAGGGACAGCACAGCACTCAAGTCCCAATTCTTAGGACCCTGTTCCAAAGGAACAACTTAAGCAAATATTTCCTCACAATACCTCCTCTTCCCACCTAGTTAAAGGTGGTATAGCTATTAACACTTCACATATGTGTCTGTATTATTTTTACAGAGCCTCTTATGACAAACCATGGTCTGCTGCCTCCAAAGTCCAATCTAACAATACAAACAGAACTTAATTTGCTCATATATCAATTACAAGAAAGAATGCCATATGCTACAACTCCTCACAAGGAACTGCCTCAAATCAGTAGCAGTCTGGCACAAGCAGCAGCAGCAGTATGAACAAGATGTGAATCTGGGACAAAAAGAAAATACAGAGAGGCAGACACTCAATCCTGAAGCAGAGTTACCCCCACCGGTAGTCTGGGCCTTGCACGGTTCCCTCCGTGCTTCCACTGAACTTGAACATTAAAGTTCATATTTTTCTATTGGAATGAAATTTTAATTTATCTGCTCCTAGGTAGTAAGACTTAATATAAACCTGTCTTTCTAACTAATGTTTCTATTCCATCCACATTAAAGAATCTAGCTCAGCTTTACATCAGCAGCTTCAACCAAACTCACTCCCTGTAAAAGTGGTAGCAAGTATTATTTACTCTACTACAGCACGTTGTTGCTCCTGAGTTCTCTTTTCACTAGACCTGATGGTAGGCACAACAGAGAATATTTCAACATTCCCATCTGTCTCCTTGGCACTTCAGACCAAGTGAGTCGCTGCCACTTTGATGGTAAATTAGAATTTCCCACCAGATATATTAAGCCAGAGGCTGCTGACAGGTTGCCCTATCTCCCTCAATGCCTTCTTCCCTTCAATCTATTTTTGATAATGAATAATCTGAGCATGTTAAGAACAAGCTTCTACATGACATGTATTAAATTGCAGGAATTGTCAATAAAGGAATAACATATGGTCTGAAAAAATCCTTTTATAAAAGACTTTTAAAGCATCATTAAATTTATTACAATACTTCCAGTACGTCTTAAGTATTCTCACGAGACACAGTCACAAAAAGGTTAATGGTAATGCTTGGGAGGGAGAAGACGGCCATGGTGATCAGACATACCAACTCGCAGAGAAGCTGGCAACAGTAAAGTGAGGATCAGCCCATGACTGCTGCTAAAACAGCAATACTGCACTTCAATATGTTCTCTTAAATCTAGCTCTCTTCCAAGATAAATCACTAGGACTATGTCAAGAAAGTTGTAGTCCCAGTTTCTCACCGATTACGCTCTTGCCCAAGACAATCTAATTCTTTATTTCAACCTCAATTTTTGTAGTTTAAGATGTATGAATCTACTTGACAGCTGAGCTCAGAGGAGAACTGCAGACCTTCCACTTCAGTGCTGCAGTGGGGTATGAGTAGGTACCTCGAGGGACCAGCAAACGTTGAGGGCATATTTTGTTGTTGCTGTTGTTGTTGCTGCTGTGAGGTGAGCAACAGAAGATCATCCTTGAAGGTCTATCCAGTTTAATACAAAGAAAAACATATTCCGCATCACCTTTGGGAACAAAACATATTTCCCAACGTTTTTCCAAACACCAAAGCCAGGCTGTTCAGGTCAAATATGTTACTTAAAAAAATAAGCACTTTTCAACTCCAAACAAAATACAGTGCAAGATTCCAAGTTACTTCAGGGGGATGTAGATTATGTTTAGGGCAAGTGATCAAGAAGTGATCTAAACTAAAATAAACCATTTAGGACAAGTAGACAAAAGAGCACATTGCAAGGAGAGGGATACCCTCTCCAGTGAAGTCCCTTGGAACAGCAGTGCCAGACCTTGCAGAGCAAAATGACGGAATCCACATGCTGAACTTCATTCATACAGAAGTGAACTACAAAATAACATTTATTATGTAATACTAAGCCACTAGAAGAGAAAATAGGACGGAACACCGATTTCTAGACTGATGCTGAGATAAATGCAAGGGAAGGATCAAACTAACACTATTACCAAAGGTTTCTGTTCCTGACAAAACACATAAATGAAAATTTCATAGTCTTTGCTTGAAATACTATTTTCAGTCTTTCAGCATATTTTCATGACTATCTTCTATTTCTTACATCAAAAGACTCAGGCATATAAAAGTGTAATAAATAAATCTGCTTCTGAACATGAAAAATGACAGGGACATATCTTGTCATCATTTTATTCAACTGATCCTGAATGGAGAATTTGGGGTACTTACAGATTTTCTTAGTGAACTGAAAATTTAAAAAAAATTACAAATTTCTCATCTGATTTCCACTTGATACAGAGGATGCTCAGACCAGATAAAAGCATTCTGTATATGTAGCTGCCTGATCCTAGGCAGGTAAGTGACTATATGCACATAAGTAAAAAAAAAACCACAAACACAAAACCACTGTTAGGTTTGCCAGATGTGGGCTGTCAAGGAAGTCAGTTGTCTCTAAAAGACACCTCTCCCCTGACAGATACTCACTGCAACAATCAATGCAAGTATGAAGCAATGTTTACATTAAAACGAAGATCATAATACTAACATTTTTATAGGGTAAACAGCCTATGTAGTTGTTGATTTGCTCTGGGCTATTATTTACACACATTTCTTCCTATTCTGAAATGATTAACAGGAAGATACTGAAGTAGAAATTGTGGATTTACCTGGACACCAGAGACCACCTTTGCCCATCAACTCAGTATCTGTTTAAGCCCGTTTGGCACGTTATACAACACAACCTGTTATTCAACATATCTGTACAGCAGACGATTTATTTTCCTATGTTTTCTACTCACCAATGTTTATTCAAATTCTTCATTAAAAAAATTTTTTTCCTCTTTCCATGAGAATAAAATATTTTTATTTATAATTGAAGTTAAATAACAGTGGTGTCTGAATCAGCATGATTTCAATAGTTTGTAATGACTTCGAATTGAATTAATATCGTTATTTCCATCTTCATCGCTTTTAGCATTTTGAAGTGTGCTCACACTTTCCAGTTTTCACTGTATCTTTATCCTCCACAACTGGCAAAAGTACTTCATTGTTATGAAATGCTATGTGTGTATACATACAAATGAAAAAAAATCTAAGTTTTTATTAATGGAAAGGCGGATGAAAATAGCTATGAAAACCCTTTTTCAGCTAAAAATCAGAGATTTGCAACACCATAGAGCACTAGGTATCCTAGATGTTTGAGTGGCAATCTGACTGCTCGTTCTCTGTTTTAAAGTAGCTTTAATTAGCATCTGAAGCCTCAACATGACTTTGTGTTCTAGCAGCAAAATCATATATTTTTAATTTCTCAGTATTTACTGATGAATCAAAAAAGCACCCAACACAACTTGTTTACAATACACAGTAGAAGTCATTCAAATCTATCATTCAGTGACTAAAGCTACTCCATGGTTTTATTTTGGTAAGTCTATTTCCTCAACTGGACGCTTCCATCTTACAACTTTACAAAGTTCAGTACCATGAATATTCATGTCCATGAATATGAATATTAATACGAATATATCCCACCCTTCCTCTCTGCTTACAAATGTCCCATGTCTTACGCTGATTCTGTCTCAGTCAGGAACTCTGAGAGGGTAAAAATTCACTAATACAGCAAGTGCATGAATATACAGAAGAAACAATAGTATTTTACTGTGAAATTTCTTTTTCCAGACTGTATTTCTTATTACGATGCCTTCATACACTTGCTATTCTCAACCAACATTGCTATTAACAGCCACTAATAATTGTATTTTTCTTGAAATACAAATTTTTTTAAGAAAACATCCTAACAAAATCGTAAAGGTCTCTCATTCTCATTCCTCGTTTCTTAAAAAAATCAAACAAAAAAACCTTTCTATTTTCCTGCTGCCAGCCACATGCATCATGCCTATCAGTAGAAAGAGGATTCACACAATTCAGGGGTTTGCATCCAGCTGAGCAAAGCCTCTTCGATAAGCTAGCCAAAATGCAATGTGGGGAAGCATTTACCATAGTAAATGTGAAGCACCCCAAGGTCACTAACGTTCAGAGAGCATTTATAATTATCTTGCAATTGCACTGAGCGTATTTTATTGTCCAAGAAATTCCCTCCTTCGTCTGCTGCTGCTTATCCTTCTTGAGCAGAAGCAGTAGTACTGCATTTGCTCTAAAACTGACACCCCTTTTGTTCACCTTTGCTGTCCTCTGATGGCATTAACATCCCTCGGTTGGGATTAAATTTCATTGCCCCATGTCATGATAAAAGGAAAACTGTGACAACAAACATAAGAAATAGCGACTATTTCTGGTTCAAAACCACCTACCAAATTTGATTTCTCTTCCTTTCTAAAGGGAAGGTTGTGAATACTTTATTTATTTATTTTCTAAAAATAAACTGATCTCGGAACAAAACAGATGCTCCCCAAATTTAGATTCAGACACAGTATCATGAAGTAGGTGCAGAAATTAGCTGGATTATTTAACAGACTCTGCGGAGCGATCTCAAAGCCAGGTTCTCTTAAACTGCATTACACCGAAACCATAACACATATTACTGCATTTCCCCCTTATAAACAGGGTGAAGACTAAGACTGAATGAGGGCAAAATTTCCACAGGGAAGCCAACCTGTTCAGACTGGGAAGCAAAATCACATGGAGAGGGTGGGGAATCTTAAACCCCTAACAAACAAAAAACCCCCACTTTTTCTGACTAACAATAATGTTAACTCATTTAATACGGCTCTGACATTTGCTTTCAGAACCACCTGGGACCTGGAAATAAAGTTTATTATCTAGCCTGCAGTAAGACCTATTATTACAAAAACCAGAACCCATTTCTATATGTCATAGCCGACTTTTTATATTCAGAGTCTCTCAGTAATCTGTTTTCTCCAGCATGCTGTTCAATACATGTGAGATCCTGGCAAAATCTTTTCTAAGCCGCAGTAGATCATTGCGGATACATCTTCAGATAAAATGCAATTATATCCCACAGAAAACAGGAGGCGGCAAATGCCTCTGAGCTACACAGTAGCATCGAGAAACAGAACAAAGGTGGAAAGAGGGATCTGCTACCTTCACTGATTAGAAACAGAAATAGTTAGGATGCAAAGACTTAGATTAAGTTACTTTCTTGAATTGAAACCAGCCTGTTTAATAGGATCCTTTTGACTCTGAGGTGACATAAAGAATAGGATTTAATTTCAATAAATGTAAATGTTGCATATTTTGCCAGACTTCTTCCTCACTATAACCACTGGAATTCGGACAGAAAGTTATAGTTCTGCTTACTTGAGTGGAAATTAAAATACAGACTAGTAGTTTCAGTGTAAGAATTAGATCATACGTTCACCTTGCGTTAATACAACATGAAAAAAGAACCATGGGGCTCAGAAATATTAACTTGGCAAAATTTGTGAAGATCCATTTTAAAAATCATGTTTCTTCCTTATGTTATCTACTTTACATATTGTTTCCCAAATATTTTTCAGCTGTGCATACAGTTTAGAATAAATCCTGCTAATTTACCTTTTTTTTAATCATAACAAACACTGTGCCTCTACTAGTCTCTTTCCCCCTTGTCTCTAAATTTATTTTTGTCATGCATTATAGGAATAAAGGTTGATTGTTAGATTTTTATTCTCCAGATATATTATAACATTAGCTGCCTGGTGAACTAAATGCTCGTGTACTGGTTGGATTTTATGAATCACTGTACAGTGATGATTAGAAGTACAGGTGAAAAAGTCACTGATCACCAGATAGTGTCCTTAGCATTCTAAACTGGCTGCAACAAATTAAAAATGCAGAAACTTTAAGAGACCTCATATAACAAGTGAAAGACAGCAATAGGGTAAGCCTCCTGTGAATTTCCATCAGCAATTTCCATCTGACCTGCAGCCACCCAAGTCTGCTCTGAAATCCAGAACAGTGGAGCCTGCTCCAAGTGACTCAGTGCCTGAGCTCATAACTTCTGCTCAGAGGATTTGCAGCTGAAAGGCAGCACCATACTGATGCAACAGTACTGCTTCTGGGACCTGACCTAGAATTTCAACATATAAATGCTTCAGCGTTTAAAACTCCTTGTGGATACACCAACTCCGGACACCTTTCATCACTTTGACACATGCTCCCATAAAGTTGGAACTAGTCCTCATCTTAAAATCTGTACTTACACCATGTAATATGTTTGGATTATGCAAAGACTGAATATACTTTGACAATTTCTGGTACTAACTTTTAAATAGCTACAAAAGTACATGAAGTAATACGACAAATGAATATTCTGTGGTTACCAGACTCAAGAGGCAACTACTGACAATTTAGGACAAATTTTGCCCTGAATTAAATCTATTACCTCGCTGATGCCAAAGCAGAACATCTCACACTCATGTATCAGAACCATCTGTCACAATTAAGTGTTTGGTGATAAGTCTTGCACATGAACATTCTTATTCTCTTTCCACCACCATCCCTTAGGTGTTGGCTGGCTCTTTCAACCCAACACCAAGACTTTTACAAAATGGTGAGAAGTCAAGAGCAGCGGACAGTGCTTGTTCAGTTCAATGTTTGGAGATGTGACTGTTCATTTCCAGAAGGAAATCCAAGTTTAATTAAATAATTATGTGCTGTACCCTGAAACTATTAATACATACACCCATGATTGTCTTGATTGAGTTTTGGTGTTCAGACAATTCTTCATACAATATAGACTACTTATTTAATGAATTTAATGAATAACATATTATTCCATTAACAAGCGTCTTCTGTGTAACACCTAAATATGTTAGAAAGGTTAACACGGCATTCTATAACACAGAGGCTGATGACAGAAAGTAAAAATGCTATTCTGAAAAGCAGAAATGTCAACACATCTCTAAAGACATAAAATGACACAAAATTAAATGTTACCAACTGCTGAGTCTGAAGAAAGGCTTCTTGAAATTAAGGGATGAAATAAAAAAAAGGCACAAATCATAAAAAGCCTAAGAATCTTACTCAATGAAACTTTACAGAATGGTTTTTACACACATAAGCTTCTAGAAATACTCTTCATTTCCTTTCTACTGCAATAATTTCAAAGGGTCCAAAAATAGAGGGGTCCACAAAGGCCAATCATTAATCACGCTTTAACTTTTTGTAGCAATTAGCATCTGAGATTCCACATCTTTTGGCAAGATACAAATCATTCAACAGAACTTCATTTTTTTGGAAGGACATTTTGTAAAATGAATCATGACTTTATATTTGATTTCATAAGTAGGGATGCATGTGTGTATATATGCACACACACATATATTAATCTCCACGCTGTGTTGCACTATGTATAAACACATACATGTTTATAGAGACTATACATCAACATCACTCTGTGTGAGTATACATCTGTAGACAGACAGGTTTGCAAATATGTTCTACCAGCTATTCAAAACAATTACACCCATTAAGTTTGCCTGGTGCAGTCCTCAAAGCTTCAGGAGGACCACAGGGTTATTCTCGAAGGTGGAAAGGAAGGTGGGGAGAGCGTTACAGTTTCCCTTAGGTATTAGGATGCAAGAATGAAAAATATTTGCTTAAAGTAACCACTTCAAAAAAATTGAACATCACCAACCTCTAATTAGCCCAGGCAAAAGTATGGGTTAAATATAAAATGAGGAGCCTTGTTAACATCCTACATTCCCCCAGTCCAGATTTCAAATCTAGCCCATTAGGAAGGTTTTGCAAAGCTGGGAAGTCACAAGGGAAATAGAGTGTCTACACTTTATCAGCATCAGTAACCCACAGCTGCAATAACACAGTTATCCTCACCACCCTGCTGATTTCTGAATTATCAGCATTAAATCTTGAACTCCTCAGGTTTTTCACTTGATGCTTTTAAACTAACATGTCCAAGGGCTAACACCTGTAGACAACAGCATAGCCCAAGGTGTAAGCCTGCAAGGAAATGTAAAACGGTAGCTTATATTCCCAAATATTCAGACAAAACCCCACTGGGAGCAGAAGCATAGCAATTAGCTTTCAGTGAAAGCTGTAGTGAAAAAAAAGAGTGAAAGCTCTTTTATTATTGGCTCAGCACTGCATCTTTAAGTTGCCAAACTGGCCCTGGGAAAAAGTCAGGAGCAGAGCTCCGTATGGGTACCCAAGAGGCAGGAGGGCAGTAACCAGCAGACTGGGTTTACAAAAGGAATTTTAATGCTGCAGTCTTGAAGCCTTGGGCCACTTTCTGATGCCAACTTTGAACCACACTTGCCCAAGAAGAGTTATGCCCTGGTTAATGTTATTCACAATACAGACATTTTTTTCTTCAAATTTGATGCATCTAAGTGGTCAGTGGCACTTATCAAGCCAGCTTTGCGTTTGGGATTTTTTTTTGGAGAAAGTATGAGTGAAACATGGGCATAAACAGGACAAGATGAGCACAGTCTTGATTCTTTCAATGCAGTTCCTATTGAAAGTACAAAATTATGCTCCTTTGCACTATAGTTATGATGCTATAATGACTATATTTCTAGCAGACATCCAGGAAATGTGGAAGCCAATTTGGTCTTCTTCCTTTTTGACTCAAGCCAAAATCTCAGCCAAAGGGGACAGCCCAGTGAAGAAAACTCACCTACCTCACTCTGGAAGAGCTTGACTCTGAATTCATACTCACTTGCTCATTTCAAAGATCCAATAATATGATATGTTTATCATACTGTGACAGAAGCAGAAAGGAGGAGAAAATGAGAGACAAATGATGAAGGTAATGTCTCTGCCTGATGTTACTAGTCATTATAATGGAAAATGATGGCAAAACATTTGAAAGACAAATCAATCCTAAGATATTTAATCCAATTTTTCATTATGTTGGACATTAGAGAAAATTGCATTTCTGCAAGGCAAATACAGTATGTGTTAGTATTTTTAGAGGCAAACAGAATCAATTTGAAATGATACGGATGTGTACAAACACAGATTCTGTGCAGGTTCCAGCATAGGAAAGGTATTTTAATCTCCCCTATTTCCTATCAACAGCCATGATGCTGAACAGCTCCAGAAAGTAGTAATTTTCTTTCTCCTTCTAGAAAAGCACTATGAGATGGCCCACTAAAGCACTGATATCGACTTTTGAAAAGACATAATAAAAATGTTTTTTTGCTTCTGTATGTTTCTTCTGTCAGTAGTGGCTGGGTCAGACCCTGGGAGAGGGATGCTAGCAGGATTCCAGGCTAATTGTTATTTCCATGGACAATGTTCACATCCAGTTACTATTTTTAACTTAGATTTTTCATGACAACGGTTCTTTCATCCTGTAAAAGCAACTTCCAAGTGTTCAACTCACACAGCCCACGAGCAAATTGTAAAGGATTACAAAGTAAGACCAGCAGCCATTCACTACTGCTGGTCTAGTCCCTTCCCAGAACTTGAAGCCAGGAGGGACTAACACATACACAGATACCTTTCTACAAAGAATACAATGAAAACTCACTTCAAAATTCTCTAATTAATCAGAGATATTGTACACAGATGTAAATAAGTGCTGTTAAGACTAATGCTTTCCTATTTAGAGGTACATTCATACAATTATTAGCTTTAACAAACATTTGCCTTCTAAGTCAATGAATTTAGGGGAAAAGAAACCAGAAGTGTATTACTAACGTAATTTTACTATACAAAAAATTTCAAGATAAATATTTCCAAATATGGCAGAAGTAGGATAAATGAATTATTTCTGGGGAAAAAAAAAAAACACACCACCACAAACGTGAAGCATATACAGAGCACAGTCCTCCAGTTACAGATATGCTTCCTGGAAGGCTCAGTGGATAAATTGGATTTAGTTTACTAAACATGTCCATTGTGAATGCACATATGATTCTGTCATTGCTCAAGATTAACAACCTACTACTGTTATGCTGGCATCATACATAAGTCACTGTGAGTTAGGTGGATGGATTTTTCTTTAAATCTCTGAACTGTTCACAAGTACGTGCATAGGTTTACAACACAAAGTTAAGATACAAGTTCTAGATTATACTGCAGCCACCACTATTTTCCATAGAGAAGACAAGCCCTACTTCTTCAGGTTTTTTAGGCCACAGAGATATTTACTTAGGTCACAGGAAATACTTTTGGAAGATACCATAGCTTCAGTGTCTGAATCTGTACATTAACAGAACCATCCTGACCTCCAACAGATTAAAGCACTATGGTCTTTAAATGCCAAATACGATGTGGAGATGCCCACAATTCATTCCTATTGCAGACTCCAATAACCTCAAAGCAACCAGCACAATCCAAATAACTATTCCATCTTTTCCAGTATTTAGACGCTGCTTTATAGTCTTCAGTGCCTGCACAATCTCCTCATTTACTGGGCACACTCCTGTTAAGCTCCAATTAATTCTGCAAGGATTACACTTTGTATCCCAATATACTGGCTATGTGCAACTCCAGTCACAGGCAAATCCCTGTTTATCTCATTAACACGAGGTTGGGAAATTCCAGCACAGCCATAACAGCTCCTAAGAACATGGTCATTCTCCATCTTCTAGCACAGCTGCAACAGCTGGGGAAAGCACAGACTGAACGTATTAAAGCCCAAATCAACATCTATTTTCCAAGACCCTTGTAAGCTTCCCAATTCCTGCAGAGTCAAGAGATCTTCCACGTCTACTCACCAAAGCAGTGGATAAGCAATTGCAACAAAATTATTAATATTCTAATTAACAGAAAATAAAAGCTGTACTTTCCTTCCTGCCAAAGATCTCTTGTAAAAAACCAACTGACTCTGCGCTCTAAATTCATCTTTTATTCGGTTTTTTCCTAGCTCTGTGCTACACCAGCTGGTTTGCTTAGAGCAATGAGCTGTTGAATTAGATAACATGTTTTTAATAAGTCATTCTAGTAGAACAGTTTTGAATGGCTTCACAATGCACAGATGTCTAAATTGTCTGTAGAGTAATATTAATACTAAGTGGTAAAAACAGGGACTTATGATTCTGTTGAGTCCACAAGTGACAAATACACATTTTCTCAGCATAGCTATCAGCTTTTAATTAGTTTTAATTAGTCCTAAATAAAATTGCACATTTGTATAGCATTAGGAATTATTTAGACAAAATACACGTTAATAGGAATAAAGCATCCACCTGAACTCAGAGCTAAACTGAATGCACAGATATATGTAATCTCTGGTGAATAAGGAGAATTTGTGCTACAGAAGAGAAAGTTTCCTAAACTTTCTACTCAGACTTTCACCGATCCCAAGAGAAAAATCCATGAAGTCATAACCCTGCAGCACCAGGTAAGCTCAGGAGTCCCACGTGCTCCAGGATACCTCTCTGTATTGGTTTTATGTGGCAAGGTTTTGGTAGCGGGGGGGGTTACAGGGGTGGCTCCTGTAAGAAGCTGCTGGAAGCTTCCCCTGTGTTCGAGAGAGAGCGAGCCTATACCAGTTGGCTCTAAGACGGACCTGCCGCCGGCCAAGGCCGAGCCAATCAGTGATAGTGGTAACGCCTCTGTGATAACATTTTTAAGAAGGAAAAAAAAAGTTGGGATGCGGAAAAACAGCCACCAGAGAGAGGAGTGAGAACATGTAAGAGAAACAAGCCTGCGGACACCAAGGTCAGTGCAGAAGGAGGGGGAGGAGATGCTCCGGGCGCCGGAGCAAAGATTCCCCTGCAGCCCGTGGTGAAGACCCTGGTGAGGCAGGCTGTCCCCCTGCAGTCCAGGGAGGTCCATGGTGGGGCAGATATCCACCTGCAGCCCGTGGAGGACCCCACGCCGGAGCAGGTGGGTTCCTGAAGGAGGCTGTGACCCCGTGGGAACCCTGCGCTGGAGCAGGTTCCTGGCAGGACCTGCGGATCTGTGGAGAGAGGAGCCCACGGAGCAGGTTTTCTGGCAGGACTTGTGACCCCGTGGGGGACCCACGCTGGAGCAGTCTGTGCCTGAAGGACTGCACACCGTGGAAAGGACCCATGCTGGAGCAGTTCGTGAAGAACTGCAGCCCGTGGGAATGGCCCACGTTGGAGAAAGTTCGTGGAGGACTGTCTCCCGTGGGTGGGACCCCACGTTGGAGCAGGGGAAGAGTGTGATGAGCCCTCGCCCTGAGGAGGTGAAGCGGCAGAAAATAACATGTGATGACCGTAAACCCCATCCCTGTCCCCCTTGTGCCGCTGGGGGGGGCTTGGTGGAGAAATCCGGGAGTGAAGTTGTGCCCGGGAAGAAGGGAGGGGTGGAGGGAAGGTGTTCTGAGATTTCGTTTTATTTCTCATTTACCTTACTCTGGCTGATTTGTAATAAAAAGTGAGCTAATTTTCCCTAAGCTGAGTCTGTTTTGCCCGTGATGGTAATTAGTGAATGATCTCTCCTGTCCTTATCTCGACCCGCAAGCTTTTTGTTATATTTTTCTCTCCCCTGTCCAGCTGAGGATGGGGGAGTGATAGAACGGCTTTGGTGGGCGCCTGGCGTCCAGTCAGGGTCAACCCATCACACTCTCCAAGAGTCCTACTAGTAAAACAACAAGACCTAAGGAGGAGAGGCTCTCAGATAAAGAGAGGATTTTTTTGTGCTGCTGGGGCCGCATGTACCTGTGGTATAAAGCTACAGTGATATTCAGGGGTACTGCAGAACCAACTGAACCACTACTCAGGACTCGGAAAAGAAAGATGCTCGGGGAGCTCTGCAGGACCAGCATGGCCTCATCACACCCCCAAAGAGAAGGGTCTTGGCCACTCCATCTGGCAGCCCTCAT
Source organism: Haliaeetus albicilla (assembly GCF_947461875.1). NCBI lineage: Eukaryota > Metazoa > Chordata > Aves > Accipitriformes > Accipitridae > Haliaeetus > Haliaeetus albicilla. The sequence goes on from NC_091486.1 coordinate 37,991,092, forward strand.
GCAGGCTTACTGGCACAGAAACGCAGCAAACCTGGGTCAAAAGCCTTTCTTGAAAGCAACTGGAGATGCTGCAACTGACATGGATGCTCTCAAAACACAATAGCATATCAAAGTTATTTTTAAAATAGTCAAGAAAAGCATTTTGACATTTTCCTTGTAGCTTTTCATAAAGTTTTCATTATTTTTCAGGCAGGGTGGTAGTTAAATTCTTTTTATGACTAAAAATTTAGTTTGGGTTTATATAAAGAAGCACTTCCAGGGAAGACAAGGTTACTTTTAAAGTTGCAAGTGCTTTGTACTATGCAATGTATTATAAAAAATAAATAACTACAAAAAAAAAATTAAAAGAATCAATGAAAATCCAATAAAGAAAAACTCTTTGCTTTCAGAAGCCAAGAAAATACGCATCACTTAGAAACCAATGAAGTATTTATTCCCTAGAGTGAGATTTCTTTTATAGCACAGTACTTAAAAAATAAATGTAAAGCTTAAATAACAAAACACACACCAAACTACAGCAAACTAAATCTTTAGATTAATCAATCACATCTACATAGTATTTTACAATTCAATAAACTTTAACAAAAATCAACTTGTTTCCAACAACTAGGCAGGTTTATGGCATTTGCTAACCTGTACAAGCAATGCCATTTGAATAATTTAATTAAAAAAGCAAACGTTATCAAGCCATGCTAGGTATCATACAGTATACATTTAGATTACTTACTAGCTCATCACATCTTCTAACCACAACAAGAATCACATCCAAAAAGTCAATCCTCATTGTATCTTTCCCTGCTCTCTTAGCTTCACCAAATTGTGCACTTCCTAAAGCATTTTTGCATATGAGCTGCGCAAGCAATCCTCATCTATTTACATCAGCTGGCTCCAGAGGAGAACTCCAAGATCTCTGCAAGTTGTTTTACTCCCCAGCCATTCAGTACGATACTTTGGTAAATGCATTCTTATTTCCTAACACCTGACTCTAATGTCCACTGTTCCAGTACATGGGGCTGTTCTTGCTTTCTGTTGACTACAGTGAACAGAGCACTGGGCATGCTCTAACATACGGTCTTAATAAAGTCAGTGGGAAAATCCTTATGACTTGCCACGAGGGAAGACCTCGGGATCCTGGTGGTTACCAAGTTGCCCAGCAGCCAGCAATGTGCCCTCACGGCAAAGAAGGCCAGCAGCATCCTGGGCTGCATTAGACAGAGCATTGCCAGCAGGTCGAGGGAGGATCGCACAAGGTCCCTGCCAACCTCAACCATCCTGTGATTCACTTCCAGGACTGATCGGCTTCCAAAAGAACGATGTTTTTAAACTCAGTGCCATAGCTGTAAATTCCAAAATGAATTAATCTATTTTTAACTAACGGTTAAGTAATTGAAATCATAATTTAGTTCATCGCTTCTGTAAGGGGAAAATTCAGTTCTGATTTACAGTCTATGATGTGTGGATGTTAAGTGAGTACAACAGACAGCTTCACCTCAGAAACTTCAGGTGACAGACCATGAAAAAAGAGAAGACAAAAATATTTATACAGAAAAGGTGAAAGGAAAAAAATGAGAGTACTGAATTCTTTGGTCAGAAGACAAATCCTTGCCTTCCTAGATTTGATGCAAGGATTAAAACTGAAGGAGGTTATTGGGCTTGCAGCTGTAAGTTCCTCAAGAAAATTTATTTCACAACATATAAAAACACCCAAAGGCATACAACCCACCTGGAGCAAATTCCAAGTGCACCAAAACAATTTCAAAGGATTACACTAAAAGTTTAAATCACCATCCTTAGCCATTACAGCTCACCTAAACCCCATTTGTGTTTTACTCTAAGCTGTAAAAACATTCAGGTGTATCCAGAAGCATCTGGATTTCAGATTTGTTACAGAAATGGAACCACATCCACAGTGATTCTCCACTGCACTGAAAATGGACATTCTATGCGGGGGAAAAAAAGAATTTTAAATACACTGCTTACAACAGTTTACCTCCACAAGTGGACTTGCAAGTAATGTTGTTAAGTATGTTAGAATAAGAACTCTCACAGACATTTTCAAGCCTAGCTCCTAAATCATCCTTGGGAACTGCCACACATACCAGCTGCAGAAATGCAACGCAGATGAAGGGAAGGAATTCTCAAAGAATGAAACAATCTTTAGTCTGTTGTCAAATTCTGCCTAATCTTTAGAAATGCAGATGTGCAGACAAGGCAATACCACATTCATTTTTGTTCTGGCTTATCGCTTACTTTTAAAGCGCACTGTCTAGCAGTTCCATATTATAAATAATTCAAGGGAAGCCAAGTTTCAAAACCCTTGTGTTTTGAGTTCAAAATAGCCAAGTTCAAAAATATGCTTGCTTTTTAATACTGCTGAGTCCTTACACACAAACGCACACACACCTCCCCATACTCTCACAGTTCCGCTGGCAAAAAACAACATGTAGCACCCCTAGGTGTGCTATGTACATGCAGACAATATTACAGAAACACTTTGAAATGTGTCCATTTCAATAAAATCTGAAGAGTTTTAATTCTACTTTAAGCTTTGAACTATTTTTCAATTAATTATATTTCCCCTTGAAAATTTTCTAAAGGTATTTTAATGTTATGGAGTGATATAAATCTATCAATATCATAATCGAATTTAAATTTCTAATGAAATCTGTCCCACAATAGAAACTGCAACAGAAAACACCCAAGCTTACAAAACACTAACCCCCTAAGAACTCCCACAGGTGTTGCAATAATACTGGTAATTTTGTTTTTGAAGGCTGTAGGTGACCAAGAAACATTTTGGTAATAACTGTTTCTGGGCAATAGGAGTGCAGTCATCTAAACTTAAAATCACATCTGGCATTTTCATGCAGAAAGACTAACGCTGAATGCTGTTGTACAAGAACCTAACATGGAAAAGAGAAAACCCACAGACCCTTGTAGTATGTTCTATTGAGTATGAATAAAAAAAACACAGAAGAATTTTCTCTCTTAATTAATGTTTTCTTTGCAGATTTCACATGATATTTTAATTATTAACCAGTGTGTGTATATATGTATTTTAATACATACAAAAATTATTTTTTAATCTTTGCATCATACCCAAGGGGAAGACACACATGCTGTTTCACTAGCAGTTTTGCTGTTAGTGGCAACTGACCTCACTAGAGACAGAGAGATTTGGTCCGTGGGATGCAGTCACAAAGCACAGCCATAGACAAGCCCAAAATAAGTCCTCTCCAGATCAACTCATCCTTGTAGACAGGAAACATTCAACAAAGAAAGACTTACTCTAGCCTTATTAGTGGAAGTTGCCTATCACATCATGACATGTTTAGCCTTTAAAATGAGAAAGCAGGTAAATACTTGCGGTGGTTTAACCCCAGCCAGCTACTAGGCACCACACAGCCGCTTGCTCACTTCCGCCTCCCCCCAGTGGGATAAGGGAGAGAATCGGGGGGGGAAAAAAAGTAAAACCCATGGGTTGAGATAAAGATAGTTTAATAGGACAGCAAGGAAGAAAATAATAATGACATAATAATAGTAAAAGGATTGGAATATACAGAACAAGTCATGCACAATGCAATTGCTCACCACCCGCCAACCGATGCCCAGCTAGTTCCCAAGCAGCGATCCCTCCCAGGCCAAGCCCCCCCAGTTTATATACTGGGCATGACATCACATGGTATAGAATATCCCTTTGGCCACTTTGGGTCAGCTGCCCTGGCTGTGTCCCCTCCCAACTTCTTGTGCCCCTCCAGCTTTCTCGCTGTCTGGGCATAAAAAGCTGACAAACCCTTGACTTTAGACTAAACACTATTTAGCAACAACTGAAAACATCTGTGTGTTATCAACATTCTTCTCATACTGAACCCAAAACATAGCATTATACCAGCTACTAGAAAGAAAATCAACTCTATCCCAGCTGAAACCAGGACAATACTTACTGTGCAGAATTTGGGTAAGCCTTAATTTTAAAATATTATCAATAAATTTGATAATCTTTGTTGCACTTGAGTGAACCAGATATAAGAAGATAAGTCTGAATCATCTCCTCAATCACCCTGATGCTGGGTTTTGTTCTGCCCTCAAATTTCATTTCAAGCTATTAAGAGATCTGAAAAACTGAAACAGAAGAAATAGTTCAATCACATGCAATTAAAATAGAGATAACAAAAGTTTGCTTATTTTGCAGGACATGGATGATATATTTATCACTACACATAGTTTATGTTTCTACTAGCATTCAGTGTGCTGCTCAAAACATGTAATTATATACCAGAACCATAATTTGCAGATGTCCTTACTTTATTGAGCACAAAGAAATTAACTGCCCTTATTCTAAAGAGAATAAAAACTTTGCATATAGGTCTTTGAGCAACTCTAAGAATGTTAATAATGTTACCAATATAATACATTATTACACAAAATTATACTAGTGGTAAACTTTCCACTTCACACTAATAATTAATCAGAAGACTGCCAGTGCAATTAAGTAGTCTCATATATTCAGCCATAGCCAGTGTCTTTCCAAAATAAACTAAAACTACCAAAAACATCCAGAATACATAACTATTTTTTGCAGTGGGTATTAGCAATACTCTAATGTATTATGAACTCCGTATTGTTCAGAAACCGAATTTAAGGGGTGGCTGGCTACACAAAATCCTCTGATGGGCAGATTCTGACATCTGAGGCTTTACTTGAAGCGTAGCAGAATCCGGCATTCGCCCAGTTTTTAAAAAATAAAAATGGTCCTCCTCTCGCTCCCTGTATTTCAGACTAGCCCACTGTACCTCATTCATACAGACTCATCATTGAGTACGATGAAGTTACCTGAAAGTTTGGCATCAGCGTGGAACATCAACACCTTCTTTTCAGCATGTGACGTACGCTGACTCTTGGAGGAGCTATCCTCCATCAAATCTCCTTTCTTTCTGGTTATTTCAGGCACTTGACAATTGGCTCACTTTCAGGTTTGCGATGTAAAGCGCACAGTCAGCAGTTTCTCTTTGGCTGCAGTGGACCACTTGGAATAGTTCCCTGAGAAATAATAGACTCGAGTGCTTCCAGCTTTTCTGCATTGCCCCTGAGTTTTTCTGACATTTCTTGAGTCCCTTGCAGAATTCATCTGCTTCCTAGATTCACAGAAGAACCCTGCCGTGGTAGTCTCTCCAGTCTTTGTGCAGTCTCCCCTTCTCAGCCACATTACACAGCTCACCTTAATTTCACTTACATGATTGTAACACCTGACCCTCCAGCCAGTCAAATATCACAGTAAATCACTTTACAGCCCTAAACTGGGGTTGCAGCAACTTTATTTGATTTCATTTCTATTTCTGAATCACAAAGGACAAAGCAATTTTACCTTCTTTTACACAAGTCATGTTCCTAATTCTTCTATGTCATCTTAATTAGTCCATTATACAGCAAGTATTTAGGAAAATAACTATTTAGGGGTGTGGGCAACTTAAGCTACAGCTAGCTACCAAAACCATACACAGGTTGTGAGACACTTAGTACATATATCTACACATACAAGGAAGGCCAACTGACCTCTACGTGACAGTGGCACATAGTGACAGGTACCAATGGTTACATTTGGGCTTTTGTTATGGCCCAAGTTAAAAATATGTTGATTATTTGGCTCACAAGGACTAATTTGCCAGTAACTAGAGTTTTTTCTAAGATGTGTCATTTAGCTTTAGTTTATATTGCTGTTCTGAGAAACAATGCTGACACTACTCAAACAACAAGATCAAATGGGAAACACCACCAGCAAGTGTTGAAGACCACTTCCCAGCTTCCATCCCTAATGCTTCCCACGTACCTGAGGTTCAGTCTCTGAGCACAATTATTCAATCATTATTCAGTCCTGATAGCATTGCACAACTTCTCTATTATGCCAAAACGATTCAAGAATTAACGAACTCCACTCACCTCTGCCTGTCTCACCGCCAAGACTCACGCCAGCAGTTATTTTGGTACACAGTCGTGTCCGAGGTGTTACAAACGGCTGCTGTCTCTGCTCACGCGATCCACCCAGGTCCGAAGACATGAGGGTCTTTGGATCATCTTTACTCCTCCTTCTGGAAGTGACCTGAACCTAAACCCCCTGGTCTCAATGCTTCATAAGGAATCACCCAGGCACTCCTCTGGTTCATTGGGATCCTACTCTGAGGAACCTCGCTCTGCCTATTGATGAAATCAGAGGCTGCAGGACCACCTTGGGTGACAGGCAAACAGATGAGCAGGCACCAGAAAATTAGTGTCTGCAATGCTGTTCGTGATGCTGACCACCTTTTCCCTGGCATGTAATCTTCATGCCTCCATTCCCCTCTGTAAGAGGAGAATTACTTCCCTACCTCCCAACCACACTGTAAAATCAGTGCTTTGCAGAGCACAGCACTGCAGTGCCAGGCGACATAAGAACATACCAAATTCCAGTTCATTTATGCAGACAAAGTGATTCCTTATCCCAAAATAAGTTACTGCTTTACATGAGCAGAAGTACCAGGATCTTCTGGCCAGGTTCACAGCCTGCCAGCACAATTCCTCTCAGGAGGAATCATTATTCATCCCAGCTGAGGACATATTGACTTAAACAGCTCTGACAATTATTTTACCACTTCATACAGCATAAGGAAAAGCTTTCAAATACAGATTTGTGGTGGCAGGAAGGTTGTTAAGTGGACATTTTTCTTTTTGCCATTTTGCTGTAGTGACCTGAGACTGCAGATGTAGCATTGCAAAGAGGAAAAAAAAAAAAAAAGCCTTATGCAATATTTATTAGTTTTGTATTTTACACTTTCATCCTCACTGCTTTAAAGCTTTAGCTCTGTTTTTGTGGAAGCAGGTTATAAACACTGTCACTTACACTGAGCTATAGAAAAACACTGGAGATTAACCTCGCTTTATTCTAGCAACTTGTAGTTTCCAAATAACTTGTTTCCAGTAGCTGTGGACAGCAACATAAACATGAATAAGAACAAGGTAATTTGAAAGGAGAAAACTCTTTAGCAACAAATGAGAGCTGAACACACTGGGGAGAAAAAAAAAAAGGTCATAGTACAGAACTCCAGTTAGAAATCTCCATTTCCATACAGTGGCACACTTTTTTTTGGACAAATTGTTTCCCAAAGAATCACGCTTGAACAAGAAGCATCCTGTCACTCCTGATATTTAGGCTCTATATATGTGAACCTAGCTGAATGCCAGGTAAGCCAACCAGTTAGCCAACAGAAAACCAGCAAAATAGCTAAATGGAAAAAAGCTAGTTGCAAAGTTGTTTACTTTTGCCAACACTTTCCATTATTTTTCACAGACACACACTTTTTCCTGCTAATGCTTAGGACAGAGGAAATCTTACAGAAAGCCACTTGGTTTTGAGAGCTGTGTAGAACTATTTTTGCGAACAAAGCTAGGGGGAAATAAGTTATTTTGTCCATATCAAAACAATTATTAGATTTCTTTCACTGGGAAACTCTAGTTACTTTACAGTTCAGGACTGCAACCAAAACTTTAGAAGGAATTTACCCTGGTGTTAAGATGCCCTTTTTGCCATCCCATGAAATTTAAAGAAATTGGAAACCACAGAAAAAGCACAAACCAAAACACACACACACATAAAAAAAAGCACATTTCATGTACGTTTCTTACATGCGCAACCGTATCAGCAGCTAATTCTCTGAAGATGCCCTTTACAGTGCATACATATAGATGGTAAGATCAAGGGAAAAGATTTTTATTTGAAAAAAAGAACACCAAAGAGAAAACAAAAATGGTGAGGAAGCATTCAATTAACATCTTAGCTCTTAATTCCCGCAACAAAGCAACATACTGCTAAAGAACTTACTGAAGAATAACTGCTTGCAATCCTGCCTCACCGCTGTGTCTGAGTAGGGGGTGGGAAGAAGCATTTCTTCACAAACATCCTCCAGCAGAAGGTTCACAGGCTTAAACAGGACATCTGAGCCTGACATGCAGAGAGGTCTGAGGTTACCTGAGGTATGTCTAGCCTGGAAGGTACTGTCAATACTTCAGGTTTATTTGTCTTATACTTGAAAGCAATGATCTCGCCCAACAGATGAGGCTAACCATGTAAGAGGATGCTGATGAAAAGGACCCAGGTTTGTAAGAGAATCTCTTCCATCATCAGGCAAGGCAGCATGGATTTTACAACACACCCAGAGCCGTGGGAAGAAAGAGGCATTTGTTCTTCTGGGTGATAGGAAAGGTTGTGCTGCTAATCTGATTCTGTCAACCTCCACTTTTGGGCTGAGTACAGTTAATTCTCTTGGTACAAAAAACAGAAGAGTAAGAAATCAGCCTTTACAGCCCATGGCTTAATTTCAGCACATTCTTTTAATGTACCGAGGTTAAAAACTTTGTAAGTAGACTTTGGTTTTATGTCAAGTTATTACTGTAAAATTTGTCAGTGGAGTGCCTTGTCCCCATAATAAAATTTCTTTCATCCTCCTCTTTCCGAAAACAAAGCACTGAGATGTGGGAGACATCCTAGCAGGCAGATCTTCAATTACTAATGTGGCAGCAAATGCAGCATCTAACAGTTTCTAGCCCTCACTCAGCATCGAGCTGCTGTGCAGTCCAGAGACAGTATTGACAGCACCTTGGGAATATCTAAAGGCAACACAGCATCTCTTCTTACAAAATTTATATTCATTAGTTTTAGCGTGCTCTTAATTGGTCAAAGCAGAGGCGATTGTTGGGTGGATTCATCACCGAACTGTGCGTAGCTAAACACATCTCTGGAAAATTCAGTAAAATTGACATTTGGTGCCAGCAATGCGGACAGAAGTCAGAAGCTGTGAATTCTCTAAATTTACTGCAAGATATAAAGGGGAGATCAGATAGCGCTGATAAATCTCAAGGGCTGCCACAAAACCCCAGTCAGATGTCACAAGCTATAAACTTACAGAGAATGTGACTCAGAATAATTCTTTCTGGGGTTAGTTGCACTGTCATGAGTTATTTCTGCTGCGGAGTTTCACTCCCCTGCAGACACAGCAGGGCTGAGCAGATCCTTGTGGGCAGGCAGCTGGCGGCTTGCACCTGGGATGAAGCTCTCCAGGTATCCACTGCAAGGCTGCAGCGTATTCAAACACAGGGTTCTGCTTCTGAGGATGCTACAAGTCTCACCATAGTAAAAGGCAAGATGTTTCTCAAAGAAAAATGAAGTGCTGACTTGGTATCTGTAAAGTCCTGCTACACCTAATTGCCATGCACAAAGTAAAATCATTAATTCACAGTGCTTTGCCGCAGTTCTCGCAGGATAACAGTTATTCCCCTTCACATTCTCTCTGCCTTTTTAAACCACATTTTCCCATCCAACTTTATTTTAAAAAAGGAGGAAATTAATTACATCTGAAGTAATTAGAAATTTAAAATCCTTTAATTCACTTCTCTCAGACACACAGCTTTAGAATATATTAAGAAGATGTTAGGTCTAATACTCTCCTCAGAAGCCTGAGAGACTAATTTATTTCGACAGAAGGCACACACGCCTCTGAAAGCAAATACAGCCATTAACTCCTTTAATCCCTCCCCATCACAAATGATCTATTTTTTTATTTAACTACCGAATCATTAAAATGTTGAGTAAGAAAGGTTGCAATATACTCAGGCCCACGGATGTAGGAGACGCAGACTAAAAGCCTGCCTTACCCTAACGTGCCCCTTACAGCCTGGCGGGCAGCAGCAAAGCACGTTGCAATGTTTACAACCCTGCCTGGAAAATCTTCAGTACTCCATCCCCACACCCTGAACTCTTCCCTGGCATAAACATTACTAGAGACCTTGAATTCAATGCACCAAGAGAAATTGGGCACAATGTATTAAAAAACAATAGGCTTGAAACATTTAATTGACCATGAGTTTCCTGAATTATGTCTGTTTACAGAAGTATTAACTTTAAATGTAATTTATGTACTTACTGCTGAAAAAAAGAACATTGTAAGGCTATTAACTCACTTGACAAAACAAGTAGCAAATACACAGATAATTTTATACCATGTTGCTACAGTAAATTGGTATTACATTCCAGCTTCAGCACCAAATGGCAGGTTAATGCACTGAACAAACTGAATTTCTGATCGTGTCCCGAGACGACATACAGGCAATGCACAGTGCAGCACTCGGAAGAAGGCGCTATGATCTTACACTAAAGCGTTTCACATCAGACCCATCCCCTGCACATTCTGGCTGCATTAGATGGTTTGGCCTGATGGCTATATACAGTCAATGGTCACAATCTGTTCTCCTAATCTAGCAGATCAAAAATATATCCCAATGATTAAGGGAGCATAATAATTTTTTCTAATACTGTAAGTGGTATCTGACATAATAGCCTGCAGTAGGCAACTTGAATTTTAGAAGATTACCTTTATAAATATTAAATAATATAGAAATCCATGTGCAAATACACAGGCTGCAAAACAAACTGGAGCCAGACAGGTCAGAAAAAATATTTTAGAGAGGAAATATTGGTACATCAGTAAAGTTATCTATGGAAAGAACTATAATATTCCCATACCCAAACACTAAATTTCAAAGCAGCACTCGCAGTGTGCTAAAATGGATCAACCCTCAGTAAATATTTACTTCACAAGTCACCTACTTGTGATTTTTTTTCTGGAGCTTTAACATGAAAGATTGGCAAGTGTTTGATTTTTTTTTAAAGCAATGCAAAGCAGACAAAGCAGCCTAAAGATGATGAAAATCTGAAGGCACGAGAGAACGCTTTTAGAAGCCTGAAGATTAAGGGCTCGTTACATTGCAGAGCAGTTAACACACTTGAACTTAAGCAGGGGATAATTTCTTCCAGATGAGGAAGTGAGGTGGACAGAGGACTCATGATTAATAATTATCCTAATCTACTTTCAATACTCTGCACTGAGGTTTTTAACCGAATGGGATTTAACAGCAATGCAGGATATTTTGAGCCTGTGTGCAGAGGATGTTGGTGAAGAGGTTTTTCCTACATGCACTCAGTTAGGGCTGTCTCATTAAAGCTCCGAGTCCCCTTTCCATATGCAGTCCTCATCACCCCGTTAAGAGATTTGCTGGCACCCATCCGCATGGCAGAAATGCGCTAGGCTCTGAAACCATCTGGCAAAACACTAGAGGATGGTTTTTAAATGTTACATCTAATCCACAACATCCAGCACTAGCTAGACACTCCTAGTAGGTTACCTTGAAAAGGCTGTAAAACTTGAACTGTTTCAAAAGCATTCAGAAAAAGGGATGATATTCACTTACAGCAAAAAAAGCAAGACCTTTCTTGGGGGACAAGCTTGAGGAGCTCGCTCCCAACTAATGAACACAACGAGCAGGACAGGATGGGTTCGAAAGATGGGATGTATAGGGTATATCCCCTTTTGGGACCCTACATCATTCTCCATCCTGAAAGCAGCATACTACAGAGCGGGATTAGGGGTACGTTCTTTGTGGCCTGAATTTCCATATTACATTATATATTATACTATACTATATTCTATTATCATATTTGTAATCATTCAACGCAAACAGCATTGCTGCAGCACAGTAACCACCAGAGCCATTGTATTGGCAGCAGCTTGAACCAGTAACTTGGGAAATGCTTGCAGCCTGTTTTGTCAGGTTGAGTGGTAAAACAGTCACCTTGGCATAGCTTGTGATGCTGTTAAAGACTCATCTTAAGAAAACTGTAACAAAAACCTGTATTGGTATTCAAAAGGAAAAATAAAAATGCCCTGAGAGATAAGTACTCATGTATGCCATGAGCAGTGTAATCCCATGACAGATGTAGCAGCAATCCACTCAGGTATACTGACTGTAGAAAAAGGTCTACCAAAAGCCATGTGGGGCTGCTGAAAAATAACTTGTCACAGTTGGTCATAGCTGGGGGAGGGGAGTCAAATTAGAAAAGTCACACAGTGTTAAGAGAAAACAGGAAGAAATGAAAAATGACAAGAGTGGACAAATGGCATATTGCCAGAAGATTTTAAGGAACATTTGAAAATAATCCAAATACAAATATTTGATAGAAAAGAGATCCATTTTCAGAAAATAAATCCACGAGGACGATTACTTTGAAGATTTGATACTTAAATGCCAGCAATAAAGTCCTTCCCTTTCCCATGGCATAGTTCTGAACAAGGGCTGACACACAACCTAGTGACTTTGCTTTTGCAGCTGTAATGCAAGCGAGATCCACACATCTCAGTGAAGCAGCAAAGAGGGAACTCAGCAAATGAGTTAGATTACAGCAACTTCATTTCCCTATTTTTATGTCCTTGGACAGATAAAAAATATTTGGGAAAAACTCAGACATAGCCTTTTTGATGAATTCTCTACACTGTACTTTCTACTTTTACACTTACATATAAAAAAGCCCATCGCTAAGCTAGAATTCCATATGCGACGTACAAGAAACTAAAATATCCAAATATCCCAAGCATGTATGTCATTAAAAAACCCCGACTAGAATCAAACCTCTAAAAGGTACACTGCATGCATATTTTCTTTCTGTGAGATGTCTATCATTCCTCTCCCCATTTACATCTTGGTATTTAACATTTACAGAAGTTGACAAGCTTTGCAAACTCTTCAGGCTCTGCAGAGTCACCTGTCATGAAAACCAGCTTGCAAATACCTGACATAATTACTATCTAGAAGGATCTCCATACTTAAATGTGTGAAATCCAGAAAAAATAGAGAAACACAACAAGGATAACCAAATACAGAACAGGGTCAAGTCAAAATGTGCTATTTATATAAAGACTTTCTGATGCTTCATAAATGCTGGTCTGCCCTTTGTTTCTAAAGGGATGGTTTTTAACATAACGGGATGTTAGAGGTAGCACTATCATAGTAAAACAAGGCATAGTGAATGCACAGACAGCAAATTAGGGTTAAAAACAGTCTGGAAATGCAGATATTGTACCTCTACCATAAAAAGGAAAAGAAGCAACAGATGGAAAATAAGAAGGTCACTCTATCTGGAAGAGCAGACAAACACAAGTACCAAAATTATGCCAGAGATTTTGGGGGGATAAGGACTCCTCAATGAGTTGGGTGTTGGTTTTTTTCTGTGAAGCTGCACAGAAGTACAGGGACTGGCTTTCTCCCTCTCACTATAAATCAGATTTTTGGGCACCATGATACTTACTATGCTTACAGGAAAAAACAGGGTATGTTTACAGTAGTCAAAAAACTAGCATTTGGCTGATGGCTCATGCAATGTGAATGTACCAGGTTGAAAGATAAAAACACCTCCACTGTGAAAGTAGTTTGGGCTGAAACTCATACACACGCAGCTACATAGATCAGGTCCCCGCAATAAGTTAACACGTGAGAACGGGCAGAATTTACCATGGTCTCTCCTAGTAAAAAAAGCTTCCATATCATTAACTTGAGTAATTTTCCTGTAATGAATTAAAATTCACTAAGATATTGTGCTTGCCAAATGCTGACTCCTAACGAAAAGAATGAGCATCCATCAAAATAAGTTTGGACTAAAAGGTCTGTAAAAATAGCGTTGAGTGTATTTTATACAAGATGGTTCCTTTTTGTCATGTTTTCATTGCACTGAAAAGGTACCTTAAGAAAAAATTGGAGCAATTAAAAATCTGCATCTTCAAAATCTGCTGTGTCAGCAATTTATTTTCAGACTATTTTTAATAATTTTGGTTTTAATTAAAAAAATTTACTCAATTTAAATTAAATTTTAGAAACTGTAAGGAATCCTACATAGCAAAAATTCATAAGCACTCTTTAAGCCTTGCAGAGTGGGGTACATTCCTCAAGACCACTAAAAGAAATTTTGCATCCTCAAGCAAACGAACAGTTCGGAAACAGAGTCTTGTTACCAACATAGGTTTTGGGGGGTTGTGTTTCTCTGTTTAGGAAGCTCCTTAATATCATCTACAAACAAGCATGTACTGAAATAAAAAATTATGAGAATGTTATACACTAAATTATTTTTTTTAAGCCAAATAGTAGAAGAATCAGTGTGACGAAATACATAGACGAGAGCTAAGCTGGACTCTGCAGTCAACTTCCACGTAATTAATACAACACCACAAACTATGCTGGGGCCTCTAAAATATTTATCAAAAAATTGATGAAATTTTACTTATGAAAACTGACTTGTTAACTCAACATAACCGCATCTGCAGGCAAAGTCTTCATGTGTAAATGGACAGGACTTGCAACTCAGACTTCAAGGTAGTTGTGGCAAAAAAGGAGGTAAAATAAAACTGTAACTGCACACTATGTAAATTGAGAATTGAGCAGTGTTATGACTTTTCTCAATGGCTTTTCTATAGTGCTTAATGCTAATATATTAACCCTCATATCTCTTCTCAGAAGTGTTCTGTTAATCCCAGTTTGTTGACAAGAAATTAAAGTACCAAAAGACTAAGACCAACAGCATAAATGCAAAACAAAACACACAGACAAAACCCCACAAATAAATAAACAGCAACAAAATAAGGCCACTGGTTATTTGAAGACCCAAACACAGATGCTTAAACATTGATTTTCATTTTTTACCCCTTGAAAGAGTAATCTTCTTACAACAGTCACGACTACCGCATTTTGTACTTATTTATGGAGTAAACACAAGCATATTCCTACAGAAATATTTGTTGCCCATCTTTTTTAATTAAAAATTCTGTTTGCTTTTTTATGCGTAAGCACCACCACTGCAGTCACCGAATTCTTGCTGCAGTCCTTCACACCAAAACCAGGATTCTAACGCGATGTAATTACTGAAGAGCCAAAGTTCCATGCTGTACACGAGGAACATGCTGTATGTATACAGAACCCAGTACTATGCTTCCAATTCATTTGCAAAACTCCTTGCTGAAACTAATAATTCACTATTAAAGAAAAATACCCTATATTATAGGGTAATAAAGAAAAAAACAAAATGTCATTGCCAAATATAACTTACACCGAAAGGTTTGGTCTTTGGTACAACTTCAGAAAGACTCTTGGGAATAAAATCTGCAAGAAGTTCGCATATAAAGATTGAGATGTTCAGGACACTGTCTCTGAAGTTTTAATTAAATATCCATCTCAGTAATCCCAAGTGTCTGCAGGGATTTTCTTTATGATTTTGCATATTATGAAATGACATAGAGAAGGTGAGAAGAAAACAATGTTTAGTTCCTTCCACTATGAAAAATTACTAAGCATGTATGAGGCTTCTGTAGTACCCAGACGAACTTTTTGGGTACTACAAGTGACATAGGCTTAAAAACTGCTAGAAAATAAAGGGACTGGGAGGGCAGAAAATAGATTGGCTGGGGCTACTGAATGAAGGATCAGTCATGCTCCAAAAGGTAGAGATTACCTAACTAAAAAGAACATTTTGGAGACTTAGAATATCTTCATGACAAACAACAAATACTGAATTCAGAATGTATGGACAGAAACCAATATGGCTACCAGAGACAACAGTAGTGAAGTCTGAACCATCTGAACCATCATTTTTCCCCAAGTAAATGTACTCATCCTAAAGCTAATCCAAGCAGAATCCAGCTTGCTGCAAAAACTCCCATCATCTTTCCTAGACTAAGCTATGTGTAAGCAAGGCTTGAACGCCTGCCTGGTGAGGACACCACCAGGCACTACGAATTAGACTGACCAAACAATGTTTGGAGATTTCATTTCTTCAGACCAAAAGCCTTCTCCCTGCACTCTCCATACGTGCAGCTATTGACATTCCTCAGCAAATGAATCCTCCAGGCTGGACCGATTATAACATCTAGACCACCCAGGAGAAAGGAACAAGCTCAAAAATTTGAGTTGGGCCTGCTGTTACACCATTCACCCTCCACAGTTTGGGGTTTTTTTTACATCTACAGAGTTCATTGAGTTAATCTTGTTTTATTGCTATCTTTTTGCAAGCCTCTCCATTATGCACACAGCAGTCTAAAGTGTAAAAACATCCTTATGAATTTAATCCTTCATAAAGGCATATATTCTCTGTGTACATATAATTATAGCACTTGACAGAGAACTCCCACTAACACAACAAGGTCACCTCCGCATTGAGGGCTACTAGACACAAGCATCTGTCACTTAAACAAATGTCACCAAGTATATCAACCTGAAGACTTCACTTATCCACACAGAATGGAAGAAAAAAAGTGTTATATTTTCAGGTTTATGGGGTGACATCTGTTTGAGTGACAGATGCCTGCACCACAAGTACGCCAAACACAGTGTTTTATTGAGAGAGTAATCACCTCCAAAACACTTTACCCAGTACAATAAACTAAGTGTTCTTTCTTTTACGATAAGCTCTTTTCATACTTTTAAAATCCCATTTATCAGGGACTGAAGTTGCAAGATTTAAAAGAGCTGCATATGTTAAGAGTAAGGCAGCCTAAGGCATTTAGAGACACTGTGTTATTTGTGCCTAAGCCTAAATCCTGGTGTTTAGATCTCGTTATCTTAGTTTGACCAAGAGACTGCAAAGAAGTCATGCAAATTTGTAAAACATTCTGTGTAATTTGTATTAAACACTGCTTTAGGTACGTACAGTTCGGGGATATTTCTTTTTACTGCTGAATGCTACACTAATCTGCAACTGAATTGATCATTGTATTGAATTAGCTATTATTTGATGATTATCTGAAGCAGAACAGAACAACCCCAACCTAGCAGGGAGTCTTTATCTAAAAACAAAATCACACAGATTAAAACTATGAAAAAATAGCTTTATAATTTAGTAATTAGTACTTTTAATTTGTTTCATTAGAACTTAAATACATGTTGGGGAGGCTGTTTATTATTGGCAAGATACTGTAATCCTTGTTAAAATATTCAATCAAGGATTTTGTTCTTCGTTAAATTATCTGGACTGCTTGAACAAGGGTCTACAACAATCGGTTGTTTCAACGTTTGCTATTATATAGTATTTTTATAGGAAAGATATGTAAGTAAATTTTGTATTCTCTTATTGAAACAATCATTAAAAAAAAAAAAAACAAACCACAGCCTGAGAAGAAAGATCAGAAGATTTCACAAAATACAAACTAAAGCTCTCTAGGCAAAGTACCTGTGGGATAGTTGAGTCAAATCCAGGTTCTCTCTTAGGAGACATAGCAGAGCTATTAGTGACTTCTCCATCAGACTGGGTCTTCTGGCAGAAAATGAACTCTCTGTAATATCTATCAGGTAATCCAAACCATAATATTTTATCTCCTTTCTATTGATCTGAAATGCTTACAAAAAGAATTAAAGCATTTGATTTTAAAATAATTTAGGAAAACATTGCAAAGCAGCTTCCTGTCTCCCAACACCTTCCAGCCCTGTGCTCTTCTGTGGGTGGGTGTCTCTGGAGAAATGGTACTATCATTAGGCAATGCCATCATCTCTCTTAGTTGTATGATACACATCAGATGAATTACATGCAGAGGAACTGCAGGTCTGGATACATTACTGGAAAACTAGTTTACCTAGATAGAAAGTGGGTCACGTGGGACTGATGAGGGAAATTCACCTTGAGGGGAAAGCGTAGCTCACTACAAAGCATTTTAGCAGTTGTTTTGCAACGCCAAGTAAAACGTTTATATTTTGAAAACATCAAAATACATAATTTCCACCCAAGCCCTCACTCTGCAATGAGGGAGAGCCTGCTGGAGAAGAGTGGGCGATGGGCACAACAAGATGATGCATTTGCAAAGAGAAGGGTGAATGGTTCCTCTTGCATGGGGCAAGCAACCTGGCCACTGCAGAACACTGGGGTCAGGAGGTGGAAAGGGTAAGGAATAATAAATAGATTGCAGAAATGGAGCCCGCTACTCAGGCTCCACAGGAGACAGTCCTCCGTGACAGTATTTTCTCTAGCATAAATCTAGTGCCACAACACTAAGAAAACACATTTAAAGCAAAACCAATGACAGCTGTCTATATCAGCTAAGTCTTCTGGTTGACCAAAAATAGCTATAGAACTTTCTAATTTCTTCTTCAGTTATTTTACAGTATATTTAATATTTCTAAAAAGATGCATAACAACTATGAAAACTATTATCATTGCAGTATGATGTTTAGTATATACAGCATAGAGGATAGGACTAGCTCCTTGAGTCAATAGACAAAAATTGTGGTCCTGTTCCATTCATCTTTACATCAATGTGCCACAAACAGTTTACTTCCCCAAACATGTAAGACAAAACAGAAATCTGTAAAATAAATAAATAAATAAAAATGTTTCTCGTCATCATTTTTTACCACAAATAACTGAAGCCAGGCACAGTCCAGGATTTTTGATAGCCATTAATTGTGTTAACATCTAAATTTTTTTTTAACTTCTCTGCTCAAGGTCAAGGATAAATTCATGAGTTAAGGTTAAGTCACTAAGCCACAGAAATCAAAGCCAAAATCCTCACTGAAGCACAAAGTAGCCTTACATGGCCAAAAGCCCTAGGGGACTCTTAAAATACTAGTGTGTTCTTTCATTCTGGGCTATTACAACATAGTTCCCATACATATTTGTCATTTTAAAAACTGGTATCAGAAGAATGATATCAGAATAAAACTTGACCATACGACTTAACGATCAAGTACAGCATTTTAATTCAAAGACAGAATAATAAAGTATAAAAGACCTGCTGAGAAGTTAAGTAGCATCTTATGAAATCAGCGTTACAACTATTATAGGTGCTTTTGATGTTGATAAGGGTATCAAAACTTACAAACAAGTAACACCAAAAATAGCATTTTTCTTAATCCCCAACTTTCAACCATCAACTTATACACTAAGCTGACATATGGGTAAAAGGGATTTAATTATCTATGTAGCCCTAAAACACTCAGAAGAGCTTCAGAATGAATGAGAACTATTTCACTATAGATATTTTACTGTAAAAATGTAAGATTAATGTCAATTAACTTCTCTGCTTTACAGTTAAACCAGTCCAAACTACTGTGGTTAGAAGAGTTAACTATTTTAATTATGTTGTTGCCAGAAGTTCCTTAAGTAATAATTTTTCCCAAAAAATTCCTTTGCCCTTCTCATTGTTTTCACATTATCTCAAGTTTTTTGTAGTTATGCATATTTCTCATTTTTTCTGAAGTACTGTGACACTGAAGCAACAACTTATACTTCAAAGTGTTTTAAATTACTAGTGTATCAAAATGAATGAAGGCAATCAGCTTATTACTATAAAAAGAAACCTGAATTCAAGGCAAGCTAAAAATTAAATTAAATTCAGATCAAACTAATGGTTTTAAAAAGGTATTTCATGTTAATGATTCTATTTATTCATACTGGCTAAATACATCTAAAACACCATATGACTTGTTAACACCGTACCTCACAAAAATAAATTTAACAGTTCAAAACTTAACAAGCGAGATTCAAAGAATTTTTACTAAAATATACCCCTGTAATATACCCTAAAACAGTCAGGTCCCAGCTGTATTGTGTCAGAGAGCCTCCTGTCTCAACCATTCACCAGCAGACTGCATCACATGGTATGCTCCAAGCACTGAGACCAAGAAGATTGTCCTGGCTGGACCCGCCGGACACAAGCTTCACGTATTTACCTTCTTCCTCTAACCCTCGGCATCCTTCTGTCTTGGCCAACAATCAAGTTCATACAATGACATGCATTAACCGGCTCATCTTGCAAACAACTTACTGTCATATTCTTTTCATTAAAATTAGAGGGAAAGGAATACTCTTCCCCTTGCAAAGGTTATTTTTTACGATTTCTCTGCTTCCTTTCTATGCACTGCTCCTCCTTTTTTCTTCCTTGTAAGATAACTCCATTTTTTGTTTTGCAAAGGGAATGCTGTGGAGTTCAAGCCCATATGGCTTCTTATCTGCTTTGCATATAAAGCTCAGCCTGGGGAAAGTCACTGCTTGGTATTGGGTTTAGTCTTGTACAGGACAAATGTGATGAGGAGATCTTTCTCCTAACTCTTTTCACAGTTGTCACAAAGTACCACACATAGTAGTTTTGCATGTTCAACTCACTGGCACAATCAATCATCAAAGTCTTTCCCAACTTAAAAAGAGCCTGTTCATAGCTGTAATGTAGACTAGCTAACATTGAGAAAGATTTCCAATAAATATAAAGCAAAAGCAGACCTACTTCTTCCAAGCATGGTACTAAAACTATTTTTCTTTTATCTTTCAGCAGTGATTTTTCTTTAGCCAAAGGGATATAAAAAACAAAAGTGGTCATTCCAAAACTTACAGGAGCTTTAATGTCCGTAGGAAAAAATAATCACCAGATACTTCATTATTCATTTGTTGTCTTTGCATAATCCATGAAAACTTATAGCTGGCAACAATTGCAATATGAACCACTTTGTGGAAAAACACTTCTAAATAGATTTTTTTTTTAATTATCTTAGAGAAACTATTGAACTAATGCATTGTGGATGCATAAGAACTGACATAAGAGTTGGAGGAGTTACCAGCTTGAATCATCTAAATTACAAACCATCACAGAATTTATGAAAATAAGACAGTATTTACTGAGGCACTGGTCTAAAAATCAACAACGTTGGCATTTGGAGAAACCCAAGAGTACTGCTGAACTAAACTGATAGCATACTAATGTTTGAAATACTAGAATTATTTCTGTTATAAGCAGACAAAGAAACCTTAGTACCCAGCACACAAGTACAAATGGAAAATGGGTGGGAAGATTTGTTGTGTGTGACAAGTGATACACCATGAAAAAACATACGTACAAAACATATAATCCTTTTTCACTTAAAATAAAAGACATTTTTCCCATTCCTCCCACCACTGCTCCGCCAACTTTTGGGGACAGCTTGTAAGAGCCCATAGAAAAGCCTCACAAGGTTCAGCTTGCCTTTTTATTGAGAAAGCTTTTATTTATTGTGAAAGAATACAAGACTACTGCTTTTCTTATTACCAAGTATCTTGGTAAAACTAAGCTGGACTGCTAAGTTTTCCTGACCATTTCACAAAGTATGTTCCTCCACGGATTTTTGTTTTGCTTTGTTACTGTGGGTTTTTCGTAGTCCTATGTTGAGCTTACAGTTTTTGGGGTTTTTTTTTAATATTGAAAACAGTTTAAATTTTATGCACATAGTACACAACTATCTCCTCCCTTATTTGAAATGGAAAAACAGTCTTTCAATTGACCCATGGCAGATTAATGCCTTTAACAGGAAACCTGGGATTTAACAGTTCATTTGGCTCACAAAGCAAAACCTCCAATATGAGCATTGAGATTATCCAGTTCCCCAAAGCCACACCAAATGATTCACTGCTGAGGTGTTGCAAAACATACATGTATATTTATACAGGACAAACTATTATATTTAACACACACCAGCAGAAAAACAAAGCTGAAAACTGACTTCAAAAGCTCTGTGCTCATAATCACGATGCTACAAAACTGACCAGTTTGGTCCCCACCATTCAACACGTCAGGGTAAAACACCGGAGGGTTTCGGGCTGAGGGAAGATGAAGACAGGCAAAGAAAGTGAGTGAGCAGCTGCTCCACAAACATCCTTCACAAAAGTCTCGAGAGAATTTCAAGTGAATTACAGACCACATTAATCTCACCTCCCCACCTAACTGCTTGAGTGACCACCACAAAGGAAAAGAATAAATTTATAAGGCATCTGCTATCATAAGACCTGAGCATGGAGCAGGTGACTCCAGCCCCCCTGACACTCAATCGTATGCAGAAATAGCACAAACCTCTTATTTCTGTGTCTCTTGATACTCCATGTACATGGCCAAGGATTTGACCCTAAACAAATAAAAAGTGAATGCTCTAGTACACACCAATAAAAGCCAAACCCCCTACAAAAAAAAAAAAAATCCCCAAACAAATAAAAAGCCTTTCCCATTAAAAAAAAAAAAAAAGGAAAAAAGAAAAAAAAAGAAAAAAATAAGATAAAAAAAAAGTTTTATTAAGGAAGAAAAAAACCCTGAAATCCAAACAATGAAGTCAGGTCAATGTAAATATAGAAAAAATATGCTAAATATGCTGCTGAGTTTATACAGATTATCCAAGCTCTGAGATTGTCTTCTATGTATTTTAAAAAAATATATTTTATTTTCAGAGGATCCACAGGGGTATAGTTGTAGCCACTTCCATAGTCCGGTAGTTAAAATGTTTAATCTCATCAGGAGGATAAAATCGTTCACAACAAAAAAAACCTTAGTAAAGAAGTTGGGAAATCACTTGCAATAAAACTAATTCACCAAACTAAAATTTTTCTGATTTGGCATGTGTGGTTCAGGCAGGGGTTACCAATTTTACTCACTTCTATGTCTACTAATAATCCCAAATTCATCTATATGACATACCATAAAGACAGATTTAAGTCTGTTCCAGGAAATCTCACCTTGGAACTGATCAGCCTTAGCCAATCCTTAGCCACCCGTCTCCACTCCTGAGATGGGGCTGAAGGCATGTAGTGCACCCCATGGCACCATGGGTTTTAAAGAAAAAAGACATTCATTTTACTTCTGTACCCTTGCCATGGTCTTCTAATGAAACCAAGAAACAGTCAGGTTTCCAAATGGTGTTTAATGACCTCAATTATTTTAATTTTTAAAATAAACAGTGACTAGAACATTACTCCTCAGGTCACTGATCAGAGGCAATGGAAAACAAGTATGGGAAGATAATACTATAGGTCAGCTAATGCTAAAATCGTAAGTGTAAGGTAGAAGAGATGGGGGAAAAAAAAGCAAGTATCAAGAGTCTGGCCAATCACTTGCACAAAACAACTTTGCTTAATGTATTTAGTGTCACTGTCAGGTAGAAATAGCTAAGCATCGCTGCACTGAGAGAGCTAGGTGATGTGATTAATGAGGTCACTGTCTACTGGAGAACTCCTGGGAGGAACTGAGGCTGAGGTTGCTGGCAGGAGAGCTCAGGACCTGCTAGAAGCTGCGGGAGTTGGATGAATCAGATAATCAGATCTTCACACAAATGTCCTGGGGGGGGGGGCGGAATCCCTCAATGTGAAAGCCACCCTGCTTGTGTGACTCACTACATTACACTACATTTGAATAGCCAGTGCCACAGGCCATTTAGTTGTATTTTTTAAAGCAGCTTTGAGGACCAACATCTATTTCCTAAATATGCAGTCCAGCTCTTCAGTAGAGCTCTTCACCACTAGATCACAAATTGCTATGCAGTCAATATCCATCCCTGAGACTGACTGATAATAGAAGGAGACTTGTAGGAGGGTAAGACTTGCCTAATACCAAACAAAACAACATGAAAAGGATACAAAACAGAGACACATGGGAAGTTATTACAAGTAAAAAAATCTTCTTGGTGACAAAAACTATACATTTTCTTCCATAATGGAGCACAGTGGTCCTCTTAATTTGCTAGTCTTATAATTGATAGCCTTATCTAGAAATTTTTAATTCCAGCCCTTCCTACAATGGAAATATCCAAACCTAATCAATGCAATTATGCGATTAAGGAAAACACCAAGTTTTCTTGCAAAAAGCTACATTTTTATTACTAATGCATTTGTGTGACAGACCTTGCCTAATTCTTTGAAAAAGCAAACAGATTAATATAGAGAAATACAGTGTTTCCCTGCTTACTCAGAATGAGAAGAAACAACCCTCCTGGACATGAACAAAACCAAGCATTGCATATGTGAAGGTATTATTGGCACATATTCAGAATATGAGGCACTGACTGGCCATGCAGAATGGACAAGACTAAATTATGTCCACATAAAATTGGAATTCTAGGTTTTCAGACTTGAAAAAAAAAAATAATCTTACAATAGAAGGTGTATTTTGTGACACAAAATTACAATCATTAGGCGAGTTACCCTACTATAAAATAATTTTAATATAATATGTTTAGCTCCTTGAAATTGTCTTTGTAGATAGTCTCCTAGTAAAATATTTTTTGCAATAAAGTAATTTACCAAGAGCCAAATTGCTTTGCTCCTATTAGAGTTTCTCCTTTACCTATTTTATTTTTGCCTTGACAATGTATTTTAAAGGCAGTAAAGCAGAAAGCAGTAAAAGAAGCAATAATAAAGGAAGAGACACACAAAGTGATCCTTAATGGATTGTCAGCTCATGAAGGCAATTCGCAAGCTGGAGCAAAATGAGTTCTATGCACAAAAGAAATCAATACTCATTGTAGCATCCTTTCTGCTACACTGCAATTTAACAGCTAAGCAGAATACTGTCACATCTCATAGGCCTCACAAAAATCCCTGCTCTCGGAAGCAATATTTATTCTTTGCGGGTTTCACCGCAGCTGAATCAGACCCATGTATAGCACCCATTTGCTGCCTTGTAGAAGACCAGAACAAGGCAGCTTCTTCAGCAACCAAGACCAAGGAAGCACTCTATAACATGAGCTCGAGAACCATGCACGACACAAGACATCCCTGGAGTGCTATCACTCTTATTGCTGCTAATGTCTGTTTAGTTACCAGATCAGTATTTACACAAGTAAAATATACCATAACATTTATTATTTAACTTAAACTAGGTACATATTCAAACTACCTAAAGTTTACATCACACAATGTGTTTTAAAGGCAGATAGTAAAACAGGAAACACTTTCTTAAAAATGAATGAATAGACATAAACAAGGGACCATCCATATACTTACATTTATGAATCCAAAGATTTTGGAAGTTGTAAAGAACAATAATAACTTTGCCCAGGGCAAAATTCATAATAATAACACTACTACATCTAACCTTGAAATCAGTGAATACTTCCCAAGTCCTAAAATTTGTCGTCACTTATTCACAGGCCCAATTTATTAACATGAAAATTTTTGAATGCAATTCAAATTCAGAGGCATACAGCTCTGCAAGTCTGTTAACACGGCTGGAATAAATTACACTACAGAACCAAGCGACACAGAGGTCACAAACTCACCATTTACCTAATGGAACATATTTCTGCATTTCAGATAATCGGAAGTCTTTTAATGAAACATAATGGCATTAAATAAGATAACCTCCCCGTTAAAGAAGTGCTCACATGAACTCACTGATGGAAGAAGCATCCTCAATGCACCATTCAGCTTCAATAGGGTGTGAGTGTTGCCAGTGATTAGCAATGACACAAACCAGGATTGAGTGGGCAGAAATCTTTTCCTAGAGAGCAATGATGTTGAACCACCTGCTCTTCCACAGGGCAGAATGGAAGATGCTTAGAAATTGCAGGTAAGTGTTTTAAGATTGGTTTTGAATTGCCCAGAGGTCAATCTATGTGTTTTCAATTGATAACTTGAAATCCTGCCCCTGTCTATTCTCCCTCCTCCCCCTTCCTCCAGACTGTACGGCCAATATTTAAGATACTTTTGGCATGGGTACAATAACTACGCTGTCCATTTCACTGGTAGCTTAATAGGAAAAACTAGCATGAAGGAAAAAAGCAGAACTTAAATGGAAATAGGAAAATACCATTCTGTTTAATCAGACTCCTCCATGCAAACAAAGCACCCTGGATACTCATCAGACATTAAAATATGGGCAGTAATGATAAGATCAGCTCTTGTACACCTGCTTGATTCCCTTAAAAGGTAACATTCACTGTTCCCTCTGAAAAAAAATATAATAGTCTTAAGGTAATCACTCAAAACCACAGTCACTTCATGCTTCCAAATACCAGCTATAAAATTCCAGAGCTGAAAATGCCAATCTTTATTTTAAATATCCATTATAAACAGTGTAATAATAACATATTTTTGATTGTATATTGTTATTGGCACACAGGAAATTTCAGAAAATATAAAAAAACCTCTCAGATGTGTTTTCAGAAAAAATTCTCATGAAATTTTTCTTCTTTTTATTAGCAACAGCAGTACCAAACCCATGAAGCAGAACTGAGGAGTAACAGAGAAGCTACATGTTTTAAAGACTTTACCCTGAACAAACAGGCACCTTCAAGAGCAGATCAGTTTTTCTCCTGATATCTTGCCTCCCGCTCTCAAAGAAAGAGGAGATTTTGGTCAGAAGACTTAAGAAACTGCTACAATAGACAGAGCAAACTGGGGGGGGGGGGGGGGGGGGGGGGATCTTGGGAAGATGTTGCCTACTGTTCTGGTAATCTTGGCCATTTCTTTTTCTAGAAGATGTCCCACTAATTGCAATGGAAGTACTCAGAGTAAAATATCAGTTCATACAGGTAAAGGACTGAAATCTAGGTCTCACCAGCCAACACTTCTCCAACACAAACAAGTCTACCACAAAATTTTCTGCTGAGCTTCTACCAGCTCAAGAGCCTTGGAGCACCATATGATAATGTCAGGAAGGCCACAGAAATTAAATTGTATGTGAGAGTCAATGCGAGAGCATGAAACAGAGAAAGAGAGAGGAAGTATGAAAGATATCGCCTCCTAAAACTAGGAGGCAAAATGCTTGAGTAAATATTGTGAACATGGTTATGAAATTATTTTTTTTCTGAAGAAGCTTCAATATAAAAATACAGCAGACTGACATCTTTTCCTAAATTATCAACATTTAGTATTACTTCAATATGCACAGAATCCTGGAGGGTTTATTTCGCAAAATAGTTAAACCTAACACACAGAAACCTAATAATTTAGTGGACAGGGGAATAAAAGGACCGACTGTATCAAAAGTTACTAGTATCTGCTGAGCTATGCTACAGAGAGAGCTATGAAAACACCTAGGGAGCCCCAGAAACAGAACTCAGAACTGCTAACCTTGTTAAGAGAAAAAAAAAATTAAAATAAAATAAAAACATCAATGGTAATACACACCAAATTTCAAAAATAGTGTAAGAGACTGTGTTGGCTGGAAATGTTTGTCTCGACATTGCTGCTGCAAAGAGCCTCAACATCCTGTTGTTGTGGGGGAGTACGCATAAAACGTCCCTGAAGAAACCACCATATCCGCGCCTAGCAAGCTGTGCTTGCCCATGAGCAAGGTGAAGAAACCACCATGAACACCTGGGCATGTGCCCACGGAGGAACACGGGGCAGCATGTATGGTAATGAGTTCCATGGAAATAGGTGGACTTTTCGGAGAAATCGTGGGGACTGGGACAATAAAAGAACAGCGTACTCCCCTCTCAGGAACCTGGAAAACACCTGAAAAACTGTAACACCTGAAAGACACCTGGCTGACAGCAGAAGAAGAACCCGCAGCGCTTGGGACTGAGACTTTGACTGGGACCCAGAACCTGCAGCAACCCTCCATCACCTGCATCGGGACTGACTCAACAGGACGTTGCTGGCTTCGTGGTGGTGGTAACTAGTCTTGCTATCTCTCTTCCGTTCTCTTGCTTAGGTCTGCCTCTTCTTCCTTTCTTCTTCCCTCTGTCCTATCGCAGTTATCGGAAATAAAACTTGGAAGGTTGTACAGCATCTGACCTCGTTTGTGTCTTAATCTCGCTCTTGGGATCATTTAAGAACCCTCCCCGATATTGGATCGGGACAAATAGACAGTGAAGATCCTCTGACAAAACCCTCAAAAAAATAAAGGAACTTTACAGAGGAACTTGCTGGAGCTTTGGATTTATTTCTAAGACACTTTGATTTCAAGAGTAATGCAATGAACAGGAGAACATTCAGCAAGAATATTCTTTTACTGGTTTAAATAGTAGCCTTTGCTTTGGTCTTAGAAATAGCTGGGACTTTGAAATATCTCTCTGCACATCTCAAGTTTCTACAGAATCTTCCAGTTCCATAGCACTTGGTGACGGTGTACAACAGGAGCTGGGTAGAAGGCTTCAGCCAGAGCCATACTCAGTAATAACTGCCTGTAAATGCATTTCGATGAGGATGTGTTCATTATCTGGCACTTCCCACCTACTGCTGGTAAATCTCCACGCACACAATGAAAACAATTAATAGGCAGATTAGGGAAACAAAAGACTTTCCCTTCACAAGTCAGTAGTTTTAAAAATAACATTAAACCATCCATGCACCTCTTGATCCTTTCCTCACTAATCTCTACCACTCCCTCCTTTAAACCCCTGCATCCTGAAAATACACATTAACCCCAGGCCCTTCACACACAACCGCACTTCCAATATATAAAACTCAAAGGAAAACAAATTATGCGGTATACACACTATTTCTATGCCCTGTTCATAGTTCATCAGACAGTCTGTAGGTCACCGCTTAAGACTTAAACCAGGAGAAAATTAAAGATTATTTGTATAATCTTTGTACGGGCAAAGACATTTTTCTGTCTGATTTCTTCCCATCAGTGGAAAAAAAAATTACATTTAGCAGGAAGAATAAATACCTGGGCCATTTGAATGTAACTGCAGTTTACTGACAGTCCTGGTTTTAAAGCAGTGAGGAAGATTTCCTCCCAGCATTACTAAAACATTTTTTTTTAAGGGCTTGGCACATACAAAATAAAGCAGGTTGATATGTAGGTAGGCTTATAAAAATAAATGTATTTGTTCAAATAGCTCAGGTATCTGTATCTAAACTACGGAGCTGAATGTTAAAAGTTGAGCAGGAAGCCTGTACATATTTAAAAAACAGACCTACACATACATATGCACCTATATATATTTTATGTACACACAAGCACACACAGAGTACATACAGATGAATGATAATCAATGGCCAATGTATGTAGCCACTGGACTGAAAAAACATGCTTAAATTCTCTCCGTAATTACTTCAGGAAGAAAAAAAAACAAAACAGGAATGGATAAGTCATCCCTACTTATTACAAGATTTTAACCAGTCACTTAAAGGATAATATTATAGTTAAACAATTTTTAATACACAGAACTAGCTGCATTACCTACTAGTAGCCAATTATGTTACATAATTTTAAATAAATTACTAACCCTACTAATGTGTGTGTACATATATATATCTTTATTAACTTCAATATAACCATTATTCCATCTTCACCACTAATTCTAGTAAAACCACTATGCATTCTCAATATTTTGAGGCCAAAAACTACTCAATATGCCAATCTCCTATATAGGTTCTGTCAGGCCTGTATACATACAAGTTTTTGTATGTATACAATATACAAGTATTGTATGGATATACAAGTATGTATTGTATATACATTCAAGCTGACAGTTCAAAAGAACTTCCATATTGAAAAAAAAGATTTATTACAAACAAGTTGGGCCTCTTAACAAGACATTCAGAGATTAATTAGTTTATCTATATTACTACATTTTTTTCATGTTTGCACTACATTTTTCTCAATAACATTATAGCCAGATGCTTTAGTTCTACTAGGTCAGACTTTTTACTGGCTCCTTGCCACATACACAATGTCTATGTACAAAAATAAGAACCTTATATATGGAAATATGAAATTGTCCATCATCTCAACATGACGGGCCTGGACCAGAAGTCACCATTTCGGGTCAGTGATATACACTGCCATGCACATCAGAAGAACGTGCACAGGTCCCAAAACCAGGACCACAGAGAGCAAGTGTAGTGCTGCTTTCCAAAACAGGAAAAGGAGGAGTAAGTTACTTTCCCTCTCATTATCAGTAGAGTTTTGCCACTCAAAAGATACCGGTATCCCTTCTTCAGACACTCCAAGCATACTTAACTCTACACAGGAATTTTCAGATTCTTGCTCATTTTCACTCCTTTATCAGACTTATTTACTTCCACCGCATGACTGAATCTATTAGCTGAGAAAACATCGGGGATAATCACGAAGTTTCCAAAAGGAATCATCACAGATTATAACAAAATTGTCACCTTAATGGGATTTGTCACACAATATTTTAAATTAAGTCATTAGATCTAGAGAGGATAACAATTACTTCAAAATATAAGGACCCAAACCTGAATCAGTCATTAGGTACATAATGAACTCTATCAATTCATATGTAAATCCCAGGCAGTGTGCTCAAAAGCCTGGGTTTGCACATTTAAGCCAGAAAGCACATGTTGCAAAATACTTCATTGAAGCCTTTTACTTTTCTCATGCAATTATTTAAGTCAAATAATATTACAGAAGTCTTTCTTGTATTAGGGCATCTACTACATGGTGAAGAATTGTAACCTGCTGTTGTTTCCCAAAAAAGAACCAACATCTCCTTTACTCCATTAAAATCAGTTCTAAAAAGATAAAAATAATTGATTAATCTCAAATAAATAAACAATTTGTCAGTTATGCTAGCAGAATGTTAACACTGTTTAAAAATAATAAAAAATAATAGATGCAACACTCTTGCTAATACCCTGGCCCTTTCTCAGTGAGGTTTGGGACTTGATGAAGAGCAAGAGGAATGGAAGGAGCCTCTGGATAGCTCTGGAGCCTGCAGTGCATTAACCATCTAGCAGGTTGCTACCACATTTGCTGTAAACATCCAATGGCACAGAAGCCCACAGCTGTCACCAAGAGAAGGCTTTTGCATTCATGACAGCAATATGAACCTTGGGGGGGGGGGGGGGGGGGGTGTCAAAATAAATCTAGCCTGTAACCCCCTTCTAACCATAGTTTATAGTGAGAAACTTACCTTTTTTACATCAGAAATCCAAAGGCGGGGGGAGAGAACTTAAAACATAATAGTGTCATCAGTAGATAAGCAGACATGGCTAATTTACTATGTGCATATTCACAAAATGCTTTTCAAAACATGTATGAGAACACCAGAAACAGAGATGCTGACAGGAGCATCAGTTGGTAACACATTTCTTCTTTAACCTTTCTTCCTCTTTATACACACCAATCTAAGCAGTTAGCAACTGCTACTTAATCCAAATCAGAAGATGCATACAACTGAGTTTGTCTCAAAAGAAACCACGCAAAGGCAATCAAAATCAACTGCCAGTCTCCTTGAGAATGCCAAATACATAACACTTGTGACACGAGACTGGAGCTCAGACAACCTATGCTTGCTAACTGCTGCCCCAGTGTGGTGTATGTTTTAACAGACGTTAAGTAACTGGATTACAAAGAAAAATGATCCTGCTTCATACTTTTCTCATACTCCTTCATTCTTTTGGGTTTGCCTTTAAATCCCTACATAGGTAATAGGGAATAGTGTGCTTACAGAAGATTGTTACATGTCAGATTTGCCCTGTACTGGAAAAGAACCACCTGAATCTGCATTTCTTTTATTTCCCAATTCAGTTGTACATTAATTTTACTTTAGGTTTGCCAAGCCAGATCCATAGTCAGCTTTACATCCCACCTCATCCCTTCAAATCAAGGATTTGGGAAAAGCTGACCTAAACAACAGAAGATAAAAGGTTAAAAATAGAAAGTTCAGGGGAACAAATAAACACCAGAGACGAAAAGAGTCTAAGGCAAAGCCCACAATGCCTTCATCAGTCCCAGAGATGAAGCAGTATCTAACACCCATAAGAACAGACACCTGAGCCCACAATGAACTAGGAACTAAGAGCCTCCCGTTGAACTGCATCCGATTTTACATGTCAGTCTCTTTATTTAAAGTAGAAATGAAGTCAAATACACTAAACTTGAAATAATAAACTAAATCAAATATACTAAACTTACTATAAAATCATCAGCCCAGGCTGCTCCAAATTATGGTGTCAATACCAACAAAAAATTAAGTATGGTGGAATTAAAGTGTGAGTCTATGCCTTGGTTTACCCCAGCCAGCAACTAAGCACCATGCAGCCGCTCGGTCACTTCTTGCTGGCTGGGCATGAGAAGCTGAAAAATCCTTGACTCCAGACTAAACACTACTTAGCAACAACTGAAAACATAAGTGTTATCAACATTCTTCTCGTACCAAACTCAAAAACACAGCACTGTACCAGCTATGAGGAAGATAATTAACTCTATCCCAGCTGAAACCAGGACAGCCCATTACTACATTGCATTAATATCAGCAAGCTAAGCTGTCAGGGCTGTTCTCAGGTGTGGTTCCCTCTCCTGGGAAAGCATCCCTCTGGCTAAACCTATGACCACACCTTTACCTCCCTCCTCCCTTAAGGTACTTTAACTACACTTAATCCTTAGCCAGGTCACAGTCAGCTCTTGCCTGGCATCTCCACACTCTTCTCTGTAAAACTAACTGGTATGGCAGACTCCATCTTTTTAATTCCCCTTTTCCACAGCCCTCAAGAATACACTGACCCTTTCCTATTTCAATGGAACAATAACAATGACTGAAAAAATATACAAATGGTTGTAGGTTTCCTTTTAGGTCCACAACTTGCTGATGACAGTTAACAATCAACTCCCCCAATCCATTTTCACCTACCCTGTTTCATCTCACTAGCTACTACTAGTAATAACAATGATTATTTTCCATTACACTTGTCTCTAATCCAACAGTTTCACAGTACTCGAAGCTTTCATAAGAAATTGATAAAGCCTGCAAAAATTGTTAAAATTGAAAGCATTATAAGACAAGGACATAAAATCAGAGTAATTATGGATTTCTAACACAAAAAATTTTCCCACCTCCCAAAAAACCCACACCTTTTATGATTTTATCACATTGGATAGTTGGCCATAGTACAGATGAACTAGAGTTCATGAGGACAAGAGCCCTCAAGGACAAAGCTTATATTTCCAAACTTCCCCTGCTTCTCAGAAGTCAACCCTCTACTTAAGTCCCTTGCATACTCTGTAAACCAAGGACAGCACCGCAGATCCCATCCAAAGCGGACACCCAAAGTTACGTTCACACATGGTGATGGATGCTGAACCTGCGTGCTACCAGATCACTGCTGGACCTCAAGCCTGGGTTAGGTCAGATACAAAGACACATGTGAAATGGATTTTATGCTGGATTCGTACTGTTGGCAGGACAGACAACAGCCGCTCTAGTTTAATACTAAAACAGACAGGCTAAGTGTGATTCAGTATAAAGTGTACTGGCCAAAGCTACCCTTTCACATTCAAATAAAGAGTGAGACCTATGCTACATGCAAACATTTTTCTAAGTTTGGCAGTGAACTCAAAGGAAGGGTACATAAACTAGAAATCGAGAACCATGCCATTCTCCACCCAACAGCAAAATTCTGTTTTCTGTTTATTGGCCCAAAGGTGACTAATACCTATCTTCTCCCAGACTGCAAGTATCTATCATCCAGTCCAGTATTCATCCCCACTGTGCTCCAAAGAAACTGCATTCAAATAGACACGTCAACACTCAAATAAAAAGTCTACGTATGTGGTCCAACCAGAATGGTTAGTGATTCTCTCCAGCCTACAAAAATCTTCATATGAGGCGCACTGTGTCTATATGCCAATTATTTAGTAATAAAAGATGGGTATGTAAAACTCAAGCATCTATTTTAAAGGTCTGTGTCACAGATGAGTGGAACTATGCTCACATAGCAGGTTTCCTGGAATACTTACTTTAAACTTGCTACGTAGACTTCTAAGATTACCTTACTTGTAGGCTGATTTCTTTGTAAATTGTCAATAAGGTATTATAAATGTAAAATATTCACTATTATCTTAATAATTAATGATTAAACTCTCCAGCCCAACCAGATTAGAATAAAGGAGCTGATGAACTCTCATGCTTCTCACTATTTCCCTACATAAACATGTTATACCATGTAATGGACCATCCTGTTGGGTTTGGGGGGGGGGGGTTGTTTGGGGGGGGGGGGGTTATTACTTTTTATCCTCCTACCCCTAAAAACCACTGACACTTGTGTTCCCATGGGACTACAGATGTGAGCACCTGGGCTGGAGACGTACGAAGAGTTTGGGACCAAATTGATAGGGAACAAGAATATTTTCCCTTTCAACTCTAATGAACAGTGAAACCACAGTTTAGACGCAAAGTACAGTAATAATGATTTTATCACAGCTTTGCAGCTTTTAAATCATCATGAAAAATGGCAAATTTCTCCAGGTTTGTTTTTCATACTGAACTGCCTGATTGTGTACTCTAGTGCTCTTCCATGGGGCCAAAAAGACACAAGTATGTAGCACCAAGATGAATCTCTGTCTCCTTTGCCATGTACTTGCTGCCTAAACCCCAGGTATCAGGCTGCAGAGTATGTACGCGGAGCTGCTGATCAGGTACCGGGAATTCCCATTCTCTTAAATAAATTCCTGGTATTTAAATGATACTGGAAATTTGTAAAAGGGGGAGAAGCAACGAAAATTAAGCTGAGGTCCGTTGCTTTTCATGTATCTGTATGCCCTAATCAAGACTTGTATTCAAGAAGATTAGAGTCCAGTCAATTGGTAGAAAAGATTATTATTCAGAATTATCTCAAAGTATTTAAAAAAAATTTTTAAAAATCTCCTCTCATAAAATATTTGCATCTTTGAAATGAAACAGAAGAGAAGAAACAGGAGAGAAGAGGGCAGCAGGGAAGAGTATTTATTATACATTTTTTCCGAAGTAAGATCATTAAAAAATACAAAGCAACAAACTTAATTAGTTTTCCTCTAATTATCTCCTCTACCACTCCCCCCCCCCCCCCCCTTTTTTTTTCCAAACTGAATATCAAACAAATGTATTCAGGATACACACTAAAGTTACTTCATTGCAATTACAGGACTATTCTAGCTGAATAGCAAGAAACCACAATACAAATGTACAAAAAAATACCCTACTTTTAATAAACCACTTTCTGGCAATGAAAATTAGATCAGCTCAAGGTTTCTCCAATGTCATGCAACAAAGATGCTGCAGCACCCTCCCACCCTGCCTGGGAGTCATCTGATTCACCCTCTCGCCTGCCAGGCCATGGTTAATGGCTATTTTCAAGCTTTGGCTTCTCGCTCCCATACCCAGCTGTGCTGAACTGCTCTTGTCCTTATGCTCTCTTTGAGTAAGAGCCAACTAATCTTGCTCAGATGTACCTGGCAAAAGCGAGCTCTGTCACGAGTCTTTTTCCATCAAGGTCTAAAACTAGAAACAGAAAAGGGAAAAAACCCAAAACCCAGGTTTTCAGAACACCTATACCAAGTGGCAGAAAATGGGATGAGTGGTCACACTTTCACCAAAATATTCTGAAATATACAGCATTACCCATGGCTTTGCACTGGTAATGTAGATTTACACCCCACACTATTTACTGAAGCCAAAAGGAATTAAGAGTTGTTTGGGTTTGGTTTGGGTTTTTTAAAGAATGAGCAAGACCTGCAATTACAGCTCATATGACATTCTCAAAACTCAGGGTCCCCCCATCCCCCATCTACATTATCGGTTCATAAGTGACTGTTTCTAGCTACACCACTATTAAACTTCAAGTTCAGATCAAAATTTGCATATTATTCTTTTACCTGATACATCTATTTGAAAATTAGCTTGACCATGCCTCATTACAACTGAGAAAAGTCCATTAATTTTTTTCCCCTAACTTTAACTACACAGATAATATTATTGACCAACGAACAACAGTAAATGTTGGAGGTAAAATAAGGAAGGTAGTTGGTAGGGATTTTAAAAAGATCACTACATGCCCATATATTTTACCCAATTTTTATTGAGCAACTTCCAGGAAGGCAAAATGCCAGCTGAACAGAAGGACCCTGCGCAGGCAGGTAGCAGTCACCCCATTTAGGACTATTATGTCCAGTTGTTAAGGGGAGCTGTCAGCTCAGGTTATACATCAGTAACAACAGGAACATGCATCACTACCAACCTAGCTACCTTGTAATTTAAAATACATACAAGAGAAACTCCAAGTGACCTGCCTGTGTCTCATTCCATAGGACAATGGTATCTTTTAAACTCTGTGCAAAATACTTCTACAGCCAAGACATGCTTGCCCACTTACTGTTTTTCTTTGAAAAAGTCAGGAGTCTACAGAGATATTAATCTTCTTTAGTTTCACAAATATAAATCTCTTAATGCATGAAAACATGATTATTCTAACAATTATTGTAGCCTTTTATACACGTCTCAGCATTTTGCTGCAGCAATAGCGAGCAATAATGTCCCAAAAGTTCACGTAGTACACATTTAATCATCTATTGCAAACATTTGCATGTATTTTACATAATCAGGGAGAAGAGTCTCATACAAACAGTCAACTCTATGAGAAAGGAGCTCCAACATTAAACTCAACAGGCATTTTGCCACCAACTTCAATGAGAAACCTTTGCTGTTCAGGTTATCAAAGTGAGAAGGAGACTCTCAGAAACAAGAGTGTACATCAGAGAGGTAACTCTCGCTCCTTTGGCCACATAAGGAGCTCCACAAACAATAGAAGTCTTGGCCATGTCCCACTGTGGAGGAGTGCCATATAACTGGCATAAGACAGAGCAAGAGCAAACAAACCTTTCAGACATCCTGAAAGATGAGAGTTTGAGCTTTTTCTTGCAAGCTTAGTTCTTGGGCGTTTACTTAAATGGTATCTCCACTGATTTTAATGATGAGCAGACCAATTGATTTCAAAGGACAAATGAATGTTCTGCTGGAGAAAAAGAAAACCCAACAGCAAATATAAATTAACTTAATAAAAACATTATGGGCTTTCATAAACATAGCATCAACCTCTCCCATACTTTCATCTCTCACCTGAAAAAACAAACCTGCTTCTAGTAAATGTTGTTTGGCAGAAGCAAGCACATAAGCAGATATGTCTGCATTAGTACTTTAGTTCCCAAAGCGTGCACTGCTGGACATCCAAACCGCTCTTATTTACTGTGTTTTGATTCCCACCATGGAGAAGTCCTGGAGCACACAAGTGAAACTGGAAGATGTACTCCAGGACTCACCTAACACACTCCACCTGCTAATGGCCTTTCAGTCCGCTGGAGCGGATCAGAGCTGGCAGACAGGAAAAGCTCTCAAGCCCATCTGTTGCACACACTGGGGTTTTGATGCTCTTGCTCTACAGACCTGCTTCCCTTGCACCTCTTTACTTGGCAAAACAGACATTGCCAACCACATGGGGAAGAAATTTTGCATGCATCTCTGCAAAAGGGAAAGTTTGCATGCAAGCACGTAACATGAAAATTTGAAATATTTTGTTCTTGTCTTGCTTTATCACCTCATATACTGCAATGGAAATAGTGTAATTATTATAATATCTAACTGCACTTTCATATTATAGAGTAAAATGCTGATTCTGGAAATAGCTCAGTCTACATTATATGTAGACACATGGCCACATCTACATTATAAAGAAATTTCACAAGAGGATGGATCTCTAGATTGATACAGTTAGTGTAAATAAACATGTACCCAAGGAGATCAGGACTTGACTTCAAACTGCATTTATTCCAATTCCCTAGACCTCATGCACGTGTTTCAAAGCTATCTGAAGGCCAGTCAACAGTTTGGACCCTTACTGACGGCTTAACGTATATTTTGACAGACTCACAGAGGGGAGTTTCATTTTCTTCAAAAGCAATTTAGTTCACCTGTCCCAGCACCACTGCGCAAATTACACCAACCCATGGTAAAGGGGGAAAGGCGATTCACTTCAAAACTACAGCATCTCTCTGAAACGAATTATAATGCAGGCACTGGCAAAAATAATTTTACAGAACTTAAGCCACCTCAGTGCAGCCCCTACGGCTCAAATGGGCAGCCCCAACTTCTCAAAAAGTTGTATACATCAGCAGTCCTCATTCCTGCCCTTAAGCGTAACCAATGTAAGGCGATTCAAATTAGCTTAGCCTAGGTGGAAAAAAAGCTAAGCTGAATTGTCTTACTCGTTGTTTCTCAGGCTAAAAGCATGCTCAGATAACACAGGGTAACATTTCTAAGCCAAGGTAATGCGATCATTCCTACATCCCCATGACTGACTTAAACATTCTCCAATTATAGCTATAGGAGGCTAAGTAGCTCTCTTGTGGCTCCCACTCATCGGTATCAGGGAAGGCCATGTGGAGACCAGTAGAAATTTGAGCAATCTTCAGGCTATTCAACAGGTCAGATATACATAAAATATCCAAAGGCATGTAGATATTAAAAGCTAACATCAGAATAAACATGTCATTCAGTCATCACTGCCCAATTAAAGCAGACCATACAAGGTATCTCACTTACCGTGTATCTTATTAGTGGAAAAGCAAGACATGACCCTATTTTAAAAGCTGTCACTTACTGACAACTTGTAATATGTTGTTACAAACACTGAAAATGAGTGAGATAGACACTTTGCTTCAGGAAGAATGAGATGGGAACCACTGGTACATGTCTTGGTCTCAACACATAAGACTTAACGAGTCTGATGACAAACAAATGTTTCCAAGACTAA
Source organism: Haliaeetus albicilla (assembly GCF_947461875.1). Lineage (NCBI taxonomy): Eukaryota > Metazoa > Chordata > Aves > Accipitriformes > Accipitridae > Haliaeetus > Haliaeetus albicilla. The sequence goes on from NC_091486.1 coordinate 38,029,196, forward strand.
CAACAAAAGCTTGACAGTTAGAGGATTGAGTGCATGTATGAATTTACCATGGGATTAATTTCACTTACCTCTGAAATGCAGGCAACACTAAAGGAAACGGAGGGGGGCGGGGGGAGATCTATCGCATACATTAGGAGATTAAATATAACAGCGAAAACTAACATTTAATATAGCTTAGGCAAGCAAAAGGTGCACTACATAAGCAGGAATCTTTCCAAAAAAATTACTTTTTGTTCATGTGAAGACAGTCAGGAGTGTTATGTTAAAAGTGCTAGAAAGGCTCATGATCCCTGCCTGTCTAGTGATTTGAACATATTAAACTATTATTCTAACATGCTTAATTCAGTGTAATGAAGCCAGTTCTCTTCTGATAACTGACGCATTTAAACAATCAATGTATTTCAGTACAAGCTGTATTTCCAGGTAGTAAGTGTATCTAAGTATAAAATAATCAAGAGATGTTTTTCCTATCAGTTGAGCGATTGTAGCATTAAAAGATAGCAATGTTATTGCATAGGAACCACTCAGCTTTCCCCTGAAAGGTGCGGGTCTTTAAATATTTCAAAAAGTTGCTTTTTCAGGCTTCGAGTGGCACTAAATATTTTTAAAGATATTACCTCCTCACTGAACATCTCACTAAGTGGCTTTTTTGAACGAGATAGCTGCTTTCCAGCCATTTAGCTTTTCTACACACTCCGAACATCAGCTTGATGAACGGTGCGTGCGGGTGCCTAACTCTTTACAGCTGACAGCGCATACACAGACCAGCAAGCACATGAGTGTGTGCATAGATAGCACTGTATCACCATACATATGTTTATTAGAATATTTGATTATTATTGTCATCTGTAGAGACTGTTCTTGTGGGAGATGAGCTAGAGAAAGGCAGAAGGGAAACTGTTCAAGAAAGCTTCAATGAGGTTTGGCAGGAGTCGTCAAAAGTTTCCCAATCTTCTCGTAAACATTCCTCTATGCCTTTCAGAAAACAAAGTTTAAGCAATATTGAATTTTCAGTATACGCTTTTTTAATATCTTCTTGACTTTTTGACTTTATGTAGCTCAAAAGTACTACGGAATGAGCAATTCCCAAGACAGCTCGTTACATACCTCAGCAAAGCTACATGCTGCCACAGGTCCTTGAGATCTGCTCAAGAAATGACTGGAGAGTCACAAACTTTTCTGGGAAGTCCATCTTTCTGCCAGTATGAACATTGTCCTCTTCCAGCTACCAGCAGCTGGACCCGCCTCAGCATTGCTAGCAATGCTATTGAAGCAATCCATATGCTCTGTTACCAGCCAAGTCCTCCTCAGCTTCCTCACTCCCTCCCCATTTCTTCAAAATCACTTTTTCATTACTTCTTCACATCTTTTTGTTATGAACAACAACTCAGATCTTCATCTTACAAACCAGAAGGTGAATTCACATCTTATTAAGTGTTCACCATCATGATGGACTGTTTAAAACAGACTTCAGTTTTGCCATTGTCTCCTTGTCCAAGAAAACCAAAAAACAGTATTGCAAGAAAGTTTTACAAGAGATCTCTCCATTGCCATGTGACCACACCCTACTTACACACCCTGCCTTCATCACGCTGTTCATAATGTAAAAAGAATGATGACCCTGAAAATACATTTTTTGTATATATATACTTAGGTGTGCGCACACACACACACACACCCCCCTCACCCTGGTGTCCTCGTGGGTTTCTATCAAAAGAAATAACAACCACATGCTCATTTAGAAACACAAACTTCTGAGTTCTGTCTAGTCAGGCTTCATGAGGATTCTTCTCACTTGTAGCTGCTCAGAAGACCAAATCTGGAGTATTACAAGCAGAAAAATAGAGTAGCATAAACCAGCTTTACCATTCTGTCATTTGCAGTATCTAAATACATGGTCGTGTTTTTCCAATCAGCTAAATGCCAGCTGCAACAATATCATTAAATCTGTACCAGATCTAACAAATTAACAAGCAAAGCAATTAAGACTGTGTTAGAGACCTTACTCTTAAAACATAATCAAAAATGCTTCTTTACTTCTAACAGAAAAAAAAAATGTCACAACAAAAGCTCAGAGCTTGAACTCTCCTTTTCTGATTGACCAAAGGCAGTTAATCTAGTTCTAAAATGGCATCTTCTTTTGAGAAATAACTTGCAAAAACTTGGGATATGAAATGGAACAAAGCTCAAAAAACACAAAAAAGAAAGAAAGCAGCATTAGGCAAGTATAGCCAGAAAGGAAAAATACACAGAAAAGAAAAGCAGGAGCACGGGACAGACAGAAATTTAAAAGGACAGAGACTATAACAGAGAATTGCATTTAGCAAATCATCTTTTCAATTACAAGTAAGGTAGTCATAGGCAGCCCTCACCCCTCCAAATGGCAGATATAAAAGAAATGGAACAGGGGAATAGGAAAAGGCAGCAAGAAACATTAAAATATTAAAGTTTACTGTCAAGGATGTCAAGGAAAGTAATCACTAAATCTGTTTATTTTCTTCAAGTATTTCTCAAATCCAGAGCTTTGTCATGAAAATGAAGGCTCACCAGACAATCCTGGCATCCCAGGATTTTATTTCTTTTTTTTTTTTTTTTTTTTTTTAAGTGTTCAAGCACGCATATTAACTTGCCAGCATTGTATTTGAAAGTTTTATGATGTTTTCTTTCCTTCCTCTCACTGCCAAACTCAGTACTCTAACCGGAGTGAAAGCAAGGTAGCTGTGCTACCCCAGCTGGCAGGTTAGCATTACGCTCCAGGCACCTCGCTCCGCAGCACACAGAAAGAGGGAGCAAAAGAAAACAGCACAGTTGGCCCAAAGCAAAATAACATGAAATCTCAGCAAGTTATGTCCTGTACTTCTCCACACTGACAAAGGGCAAAGGAGAACAGACAAATGTAAGAGCTTGTCCCGTCATGAAAAAGTTGACCACAACGGGTATTTCTGCAGCCTGGCAGTCTACAGCATCACTGGGAAATGGATGTTGCAAAAGCAGTATGCTTCTTCAGATTAAATAAATACACATCTTGATGGCTCTTATGTTTCTTTACAAGTAAAAATTAACTTAAGGGTATTGGTGACTAGCATTTGTCTGCTGTGAAGCTCAACTTCATTCAATTTATGTCTGTCATTTTAAAAATCCAGTCTATGAAGAAATGGTGGTAGATGGTAAATGATGAGAATTGCAATCTAGTGAGGATGGTAAAACTGAGAAAATTAAATTGTACAACTGTATAAGAATCACCAGTGAGATCCAAGTTCAACACAATGCAGGCATTTCCAAATATTTGCAGTGAAAGGAGTAAATTTGATGTTTTATTCAAAAGAAACTCTCACTGAATTCAGATCATCCCACTAACCAGAAAAAGCATGTAAGGAGAGTCAGCTGAAGTGGATTGGGAGGTCAAAGCCATGACAGAAAATGGACATACACACTGAGGTGAGTTTTGCACAGAGCACAACAACAGCAAAATGCTAACCAAGCTAGGCAGATTTTCTACAGATAGAGGGGGAAAAAAAAAAAAAAAAAAAACCAAAAACACGTGAGGGGAAAAAAAGGCAAAGATTAAAAGACAAAGAGGTCAGAAATAAAACTTATGTCTCTGTGTAGAAATGCTTCATATTTATTTCTGTTCTTTCACAAGGGAAAGAACAAATATATACATACACATATACAAGTTTGAGCAATTAATAGTGCAGAAGGAAATAAATCTGTCAGCTCCTGGCAAGGATCACATTATTCTTACAAAGTACAAACAAGTCTATCTTACAAGGGTTATAATCGGAGATTTATCAAAGCACCTTCCTGAGAAGTTGAAAATTATATCTGATTGAAGGCAATAGAGAAGTCATAGCACAACTAAAGACTCTGAAAAACTAAAAGCTCTACCCATAGCCAAATGCTGCATTTGCTGCAAGGAATCTGAGGAGTGGAGGAGGGAATTGGGGAAGTGATAAGAATAGGATGAAGTGAGCGGTCCCAATGATGTTAGTAAGACTATCTATAGAATAAGCACGTCACTATAAACACAGACTGCACAATCCACCCCCAAATATCTGTAACATTACGGAACTGCTAGAAACACAAATGGAATTCTTCTAATTTCACCTTTTATATGGAATACTGGGAACCATTTTGATAGATTCATATTGAAACACTGGAGTGAGTTCAAAAAAAAAAAAAGGCACAGCATAATCAAGACTAGAAGAATCGATGTATGAAGGAAGAGGAAAAATCACTAAGCATGCCACCCTTGGAAAAGATGCAAGTAATGAGGATTCTTACAGCTCACAAATATCTGAAGGATGTAACCATCGAGGAGGGACAATAACTAGTCCAGACAAAACGGGCTTAACGTCAAGCAACGCAGAGGAAACACAGTTGCAAAATAATACTAGTATCATGAAACGCTTCCTAACAGAAAAGTGTAACAACAGTTATTTTAAAGCATAGAGCATCCTATATAGATGTACACATTAGATAATCTTACACGGACTGCAGTCTAGCCATGATCCTACTAGACGGCTGCTAACACAGGGGTCAACCAAAGAGCCTTATACCATTCTTTTTTTGATGTGAATGGTGATGCCTCCTATTCCGAACCAAACTGCACAACAGGTTTGTACGGAAATTTAACTACATTGAGTACTTATGGCTATTCATTTGAATGAAAATCTTGGAGTGATTACAGCTAATAAACATGCTATTTCTAAACTTCTGAAGTGGTATTACAATTCTGATAGACCTTATGGTTTCAGTGTATTTATGCTGCAGTGAGCTCCTCGGAGCCCTTTTGCATGTCGGCTGTGACTCAGGGGGTGTACTGGGGGCACACGGCAGGTCTGGGTGGTGGAGGGCTACAGGGGGACCTGCAGTGAGACATGTGATGGACCCCATGCCCATCATGGTCGGTCATGACACTGCTGTGAGCCGCCTGCCGCACCCAAGCTTCACCACTGCCAAATTTAAGGAAGTGTCTCCTCAATTTAAGTCTTCTTTCCCAACCCCAATACTCAAATCAGTAAGCAAAAGTTGGTGTTAATTGACAATAAATTAAATTAAGCAAAATTCCCTGTGCTGAGACTGTTTTGCCAGCTACAGGAACAGATACTTTTCTAGATGTCAGCATTTAATTTACTAAGACTCCATTCATTTACTAACAGCACTGAGCTCAGTCAAGACCTCCTATGTCATCAGGAAAGTCATAGCCGCTCTAAGAGTCCCCAACAAGTAAACAAGAAATATTACTGAATAATACAAAATGTCACTAACTTACTGCAACATCAATCCTATTCTTTAGAGGGATGACAGGAGAACCTCTGAAGAACAAGTGCACTAAGTATTTATTCTTTATAGGTCACTGAGATATTAATATTTTTTACTTCTTTTCACTCTGTTCCCACAGAGTTATGTCAAGGAACAAAAGTATAATCACATTAACCCTATTGTAATCCTGCCATTCAGTTGAAAATGTGGCCTATTAGTAATTAATCTTAGAACTGGAGGTAATAATAGCGCTCTCCACCAATACCACTGCTCATCCCACATTTATAGCTTGTACAAGGACCCTTGGCAGGGGAGAGAGAAGCAGGGGAATGTGTTAGCTGCTGCGAAAATGGGATAGAAGCTACTGACTTTGTAACCTGTAATTCACCAAAAGCTTTTTCTTCATTTTTTTCTGCAGTTAAACACATACTTTAAGAGACAAAAGGTCCACTTTTTTTCTCTCAATGCACACATGGGAGTCTCATTAATGTTAATTGGATTTATGAATGCCTGTTGAAAAGAGAAGAAACCGTAAAGATTTCACATTTGCAGGGAAACAATCAAAGGAACAATTTCTTGTGCGTTCTCACTGATGAAGAGATGAGGAAATAATGGATGAGTCACTTTACATTACGATTCAAAATTCTTAAAATAGAAGAGATGAAAACACTGATTTCTGTACAGGTCATATTCATGTAAGGGATTCTAAGAATCCAATTTGAACCTTCAAGTGTAGTCCTGCTTCTAATTACCTAACTGTGAGAATAAATCATGGTCTCTGAATTGTAATTATACATATTTGTTGCTGTAATTCAATTTGGCAGCTGTAAAATACAAGCGTAATTTCCTCTACCCCCCCGTAGTCTTCAAAGAGACACTGAACTTGAGCCATTTGATAATTTATTCCATATTGTAGCTTTCACATTTACTATGCATCAAACTTCTGACAGTTTTTTTTAGAAGGCAATTATATATGGCTCCAGTTACTTTACTAACTGATTTGAAAAACAAATCAAACACTCATCTCTTGACTACAACATGGTCAGCATTAGCCACTACCTGGCCTGCAGCGCCCAGAGCACTTCAAAGCAAGCTCAAAATTTCTGCTACCTGTGATGGGGCCGAGGGAGAACATACACAGTCTTCACGTGCTCAGATTTGCTCTATGGGGATTTCTCCAAGGTTGGTCTTTTGCTCAGTCACACACAATTAATTGGAAACTGCCTGTTTGTATCAAATAGCCCCCTCTTACAGAAAAGAGAGATTCAGCCACTCATAAAGAGCTTTGGCACTGCCTTCCCTCAGAATCATATTTGCTCTACATAAATCATGAACTATAAATTAGTATGATGCCACACCACTATGTCAAACAATAGCTCTGAATATACAGAATATATATTAAAATATAATATATAAGAATATTTTATATTATATAAAATATAATATATAGAAATATAGAATATAAACTAAACATATAGAATATAAACTAAACATATAAAAACAAATAAAATCAACCCATAAGCAGACCATACCCACTGTATGAAAAGATGCAAAATACCTGACCAATTTCCTGGAAATACTCAAACTATGGAAGTATACACTGTCCACCCCACTCTCTATGAGCTCTGTGGGCTGAAGAAGATAAGCTTTATGGCTTATTCCTTATTTTTCCCTCTTTGCAACAATCTGCATCTCCAGTAATGCAGGAGTGTAGCATACAATGCCTTTAGAAAATGCTCAGCTTTAGTTTTTCTTGCTTCTGCACAATCCTGTTCCAATGACAACAAATCAATTCCTCTATCGGTAGTGCTCCTGAGTAGCTTTTAAAAGCCTTTCCAAAATTAAGATTATAGACTCCAGCAATTTTTAATATGAAAAAGTATAAAATACTGCTGATAATGCATATGATTTGTGGAGAGCAAGAGCTAAACATGAATTAGTTTTGGACAAGTTCCGAGTCCATCATCTTTCTTAATTACAAGTTGGGTCACTGACTATGAATCGCATGACTCAGCTCGGGAATCCCTAAAAAGAAATCATAAGTAGATTCAATAGTTGCATTTGATTTATTTGTTACTCAGAGCTGAAACAAGCACTGTATTTCGGACCTCTGACATATTAGGAGATCCCCAGAGGAAGTCAGTGGAGACACCACGCCAGCCAGCCAGCCAGCCATCATCTGGGACAAGGTGAGCCACGAGCACCCAGTGGTCCCAAAGCCTGTGAGCAGGACATGACAGTGACAGGCCTCGCTCCCCGAGGAACCTCATTACAGGAGATTAAATTAAAGGCCACTCTCCTACAGATCAAACACAGAACCGTAACGTTGACTGAGGGTGGAAGGGACATTTAGTACTACCCCTTGCTTAAAAGCACAGCCAAGCAGATTAAGGCTGCTCAGTCAAGTTTTAAGCATCTCCAAGGACAGACATCTCACACTCTCTGACAACCTCTTCCAGTGCTTGACCACCCTCAAATTTTTTCTTTTTCCTTGTACCCGATCAGATTTCCCATGCCCCAGCTCGTGCCCATTGCCTCCCACTGCACACCTCCAAGAGGAGTCAGAGCAATAATTCTCCAAGTCCGTCCCATTTCTCAATGCAAGAACCTGAACGAACAAGGCAGACACCGCCGCCACGAATATGCTGACAGTGACAGGCAAACCTTTGTCCCTGAGCTATAGTTATTCTCCTTCTCCAGTTCCATCTTATCATTAGTCACTGTAATTGTTTGCTATTGTTTGGTAACCTTTCCTTTCTCTGCACAAACAGATTGGGTATTTTTGTTTCCTTCACATACCTAGCTGCAGTTTCCCCTCAAATACAAGCACACTGGAAAACTCCACTTTTCTTCTTTACTTCTCCGTTATTTACAAAGCAGGTCCATTCTGGGCACACTCCATTACCACTTGCAATTGCCAGCATAATGCTACAGCTACCAGGTTTCTGTAGAGTTTTTTTTTAATTACATTGCCTTGACACTTCCATACCCACGAGCACTCAAAGGTGTTTCATAAAGAAACTCTAAAGCATTTTTTACATCCTGTTGGAAGCAAGCTCTTCTCTCTGCTCAACAGGTCATTAGTATTACAATTCCATAAACCTCTGGAAGTGGTCCTTTAAAACTGTTTTAATCTCTTTCTAATTCTTAATTCTACCTGCTAGTTCACTCACATCTGCTATTTGCCAAACAAACAGGTGTCAGATGATTTAGTGGCTCATTTGCACAGCAGAAAGACAAGCAGTATTATCCTGATTTTTCTCCCTCGTAAGATAAAATTTTCCTTACCACTATCAGAAAATCAGCATTACTATTAGAAAAATCAATGCAAAGAACCAGCAAACCCCAAATCTATTCAGCAGTATGTTCCACTGCTAACCTGAGTATTCTAAAGCACCAACTAACTATATTTTAAGAATGCATCATAAATAAGCAGCATAAAATGTATTTTGCTTTAAAAAAAGTCTACGAAAAACCCTATTTCATTTGTATAAACAGTTGTTTACTGCTCATGTAAAAGAGCATAATGTTCTTTACGTAATTACATTAAGTTTCCAGAGTCTCACTTCTAAGCAAACCTAAACTTTGTATCACTTTTTTTAACAATAAAGAGTATTTTGTAAAAATACAATGCTTTAAAAAAAAAAAAAACAAAACTGGTGGAGACTATAGTCTAGTGTGCTATGCTGCAAGCACTTAAGAAATCCAACATCTCTGGTATAAAGTTATTTATACCACTTCCTTGCCATTTTTTTTTTACATTTAGAAACCATATGAGGTGATTAAATAGTCAGTACTTAACATCCAGATAAACATCTTCCTGTGCTGTTAAAAGCAGGGCAGAAAAATTAGTTTTGCATTAATGAAATGTGTAAGTCATTCTTGGTATCTCCTACAAGTTTCTGTTTTCCTCAGTATTAATATTTGGGGGTATAAAAGCAAGTTATCCAAACATACAAAAAAAATGCTAACACCAAAAAAAAAAAATTTGAAAAAAAAGAAAACCAACCACACCACAAAGCCTTAATGTAGAAGTTAGTTACCTTCACTGATTAACTCAATTCTGTTGGTCCAGAGAAGCTTATTACTGTAGCCACAAGTACATTTAAAAAAAAAAAAACCTGCCTTTTCCCAAGGCCATAGCCACCGATGACACACTTACCCTTTGCGCACTGGGAATGGGAAGGCAGAGTGCTGTCGCGCAGCTGGTACCCACATGCTGCTCAGGTCGCTTCCCCATCCTCCCTGCCGCACCTCGCCAGCACTCCCCAATGCCACTCCTCTGCTCCTTCCCAGCACGGCCAGCAATTAACCGGGAAGCGAACTGGATGCAAGATGAGAAGACTACACATCTGTCTTTCCTAGCACAGAGCAGCAGTGTTGCTGAAAAGGGCAGAAAGCAAACCTGCAAATTGGGAACAGCCCAAGACCTACATGCCAAGCCTGGGACTGGCAGGTTTAGAGACCAGCAAGGCTTCAGGTGAACATCTTTGCCCACGCTATTCTCTCCCGTGATAAAGCCGACTGCTTCCAACAGAGTGCGACCAAACATCTTATACAATTAAACATCTTTAAGGAAACTTCCCTACATAATGCTAAGTTTCGATAATGTCTAGTTTAAAAAAAATAAATTAAAAGCATCTTGCTTTACAGATTTAGGCTCAGGTTGTTTCACAGACTGCTCGGCTAGACCCCTGCATGCATCATAACCCTATATGGACCCAAGACATAACTCCAGACATTTTAACTCCAGACATTTTATCAAAATCCTTTTTATGAAGCAGTAGCTGATACGCTATTCTGTAATGGGTATTGTGGTCTCCTGGTAAAAACACTTTCAGCAGAAATTAAATACTTAGAAACTGCAGCTATTTAAACAGATACCCAAAAAAACCAAATACATTCTGCCATGCAAATCAAGTTGTAAGTGTATTTATTGAAAAAAAACTCCACAGACTTTATGGACACCTACACACAGAAAAGACTGACTTTTTTTTTTTTTTTAAATTACAGTCTCACAAGTCTCAGATACATGGATTTGTATTTGCTGTGGAAGTATGTTACCAGTAAGCTGGAAAGAAAGCTGTTTTCCTAGTCCAGAAACTTATTTCTACAGGGTGAAGAAACAAATTCTGCCAGACATTTTGCATTACAAAGTTTTAAAGAAAACAACCTGACCAAGACTTGGCCAATGTAAGTAATACGGCTATACGCTAGCTGTGAGAAGTCTAGCAACATGAATATTTGAGTTGAGCTGGGTCCCAGAAGAGGCAGCCTGATCACTTTCTATTTGGGGAAAGGACTCTCTCTAAAAATATCATTTTTACACACACACACACACAAAAAATTTAAAGCAATGCAAATCAGCACGGTCAGACAAAAAGCCTGAGTCCTAAATCATTTGTACAAACCAAGAATATCGATGAGATACTGAAAGAAAAAAGAAAATCTCTCTCAGTTCTTCAAACCAAATCTAAACATTTTCCAAGATGTTTCAAGAATTTTAAATCAAAACCTTTTTCTTTATCGCATGCAATGAGGAAAGCAATGCCAGGCAGGAGACCTGGAGATTACCCTCCAGGCCTTATTTGAGGATTTGCTCTAAGAGCTGTGGGGGAAGAATTTGCATTTCCTTTCTTACAACACTATTTGTATAATTACCACCATTTAAAATTCCATATTGAAAATATTTGGAAATTTACTATCTGAACTAATTAAAAGAAATCGGGTTCCACAGAAATTCATGTTCACACACAACTCAGCTGGTTCGAAACAAACACCCTCTGTGCCAAGGGAAAAATGAAACCCTCTGCCCAATCTGTACCCCTGCCATAGCTAGTCCTCAGAGGAAGGGAATAGCAAACATATTTTAACAAAATAAATCAATTAAACTATGAGTTTAAAATTCCAGTTTCCTGACGCCTTCAGGCAGTTTCTTATATCTATTGACAAAACAAGGTTAAACATGACAAATATTGTGCCTCCTTGTGAGTAAATGTTGGTTTGTTTACTTTGGGGTTTTTTCAACAACATTAAGTCACAGCTCATCAAATAACGATCTCTCAAGAAAGCTGAAGGAAAAGCATTTGTTCCCGCTTCAAAAATGTGTGGAAAAATAAAAGGGTCTGACTAGTGTTTGTTTATAGGGGATTGGCCAGATACAGCTAAATTAGGAAGGATCACTCCCTCTCCCGTGTTTACACTTGAATCATAAGTGAGCAAACAGAAAAAATCAAGTCACTTTCTACCACCACCACCAGGCAGTGTTAAAGGATCTATGCTATAAATAAGGCCACCATCCTCATTAACCGTATTAAGACATTAAATAACAGAAAATGCTCTGGATTGATTTTGTGGGATTATTTTAGTCATCCCTACATCTCAAGATGCATCTATTCAATAGCTTTGATTTTTGCAGAGATTAATTGTTCCTGTTAGCATACCTAAAGGCCATTCAAAAAAGGAAATACTCTGTCACCAGTTAGGGGCATCCAAGATCTTGCAGCTGCTTAGACAAGTCCTACTTGAAAACCCAATGTGCTAAACCTAAAGGCTATTACGCAGTGTCCTCTAGATGTGTTCCTGACAGTTAACTACTTTTTGCAATGCTGAATCCCTGCTGATGGGAACGTCGGAAAAGCTGTATGTTCCCACAGCCTACAGGAAAGCTGAGGCTTTTAGAATGCAACCTGCACCTTGAGAAGGTTCAGTAAGTTTAATGAATCCAAAAATATATGTGTGGTTTTGAAAAGACAGAAGCCAACTTGCTGTTTTCCAGTTAGCAGCATGCTAAAACAACGTGTTAGCAACACTGTTTTCCTGTCTGAACAACGTGTTAAAATTAATGTCGTGTGTCTCTGAGCTAAGAGATTGCTATGGATATTTGCATCAGAAAATACTCAAGGCAAAGGCTCTCCTTAGACTTACTCTTTAAGGCCCTGATCTGAAAAAACTAAACAAGTGTACTAATTTAACCATGGTAATCGTCTAATTTCATTCAACAGAATACCGATGTTTTTGAAGCTTACCATGCATTTAATAAGCTTTTACAGTACAAAAGTCTGCCTCAGTAGTAGCTCTGAATCAGAAGCTGTCCCAGTTTAAATCTGCTGCACGTTGGACTCCGGCTCCTACTGTTTTTTGGACCAGACGATCCACTCGTACCAAGTCTGACAGACATGAGTGCCGCATCTCACTGCATGAGACTTGCGACCTCTCAGAGTTGCTTTGGAAATGCACCTAAATTACAATAGCCTCCTGTTCACTCAACCCACCGAAACGAACCTGTTGATGATGCTTTGAATCAGCACTATTACCAATAGACTTATTAAAAAAAAAAAAAAAAAAGTCATGTTCATACAAATAAGCTCCAGAAGTAGAATACAGGTAAGATTTTATTGTTACTTCCATTTTACCAAATTATTTTGTTGTCTTCTGAGTGGTTGGGTTTCAACCATGATTTAAGTGACACTGATTAACTATTTAAATTAAATTAGGTAGAATTTATTTTGTCATTTTAGTATTTTAATGAGTTAGGGCTATTCAGATTCTCTCATAGAAAAGATACAAACATCTTCAAGTTCCAAACTCAGGCCATGAGCACACTGAAACGCCAAAGACATTAGCAGATCCACAGGGGACAAACCACTGATGAAAGCAACAGGTGATTTTTCTCCCTTAACCAATATAACTCTAGCCTAGCAACTCTACCCTACAAACTCTGCAACGCTAAAGATGAAAAACAATATGTTGCAATAGTTTCAGTAAATTCTGCACATACAACATATAATTTAAAAATTACCCTCAGCTACTGGCCATACACGATATGGCAAACAGAACTGCAGGACCTGTTTTTACCAGTATTTAAAATAAACCTATGGTAAGTACTGTTTATTTTATACCTGTATTAGACAGCTTGAAATCAGCAGACATTTCCACCTGATCATGCAGGAGCACAACAGCTTCAGTATTCTTCATCAGGAAAGCTGTTTTACAGGTAGTTTACCGCTTTCTTACTGTAGTAGGGTATGGATATTTGTCAGAGAAATTCTCACAAAATAGATTTTTATGTCCACCACAACATACTTACTTTAGTTGATCCGGAAATACAAAAATATTCTACAAAAGGTAAAAGAACTAAAGACAACAGACAGCCTGAACAACAGATATCATTTTCAGAAGACACTAGTGTATCAGTATGTGAACTCCATGGAGTTTTTATAAAAGCAGAACTAAGCCCTAGAACTTTTAGAAGAAGTTACAAGTATTTAAATATATACACACACACAGAGGTATATAAATAAAAATTCCAAGCAGTTTTGTTCAATAAACCTAAAAAGCAAGACAGCGAATGGTACAAACAATTGGATTATTAAAAGAAGGTCTAAACAGACATTCAACAGGCTTTTAGACAGACCTGTACCCATGTTGTATTTTAAAGATTGATCTGCACACCCTGCACCCACGTCCAAGCTGACTGGGAGGCATGAAGCTGTACTACATGGTAGTCACCTGAAGTTCACGTGATCTTCCTCTCCACAGAGCCTACCACGAGTTCAGAGTTTGATTCCCATTTGAGATCATTTGTGCCTGTCTCCCTTGGAGCTGGGGATCACTATTTCAATTCTATCCCTGAAGTACCCTGTGTACATATTTATAACCAAAATATAAACCTATATATATATGTGCATATACAGAGATTATTGTTATACACAATAATAGATTTCTATGTTTGGTACATTTGAAACTACAGTCCTTTAACCAACTACTTACCAGGAAATTTCTGATCCTACCTACTTTCTATCAGTATTCAACAAGTGTCGTGGTTTAACCCCAGCCAGCAGCTAAGCACCATGCAGCCTCTTACTCATTCCCCCCCCCACCCAGTGGGATGGGGGAGAGAATCGGAAAGAAAAAGGTAAAACTCATGGGTTGAGATAAGAACAATTTAATAGAACAGAAAGGAAAAAACTAATAATAATAACAACAATAATAAAATGACAATAATAACAATAGGATTGGAATATACAGAACAACTGATGCACAGTGCAATTGCTCACCACCCGCCAACCGATGCCCAGCTAGTTCCCAAGCAGCGATCCCCCCCAGGCCAAGCCCCCCCAAGTTTATATACTGGGCATGATGTCACATGGTATGGAATATCCCTTTGGCCGCTTTGGGTCAGCTGCCCTGGCTGTGTCCACTCCCAACTTCTTGTGCCCCTCCAGCCTTCTTGGGCATAAGAAGCTGAAAAACCCTTGACTTCAGACTAAACACTATTTAGCAACAACTGAAAACATCTGTGTGTTACCAACATTCTTCTCATAATCCAAGACATAACACTATATCAGCTACTAAAAAGAAAATCAACTCTATCCCAGCTGAAACCAGGATAACAAAAGACTTAGAATTAGAATTACAGTAGCAATTTACACCATATAAAGGTCTAAACTTTTCACTGACCTCCTTGGGCAAGTAATAGGACCTTACTCATTCTGATCACCAACATGGAAAATTTATTTGTCCAATTAAAAGAAGTGAATGGGCCCTACCCCACCAGTTCTCCATCACTGTAAGTCTCAATGAAACAGATACAGAGCCATTTATATGAGTGGAATACCTTAGGGTGAAATAGCAGATATTCAGTCACCACCCAGGTACCAGCTACTCAGAAGACGAAGCAAAGAGTCAGTTCTCTTGATGACCAACCAGAGATCATACACGTAACTAGGATAATACCTTAAAATGGTTCAGTTTATATTCTGAAAGACATTTTAAGGATTTAGCAAATCACCTGTGGTGGCGACTCCAAACAACTGATTTCTTCCTCCAGAGAGCTATTTTTTCATGCGAGTTTCAATATTTTTTGAGATTATAAGCTAGATGCAAGACAGCAGCCACAGAAAGGAAGATGAATTACAAAGAAAGGCTAGTGTAATTTGGCATCAATAACATAAGGCATAAAAAAAAGAACACAGTAAGCATATGAACACTTCAGGAGATCCACAGACAAAAGAAAGAGTTTGTAGCAAACAAATTTCTATAAACTGCTACTGCTAAAAAGAACAGCCTTGGGAAAAGCTTTAAAGTCACCAAGTATGAACCCTGACAAGAAATAGCCAAGCAATCGGGCCTATATTCATTGATTAAAACACCAAGCCATATGCAATATTACACAAAAACACAGAAAGAGCATCAGAAGTTTGCAACATCATTGCGTATTATTGACCCACACACTAAGTTTTGAGTTTCTTGTTCAAAAACCATCTGCCACACAAAGACCAGTCAGCAGTTGGTTCACTTGGCCAGTACTCCACCAACAAAAAAATCCCTTCTGAAGAGCTGCCACGGAGCACTGCAGTCATAGCTATCATTACAAGACTGTACATCCCTGAAGGCTATTTCAGACACTAGAAACTGCTGTGGGAGAGGATAAAGCCTTATGCAACAGCCCAAATACTACCAATGTCTTTTAACCAAACTGCTCCATTTTCTGAAGGAATTTTAAGAGTTTGGATGCTATTCTTCCACATGTGCTGAGCCCGTTCCCCATCAATTCATAATTCAGATTTTTTTTTTTCCAGTAAGGAGCAGCAGATTACAACTGGGTAAGTGGGCCCTACCCACACTGAACAGTCACCCAGTGGGCCTGGGGGAGCACAAATAATCTGTATAGTGCAAAGCTGTGCCATCAGACACGCAGAACTATACATAGATAATGCATTCCTTCATTTTCCCCCACCATCTCACTAAAGGTTCATTCACAAGCATTTTTTCCTTATTTTATTTAATTAAAAAAGTGGGGTTTTTACAGTAGCCTCTTTTCTCAGTTTGCCTAGATCAACCCTTTGCTTTGTTCCCTCTTGTGCCTTTCACTTCTCTCCAAACTCAGGTTTTCCCCATACATCTTCCCTTGAGGAAGAGAACCATGGCCTTCCCTTCCTTCTCCTACTTCGTATCTTCATCCCTCTCCCACTTCTCTCCCCCTCCCAAACAACCCCATCTCAAAGCCCTGCACTCAGTAGGCATTACAGGTAGATATGACTTAGAGAAAGGCTATGCCTGGGAACTAGGCAATAGTTACTCCACCTTTTTTACCAAAAAGTAACCCTCTGATGCTCTCCACTGCAAAAGACTTTTTTGGAAGGACCAAGTTTTGAGTTTCATGTTCCCTGCTAGGTGAGCAAGGGTTTGCAGCTCTTTCTTCCTGTTACCTTCTGGGAGCTTTGAACCAAAACTTCATAAAGCTTAAAATGACTAATTCTGTGTGAAACAGGACACAGGCAGAGGATGAACACGTAAGGATCACCTGCAGGGACAGTCAGAGAAAAGTGTTTCTCAGTGGCATATATTGGGGAATAGGGCAAAAAAGATGAGTTGCAGGTGCATACCGGGTCACTCCAGAGTGGGACAGTAGCCAAAAGCCCTAAGCACCTTCCTCCCCCAAAGCCTAACCAGCTCTGGGTTTGAAGATACATTACATGAAATCATCTTGAAACCACAACTTCATCATTTGACTAGGACCAGCACTTTCCTACTTGCTGTGAAATTCTGCTATAGCGTGTGTAGTCGTCTTCCTTTCTAGATAAAGAGTGGCAGCAGAACTTTTAGAGAAGCAAAGCTTAACAAATATCGTAAGTTTTGCACAGAAGCAATTCTACACTGTGCAAAGCAGAGGTTGTTTTCAGGTTCTCCTCAGTTTACGAGGAAGCAGTGATTTTAGAAAGCTTGGAGCACAGATGAAGACAGACTGAATGCTTTAGAGCAAAATAGAAAGATATGTCTGAGAGCAGCTCCAAAATATTTCTGGGTTTTAGATTTACAAATTGCTGTTTCTCCTAGTCTTATTCTAGGATGAAAGACACCAAGAGCATATTAAAAGGCTGCACTGTTATCAGAACTTCTAAAGACGTTCTACTTGGTATTAATAAATATTTTCATCTTTTTAAGTTTGAAAGCCTATTTACAGTGAAAGTGACTGATGCTCTGAAACGCTGCAGCATTTGACTTTCCTACAGAAGCTGGCCAAAATGTACTTCAGCACCTCAGAACTATTAGTCTGAACTATCCAGTCACCCTATATCACGACCCAACGGTATCTCTACCTCCTTTAAACTAAAAATCACTCAAATGTAAATAAGAGTCTTGACTTCTGGATATACGCTATTTATTTCATAGTCAAGAACTTAATTTTACTGCCCACAGAGGCAATATCAAGAACTCTCCCTTTTCACCCCAGCAAAAACTTTGACAGTTACACTTGCTCACTTCCCACAACAAAAGCTTTTAAGGGTAAGGCAAATCCACAACCAATACTATCTTTTCTCCCCCTCACATCTATTCTATCTCACTGAAGAACAGAGTTGAGTTAAATTCCTTTCCAGAGTAAGAGTGTTTCAAAGCCTACACAGTATGTTTATTTGAATTTTAAGTTAACACCAGTCTTCCCCAACATATTTTGGTCACTATTGTTTTTACCAATAAATAAATCAATCAGGAATGTTGAGAATGCAGGGCTGCTTTTTTGCCAAGGGAAAAAAATTAAAAAGCAAGAATAAAATGCTATTGAAACAGAACCAATTATGAATCGCAAGATAATACACAGTCCAAAAGTTACATCAGAGTATTCTCAGTCCTGCCAAATGCATCTTTACTGAAATTGTTCAGTAGAAAGAAGGCGATGCATTGTGCAATTATTTAAAGTGTATCAAATATTTCTGCAGCAGGTCTTGGTTTTGCAACTGTAACAGTGAAATATTACACACATATTGCCATCTTATGGATACTACAAATACTTGTTTAAAATTCTAAGGATGTAATCCCGAACAGAAAAATATGCAGAATCCACAGCAACTAAAATTGTGGTAAGATTTACAACGTGAAAACAGGAACTTTACATTTGGAACAGTCCAAAAAATCTGCCTCAGATTTTCTCGTAGTAGTTACTATTTTTATGACTTGGCTTGGACTTGCTTTAATCTCTTTATTTAGGGAGAAATTGCAAGCTTGCCAACTCTAGCAAACGTTAAGTACTTTAGTAAATTCCCCATCAACATAGGTCATGCATTCGAGGGAACAAGAACATGGCAAGTAAGTTCTGCTCCATCTCCTCAAAAGGGGATTTCGGAATAAGACGGTGATGGGAGAACGCGATAAACAACGTGGCTAAGCCCCTCTTTCAGCTCCATTCTACTCTCCAGACATCTGTCCACACTTTATTGTGCCGTGATTGAGATGTTACGTGATGCAGCTCACCCAGCCTGCTGTTATCCTACATCCCTTTTATCTGAGCAGGCAGGAGAGCACATGTATTGCCAATACTATCGCGTCATAACTCTGCCATTAAAGTTCAGTAATAGTAGCGAAGCGAGTCCAAACAAGTCAGCAAATATCTAACAGATATAAAGATATCAAAGTACAGCATACGGGTACAGAAACGGTTTCAGTAACCTATGCAGACTCTCCGGAGTATCTAGCCAAATTGCCTCAACCCATCAATTCCTTTCAAACCGAGAGTTTTGCTTTTGAAAAACTTGGCAACCGACAAACAAAACCGTATATCGTTTCTGAAGCGATCCTCGAACAAATGAATCCCTCTACCCAGAAAGCTCAGACCCCAAGTAAACAAGTTTCGGGTCCCTTCTTCACTTCGTCAAGCAGGACCTCCAGCTGCCCCCGGCACCGGGGGCGGTGGGAGGCAGCCAGCCAGTCAGTGACCTGGTGACCCCGGCGGAGCCCTCCTCGCCGGGGGATGCCCAGCAGCCGCCTCGGCGGAGCAGTTGCCGCCTCCTCCCCGAGCTCCCCCCGGATTGAGGGCGGCGGAGCCCCAGCCCCGCCGCTCCCCGCCGAGGAGGGTCGCTGGACTTCCCGTTCGCAACCTCCTCCCTCCCCAGCCGGCCTCCGCGTCGGCAGCTCGGAAAGGACCCGCAAGCCCCTACCCTGCCGCCGCACAGGCTGCCCCAGGGAATACGGGGAGCCGGGGAGAGCACCCCGGCAAGGAGGGGGGCCCGGCAGGCGGGGGCTGAGGACGCCGCATCCTCGCGGCGGTGAAGGCACCATCGACCGCGCAAAAAAGCCGGCCAGCACCCCGGCTGCCCGCATCGCTGGCGACGCACACGCAGCGGTTTCCAGTTAGCCGGAGACGCTGCCGTGAAGAGGAGGGACGGGGGAGGCAAAAGAAGAAGCCATTACCAGAGTTTTGTTCCCGTTCTTGCTGAGGGGGCCTCGGAAAACTCCCTTGATGTTGCGAAAGTGCCCATTGCTGAGGTGCGCGGAGCTGATGACAATGTAGTAGCACTCCATAGGGCCGGGGCCGCCTCCCCGCCACCGGCGGGGCGCTCAGGCCGGCCTCGGCTCGGCGGGGAGGGCGAGGGCCAGGGCCGGCGGGGCCCCGCGGCATGTGCGGCGCCGCCGCCGCCGCCGCCGGCCGGCTGAGGGGCGGGCGGGGGGGGGCGGGCGGTGCAGCCCCTCAGGCTCGGCGCGGCGCTGGTTGCCGGGGGAGGAGCGACAGCACGGCCGCGGCGGAGCCGTCTGAGCTGCTGCCTCTGGCAGGCATAGTGTTATTATAGCGAGCAGCCTTGCCGGTCGGCTGCACTGAGCCAATGGCAGGGAGCCACTGGGCTGATACCGAGAGCTGTCAGAGGAGGACATCTGTCACACGCCGCCTTCACCCCCACCCACAGCCCCCACGCCCCGCTGCCCCCGCCGCGGACGGGCCGACACCCCCCGCCGGGGCGGTGCCGGGGCGGCGGCAGGTAAAGGGAGAAAGGGCGGGGGGGGGGGGGGGGGGAAGCAGACCCGTCATCCCAACCGCATGTGGGGTGTGCCCCCCCCGGAGGGGCCCCCTACTTCTTTTGGGGGGAGGGGAGGGCGGCTTGGGGGCAGGGAAAGATGCCCGGGGGCGCGCCGCCCCCATCCCAAAAGCTCCCGCCCCTCCCCCGAGCAGCCTCCGCGCCCTTTTCTTTTTTATTACATCTATTTTTAACGCCCAACGCAGCGGGTGCCTGCACCGGCCGGGCTCGTTAGCTGGCGCTCCGCGGGACCGATAGCCACCGCCCCCGCCCGCCGCTGTCGGCTCTCCTGGCCCGTGACGGCGTAATTGGGGGTAAAGCGGTCATTTCTCATCCCCGCTGAGGGCAAGCTCCATCCCGCTCTTTGCGGGGCTCCAGCCGGTGCCGCAGCCCCCTTCGCACCGCCGCGGCCCATCCCCGCGGCGTCCCTCCCGGCCAGCTGGAAAACCAGGAGCGCGCTGGCAAAACTTCTGGGTCACGGCGTGTTTTCGGGGAGGACGGGAGGAGCGGTGGGGGCAAGGCTGCGGCTGCATCCCTCCTCCCGGGGTGCCCGCCGCCGCTTCCCGACCCTCCCGCGGTTACTCACGGCTCTCCCAGCGCGGCTGCGGCCCGGCCCGGCCCGGCGGAGCCGGCGGAGGCGGCCGTGCCCCCGCCCTGCCTTCGCGGGAGGGCCTCGGCGGCTGCAGGGAGGAAAAAGGAGGATAAGCGCGGCTTGGTGCAGGCTCTGGCGCTGCCTCGGCGAGCCTCAGCCTCAGCGTACCGATAATGTACTCGCTCTGCTTTAGAAAGCCCCTAGCAAGCTGTGGATTAAAAAGCGTCAGGTACATCAGCATGAGGTAACTAATACACACCGTACTCCGCCATCGCGTTTCTTTCTTTTTTGCAGCACACGCATTAGAACTTGCTGCTAGAACCAGAATTTGTCACAGTACACGACGTATTTAATAAAGATGCTCAAGTCTTACCCCCCCCACTAGAGATTGACAATTTGCAGCTTTACCACGTAAGACTTCAAACACGCTGAGCTGCCGCATCCTCCACCTACTTCACCTTTATTCTGGATTGCAAAAATCAAGATTTATGGGGTGAAATGCCAGTGCCAAAAGAGGGAACACCTTAGAAAATAAGCCCAGAACCATGATGTAACATCTGAAAATATCTCTTAGTCAGCATTTACTGCTGGCAACATAATACCACCATCCTCTCATCTTGTCCTCCAAAATACAGGAACTGCTTCCAGGAAATTGCAGGGGGGGGGGAACAACTCAGAAATTCTGGCAGAAATTCCTGTCTTTGTGGTTTGTATCCTTGATGAAGGAAACACCATTTTATGAGAGGTACCTTCCTCTGATAAGGATTTTCTGTCTTTCCTTCCTTTCATACACAGTGACTAGTAAATTTTGACAGCTGTCACTCATCCTTCAGCATTTTCAGTACTTAGGAAGGAATCACAGAAATGGCAGAAGTGCAAAGTTTTGACAGCTGATACACAGGTGAGAGATCAAAACTTGCTGCTTCTTGTTACAGCCAAAAAAGAGGGTGAAAACGTACACGCACATAACGCTGTTTTTCTGCTTGCAAGTATGTACGTGTACATCCAGAAATAACCAGCAAGTTTATTACAGTGTAAAAATGAAGTCGATATCATAAATCTTTGATAGATTTAACAACACAGCACATTTAAGGCCCAGTTCAAGTTTGAGATGGGATTCTCTTTCAAAAATGTCCTAAGTTTAGGTAGGATAGAGTAATGGAAAGAGAAAGAATAACAAAATTAAAAAGAAATATAATTGTGCAACTCCTTTCTGGGAATAAATATTCTCCAACTTGGACTAGAACAATTTTTTCCACCTTCTAAATGTAACGTTACTGATATGTCAGGACCCTTCTGCCTGGGAGTGAAACTCTTCACAGACACCCTACTCCACGCATCCACCATTTCAAAGAATTGGAACATTTTTCTCTGAAATCCTTGAACCGACCCCTTCATTACATGTTGCTGACACATTTAATTACACCCACTACAACCATACATGGGCCCTTTGGGAATTGTGCGGCTGCTGTCTGGCCTTTCAGAGGCATGCAGGCACTGCTTGCACGCTCTTGTTAGAGTCCAAGGACTTGAGAAACATCATAGCAACAGAGAAATAATCTACACCTGTAGCTCAGGTTTGAAAGGATCAATGTGCTTTGTAACAAATGCAAGTGACTGAAACAGCTTTAAAAGCTGCTGCAGCTTCTGCTAATGAAGATTGTTGTCCTCCTCTGTTAAAGGGGGAAAAAAGAAAAAAAAAAAAAAAAAAAACCAACTGAAGACCACTTGGTTCTTCCAAAGCACTTGAGGAAGAAATGACAAGTTGTACTAAATAGCACCTAATAAGCAAAATACACATTCTTCTACTCCTACTTATTCTGGTTGACCTCTCGGTTGGGGTTTTTTTGGCTGCTTCTCTGATACTTTGCTATCTCCAGTTTTCCTTGTGTGTCTTCCTTTAATCCTTCACTGTACTTTTCCTGCCTCATTCTGTTTCTCTGTTGTGACCACACAGACCCAAGATGCTGCTCCCTTCCTAATTTTTTTTTTAATCTTAATAAATTGCTAATTTCATCAGTCCCTAACCCCATGGCTCCTACATACCATCAGTCTTACCTATTTCTGTCTGTCCTGGTCCCCTGAGTAAGGATCTGGGTTTTGATCTGTGTATACTGCTATTTATTCAAATCTCTGCCCTATAATAATAACCATTGCTGCCAATCTACTAATTCTCTTATTCTCCCTGATACTTCCTATTTGGAAAAATCTTCAAGGAGTTGTTCCTGTATAAAACAGCAAATATCAACTCAAGAAACAGGCTATGGATCTAAGAGACTTTCTGGAAAACTTGTGAACTAGAAGCCAGTGAACAAATTACACTACTTCACAGACATTGTACTATTTTTTTCTGCCTGTGACTATACTCAGTATTCTGCATTTTAATATTTAATAATATTCATCATTCAAGAAATAGTCCTGGCATAATCAATCCAGAAAAAATATTCAACAAAATAAGCAATCCCCTTTGGTTAACAGTCTTTAAAGCGTGGCACAGAGTATGTGTTACCAAGCAAATATATCCTGAGAAATCATTCACTTACTACTGAAACATATCCATCAAGGATAGAAAGAAATATCTGTGCTGTAAGTCACAAGAAACTCAATTCCGCTCCCATAGCAATCTTACTGAATTCAATAAAGTTCAGTTTATCCTAAGAATATCTCCCTGTAAGTAAGCTGCTGCCTTGAGACACACCTTTTCACCATCTCCTGCACTTTCAGTCTCCTTTTATTACTCTTTTTTTTTTTTCCTTCTTTTCACTTAGCCTTGGATGCTTTTCCCCATTTCAGATGTCTGTCATCCCTGCGTTAAAATGAAGGAAAAATGGGAGTATCCTGTGTACCTTTTAAAGGCCATTATGGTGTAATACACGTTATACACTGTATTACAACTGCATTCATTCATCAGCTATGGGGGTGGTGAAGCTAGAAGAAAGGAAACTGGGACACTCTGGTAGCCTAGTTCCTCAGCACATCCTTCACGTATGTGAAGAGTATCAGAGCGGGATCCCTATTTCAATGCCTGAGCTAAGCAGAGTACTGGTATCACAAAAGCTAAGGAAAGGCAAGAGTGACTTAAAGCCCTGTAGCATACAGTCAGATCATGGGCTGTACCCTGCAGCCCTCAAAAGCCACAGGGAGAGGACTGTGAAGGCTTAAATCCAAAAGTAGCAGCACAGATTTATTAAAACACGCTGTGGGTTTGGGTTTGTTTTTTTTTTTTCTTTTCTTTGCTCCTTCAGCCCTCCAAAGCACATAATTTTATACCACAGGTCTTGCAGAACAGCTCCAGGAAGCAGCAGTCTGGCGAGAATTACCCCTTCCCTCTTTTCACATATCCATAGCATCTATATGTAGCCCTGAACAAATTCACGTGGGTAAGACATGCAAATGCTTTTCCGCCCCTTCTCTTCCAAATTACCAATACTACTACTGTCTGTTTTCAGATACTATTGGGAAAAAAAACTTCCTGTTGTTAATTGAATCAAATACACTGTTCTCTGTGTCTTACCTTCATAATGTTTTTGCTGCAGAATTTCCCCAACAGCTCATGCACACTCCTTTTTTTCTTCCCTTATCCCTCCCTAGCAAAAAAAAAAAAAAAAAAAAAAATGCAAATGACATTCTGAATATGAAGTGACATCAACAAGAAACTGACATACCACAAAAGCATTAAATAGCAGGAGACTTTTACAAGGGCCAGAAAACACCTGATGGTCCAGTCAAGGTAAAAGAACACTCTGCAAAAGCAACTGTTGCCCATTTCAAACGCTGAAAATGCAATTCACTTTGCTATGTTAAACACCGCCTTGCAAGCAAATCCTCCATCACGCACACGTGAAGAGTGGCTCTGTATGAAAAGCAAATGGAGCCAACAACTGGTAAATAAATCCTGAGAACAGTCTGTGATGGAATTAAGAGTTTTCCAACATCCACTCAACCCAAACATCCAAGTCAAAACCAAACAGAAAAAATGAAATCAAGTTGTGAAAAATCATATGACAAAAATTGAGTCATATGATCTCACCAATGGCAATACCTCCATTTTTCACAATTGACTGCTATATAAAATCCTCTTCAGCTTCACTTCTGTAACAATCTACCACAACAGCACAAGGAACAATTTTTCAGGGGCAGCATGGAAAAACTCAGTAAAAAAATACACCCCTCCATACATCCAAAAGAAAATGGAGAAAGACAACAGAATGGGTGCACTTCCACAGAGTGACCAGCCAAAACCCCCTAAAATCCATCACACAGGTTACAGAGCTAGCACAATATTAAAGCCAATGAAACATTAATTCCATAAGCAATATCCAAACAGGTTTCAAGCAGTCCTTCAGGGTCTTGTACTTTTCTGGAAAGGTAGTTGACTACGTAATGAGCACCAAGTTTTAATTTTTACCAATTAAAATTTTTCACTTAATTGTAAGCAGTTAAAACTCGCTTTGTTAAAGAATACAACACTTCAAGGATACTTAAGAAATGAAAGGCTTTTAACCAAAATAAACAAGGCATCAAGAGAAAACCTGGTAAACAAAAGCAGATTAGTGAATAAATAGGAAAACGGTACATTTTGAGATCTAGGATAGCAGATGGGTTGTGGCCATTTATCAGAATCAGATTATTTCCCTTTCCAGCGTCCACACAACTTTTTCCAGAGTTAAAAGATCTGGAGTCTAAAGAACTGATCAAATGTCTTCCACAGCCAATAGGAAACTTCACCTACAGTGAGCTGGGGCTCATTTACTGCAGTAGTAGGTATTTCCATAGGAAGAAGTCCTGAAGTTCACCTCAGGACTTGGCATGAGCTCCAAGCTCTTCCACTGGGTGGTGGTAATGAGATCCAGAAGTTCAGGAGAACTGATAACAGAATAACTTAGAACACAACCAGTATTCATTCATTCATGTATTCATTCATTCTGTCTCTACATATACATACATATTTTTGTGTGTGTAAACATGTATACCCACCTAAGTGTACATACGCAATACTGGAAATGTATATATTCGGTAGTCTTTATGCCACAGGAATGAAAGGATGAATAAATTAGGTCCTAAAAATCTTTCAAGGGATGAGAGAAAAATTTTAAAACATTTTGGGAAGGGCTAGTGTACCAACTCTAATCTTAAACACTGTTTGCTTCTTTAGCGTTCAGATCAACAACATAATTTTCTCAGTGCAAAAGCTGAAGAGAGCTGGGGTGACACTGATGACAGGTCAGAAAGTAGCACTATATTATTCCTGAATGAGCCAGTATAAATTAGAGACCCACTGGGGAAAAAACTCCAGTGATTAATATTTTAATAAATTTCATTGAGTTCAATATATGACACACTATTATGGCTTCCTTTTTCATGTGATCTATAATAGTCACAGAAAAGAATGGAAATGAGATTAAAAATTATGTGTTTACTTTCCTAATATTACACATTTTAGTGAGATCCAATTTTTAGAATAGGAATGTTTGGCATCATCTGAAAATCAAACCCCTCTACAATATTTATGGTTACAACCTCCCAATTTAAGACACCATAAATCACATCAGGCATTAATTGGTTCAATTTCATAGGGCGCTTGTTCTAACAATACCAAAACACAGCAGAATATTAAGTACATGCTGGGGAAGGATATTTCTAATATTGTATAATAAGATGCATTGCCATGTACAATTTAGATTGTATCGCTTTACGCCACAGGTTATATAAGGAGCAGGTAATACTTATATATGTACAAAATGAAAGAGTTTGTTTTAAACCTTCAGCAGCAGTGAGATTGGTGATGATAACTAAGGCAGTCCTATCTTTACCTTGTGGATCCTGGGCATTAAAGCACACGACACGCGTTGTCAATAGCACTGCAACGCTTGCTTGGGAAGATGAAGCAAGATGCAGAGGCTGTCAGAGCCCTACGTCTACATTGCTTTACTGTTCTGCACCAAAGTTTCATCTCCTCATTTTATCTGAATAGACTTTTATGGTTAATTTACCTTTTTTACTGTACAGCTTAAAATGGCTATAGAACTCCTTGCAGGAATATGTATGAGCTGCATGATACACCATAATAATAATTTTAAAACCCCACAATTTTTATGACTTATTATTTAAATACAGGTAGATACATGCAATACGGTAATAGTCTTTAAGTACTCATTATGGTCCTCCTGAGTGGTGCTTAACACTATCAACTTACTGTGTGAAAGGCCCTGTTTACTCATTAGAACAATTGTATTTTTTTCCTTAATAACTAATGACTTACCAATCTGTCTGCTGTAGCAAAAGAATATAATTACAAATAGGCATGTTAAAAATACTATCAAAAGAATTTAATCCAACTTTCAAAATTTTAATAATTTATGTGCTTAATTAAAGATAGCCATATCAAAATAGCCTTGAGCATATTATAGATTACTAGCCTGAAAAAATTTCATTATAAGAAACAAAGTCAGTATTGTTCTAAAAATAGAGAGGATTTCCAAAGCCCAGCATATCGGGTTTGGCATTTTGACAATTAAAATTTGTCTACATAATTCATTTAATTAAGTAAAAACTTACTCATTAGTTCAAGCTATATAAATCATGCTAAGTTTTATCTAAATGTACATTTTCTTGGGTATCTGTAAAACCTGTGTAATCAGAAGACAAGGCAGAATACTATTAATAGCAATATCAAGACAACTGCCATGGATAAGCTGAAAAATCTGTGCCCAAGCAGCAACACAACAGTCGGTTTTTTCATCCAATTTTTGAGTTGCCTTGGAGCTATATTGCTCTTGTATTGCTGAACCCTGAATTAACAGTCCCTCTTGTCTCCAGGATGGGAGGATGAAGTATTGTTACTTTTAATGACTACACATTAATTTAATTAAAATAATAAGCATTCTGACCTCATTTATTTATTATTTGAGTGGAAAAAGGTTTAGGTAGTTCCAAGACTTTTCTGCTCTACAGCTACATTCACATGGCCCTTCAGACCAACAGTTCTTGCTGGTAAGTACATGGATAGGGCCACCAAAAATAAATCTTCTCCAGTTTTAAAAGACCATCTTCCACTTCCTTCTTTGCATAATTGTGACACAGTGCATGCAGATATATATATATATAGTTAGGAGCTTAATTTTCCACTTTCATTATTGCTACGTACACTCCAATGTCACTTGACATACTTCCATAACTGTATATTACACTTTCTCCACATGAACCTGAATTTAATACAGGATATCTAATATCTATATCTACAAACACTCAAAATAATGCTTATTTGCTTTTACAGAATTTCAACACTAACACTTCCTAAATATATTAAATTACCCTTGAACTGACCTTAACATTGGCACTCTGATTAGAACCAATGACCCTAATGTACTTGAAATGCAAGAAATAGGAGGAAAAGAAAGTATAAAATGTTTTAAAAGTCAAAACAAAAATAAAACTGAACTATTCCCTGGGAACCAGTGTGCTGTATACTTTTTGCAGGAAAATGCATTTCCTGTAAAACCAAAACATCAAAACAAAACAAAACATGTAGAAACCGTGCGGGGGGGCGGGGGGGGAGGCAAAAACAAAACCCAAAACATCTGCACTCAATTTCTTACAACTCTAGAAGAAATAAGACATGTTTAAACCTGCTGATCTGGAGTTAGTTTGAAAACAAGGGGAAAAAAAAAAAACAAACAACAAATGAAACAATGATGAAACCCCAGCCCTATTTCTTTTGAAGCAGATCTCAAGATTTGTACCTTGTATTTATTAAGATAGCCTGGTAGGCCCAGCCACTGCCAGGATGGTACCTCACCCCCTTACCTTGGCTGAACTTGCCACTTCTAAATGCCTTCACTGCTACACGTTTGTCAGCTTGAAATCCTCACCAATTATGTGACCTAACACTGAAATGAAATAACCTTCAAGCTTTTCTTTTCCTCTTTCCTCTTGCATGCGTTGCTGCAAGACACTGAAGTCCCTGTATCCCTGTAGCTCCTGCCAGTAAAGCTTTATTGTCATTACTTTAATTCTCAAACATAAATTGATTCCTTGAGCTTCCTAGTCATTTTTGTATATCTTCCTTAAATTCCCTCTGCTCACTTTCCAGAGTGAAAAATTCTCTTATAAAAGTATATTTATATCCAAATGACCAAAAGTGTAATCTACTTGCAGGCAGGTTATATTTAAAGATCACCTCTTAAACAAAGCAATTTAAGTTCTTTGGCTAGATATTCATCTCCATTATGTCCTCCACATTATTTTCAGAAAGCAAAACATGGATTAGTTTCGTAATAACACCGTAAAGGTTGAAAAGAAAGAGTTGTAACAAAATAGTCTCATTAAGAGACTTGGAGAATAAAAGTAACGTTCAGGGAACGCCACTGCAAAATGAGATTGAATATAAACATGCAGGGCACACATCTGCCTCTACCTGGCTGCTCCTTGATAATAGTCTCTGTCTTTCTTGCTTTATACTTGTGGAGGTTCTGCGGTAAGTGCTGACATTGATACTCCAGCCTGCCCTTGTACTCTCCCTTCAGGGCTGGCAAGCCCGTGCTATCTGTCACATAGGCATCGCAGACTCCTCACATCCACAATTTGTTTTTCTTATTGCTTAATTATCAGTACAGTCAATTCTTTGACTGTAACTGATGCTTTACTTTGGAAAACACATTTTCTTATCATTTCTCATCTGCAGTTTACTCACCTTTCCTATGAGGAACTAATGAGAAAGCTGAGAGAAAACCAAATACTATTTGTATTAATTTATTAGCAGGAAGCCAATTTTGCTTAATATTGCAACTGTGTGTTTTGGATTTAACAGAACATCCCTCAATCCGAAGGCTAGCAGCAAAGTAAGTGGATTTTGGACAAAGCATTTTCTGACCTCATGAAAACAGCAGCAGGAAACCAACTCCAGTGGTCAAAATTGGATCATAAAGATGAAAAACCATATGGGTTTCTGGTCTTTAAATTGCTACTCCACAGAGTGATAAGAGACATCATATAGAACCTTATCAGAATTTAATTTCCTAACAGAAATGAGAAAGGAATGTGCAAACCTACTCTTACGTGTTCTAACATTAGATTGCAGTACATGGTAAAGATATCTTAACAACGGGCGTATACCTAAGAAAGATAAAATTCCATCTCTTCTTCCTGAAGATGCTTTCTATATACAAATCCATTTAAAAATAGAGTATTTCTGGTTTTCTGTGCATGACTGTTGTCTTCAGGAAATCTTTTTTGGCAAAATCTGCTCACAGTTACTGTATCTTTTTAGTGCTTATGTAATGATATCTTGTAAAACGCTCTTAGTATACGAGATTTATGAATAAAACCTGTCAAAGTATATGTAGTACAAAAACATCATTGATAAATTTTTTGTAGTTTAGTTCTTAACTGTAGTCTAACTGCATAAAAAAGGGTCTATACAACAAGCCACCATCTCTATATGAAATATCACTGCTTTGTATGTATTTGTATTTTGTACATGCATCTTTTCTATGTCGTTCTGCATCTCCTGACTTTTGTATCCTAAATTATATTAAAAAAATTCCCCCACATTTGATTACATTTCTAAGCTTTGCCAACTACAAGGATTTCCAGATCAACTCAGATTTTGAAAGGGTTCACTGTGAGCAATGTTGTCCTTTTCATCAAGAAAAAGAGTAAATTTTACCACAAATTTTATACTTTTTGTATTGTGATATGTTTAGTGCAAGGACAATATAAAAAGCATTTACAAACGATGCAGACATGTTCAGCATCCATATAGGGCCTCTGGGAACAGTGGAGACAAGTAGCACTCTGAATTTGCAAGTACTTCCTCAGCTGTGTAATGGGCAGCATTTTAGGATGAGTGGCTGTTGGAAATGAGGGCTACCTCCCTCAGCTTCATCTTTTTTTCTGCTCTGCAGATTTTGCAGTCTCACCTCCTAGTGTTTCTAACCTAAGCTAATTATAAGATTAAATCTAAAATAATTGTTACAAGGGTCAGAATGGGATTATTTACTACTGTAACTATACTATACTGTAAACGTGTGCTGTTCTCATTTTACAGCACTACTAGCACCATTAAAAGGAACAGTTTTCTATGGTCATCTTATATTTTTGTTAGGTAAATTAAAAAAGGCTAATTATTAATAAAATGCAGTAACATAAATATTCCTGAACTCACTAAAGCTGTGTCTATCCCTGTCTTGTTTTACCAATTTCCAAGTCCCATCTGCCATGCTTCCAAAAAAAAAATTCACAGAAGGCATTTATAATATATATTCATCACATCACTTCCTAAAAATGTCTCAGAGAAGGGTTGGGGTTTTTTTCCCTCTCCACATCTATTGGATGATGCAGCAGATAGGATTTCCTACATTTATCGCCAGTATGTCTTCTGCATCAGCCTGTTACGTGACTCTGCAAAGCATAGTATGTTTTGGTTGTGTGCCAAGTCTGCTTGGGAAGCCAGACTTTTAACCAGCCCTTCATGCCATGACCAAAATCATCCAACCTTATGAAAACACACAGCAGACTATACTGTTAAATACATTTTGGTGTGAAAAAGCTTCAGCTAAGAAAGTTTCAGCAAAGCCTGACCTTTTCTTGGACATACTTCAAGACTTACCATAACATTATGTTCCAATAATAGAAACTCCCCAAATGAATAAGCAAATATTTAAATTTTACAGATATCACCCTAAGGAAAAATTTTAGTTAAACATAAATGGCATGATTACCTAATGGGCATAAGCAAAATATTAGGAACATGGAGTGTTTGGATAAAACAGCTACAATTAATTTTTCATTTAATTTTTTTCTCAAATATAACATGCTTCTGGAGTTCATACTTAGTGAACATACTCGTGGTTCCAGGCCCACACAGTATTTTAATTCCATAAGGTGCGTGGGAGGCTTTTTTAAATCCACATAGTTTTGTTGGTTGGTTTTTTTTTTTACATGTTAAATTATTATCATCAGATGGAAGGGAAATTAAACATTCTGAATGTGTTAAAAGCCTCAGTCTTCTTGACTCCTATTACCAACTGCTAACTACTACTAAAACTCATCCATTTTTGGAACATGAACAACCTTGATAACATCAGATGAAGACAAAATAAAAATAGAGCTTTGGCAAAGCCTGTGAATTGAATTCCGGTATTTCAGAACACTGTGTAAAGCTCTTGATTGCCTTTGCAAGTGTAACTCACTACATTAATATTGAAGCTAACTCATTTCCTAACTTTCCTAAGAGGAGCCAAAACTATAGTCATGCTGGAAAAGAGGGGAACTAAATAAAACCCAGGCTATGTAAATAGCTGCGATTTGTTTTTTCCTGATGGATAACGAGGAAGACTAAGATGACAGGAAAGGTTTTGTGAAAATGATTCCTAACCAACCTTATAGATAGTTTCCCTTTCTTTTTGGCACTTTATATATGTTAAGTTTCCCCTTCTTTCCTTTATCTGAGGATGGTAAAAGCCATCTTCTTCATCGCCTTAATTATTTGGCTTTTAAGATGACTGGATTTAAAACACATCCTGTATGTTTTCTTTATTCCTATAGTCCCTATTTTGACATAGAGTCCTGTATAGCATTTGGATTTTATCACAATTCAGACATGTGATAATAAAGATGCTTAATGAGCAGCAAGCTCGGTTTTTGCTGTCTGGGTCCTGTTTACATGACATGACTGTACATCTGATGCATTGAGAAGAGGTCCCTGGAGCACAGCCCTACCCAGCAGGGGAAATTCTGGGTTGTTGAAGAGGATGGCGCTGTCTTGACCCTGCATGTCTCCGCAGAATGTGTTGATACATACAAGGTGGCAACAGTGTTTTTCTCAATGCTTCCAGCAGTATTCAGAGCAAATGTGTTCTGCACAGACCTTCAGCAGGACGATGTGACTCCTGTCACCTTCACATCACAATGCATGAGGCTGAAAAGCTCTGCTTTACAAATACATCTGACTGAGCTCGAAGCCCCTCCGCTACATGTATTCCAGCTCCTGTCCTCAATGCCCACATCTGTCCATCTGCTTGCTCATCTGCAACACAGGGATAAAGCCTTTGCCAGACTGCCAGCTCATAAGGATGCTCCGACGAGGCAAGTCTGTAGGTGCTCTATGGCATCACACCAAGGTGGAACGTCATGGGGGTGATGTCATAAGAAGGCAGATTATAATATATGCAGTATCTGTATGACTGCTTTTTGCCCCTTTCACAGACAAAGCATTCCCTGAAATCAGGCAAATGTACAGGGAAGGCTGCAGGAGGTGCTTATGTTTCCAGACCACGCTGGGTGAAGGGAGAAGCAATGTCCCCAGGGGAAGTCATGCTGGGACAGTGCTGCGGGCTCCAGCCAGCAAGCAGCACTGCTTGAAGCAGCGCAAGCATCTCCATCACACAACCAAGGCCAGCTGTCCTGCTCCCCATGGTCCAGCTGAAAAACAGCCACACAGACGCCTGGGCTGCACTCAGGCCCCGGCTGGCTCTTCTGTGACTGCCATAGCCTGACAGCAGGCACACAGCATCTCAGCCCATCAAAGCTCCTCAGCTGTGTTCTTATATATAAACATGTTAAAACCAGTAAACATCAGGAACATCAGTGACAACATCAGGGAGAGGCCGATGCAGGTTTATTTGTCTAGCAGAATAATTTATGCTGATGTAGGTACAATAAAATCACTCTGGTACCTCTTACGTAAAACCCTTTACTAGCCAAAATCCTATCAGGTCCAGAAAAACACGTACATGGTATCAACAGAGGGTCCATCACTCAGATGTGGTGCTTCACAGGCTGAAGCTGCAGCCACGGTCCACAATTAGGGTGGGAAGACACAAAGCAAAATTCTGCTTGCCGCTGCTGTGGAAAACGGGGCAGGGATCCCCCCTCCTCCGTCCGCTGTGATTATTTTTGCTGTTTTATCCTCTTTCCACAGCGTATGGATGTACTGAAGCCATTCTGCTGATGAAGGGAGCTATGCAACTGCTGTCTGCAGCAACTGCAAGCACACTCAGCACAGCACAAAGAACCATAGTGGTTGGGGCTCCCTATGGAGAACATGTAGGAATGGGTACAGGTGCATGCATAAGGCAGATCAGTTGTGACAATACATCCAGCGCATCGTTACAGTCAGTACATGCTACAGGGGACCAAGCATGGATACAACTGGGAAATGCCGCTTGGCCTGGGCCCCCAGGAACTTAGATCAAATGATATGTGAGCCCCACAAGCTAAAAAAAGGTGAGAGTGAGGGGCCATTTTAACAATCAAAACTGCATCTGAATTCCAATCAGATATAACACCAGCTCTTGATCAGCAGCAGTTTTGGTTTTCTTGCCTTTAAACTTCTGTATCATGGTAATTTTACAGTGCTGAATCTCAGACCTTGAGAGGAGTCCCTCAGAGAACAGTTGTTCAGTCTAGCTGTAAGTTAGTAAAAATACCAACAGAAATCAAATTCATACCTCAACTTACATATTTCTAAAAACATAATCGTTGCACAATCCATGTCATTTAGGGTACTTTGGTAATAGCTTTTATTTGTTAGAGCTCTATCTAAGTCTTTTTGCTACAATGTGAGAACAGATAATAGATATTTTTAAAAAGCATGGAATACTTTAAGCGTTAAGAACCAAAGACCCTGGATTAATTCAATTTCAGATTAAAAAAAAGTCCCAAATGTCAGGTGATCTCACTGCAGCCATAAATATCTGGAAGTTGTGTAATTAATTAATGCTTTCCTCTGTTTGTATGCCTCTTAGAACAGAAGCACATTCTCCTGAGATCATTGGCTTACTGTGTACCTAAGGAAATTAAGCTACAGTTGAATCATGGTAAATATATTTCATTCCCCCTAGGAGTGGGTAGGTGAAAGTGCTTAAGTTCAAGTGGAAGCTAAATTAAAAATAATAAAAAAGTTATTTAACCCCTAACATATATAGTAAGGTCCTTACACAGCTTTGCAGGAACATGTCCCCACAACCAGTATAGAAAACAAAGTATATAGAGCATATACGTTTATTTTTGTTACGGATTTTAAATCCATTTTCAAGTCCTATCATTGAACAATCTGTTCAATAGCTATGTATTCTCTAAAGTTCTTTAAATAATAGATTTAAGAACTAAAATAAAATAAGCAATATGCACCATTTATTGACATCCATCTGTTTCCTACATTACCACACAAAGCATAAGGTACAACTGAGCAACAGAAGAGATCTTTCCATTGGAACTGGGTAAACATACAGTGCTTTGGCTACAGCCTTTACTTCCCCTTTGCCAATTTAACTTCACCATAATTTTGATGTAGTTCCCAGATGTGGGTGGGTTTGTTGTTTGGGTTTTTTTAATCCTATAAGGTCTAATAGGAACCAAATTTTTCCCGTTTCTTTTAAAGCTCTACAGCATTTTGAGTATTACACTAGGAATAGTTTTGCTGTTGCTGGTTTTGCCTTCAACTACGTTGCAATTTAATGATCCATAAAGATGTTGAGGCCATACTTCTGGAAAGGGCTCTCATGTACTTCAATGCACACCACTGAGTGGCCCTAATGAAGTCAACAAGGTGACCAATCTACACCAATTGAGGTAAGTAAGTCTTAAAACCTCAAAAAGGAGTTTGCTGAAACAGAGATACATAAATGCAAATCTATTGGTAATAAACAGAATCAGAAACTGGAGAGCTGAATGGCTTTATTGACTGCTTTAAAATCAAGATTAAATCAGAGGTTGTCTAAGAACAAGGATACCTGCTTCATTGACAGAGTATGGTACATCAGAAAGCAATTAAATCAAAGGCCTTAGAGTTTATTTTTGTTTAAACTGCAGTCAGTACCAGCCATTGACCAATAACAGCATTTAAATAGCAAGCAAGCAGTGTCACTGTCATGCAAGAAAAATGACCCAGCAAACATTAGGAGGTACACTGTAGTGGGAAGACAGCTAAGCACAGGCATTAGTTATTTAGGGATTCTGTCATGCCTGCTGCCCACAACAACAAAAACAAACCCGTCCACTGTATTTTCAGAAACGAGCTATCTGCCAACAACATCACAGTAGCTGCAAACTTAGCTAAAGATTTCAGCTTAATTACTATGATACTCCTCCAAGCCTTGCTAAGCATTAGCCTTGTGACAAAAGACTGATCCATGGCTCTGTAACAGGGCGTCCAGCATCTTCACTTCTAGGGAGACAGCTTAGGTGTGAAAAGCTCCATTCAAGCAGTTGAAATGCTTGAAAGCACCACCACTGCTATTCAATCTCCTTCCAGTTCAGATATTGTTGTAGGCCACAGACAATGACATATTATTTCTTATGGCCTGTGCTGGGATCCTACAAGTCCATAAAAAGCCTCTTGTGCAAGCACACTGCCACACGTTTGTTGCATCCTCCTGCTCTTGGAGTTAATCAGGACTATGTTTCTACAAGAAGGGAGCCTCCATTATTCCACCAAGATAAACATATGTATATACATACATATGTATTTTATACATACACATGGTAGATACAGACTTTATTGCAGAACTTTCACTCCCAGGGAATGCATAAAATATTAATACTTTTATAATGTATCATTGGATTGTAATGTATAAAGTATCAAATTATGATTATCATACTAAAAAGTTATAGACAAGAGAATCTGAGGCATATAAAAAGCACAGTTGTTCACTCTTATGGATGAGCTCTCATTTTATACCACACAATAGATCCAAAATAATACATAGACCCCTGCAAACAGGCAGGAAAAAAAAAAAAAGCACTTTTAATTGGCATGGGGATAAGCTGCTGCTCGAGGAACTCCCTGTTCATGTTGGTAATTTCCCCTGCCATGTTCCCCATGACTGATTTTCACAAGTAGGAGTAAAACAGAATCATGCAAGCTGAGATACTGCCTAAAAAGTAAATCTTTCAATACAATTTACAAAAGTCAAACAGCAGTATCATCAAGACCATGATACAGCTTAGGTCTTCTTCCCAAAGAGCCAGAGAATCTACTCAGGAACTACACTCTTAAAGAAAAGCAGTTACTGTTGGCAAAATGTGTTTTAATGGCAATAGTGCCAGGTTGGGTGCACTGATACAGCCTCAATGACATAAGTTAATGCTGTCTCAACTTAAACCCCATGAGGTTCTGGAAAAATAGCTCTGGGTGATGGAAAAGTCTTCTTCATACACTATTGAAATCAAATAAAGGAAAAAAAAAGGCAAATAGGTTACAAACACATCTGAAAAGGAAGTTTAATGGGTGAAATTTGCCATTCCTTTTCCTTTCACCACTTCTTGCCAGTTCATTGTTTACATCTTGCTCAGGGCTGCCTTTTGCCTACCGTAAATGGCCTTGGTCTTTTACACCCTCTGAATAAGCCATTTCTAGCTGACACTTCACTGTGCTTTGTTGAGTTATTTTAATGAAGAACCTTCTTAGTTATTACAAGGCTATTTTCCATGTAAAAATAAAGTGACTGGGTAGTCAATACTTAAAAGTAGCACAACAACTCTGTGTTTGAAGAGCAAGGTGTCGTTCCGACTTCTTCTGTGGTCCACTCTGTATCACTAAACAGTGATAGCTTGCACTGCTCTCCCGCAGCTTACTTATAAACAAGTAAAACCTGTCCAAGGTCATCTCCTGATGTTTAAGTATAGGAAGATTGGTAATAGTAAATAGTTAGCCTTGATGAAGAATGGATGAATAATATCCCAGTAGACTTCCAAACATGACACTTCATTCCCAGTTCTCAGTGTGTGGTGGTGCATTTCTTTCCCCCTCTCCAGGCTGATTTACAAAGTCAGGAAGGCTTGCCAGGCCTTAGCATAAGTGTAATGAGTCAGGCAGTTAAGTGACCCTTGACTGTGCCAGGAACTCTGACACAGTTAAAACAGGGAGATATGCTGTGTGTCTCAAGGACTCCTGCTGCCTGGTGAGGGCAGGGGGATGGAAGTAGAGATAGCCAGTTCTCATAACAACCTGCAACCAGCTCTCTCTCAAACAACCTTGAGACATTACAATCCTCCCCTGACAATCTTGGAGCATCCCAGATCTATGTTTTGAGTTATTCTCAGTCTCAAAATTTTCCAGCACAGCTGGGATTCTAGAAATTTGTTAATGACGAAAGTCAGTCATCTCCCAAACCTATAAACAGCAGTACTAAGTGAGGCCCTTTGAGCTCTCTTAGCAGGCTGCAACCAGCACCTCCCCCTAAGCAGGATGCCTCTCGGAGCTCACAAACTTTCCCGTTTGTGAAAATCAGAGGTCTGTTGCCAAAAGCTGACACGACTCAGGCTGATTCTCTTCACTACTTGAGGCTCAACCCTTTGCCCATTGAGACAAATGCCGAAACATTCGACGTGAATATTTTCACTGATCCCGAGGGGCATTTTTAACAGGTATACCTCTTTTTCTCTCTTTTACTCTTCTGTATTTCTCTTAGTGTCCTTATGCATGCATGTGTACTAACCTGAATAATCTATAGCAAGTTATAGTAAGTACGTTTTAAGTTATTAGTAAGTTATAGCAAGTATATTATATTACAAGTTAATACTTTCAAATTTACAGTTAAATTACTGTTGTGATTTTTATTCTACTGTGAATGAATTTTAGGCTGCTGTTGCACTCATAATCCCTTTAGATATAAGCTGTTGACCAAGTCTGGGACTAGGAGTCGATCCAGCCGCACCTAGACTCTGACAGGAGTTTAGAAAGCAAGGGGGTCTTCTCTGAACCTCGTGAATCATCTGGAGGGTCTTCCTTACCCTTTTCCACATTTCCTTTTACCCTGTTACATTTTTGGTCCCTATATATCATAAGTTTAGCTTGTTTCTGATTTAATTTTCCTGTGTGCATTTTATCCATGTACTAAGTAACAGAGTGAACCTTGCCAACAAATTCTGTGAAGTCACACTTTTATACAAATTTTTATTAAATCATTTTTCTATTGCTAATACAATTGGAGGTGATTCTTTAAGTGATCCAAACCTCTCTTTCATTTTTAAATTCCCCCTGTGACACAGTGTTATTGAAATAGTTGTCAGTGCAATTATAGACATATTTATAAGCAAACATGTTCCAACAGGTCACATTTGCGATACACGGTGCTATTGGGGTAACACAACATATAAAGAAAGCTAAAAATTAAAAACAACCTGCCACATACCTAAAAAGTCATACAACACTAATGCAGAAATAGGCATACAATATTTCCCCCCCTCTTTTTCCCATTATGTCCTGTTAATGTAGTGACTTTCTCTGCTCCTCCTAACATACAAACCTATTTCCCAATCTCACAGTATCTGTATTTTCATCCCTTGCTGGTCCACACATTGCAAATGCGATTACAACTTGTGCACACTAAGTTTGCATCATGATGTTTATATGCAAGAGGTATTTAGGGGGAGAACAGAGACAGTTGAAGGAGCAAATGTGCAGTCTTTGCCCCAATTTCATACACTCTGGATGAAATTACTAGAGTAGAGAAACTGCTGAAAATGCTATCTGATAAAAAGGATGAGAAACAAGGTGGGAGGTTAAGTGGGTTTTGTTTGTTGCAGATCCAGGTGAACACTTTAAAAAAAGGCAGCTGTAAAAGCCAAACCCATACATACAATTTTTCCAGGCAATTCATTCTCAAATCTGTCTTCATTCTTTTCCAGTAATTTCACAGAAAAATTCATGTGCATCCAGAATGAGTAATCAAAAGTTACAAATAGGGTATGGAGTCAGACAAGAGACTTTTTTGCAAGAATTAGTGCCACATAAAGGAGCTGTAGAAGCACTCCAAGCAATCAAGTCTCCAATTTCTGAGTTGGAAACCTGCAACACAAATTTTTCTCCTCCTTTCAATGTAAAAGAAACTAGTGAAAATATGGAGATCTTTTCCTGACAGATTTCCAGCCCTTCTCTTGAGCAGGGAAATCTGAACATCTCTGAAACACCATGTAAAAGATTTGACATACAGAAAGTTGCTATATAGGTCCATATACAGGAAGCCCTGTTGTATAGTTCTTGGGATCAACTGGTGAATTTGGATCTGCATATGTACTTTTTGTCCCTCCTAACAAGCCAGAGTCAGGATTAGCAGGCTCAGCCTAAACTCATCCACTCATAGTGCCCCCAGGCCCACAGAGTGATTAAGCTACTAGCTGACTGACAGACAGTCAAACTTCTGTGAAACTCACTTTTGTCCTTGAGGGATTATATATTTCAGTATCTTTATCCTTTGTCTGTATCTTTATTTTCTTCATGTGATCAGAGGTGTCTTTGCTAAAACAGGCAACCTCTCTTTGACTTCCAATAGATTAATACTAAGTAATAACATACAAAGTGAGGCTTACAAAGCGATCGCTTTGACTCTGCA
Organism: Haliaeetus albicilla; assembly: GCF_947461875.1. Classification (NCBI taxonomy): domain Eukaryota; kingdom Metazoa; phylum Chordata; class Aves; order Accipitriformes; family Accipitridae; genus Haliaeetus; species Haliaeetus albicilla. Next base: position 38,069,179 of record NC_091486.1, read on the forward strand.
ATCTCTAACATCAGAAGTTACAACAATTTCCTCTTCCCATTCCCTTTCTTCTCACTATAGAAGTCTGAATTTAGATCCTTTATAAAAGGAGATTCTCCTGCAGGATTATCTGGGAAGACAGAGGAATTCTCCAGAGAAAGTTTCCTTCTTGCTGGCAGCCACTCCACTACCTGAGACTTGCTATTGCCCACCCTCAGCATTTCATAGATCTCATTTCTATTGCTATCACAGATACCTTAGGTTATACAGGAGGTATATTTATTTTTTCACTCTTTGCTTGTCCAAAGTAGGATTCAAGTAATGTAGATGCACACAGTAACTACTAATACCTGAATTTCATGTTTACACAGTGCAGTGCTCTGATATCATCTGGGAGTGCTGCCCCACTGAAAAGCACTTCAAGATTCAACCTCAATGGAAGATATGGGGTTTTTTAGTAATGATCAATAGCTTCTACTTTTTATTTGCATCAAAAGCATATATACTATATTTTGTGTTGAATGTAACATTTTTTCCTTCTGCTCAGTGAATAGATCATAACAAATCAGCTGTAAACCTTTACAGCCAGCAGATGTAAGTGTGCTTTCTCTCCAATTGAGCCATATCTGCATGCCATGCAAGTACAACCTGTTCTCCTCCTGTCTCTCACAAATCTTGAGAATAAAGTGGTATCAGCTGCTTTGGAACAAATAACAGGGGCATTCATTTTTCCTCAGACAAATATAACTTGTGCACTGCTAATAATGTTTTCCCAGTGGTTTTATCCTATGGTCATCACTCAGCATAAAAGAATTTCAAATGTAATATGGATAATGTAGGAGGGAAGAAGTATCCATCACCACTTACCAGTGGCAAGGAGCTAAGGAGAAGAGGCTAAGCGATCGAAAGCATCACAAATCGAGCCACACTTAAGTTAAAGAAAAAAAATCAACCACCTGAAATCCCTTCTCAGACCAAATTCTCTCCATCCCAAGGATTTTGTCTACCACATATGCCCATGGACACCCTCAGAAGCCAAAATTGTCTTCTGCTCTTCCCTTTCTGTTGCTGCTTACTGGATTAAAGTCAGCACCATCCTAACAGCTCCCCACAGCCGGTCTGACTCCAGGACAGGCAGCAGCCAGCACTTGGCATCATGTCCTGCAGCTGTTAGCGCATCTCAAGAGTCAAAGTGGAAGAATGAATCAACTATTTTGGAGTTACAGTATATCTTGGCCATTAGCAGGATAAAACTACAGGAGATAAGTGCTGATTAATGCATTCCTCCTTCTTCTGCTTCTGTTAAGCTTACAAAGGTTTGCCTGTTAACTCCCATTCTTTTAAATCCCAGCATACATGGACCTTCCTATATGATTATCAAAATGCAATTTTAAAAAAGTTTTCTTGCTCTTGAACATCAACTGTATTTGTAGAGGACATTATAGCTCAGGGAATAGGGAAAATAATAGATCTGACAGCAAGGACAGCATTCAAATAACAGCGTTCTCATAAGAATAACAGTTTTATTTTCCTTACTAAGGATGATATTAAGTTGTACCGTCAGTATTCAAAGCAGCTTGAAGAAAGGGGGAGCAAAATACTTCTTCCCCTTCTCTTAAAAAGACAAAAGGTGTCTCTGATTTTAGGGGAACAGTGTGGGTTGCAGCACAACTACTGTTCACCCAGTCCCACCTCTGAAATGGAAAGCACTAAAATACCCATTTATTTCCCCTCCAGCTACATCACCTGGGAGCTGGAAACGTGTTACATGCTGTGGCCTCTCCTTGTCTTCTTCCAGGCATGGCTGAGGCTGTCTGCAACCCTCAGAGCAACCAGCAGCCAGGTAGACCTTAAGGAAGTTTAGAGGAGAAGCTGGATTGGTGGCAGGTGGATTAGGCACTAAGCTCCACTGGCTCCAAGCATATCATTAGGATGACTCATGCTGAGGAAGAACTGTGGCTTCTGGTGACTTACATGATGGCTAGTTTTGAGCTTAAGCTCTTTGTTCAATCCTTAGCCTGCAATCCCTTAAATAATCTTTTAATACGAAGTTTAGTTCATATACAGGGCCAGCAGAGCTCCTTTCGCTAAAATTAATTGGAAATGGATTGTGAAAAGCCACTCACATTAATCATCACAAACGCTAAAAAGAAAATATACTTCTTGGGGTGTTGTTTTTCATTTTATCTTTCTAAAAGATATCAGAAGGCCTGCTAACCAAAGTCAGTGCAAGTCAGTCAGAACAAGCAAAGGCTTTTTGGAAATCTTTGTAAGTACATAGCACCCCAGCATCAGTGGAGGTAACAAATACCCCAACCCAGGCTCAGTCCGAAAACAGCCCTTCACATAACACGTCCCCTACCCCAGTCCCACTTTCTTCCATCCCTGCGACACAGCCAGATGGCTTCAAAAATGTGTGGAATATGACATTTTCTTTACAGATCATCTGCAGGTAGACCACGAGAGGCCTCTCTGAAGAATAGGGAAGACCAATTAAAAAAAAAAGATAGGCTGGTGTCTAATTTTCTGTCTCCTCAGACAGCACGGTGAGAAACAGAAACAGAGAGCAGACTGAAAAACAGGCCAATTCTTCTGGCCTTAGTGATGCTGGCACCAAGCCCAGATCTCATGCTCCTAGCACCTCCTTTGCATCCTACCACACTCTCCACCTGAGGAAAAGCATCTCCTGCATCCCCGCTGAGCCAGCTCAGGGCTCCAGCCGGCACGCACAGTCTTAAAGTTTGGCATTTGCTTTGGTGCCTTGCTGGACTCCAAATCATCCTTCATCATGACCAATGAAAATATTTCGGTGCAAAGGAACCAGCTAGTAAGGTGCATGCCACACCTGATCCCGAAACAATCTCCAATGCACTAGTAGAGCTGGTGAGATTTTGGAGCTTTCTGTGGCCACAGCTGACCTTAGGTATAACAGCTGTCCATCCACAGGGGCTGTTAGACCATATCAGATTAAAAGTTTGAGCTTTGAAATAGATCTGTGCTGTCCACTTGTAGTTAAATTGGTATTATCTTATTTCAATCCATAAGTTTTTTGATATTACCAGTAAATAGCTTCATTCTTTGTACGACACAGTTCAGTTCTGAATTGCTCCCAATCAGTCGGCTTAATTCCATCAATAACAACCTAATAAACGAACTTTAATCTTGCAGTAACAAATACTACTGGCAGCTAGTAGCCAGTGGAAAGCTACTGGAGTAGCCTTTAATTAAAGCAATTTAGCCTCAGTACTGGTCACAGCTGAATGATAGCACACACCACTGAGGTTCTAGGCTTGAGATCCTCTAGCTCAAGCCTTCAGAGCAAGCCATGTAAGTGGAAAGAAATTGTATTTGTGGTCTGAAGTGGGAAACTACTCCCAAAGGTTTGTGCATGCCACCTTGCTCCAGATTATAGCAAAAGCTGGAGAACACTGAGTACAGCCAGCTTTTAGGGCTGCCCTGTGGAAGAGAACAGACTTGGCAGTTCTGCTTTCAAGCAGCAGTGTTGGACCCTTGACTGTCCCTGTCCCTTCTCTCTGTCCTGCCCAGTATTTCCTGCAGCTGAGGGGCTTTTTCTCCTCATTATTGGATGACACTATAGAGTTTGTTAATGTATGACTCGCCAAAGGTTCCTGAAAGTTTTCTTTGGCCCTCAGCAGCAAAAATGCTCCACACTTTTTTTTTTAAATAAATTAATAATGTGTTTAAAACATGTATTTTTTTAAGTGAGGTTTGGGGATCAGAAAATAAAATAGTTCTCTATCACAGATACCAGTGTATGTTTAGGAAATGCTTACAGAACAAAATGTCTCTGTTCCCTGAATATTTCCCTGGATTTCACCCGTTCCTCAAAAGGGATGGTGTTTTCAAACAGGTCTGACTTCAAACAGGCTCAAGAACTAAATATTCCCCCTTTTTTTTCCTGCCCTTTCTCAGGGGTTCTCCATGTAACAGACAATGTCACAGTTTATCATTGTTCTCTTTTAAGGTCCAAGATTTTTTGCTCCCTCATCTTCAAAGTGATTAATTTCTCTTTTTGTATTACCTATTTTAAAGAACTTTAACTAATATTACACTGAAAAAGAAGAGTGCAGATTGCAATGGTGGTCTGGGCAGCCTTCAGCAGCCTAAACAAGTGACTGCTCTAAGACAACTTGAAAGCTGCCAGCATAAATGCTCCACAAGTCTGGGAGAAGACAGATGCTCCCATTTTATTAATATCTTCTATAAATGAGGCTTGTCATTAAATCCAGGAAGAAAAATAAGGACTGGTACAATGTGAAAAATGAAAAGACATGAAGTATTTTGGGGAAAGCAATTTACAGTTAAAGTAGAGCTGTTGTAAAAGTAAAGTCTCAAGCTAAGGTAAAACTACAGTTAGACTTAAGACGATGTAGAGAAAAACCTTAATGTTTTCCTCAAAGATGCACATACCAAAATTTTCTTGACTGATGCCATATTTAACCAATGATCAGACTGATCAAACTGTAAAATATTTAACCAGTTAATTTCTTTGAAATACTTCCTAGCCAGAGAAAAGCTGTAATAACAGCTATCATGTTTTCAAACTGATAAATTGAATTAAATACTGTAGACATTTAAATTTCATAGCATAAGATAAGAACAGAAACATTAACACCCAGATACTTCTATCACCAATGGAAAGTGCTAAGTTTTTCAAATTGATATTCCCATGGCAACTTTGTTACAGTCAACAATGAATATGAGACAATGGCGCACATCAAGTGTGTAAGATACGAGTGAGAAAGAGTATCTAAATGTTTGCAATTTTTTAATTCACAGAATGTCAGAAAATAATACATGTACCCCTATAGTGAAGAAAATGCATGCTGTATACCAGGAACCCCTTTGGATCCATTGACATACCCTGGAAAAAGTTACTCAGAAGTCATGGAATAATCACTTCTATTAGATTTCTAAATTCAAGAAGATAGCCATGTATCTGGAATTGTCTAGGAACAGGGTAATCTCACATGATGCTAGCGTACAGGCTAGACAATGCATCTCCTCCAATTTTAGGATGCTAAATTACTTAGACCTCTTGCCCTCTTGTTATTCCCACTGACAGAGTCCTCCCTGTGCCTATAGACTTTAGGAACAGAAAAATAATATAAGTAACTCATTTTATGGATCTATAAAACTTGCAAGAACATTTTAGCAAATATTAGAAAATAATAAATAATTAAAATTATATTACTAATGGGCATTTTCAGAATTTGTCTTTTGGTCTAAGATTTCTGTTTCTCCCAGTTTTCTAGTCTAAGACATTGCCAAGCAGCCAGCGACTTTCTTCTGTGCTAGTAAAAGTCTTCTGATCTTCTGCCCAATAATCAAATTAACTTTCTCTTTCCCACAATACTATAAATCCATTTCCCTAGAGACTCAAACACCATTACCTCACGCTGTAAACTAGAGACATTTCAGCAACAAAATCATTAAGTCAATTCACTGTCTGGGGATAGATGCATGTATCTACTTCAAAAATTTTAGTACTTTAGCAAACATATGTAGGAAAGATCACAAAAAATTGCAACATTTATTCCCTGACTTTGGGTATCTGCTTATGTCTCTATATACCACAGGTAATTTTTTGGTCCAGTGAAAGCAGTTTTTTATTTTTAAAGAATAACAAGCCAATAGTAGATTAAATTCACTTAAGTCCTTCAAGAAACTTGTTAGCAAATGAGAAAGGTCTTTAAATTTTGGAATGATTTACATATCACGTGGGAACAGACTCCCTTGAAGCCTGGCTAAAGAGACAAACCCACACATGAAGCAGGAAAAAGTGGTAGAAACAATACAGCATGAACTATGCCCAGATGATGACCATTTTCTCCTTGAGTGGAGGGAAAGTGGAGAAATGAATGAAGAAAATTTCCATTTGATGAGGTTCTGTGTGGTGAAGAACTCTAGTCATAGATACCCAAGGTTCCTGCACTGATACCACAGAAATTAAATGAGCCTTAGACTTCTTCCTATCCCTACAAATTTGCCATCAACGGAGCTCCACCAATGTCTGGGACCACCAGGCATCTGTTGTTATCTTTTCACATGAGGAAAAACAAGGTCAAGGAACTTCTCCCCCTGCAACTTTCACATCATCTTATGAATGCTTCATAAGGATACATTCAACCTGGCTTACAGTCACAAACTAATTAAGAGCCGAGTACTTAGTTCTCAGCCTCAGTTTCCAGATTTAAGGATACTAGTCAAGATCTGCAGGGCTGAGAATCACAGCTACTTTCAACAGCTTTCAACTTCTCACATGTTTGGGTTGTTTCATTGCTGGGTACCACTCTTCAGCAAGTCACTACAAAGATCTAGGTGGTTTCAGTCATGGTGAGGGACTGCTGCAAGAGCATCCTGGCCTTCCTGCCCAAACATACTCAGCAGCTCCATGTGCTGCTAACAGTGTTGGGTTTTCAGTACCCTACCAGTGATGCCCACGCAGGGCAGGGTCCAGAGGCTTAGTGACTCAGGAATTGGCACTCCTTGCCATTTGCAAAGCTATTCTGCAAGCGAGTGGTGTGCACTCAACCCTGCCTGCAGCCTAGAGCAGTAACCAGGGTAGGCAAACAGCATGAGACACTCAAAATTTTAGCCATCCCGACATGTTCTTGACAGTTGGCACTGAGGTTTATGTCAACAGCTACCAGAAGACATCAATGTTAGGCTCAGCAGCCTTACTCTTCACTTACAATTTGTTACCTCTGAAAAAAACCAACACATGGTAGTGATGAAATTTGTAAAGAAGTGTTAAGAAAAGCACAAAGATAATTTTAGGCCAAAATATACCTTACATATATATACATTTTGGAGTGTATATATAACATGCATATATGTATACATAACGCATATATGTAGGACATGTAAACACTTTTTTTTGGCTGGCTTTGGAGAGAAAGGAGAGGAAAAGGAATTGGAAGATGGTTCTTCCTTTAGTCTAAAGTAAGCCTTTCCAATAATCTTTGCTCTTTCAGGTAGCACTTTAATGCCACTAAGCTTGATGTACCCTTGAGAGGTAAGGTAGGTGTAATTACAGGCACAAAGGAGAAAAGTTTCAGAGAATAGTTTTCTTCTGGCCCTTACTTGCAGCTAAATATCATGCTATGGGGCTTTTTTCCCCAGTAATGTAAATAAAAGAGTTTTATGATGAATAATATTTAGGCCTTTTTCCACTATTAATATCTGTGGTTCTAGGTGGCAACATAGAGTTTGGAATAAAAGATTATCCATTGTACATTTCTGGGTCATTACTTGACCTTCAGATGATGGCACAGACAGTCAGGACCTCAGCACACCCCCAGACATATCCCTGTTCCCGCACCTCCCTGATCATCCTCAATGTCTTGCTGCTGAACAGAACTCTGTCTTTCCATTCCTATTTGCTGTGGCACCATGATACCCATTTCCAAGCAATTTTGAGTGAGTTCTCCAAGTGGCAGCTGGAGCAGAGGAGAGGCACTGTGGTTTACTCAGTATTACCATGATCAAAATTAAATGCAGGACAAAGACCCCAGACAGAAAAGACACCCAGCACAATGCAGCCTCGCATGCAGAGGTCTGAAAATGTAGCCCAGTCTGAGCCCCACTGCTGCTCAAGAGATGCAGCCTCGAGACCAGAGCACCTTTTTCAGCATCTGTCCCTTCTGAGGGGGACAGGTTGTTTTTTCCAAAAGGCTTTAGGTCCTCTGGATCTGTAGCAGTGTTACTGAGAACATGACAATTTTACTGAAGTATTTCCTTATCTTCTACATCAGAAAGTAGGTTGAATGCTCAGGACAGACTACTAAGAGTTAAAGCTACTCTGGCTAGAGCAGTTTTACAACCAGTGAGACTGCTAGCTGTTGTTGATTTGTCAGGCATCTTTAGTAGATTACTTAGCACTTCCCAGTTTCTTCCTTCAACAGATACAGGGCAAGGAAAAAAAAACCAAACAAAAAAAAACCCAACAAAAACCACAGCATCAACCTGTACTGATGGAAATTCAATTGCACTTGTAATAATAGGTATCATCCTTCTCACTTTCCCTGTGAATATTTTCTGGTTATCCTTCTCTTTTTCTCTTTTACCCCCCCAAAAAATTATATTTGAATTCTTTTCTCATAGCTTATTCAGTGGTTCACATCCTGATATATAAAGGGAGAGTATCATTATGCACCAGTGTTATGTGATAATGGGAATAGTCCCAACAGCATGCATCTTACCTAGTTTTATATTACAGCACTGGTCAGAGCACATTGCATAGTCAAGAAAGGAAGTAATTCCTTATTGTGAAATATTCCATTCAATAACTTTATGAAGTTTCACACTCTTGACAAAAACCCAGCCAAATTGTTTTTATACTAAAAATACCCAAAATAGTTACTACCCATTTACAAAAGTATTTATTCTCCATTCCCCAAAACATTAAGTGCCCTTTATTTGTTCACCTTTCCCACCTTCCACAGAATTAAATATCATTGCATTTCCATATCTGAAAGCTCTAGTTGGTAGTATCCCAGCACCCTATGAAATTAAAATTTAAGCCAGGAAAAGTTTCATATTTATACAGGATATTGCACTCCATTGAGAATCTAAGTATTTTGTATTTTAAAATATGATATATGCAGGTTATTGCTTTATGATCCAGCTATTCCCAAAGTTGATAATAACACCCCTTCACACTCCCTAGATTACTCCTCACTTCTCCTTACTGAAAAGCCAGCCCTGCACACTTTGCAACTTCTTCAGTTGTTTCTGTAGACATTGACAGGGTGAAGTGTTGTGCACATCATCCAGTATTATACTTTCACTGTGGGAAGCAATTGGGTTCAGGGCACTATATCTGTCAGACGGTATTCCCTAGAACTTCTCTGCCTCTGCTAACAAGCAGGGTGAATTTTTAACAGGGAACAGACTACAGAAAGGTTGCAGCAATATAAGATTTCTGACCCTCCCTGTGTCGTCATCCCCCGTCCCCCCAGTCACATGCCCACATTCTTTTTCCTACACATCCATGTAAAAATCACTGACTGGTTTTTTTACTTTTGCTTTTTTTGTTCCTCATGGTTTTGAGACATATATCCAAAGTGGTATACTTCACATATGTCTCCAGGGCCTTTTGTAATCAGCAATTTAAAAGAAAATGTGAGCAGAAACAGGAAAAAATACTCTTAGAGGCAACAATTCCAATGTTAGGGACCAGACGAATCTAACAGAGTCACAGCGGTTTTCATGTTATCCATGAGGACAGAATTTGTAATGTTTTTCAGAATTTTACTATAATTTAAATGCTTGCTTTGCTGCACCAAATACACCCAACAGTTTCTGTTACCAACAGAAGAGGGTGTCTATCCTCTGTGCTTTGCAAAAATCAGCAAAGCAGTGAGTGATCACCTAAATTGCCTTATTTCTTTATGATATAGTTTTGGTGAAAAAGAAAAGTTTAAAGGTGGAAGGTAATAAGCACCCCATACAGGCAGAAATATCTTGCTTATTTTTGCATTGTGTAGCCTATTTTTTTAATGCAAGACCTAAGCAGGTCAAATTAGTACTAAAATATCTTATTTGTAATGATGATTTTGCTAATAACTTCCAAGATTACTTTAATCACTTTGACATCCTCTATATTAGACTTCAGCCTTCTTGCATTTATATATTTGTCTGGTTTTGCACTTAGGCAGACCTTATTAAGGAGAAAGCTTCAGTTTGACTTCTTCTACATTCCTACTTAAAAAACCCCCCACCTTTAACATTTAGATTATCTACATTGTAAAATAAAAATTCAAATTACTGTCACAAAATCTAATGGGATCACATCATTTAAATTCACTGAAAAACTAAGGTCATACTGCTCAGCCAATAGAGGTTTAAAGGAGGATCATTAAAAGAAATAAAGCAGAATGAAAAAGGGCAGTAAAACATTCTGAGGAGAAACGTGGATTGTTTTCTTTTTTTCTTACTTAGCAGATATAGGTGGCAGTAGGGCACATGTGAAAGGTGCGTAGCATGGGAATAACTCCAGGAACTTTCTGTTGGCTTCAGCAGAAGGGAATTATGGTAATTTTGAATGGCAAAATCCCTCCTCAATACATAAGAGCTGCCTTTATGGCCCATCTTCCCTTTGTGCTAAGAAGATGAAGAAAAAAATAAAAATCATAGAAAAGGAAAAGGGAAAGAAAGGAAAAAGACTGCCCTCCCACTAAGAAAACAGTCCCTTCTAAATGGTTCATTCAAGGACAATGCCCCCTTACAAATATTTCTTGTAGAAATGCCAATTTTGCACTCTCAGACCAGCAGTACCCATCAATAGCGGTGAATGCGTAAAATATTCAGGCTGTGTCCACCTGCTCCGGTCTATGCCTTAGGACCATCTTAAGCACTGTACCTCTGGACCATCATTTCTCCAGCAGCCTGGAAGATCACCAGCTACTGCCCTGTCACTGCTGGTCTAAGCCCAGCATCCCCAAATGCCTCAAGGTCAGGAAATGGAGTATTGCATTTGATATTCTTGTTCGAATAAGCATGAGGAGGGCACAGGGTCTCCCCAGGTAGTACTGCAATTCAAAGCTGTCAGTTCTCTGCCAGCACTCACTCGCAGCAAAGAGTAGCGTTGCGCTGCTTGTAAATGATGAAAGATTGCCTAATTCTTCCCTAGTTTGTTCACATACATCTGTGGAATGCAATATATGGGTGACAAGTGACAAAGAATCAAAATGGTTTAAAGTAATAGTTCATCCTGCAGGAAACAGGATGCCTGTCTTGGGGGCTAAAAGAATATGCTCTAGAGTACAGAAATAAACTAGAATTATCAATATCCTGGCAGAAAAAAGGTTCAGCAAAAATAATAGTTTTGGTCTTTCTTTACCTTTGAAGCAACAATAATATTGTCATGTACTTTTCCCAACTAGTTACAGTTCTTCCTTTACAAAGCCACCTAAGGGCTCATTCCATTTTAAACCTATTTTATTAATGAGTTATTCCACTAAACAACTTGATAATATCTACTTCTTCCCATGCTTTCAAAGGAAGAGCTATCAAGCTACTTCTCAAAGCAACCTCAGTCAATATACTTCCAAGGGTTTTTTTTAATGTGTCATGTCAGGCAAGAAATATCCCTTTACCTCCACTAAGTCAGAAAAGAAGCCAAATACCTCAAGGACACTCTTTGATACTTGCAAACTTTGAAAAATAAACGACTACACATAAATTGCACCTAAACAGAATACAGCTATGCAGATAGAACAGATTGTTTTCAAGATATAACACTAAAAAATGCCAAACTTCTATTTCCTGGAAAAAATAAAGCTTTCTCAGTTCCTAATTATCTTAGGTCATTTTTAGATAGAAAACATTTTATCTAATGTGGTGGACTGTAAACAAATATGATGAGTGGAATTTTTCAGATGACAATATCCCTCTTCCTATTTACAAAGTAACCTACAGACACATTAGCAAGTCAAGAACACTAGCAAAAAAAAAATCTTACAGTAGCTGGGCTACGCCTGTGTAATGTAACAGCAAAATTGATGGAGTGTTATATTTTCACACAGTCTGCATGGTCTTGTGCAATAATGAATTCTTTAGATACTCTAACACATGAATATAGCTGAGGAACTGACCAAAATAATTTAAAAGGGGAGGGAAAGGGAGGAGAATATTCATTCAAGTTTAAAAATAAATTTCTCCTGAGCCATATTTACTTCCCACATTAATTTTTTGGGGTCACATTATAATCAACCCTCAAAAAGCGTATATTAACTTTGAATGCAAGAAGGCTGATGAATTTCAAATATTATGTTTAACAATAACATGTGAACAATCTAAACTACCAAACCAGTGCGTCTAGGGCACGACAAAGCTAAACCTGCCAGCCAACTTCAATACATTCCTACTGTTATCCCTATCAGGATTTCATGTTACCCTTCTGGCTTCAGCAGGGGTTAAGAGTTGTTATTGGTTTCTCTGTAACAGCTGAGCTGAACTGTAAATTTAAAGCTGGACCATTATTTCTTCAGCTCTCCAGTAATGACCCACATCTGTTTATCATCATCATCCTCCTCCACAGAGAAAAGCCTTTCAAATACACCATACTTAAAAACTATGTGGGCTGTTTATTCTGGTTTTTCATGTGGCCTAGCTTGCTTGTTCAGTTTCAGTGCATCACTGGCTGCCTAATTTCATTACTATGGCTTTCAATAACCACAGCATCACCAAATACAGTAATAGCATTTCTTGAAAACACATTTCATAATTTGTAATTAATTGACTTTGGAAAAATTCTGTAGTTTTTTTGATTTTGCAAAGCTCATCTTCAGACTTCTCTTTTTCTGTAGTACTCAACAATTGGTTTGCCTTTAAACCATTAGTTCATGTGTCCTGCAGATAAATTATAGGCTTGGAATGATCAGAGCAGCCTGGTATTACTCAGATTATGTCAAGAGTAGTTTGAAAAGCTATACACTTTTTCATTAAAAAGTTTGTGCACTTGTTCAAGAAATTAGTAGGACTAATTAAAATCAATATTTTACTGATCCTTCTCCACAGACCTCCTATTCTTATTCAAGCATTCACGTCTCATTGGCAATGCTGTTTTTCTGCTACAGTTACAGGCTGCATGGGATGGATTTGCACTGATCCCTCAGACAAAATCACGGCCTTTCCATTAACAGAAGTAACACATATCTTTGTTAGACAGACATACAATAAAAACAAAATACTGACAGGAATCTAAATAGCTGCACTTCATCTTTAAATATGTCTGTTTATCAAGAAGTGGTGCAGAGAGTACCCTGAACTCCAAGCCAATAAAATCCACACATGGCCTTATCAGTCTGGGACCAGGAAAAATATAACCACACCACGCAGTACCTCATGTAAACTAACTAGATCTACTGCAACTGAAACCAAACATACAGCTTCCAGACTTGAGCTGGCAGAAGACAGAGGTGCAGCATGGAGCAGGGTAGGAGGCAGCAACTTCTATCAGCACAGAGGGACATAGCTTACCTCTTGGGCAGTCACACTGCACACAATTGAGATATAACTAAGGCTTAGGATGTTACATTCAAAGGAAAGTAGCTCATTAACTAGCTAGCTTAGTTTACAAAGGCAACCAGACTTGGGAATTCAAATTGTGGAAGAGGTAAACATGAAGGTCCTATCCGGAGTTCCCATCCCTCAGCTTCTAAAAATAGCTTAGTTTATAGTATGGGAAGATGTTTTAGACAGAAGTGAACGAATAACTATGTCAAGAAAGAAATAAGGGATAAATAAGAAACATCTAGTAATAGAAAACATTTGTCACCAGAACTGAAATGCAAGTCACATAAGTCATGCCTTGCAGGGATAATGGACAAATGCACAGAGTCAAACTGAGCTGGATGGTGTAAAGAAAGAAAGAAAAAAAAAGGGGGGGGTGTGTTCTTCAGCTGAATATTTCTGTAAGACAGACATCAAAGAAAGAAGAAACTTTTTCTGCCTATTAGGCATAGGTTAAATTATGTTGTGAAAATAATACAAGTAATTTGCTTCACATTTCAATAGGATCAATATGATGATCTCAGGAAAAAAGTAGGTGAAATAATGGAAATACAGGACAAATAGAAAAGGATATTATTACAACTGAAGGATGAAAAAATGCAGAGTATGATAAATCAAAGAATCTGGGCATAAAATTACAGATCCAGTAGTAAGTTTTTTTTTAAAAATTATCAAAATCATGGATAGTTTCATGTGTAGGGACTAACAACGTAAGCACTTACATTTAGGTGGGAAGAGGGATAGGAGAGTGATCTGGACCATTTATATACGGCTGTTCAACTGATTCCTTTAATATGTCAGAACAGCTTTTCATTCCTCAAAGAAAAGGATGTAGGTTTCCATCCTATCAAGCAGAACTTAAGTCTGATAAACGCTGCACCAAGTACTGCATGTTTATATTACGACTGTCACCGAGTGTGAACATCACAAAATAATTTTACATTGTTGGCTGAGATTTTATCTTGCATAAGCCAATTCAACAGAAACATAAAAGGTAAACTGGCAAAAGTAGATGTTGGTATGTTAAAAGTGCTGCACTGGCAAACATTTATAGCTGTACTCACAATATTGATAACAACTAAGAACAACTAAACAGTTAAATGGTAAGAGAAGAGGACTTCATAAGAGTCCAGTGAAAAGAAGGGAAAAAGATCAAGAATGGAGGAAACATCTAGAAAAAGAGGGGGAACATCTTTTGAACGTTGGACCACAGACGGATGGAGGACTAAGGTCCCATTATTGAAGAGTGATTTCTGAGTGGTTAACATCTGAAAAACTGCCCATTCTTTGGGCAACTTTTGAAAAGGTGATCAAAGGGAAAGAACATCCATCAACATTAGTTGATGAGGCAATTATCCGCATTAAAAAAAATAGGTTTTGGAGCAGGCACCTCCCATTCTAAAACTGGTTCCTCACCACCCAATTCCTTCAATATCACCAGTTTTAGGAAGAAAGTCAGATATCAAGTTATCAAGTCAGGCTGTTCTGTAAACTGCAAGTAAGCCTAGGTTATAATGTTTTTTCTTGTTGTTTGGGGATTTTTTTTTTTTTTTTAAATAAGGTGTTAAGCACCAGGCAAAACCAGGTGTGTTTCTGGTATTAAAGCAGGGCACATATTTTTATGTTAGTCAACTTTCATTCTAGAAGGCTGTTTCTATCAAAAAAAGCAGAAGGAAAAAAGGAAGGTATGAAGTCATCAACCAAACTGTAATTGAAGACACTATTGAGGTATCTCCAAATTGCTGAGTTTCTCAGAGCTTTCTTCTCTTATTTTCCAATTTGAGCAAAGTCAAATAGAAGTGGTTGCTGGCATTCGCAGTGCTGCTGCCCTCCACCACCCCAAATGAAACGCACTTAAATTACAGAAGAAATGTATATTCACATAAAATTTTACAGGCATAAACTGGTTTTGACTCAGATATGGGTGATCCAGTGGTAGGTAAAGTAAACAGTGATTTTTCCAGTCACATCAAGAAGGTAGTTTTAGGTCTTATACTTTTAGCATTAAGTATTTTATATAAGCTCTGTAAAAGGCTTGAAGAATACTGTAGATTTGAAATTTCAATGTAGATGGATAACAAAACTAGCCATAGGCTTTTGTTTTGTCTTGAACATAAGTTGTCACCTAAAGTTCATGAAAAATGTGACAGATCTGCACATAGATATTCAACTGCTCTACTTCATAGATACTTTTATTTTTAGTGGAGTGGAAATACATACACTCATGTGGTTTTTCTACTCAAATATGAGATGTTGCCTACCGTATATTTTTATTATGAAAAATTAAATAGTTTAAAGCTAAAAAAAGAAATACCCTGACTTAACTGAAATAACAAATTAGACTGTCTGGGCTGCACATCTCAAGTACACTTTCCCTTCCCCCAGCCTGAATAAGCAGTGGTGACAGTTTTGCTACAGAGGCATTCGTAACTGGCTTCAGGCACTAAGTTTTTTAATCACTGCAGCTGATGTGGTAGATTTAACCTGAGGTATGGTAACTTAAAATAAACAGGGTGTGATGGAGCTGATAAAATGGGCATCTGGAAAAAACACTAAGTTCACGATAAAAAAGGATATTATCAAATACAAACCTTCAAAAAGACTGTTTTTCAAAAACCACGTATTGATAGATTTCAGCTTTACTGGCTACACTAATTTACTGGTATCAAAACAGAGTTTCAATATTTATAATTAGATTTAGCTACAGCTGGTACTCTTTGAATCCAGCCATTCCTACCAATGTTTCCTATGCACAGTATATAACTAACAGTCAAAAGTACATTATTCAAATAGTCAGAATTGCTTGGAAATTCCCATAACAGATAAGGTCTTAACTCTGCTTACTCCCAAGTCAGTGCAAAGTCTTTCTACACGCAACCAGGAAAGGAAGTCACACTTCGATCATTTTTTACCCGTTATGTCAATGTTGCCAACGTGGTAAAATTTTCCATTGCATCAATCAGCATTGGCAGGGGAACTGATAAAGAATCCAGTTACATGGCCCTACAAGTTATGAAGGAACCTGCATTTGTCAGTGCAAGAAGCAGGATATCAACGTTTGCACATCAGCTGCGTTTGGGCTTGACCCACGCACTGTGTTGACAATTTCTGGATTTTGCCCATCTTAAAACTTGTATTTCACCAAGCTTCCATTAAGCGTAGAATTTGTGTAGATGGCAGGAATCTCAGCCAAAAGGATCACAGGTTAAAAATAACTCACTCTGATTTCTAGGTTAAGAGTCTTCAAATGAGAATCACTTGGGAAGTTCTTTTTAGTGAGATTATCATTGACACCATTTTTGGAGTTTCAGTGGTTTTGGTGGAAAAGCTGTTTCTAAAAAGCATCATCTCTGTGAAACCATTAATATGGGACAACGTACACTGCACTAGGGACAGATCAGGACCAGCTGATGCTTTTCTACTTCATTTGCATTTTCCTAGCTCAAGGTGATGCTTTGTTACTGGCATTGATGACTCAAAGATCAGATGTATTGTGAAAACTGTATTCATGAGGTCAAGGACATGAGATCTAAGCAGAAAAAGTAAGTAAATAAATCTATCAAAATAATATTCAGAGATACACAGTTACAATCACAGATACTTTTCCTTTAATGCTTCTTTTATTCCAGTTGGCCATGTTGTTGATTAAATGAAGCTGTGCACAAAGATCAGTTATGAAGGATGCTACAGATGAACAGTATCAGCCCAGGAACAGAAGCTTAATAAATTGCAAATACAATTTATTTTATATTAAAATTTAATCAGATTAGTCTATTTCTAATACTGTATGCTAAGAACTTGGGCCCATAGTCCCTCCCATGATATTACTGTCACTGTCAATGCTACTTGATTTATATGATATTAAGCAGTGGTTGAAAGACAGACACATTAGAGATGCAACTATCTCTAATAAGAATTTTAAGAGAAGTGAATCTTTTTTCAATTGCATTGTAACATTTCTATCAGATCTTTTACAGCTGAAGTCTTAGAGCTAAAATACAAATGGTAGATTCTTTAGTTGCTTGCTTCATCTGTTACAGTAAAGGAAGCAATAAAAACAGCAGGCACATGAATAAACCCCACTTATCTTTCAATATTTGTCTGAATTTATTTGACGTTGCCTCTTTAATACCAGACTGAGTTTGGCCTTACGACAGGCTCCCCGCTGCAAGGAAAAGACCATGACCTTCCAGCCAGATTCAAATGGAAACAAGCACTGCTGGCCAACGCCACACCTGCACAGCCACAAGTAATACACAGATGTCCACATGTGACACACAGATGTACTCCTTGAGCTGGGAGTGCCAAGGGCTTTTTCCAGATTTGCCAGCTGTTCTTCCCAGTCTAACTTAGTGCTACCCAAGCCCCAAACTTGTACCTGCACTTGGCAGCTCACCCCTGTGAGCCAGCTGGACATCATCAGCAGCACAAACATACCACAGCCCCAGTAATGCTTCCACCAGGCTCCTACAATTTTGAGCAAGAGCAGTGCCCAGCAGGGGAGGATGCGTTGCCGAAAACTCCGAGGAAAATGTTCAAGAGGAGCAGTGTGTGTGTGCCCACCAAAGAATCTCATTGATCTGCAGTGCAGATTAAACCACCCTCTACAGATTGTCACTGGCCAATGTTACCACTATAGTTTGCAAATGAATTTTAGGACTACATCCACATTCATCACACAATTGCCATTATAGGAAATAATACATTCTTCTTTTCAACAACTCATCTTCCTCCCTGGCTTTAACCACCTACAGAGGTCTGCAGTGTAACTCCTACATTGCACATGGAAATATTACTACCACGTGTAGCTTCAGCAGAGAGAAGATTTAGATTTTGTTTTGGCTGAACATACTAATCTACCTCAGTGGTAACAAACAGCCTGCTCAGGCCAGAGCCATAGGATAACAAAATTCTTCTTTGTAAAAAGCTCTGGTTGCAAATGAGAGGGAAAAATACAGATTAATTATCCAATTAATAACCCAGAACAACTCCAGCAAATTAGATTTGTGCATGTGTTGTAGTGCCTAAGTGAAAAACCCCTTCCAGCATTGCTGGCACTTCTATCCTTAAATGCTCTGGAGCATCTGCCAGGACAAGAGCACAGCTACGAGAGACATCTCTCCCCATGTCTTAACTGTTTGTCACAAGTTATCTATAAAATAAGGTGACCCAGGACAATGAAGCTAGAGAGGGCATTTAGACATCCCTTATATTGATAGATGAAAATAAGACATTATTAAAATGGCCTAACAAATATTTAACACACAGCCAGCCACTTTGATGATATCCTCAGCCAGGGCCACTCCTACCCACCCTTCAGATCTGACTTCCACCAAAAGCACTTGACTCCAGGTGTTACAATGTGCTTATATTCAGTCCTAGCTCAAAAGGCATTAAAATAAAACCTTCAAGAAAAAAAAAGGCAGAAAGGAAAACTTTAAACACTAAGCATTACACCTACAGTCACAGTAACTTCCTTCCTACTGCCAAAGCAACAAATGCTTCTGCTTTCCTTTTCTCTTTCTCCGACTCAAGGGTCGGTTCACTGATTTTACACCTTTAATTTAACGTGCCTTTAAAAGCAAGCTCATTTCCCCACACTGATCCTACATGCTTTCACTATACAATCATATGGCTGTATTTCAGCTCTGGGAGAGGTAAAGCTGTTTGTTCCCTAAAGCCACCATATGGCTGTGGTAGTGTAAACACTCCCCTTCACATCTGTCTCCACATAGGTTGCTACCCCGGATTACAAAGAGTATGCTCAGCTTTCTAGTTAAGGGTATTCATTTTCTGTGTATGCTGGCAAACACCAAAATTTTTATTTCCCCATGCAAGATGCTGTTACAGTATCAGTCCCTACAGAGGATGTCTCAAAGGCTAACCCTTCCAGTTCTGATTTTCATCCCTAGACCTCAAAGCATCTACAAAGGACATAATCACTGACATTTTTTCCCTATTCTATCCACCAGAAATGCTGTCACACCAGCAGGAAAGTGAGCCATTCAACAGCTTAAAGGCTGAGCTGGAAGCACAACTTGGACCTCCGTAAGATGGATGCTCTACCCACATTTCAATAGAAACGGGACCAGGGGATTTTTCCGGGTTCCCCTTTCATTGTACCGTATGGATTCAGTGGGGATCTGGCAGATAAATTTGGTAAAAGTGGCTCTGGTCCCACAATCCCATCCATCAGCACAGACAATTCCACCTCAGCAGAGCTTCACAACTACAGAGAAATTTCATGAAGGCAGCATATTATAAAAACATGGGTGTTATTAAAAGTAAGTGGATTTGTCTGAGAGTAAGCACATATTTCATGACAACATAGCACTACTTAAAGAACATTTTTTCCTTTGCTCTCTTTCAGAAGAGGGCATTATTTGTTTTATAATGTAGCTCAAAATACCGCTTTAAAATCCGTAAGATACTATGGAAACTGACATGTCCACAATGAATAGCTTCTCCCTTAGATTAATTTCTGTTTCATTCTCTAAGTGGAGCACATAGCAGCAAGCTTTATACAAAAGTGAATTAAAAGTAGATGCTCTTAAAATAAGGATTGTTGTCTTGCACAGCTCTGAAGGAATTGTAGGTCTACTTTCTAAATATAGATAAGATGGGATTTAAAAAAACAAAACAAATCACCACCACACACATGAAACCACAGCCGCGATGTATCGGGAACATTTACAAAGGATAAGTATATATGTAGTTAGTTAGGCGAGTGACATCCCTCCTTTCCAAACCAAAATAAAAGCAGCAATTATGTCAGGTTTTGGACTTATATTCATGCTCTTGAGCATTTTTTTTAAATGAAGGCTGGTTTCAAGTTATACTCAGTTAAACATTTTAAAACATAATAATTAAATGGCCATATCACACTTTATAAACTGTGTTTAAAAAGACCATTTATCCTCCTTGAAAGCCATATTTTAATGAATGGAACAGAAAAAAACGTGTGTCTAACTCACAGTGAATTTTTGCCACTGAGTATCATAAACCTCCTGAAACATACAGTCTAAGGAGAGATGCTGACACCAATATTAGAGACTTTCCTACAGCATATAATACAGTTTTATTTACCTGAGTTGCCAAATCCTGAGAAGATGGACTTCAGGACAACTTCAGAAACTTAGGTTGTGTTGGTGTCCAAAGTAACTATTTTTAAAGACTTCTTTATTTTGATAATCAAGTGGTCATTATTTTTATTAATCTTGTTGTTAATAATATTATCAATCTTTATCAAGGCTTATTATTACTGCACCAATAAGATATTCTTAATCTTTATTATTAATTTTAAAGGGATAATGAGGTCTCTAACGAGCTACATGGATGAAAAGAAACTCCCTGAAAAGTCCTCCTCTGAAAAGGTCATTCTTATCAGCAACTCTTCTATATACTTAAAGCTGATTGTGGCATTCAGCAAGTTTCATTTTTCATCTAAATTATACAACACCTGTAGGAAGCCATTCTGAAAGCTTTTTTCACAGCATGAGATGAAACATAAGTGGTACATGGATGAATATTTGAAATGGCAAAGTTACTAGGCATCTGAACATCCAGCCAAAATTAGTGCCAAAAAGAAAAACAGCTGGCTAAACTCAAGGAAAAGTGTAGAAAAGCAGGCTTAGTTAGAAGACAAATTGACATCAAGAAATGTAGAATTGTAATATTTTCAAGGGCAGCTCTCCTCACACTGATAAATTGTTTCCTTTATAGATTTTTTTTTTGTCCCGTTTGCTGCTTATTTTATGCTTATGCATAAAAGTTTGCAGCCTTTCCGATACCAACCTCCCCTAAGCAACCCACCCCCTTGGTCCTGTAGTAATTTTTGCTGTACCTCTAGGAATAAGGTCACACATCCAAAAAAGTTTCACAGGGAACTCCGCAGCCCATGTGTCTATGCAAGCCAAGGTTTGATCTACTATTCAGTATTCACTAGAGGACAGCTTCTATGTGCCCAATCGTTGACTTCTCTTTGCACAACTCTGGTTTCTAAGGGCAGCTATCGTCTAGTGAAGCATCGCAACTGATATGCTAAGTGCCACAGAAGCAACAACGCCCTGACAACAGTTGTATCTAGAGCATGGGACCTGCTTCAGGGAAAGGAAATACCAGCAGAGAATTAGACTGTCAGAAACAGAGACTGCCAAATCCCTGCGTGGGTCCAAATCCCTTAGACCCCACTTCAAAGGAAGAAAGGAGAAAGAATGAGACCAAGCAGATTAGTCACAACATTTACAGCATTTCTTGGAGGCTTTCAGATGTGCCAGTAGAGGACGAACACCTGAGAGAAGGCATATTCCCTATCTGCTTAATGGGGAATTTGGCTCAAAATGGAAGTTTCCTTAAAAAGTAAGGGGTATGGCTCATATAACTAAATAAGAAAAATAGAAATACTTCTGTAATAGAATATTTGTTACTGAAATTATGTACACATAGCAATGTTAACAAATGTGAACTCAAATACAGTCCTAGGTATTTGCTATAATAAAACAAAATTAAATTGCTCTTCATAGCAGAAGCGATACTCTGAATAAACTGAATGGGATCCTTTTGCCAAGAAAAAAAATCTTATATTCATTATTAATAGTTCAATTCCCTTTACATTTGATTTTTAACTAAAGCAGTACCACAAAAAAAACCCAAACCCAAACAAAAAAACCACTGCCACAAGTGACAGGTATACACAAACACAAAAATCAAACTCTGTGCCATCTTATGTTGTGCTATCTCAACAAGGGGGGAAAAATTATACCCCTAGAAATATTAAATCTTCAAATCTCACTAAGCAAGCACAAGAGATTTCTACAGCATTCTAATGTTGCTGTCATATTTGCATTGACTTCCTTTTTAAGTTCTTATGAGAAAACACAGAGATAAAAGATCAACTGGTGTTCTTGTGCAAATCACTCTAGTGCAGATAAGTGAGGATTATCAGACTTACATCTGACTTTGCAGGAAATAATAGTGTATGAAACTTTTAAAATACCTGTTAGCTTGTAAAAGGCAGTGACTATAAATATTCTAGTCAGACTTTTAAGGAGTTATCTGATAAAAATATATCACAATATAATGCAATACACTGTAACAAAATTAATTTCACTTTATACCTGTCTTAAAAAAAACCTCAAATTTGGGCTTATATCCTAAACCATAGGGATTGTGGCTTAAAAAATTGGGGGGGCATGTCATTTTACCCAAATGAATAATAAACTTTCCTAAGGAAATTAACGTGCTGCTTTTATTCATATCACCTGACCTCTATAAAACCTTCCTATACGCCATAATACAACTACGAGCTTCCACATTAGAAGTAGGAAGATCACTGAATGATTTAACCTTCCAGAAATGACAAAATAAAGTCACTTTTTAAATGAAAAATAGAACTTGATAACCTCCATTTAATTTTTACATCAACTACCATCTTGCATTCTGTCCCAATTATATTTTCCTTTACCATTTTTGCTTATAATATTTTTATGCAATATACATTGTCAGTAAATAATTGGACCAAAAACATGCAAAATATTAGCAAATTTAAGTGTAAAGTTAGAAATAATTTTCTATTTTCCTCAATGTAAGAAATGCAGTCCAGAAGTAATTCTGCATTTTGTTTTCTTTAAAAAATTATAAATAGTAATTATAAATAGAACTTATGTTTTAAAGGACAAAAGCCAGACATCACTAAACATGCAAATATTTGAATTCATTTAGATAACCAAGTAAATTTGTCAGGTTTTAGGTCATGCATTTTAAAAATAATTTTGTACTAAAGATTCAGCTGTGGAAAAGGAAAATAACAAAGAATTTTTCTTCATTTTTAAAATTGATTTTATGGTCTTTAATTTAAAAGACTGTTTTAAAAAGGTTGTGGTGTTTGTTGAATGTGTACATTGAATTTTCATGCATTAACACACATGAGTACTTCTGTGTTTCAGCTCTGATGGGGACTGGAGCTATGGGAGGCAAAATATTCCAGAGGAGGACAGCTTGAGGTATTTATGGCACAAACCGAAGCAGAAGATACCAAGAGACTCATTGGAAGTCCCATCCTTGTAAGATTTCTCATAAAATTTTGGAGACTTAAGACTGTCAAGTACTTTAAAAGTTTTGCCACCATCTTGGCTTCTTCCAAAACAGGTGACAGATATGTATTTTAAGGGTGGTTCAGAACTTTGTCAGGGCTACCTTAATGATGCTTGATAGCAAAAGCTGCAAAGGATCTGAGTGGTTTTGCTAGATCTAAACCACATCTGATTCCTCAGCACAAGTTTTGTTACTGGTGCAATGCCTTACTGGATCAAATCCCTCAGAGCAGTTAATAAATTCATTACAAGGAAATAAACAAAACAAACCCTCTTTGCTGTGACTTCCCTGCTCTACCAGCTGTCCTGCTTTTTCCAGGCAGTTCAGCCCTTACCTATGCACAGGGGTGATCACACCACCTCTTATTCTCATCTCATTTGCTATGCCCCTGAATTGGCTCCTCTGTCATCTGTGATCAGCGGTGTCACTGGGCTATCCTTGCTACCTGCACAGCTTTCCAAGGAGAAGAAACACATCATGCAGACACAACATCCTTTCTTGTATCTTATTGCCAGATTATTTCATCTTTACCCTGAAATAGGTCAACCATTGCACCTTCCTGCCTCCTGTGCTTTTTCCACCCATTTGTCCTCAGTAGCTTTGACTTTGCTGTTCTTTTTGGTGTTCAAACAGGGATACAAGTGTGTCCCCTACTTAAATCAGTGCTTCCCAGTTCAACTGAACTCATTAGATGCAGGTTTCAGAGTTACGTTTCTTTTCACACCACACAGGTCCTCCAAAACTGGCACTCAGCTGACAGCACTGCTGCACTGCCTTGACTCAAGACAGATCTACTAAGCCACCTCGTCTGAAAATTTACTGCTGTGATAGCTGGTTGTTCCTTACTCATTCTTTTCAACAACTCTCTTGCCAAAAGCATTAAACTAGCTGTAAAACCCACCTGCCAAGAATATGTCTTGGGCAGTGGCTCGCTCCCCGCTCCCTCCCCCCCCCCCCCCCGCCTTGCTCCCTTGTCCCAGGGGTCTAACTGCAAATATAAGGATGGCAGCCTGCAAACACCAAGGCTCAGCCCAACACTATTAACATGTACTTCCGGGGGGGGGGGGGGGGGGGGGCAAAACAACAACAACACCAAAAACATGGAATAAAACCGAAATCTATATACCGCTACCATATGGCCAGAAAGCTAATGAGCCTCACTGGAAGGAAAAGCAAGGGGAGTGAGCCATGCAGCTGAAACAGGAAATATTCATTAACTATCTTTTCTCTATGACAAGAAGTACTTTATCATTAAAATATTTATACTCAAACAGAGGCTTTTAGAAAATTATCATCTTTCAGCAAAGATTTGCCCTGTCCTCTTAGGTACAGCACAACATCAATTATCAAAACTTTAAAGCAATTTGTAGTGAGGCAAGACTTAGGATGCCATCACACCTAGCTCTCAATTCCCATGCTTTATGGGAATTTATTCTGATTCAGTACAGGCTTAAGACACAATTTTACATTGCAGATTACATCTCGACCTTATTTGGAATAAGGTGTAATCAGCTGTAGGAGTATTTGGAAGCAGATGCTTCATTTAAACACTTTTCTAAACTTCAGCACAACGCAACCACTGAAAAAAAAAGCAGTGTGGGTGGCTCTCTAGTTACTTGACATGTCAAGCAACGACTGCAACTGCCTGGTTCATTCCTAGCAGGTAGTAAAAAGAAGCTGCTATTCTACATGATCATTACAATAGTATTCAAACATCTTGTTATCAACACAATGAAGAGATATTTTGGATGAGTTATTTCTCAAGGCCATTGAATCTTAAATGATCCAGTATTTTTAAAAGGAGCCCCAAACCTACCTATCCTCTTCATTATTCTTGTGACAAATCAGGACAATAGTTCCAGGGCTCAGATATCATCCTGGGAGCCCCTGTTAGCATAATGGGTCTGCAAGGCACAGGGCAGCATTACACTGAAGAGTCACAGTCCATTTGGGTGAGTGGAGCAGAGCGTTACTGAGAGAGAGGAGGAAAGCCCAGCCTACCATTGCAGCCTCTGACAGAGAGACTACCAGCCTACCATCGCAGCTCTGGGAGAGCCCATCTCTCCCAGAAGGCATCCCAGTCACAGGACAGCATG
This sequence comes from Haliaeetus albicilla, assembly GCF_947461875.1. Lineage (NCBI taxonomy): Eukaryota > Metazoa > Chordata > Aves > Accipitriformes > Accipitridae > Haliaeetus > Haliaeetus albicilla. Next base: position 38,094,387 of record NC_091486.1, read on the forward strand.
ATTAGGTGTCAAATAGAGGACTTAGAAATTCTTCTTTCGCCTCCAGTTTTAGCCAGCAAGTAAGATAAGATGGAGGATGCCAGTGGCTCAAACTACGCTGTTTTCTTTTCCTTCTTTAAGCATCAAATGTCAATTGTAATCTATCAGCTAGTGTTATTTTAGGATAATCTTCCTCTGACATTTTCAGTGAGAGATATGACTTTATTTGCAGTTATTGCAGATTGTTCCAATTGTGAAATTTCATTTTAGGTTAATCTTTCCTTCCACATGTTTATGAAAAGGTAGAATGCTTATATTCCCTCTCCTCTCGATGCCACCCTCAAAGAGCCAAGGGAGGCAAAGGCATGAACTGCAAGCACAATTATAGTTTCCTTCATTTAAAATTATAAAAGGTAAGGAAATGCAGAATTTCTGAGTCTTTTTAAACTCATTCCTATTTCTGCATTGAGACAGAACTGCCTGTTAGAGACATTGGCACATGCCATTTATAGGTATAAACTGAAAGTCCCATACTTTTGTTTCATAAAATTTTAAACATCAAACGATACACTGCAAAAATGCTTTTACGGATGGCTTCCTGTATATAAAAGCAATTTTTGGATAATATTGATTGCATTACCTGATCCCATAAGAGAGAACTTGATCTCACTAGTTTAAATACCCCTGCACTTTAAATACCTACACACAACTGCATGGAAGAATTAAAGACACCCCAGGAGTTTAATGTTGGCACCTCCAGCCTTTTTGGAGGTTCTGCTACTTTATTTATTATTTCCTAAAAGTAGTGAAGTTGACATTTGTATATTAAAATGTTTAAATATTAAACCCCTCCATCTGTACATAATTAGACAAGGTAGACATACAAAAACTAAAGTTATTGAGAGTAAAAAATGTCAACATCAAAAACATCTGTCCTGTTCACTGAATGAAACCACATCCTCTGGGATGAGGTAGAAATGGATAACCTCAGGGCACAGAGTTGAAATCACAACAATAATATTAAATATTTAGATCTGAAAAGACAATAGTCTTTTCCAAAGAGCTTTCTGGAATGTAAATGTATATTTTCTCTGCTTTTTCTAAAAATATTCCCCATTATTCTTACAATAAGAGAATACTGACAGTGAGAATAATATTTTCAGAGGGAGAATAATGTTTCAGTTTCTAAGTTGTTTGAATCTATGCATTAATAAAAATAGATTTTTTCAAAGTGCTTTAATATCAAACATATCAAGATAATGAAGGAATTAACAAATTCTGTCTCTTTCTCTTGCTCTGTCCTAATTTAACCAAGAAATTAAGCATTTCATTTATCCCTTGGGAAACTACTAAAAAGTATCAAAAGCTGCTATTACTATTTTACTGTTGGTACACTGAAGCTGAAGAGGTTAAAGCTTATGCCACATTGCCCGAGATGCATTTATATTTAGGAAGCATTTACTACCATATCCAACAGAGATATTCACATCGTCACAGGCGTCTCATCTGAGAAGCACCTAGTACTTGAAACCCATGCTCTAGTAGTGGCTACAGTGCTGAGTATGGCATTTGCCCAAATAAATCCAAGACTACCATTGGAATTCACACCTTGAACAATATTTGGGGAGACAAGGCTGAAGATCACAATAATTCACAAGCTCACTAGGTCCATTTTATTTGAGGAAAAAAAAACAACAAAAAAACTCAACAGGCCTAAAAGATGTGTAACCTGATGTCCCCAAAACCATTGCACCCAGTGGAATAAAACCATATTAACAAGAGAAACATCCCAAAACTTCTACCTTTCTTTGAGGAGTATTTTCTCAGTTAAGCCACAAAACAGATAATTTCTTGCTTGCCCTTTCTTTAGCCTCACAGACCTTTCATTCCTGAAAGCACAAGCATTCAACAAGAAGGATGGGGGGCATTTCCATCGGATGCTACCCTACAGTCTGTGGGCCAAAGAAACGTCACCAGAAGGAATAGCTGTAGAATCAGACACACTGAGGCTGCCAAGAAACCAGTATCCAAGCAAGCCACGTTTTGCACAAGTACTCTTACTATCAGGCCAAGGTACAAAAGGTAGCTGTTAACCTCCACTACTAGGCAGAGAGATACTGAACACTGAGTGGATACAGCTTTTATTCAGCTATTTTTATTAGCTTTTCAATCAGCAGATGAAAACATTGTTTATGTCAGTGATACTACACTAAATTCAGCTTTGCGTTCAGAGACAAGAGGCTCAAGCTAGTTACAGCTCTGCTTTCAGAGGAAAAAGAGCTGGAGTGAAACCATCCTTACCTTGCATCTGCTCTGTGAACCAACAGACTCACCCCAAGTTAGAGTCACAGTCAACACATAAATCAAGGAGTCTGGGCTTTGCAAGAACAGACATGACTGACCTGCTCTGAATCATTCAAGTGAGCCTTGCACCTTCCAGGTAGCTACGACAGTAAATAAGATGGGTGCTAGCAGCAAGTAACTGGTACAGTTCCTCATGTGAAAGGTAACACAAGAAGTCCACAGCCCTGGCACCAAACAATCCCATCCCTGCAAAAAGAAGGTTCTTGGTTTGTTTTTCTTACCTTTAACTAGCTAAAAAAATAAATCAGCAATTTACTTCCAGTTAATGAACCAGCTCTATGCATACTTACAGCAGCTCTCTAGCAAATACCACCAATGCAACAGCAGCCAGCATAATCACATCACAAATACAAGTTGAAGATGATGGCTAAGATCCAAAGCAGCAGCAAAGAAATGTCAGTTCCCAAGCAGCACCAAAATCCTACTTTTGTACTCACTCAATCATGGAGCAGCCTGTACTGTTGCCAGGGTAAATGAGAACTGTTGCAAGGTGGCTCCAATCTACATCAGATGCCAATAACCTCCAGAGTTTGCTGTAATCATTGAAGACAGGTGGGTAAGAGGGTGTGAGCAGCCACACAAAGCTTGTTTTAGGCACTTCTTATCATATTAAGGTTTTGAGACCTTAAAGCATGTCTGCTTGGCTGTCTTGCTAGCTTTCTGATAACTTTATGCTAAGATCACATAGTAGTTATCTGCAATTATGGGATTAATAGGGGCATTTTAAAGCTGTTATCAGGATTGAGATGTTTTGTACAATGCTGTGTTGTATGGACACTATTTAAGAATTTTCTCTATCTGAATAAATTCAAATATACCTGCATCATATTCACAGTAAGAATTTTAACTCTAAAAAAGATGGTATTTTCATTCTGGTGAGCAATACACAAATCTCGTGGATTTTAGGAGAGGCAGCTGATTCCATGCCAATATCACACTCCTGTGACACTCCTTCCACTCATTTTAGCCCTGCCATTTGCTTCAGGGCCGGTGACAGACTGAATGGCCATTTTCAGTGAAACTACAGCCAAAGGCATGGTAACATCAGCATACCAAAGCTGCCCTCTGAAAACATTACACAGTCCTATCCTTATTCTTTCATTATTTTATGGATCAGCTTGTGTGGAGATACTCAAATAATATTGTAAAATTCAGGGAGGGGATTTTTTAAAATGTTTATCTTCACAGGTTTTCTCTCTCTTTGTAAGATGTACAACTTTCCTGTGTTGTTACCCAATAATGCAAACAGTCAAATACAGTTTGCTTCTGGGGAAAAGGAAGGTGGATGGATTTTGGGGGGCAACTAAAGGGACCACTCCAACAATTTCTGAAAAGCTAAAATTCCTTCATAGCATGCAATTTCTATGCTAGAAGATATGCTTAAGAAGCATGTATCACCTGGCATTTAAATCTTGCTTTGGGAAAGTGATATTGAAAAAAATTAACAAATCATAACTTACTGATATTTTGGTTCTACTTAATTGTAAACCTTTTCCTTAAAAAACAAACAAACAAACACCACCCCCCATTTTGAGACAAAATAAATAAAACTTATCAATGGTGAAACTGTGGTCTACTTTTTTAACGGCATTTACAGAGCCTCAAGATTTATAACACCACTTTTTTCAGTAGGCAGGTTCTGCTCACCTAAGCCAGGTAAATCAGACACTCAACCCAACTGAAGAGCGTGCCGAGTGAGCAGGACAGCAGGATATTCATCTTGTCATCTAAAATAGAGTTGATTATATTTATTTATGAAGTCCCCAAACATGTCAATATAAATATATCTGACTAGTTACTTGGGTTTCTTGACCAAACTTTTTGAAAAGCTTTCTCCTTTCCACAGAAAATGCTGGTATGTGTCCTCCCCTTCTCCCCACCCCTGGCCCCAAACTGAAGCACTTCAGCATGGGAATGCTGTTGTGTGTCTAATGGGAGCTGCATGTTCCAGCTTGCTTGAAAAATAAATCCTAAAATTTTAGAATACTGAAATTAGACCACCACTACTGAAACACCATCAAGAATAGTAAAAAATTAAACTAGATTCTTCTGAACATTGTCAAGACCAGGATGGAAGTAGACGCTGAGTGAAATTCTTCTTTCACTAAGCTCAGTGATGAACCCTGCACTGTCTTTTCCTACAGCATATAGAAGACTTGCACATTTCAGGCAATTCCACAAAAATATCAAGAACTGTAGTATTTGTGTTGATAAAAACACAGGCAATAAAGTAATGGAAAATCAATATTATATTTCTGCAAGAATGGTCAGAGTAATCCAAATTTAAATTTCTTCAGGAGTTAAAACATATTTGATCTGAATAAAAGCTCAAAGTTTATGTTCAGATAAGTAAGTTTGGTAGTAGTTAGTTTCAGTTTTTATATTAGCGTGTGCATGAAAAAGATCTTTTTTAAAATGTTTTTTTCTATGTTTTTAGTTTTGTTATAGGCACAAACATACAGATGTAGTAATTTAGAAAACAAAGGTGATACTTAATTTTACACAAGACATTAAAATTACATCTCATTAGGAGTATCATAGAAGTTCATCTGGAGTAGAGTTTATTATATCATGTGAGCATGCTTAGGGTGGAAAATTTGCCTGAGGAAGATGTATAAGTGGAATATCTGGGTTGGATGGAAATGGGCAATGCAGCGCTGGAACAAATCCTGATCACTTCAGATTTACACCTCTAGTTCTGTATCAAATTAGTATAGATAAGCACCCACACTTCTGAACCAGTAGCTTTTTTGCAACTGCTTTACCCTCTGAAAACTTTGTCGTAACTTCTTCTCTGTTAAATGTAGTAAATAAGAAATATATTTCTTGCCAGCAGTTCTCCAGTTCTGAAGGTAAAAGCAAAGGCTGCATACAACATGATCAGTATTTAAAAACTTATTAAGATCCTATCCACTAGCTTTATAAGAACACAGTATTGATATAAAGACTTCATTTTCCACAGCCTTCCCCTGGCCCTCTTCCCTGGTGTGCTGGTTTCAGCTGGGATGTAGTTAACTGTCTTCCTAGTAGCTGGTACAGTGCTATGTTTTGAGTTCAGTATGTGAAGAATGTTGGTAACACTGATGTTTTCAGTTCTTGCTCAGTAGTGTTTAGACTAGAGTCAAGGATTTTCAGCTTCTCATGCCCAGCCAGGGCACCTGACCCAAACTGGCCAACAGTGTATTCCATACCATGTGACGTCCCATCAAGTTTAGGAACCGGGAAGGGGGGGGCAGGGATTCGCCGCTCGGGGACTGGCTGGGTGTCGGTCGGCGGGTGGTGAGCAATTGCCCTGCGCATCATTTGTACATTTCAATCCTTTTATTACTACTGTTGTCATTTTGTTAGTGTTATCATTATCATTATTAGTTTCTTCTTTTCTGTTCTATTAAATCGTTCTTATCTCGTTTTACTTCTTTTCCTGATTTTCTCCCCCATCCCACTGGATGGGGGGGGAGTGAGTGAGCGGCTGCGTGGTGCTTAGTTGCTGGCTGGGGTTAAACCACAACACCTGGGACAAGAGATATCATCAAGATGAGGTGCCAGGGAATAATTTAATGGCTTAAAGTAAGAAGATCCAAAGGTAAACATCCAAAGATGTGGACACTTCCCAAAACACCACACCAATTTCAAAAAAACAGACAGGAGAATAGGAAAGCAAAGGAAGTAAATAGGGAGGTGGGGGGCGGGGGAGGAACAGAACATGGCAAGATGCTGAAAAAACAACAAAAGGCAGCAAACAATGCACATTCCACTTGCTGTAACTTCACAGCATGGTACAGTTTACTTTTCATCCTCTGAAAGACCCGAGTTAAACCCTGGTGGAGCGAGGTCAATCTGGATCTGAAGTTCTACGGCATATAATCGTACAAGAGCTTATACTATTGGGAAGCTGCTTATCGTACAACTGTGAGCGCCAGGATACACAAAATAGTTAGGCATATACTTCCTATTAAATTTTAAAGACACCACCACTAGCGCAAGAAATCTTTGAGCCATGACTTGCTGTAGGCCAGACTATAGAGGTACCTCTGACAAAACAGCACAGTTTGTCTCAAGTCTTTCCTCTAGCATCCATTACTGGATTACAGAAGCAGGGTATTGAGCTAAATGGCTCTTTGGTCTGACACGATACAACTGGTCTCATGTTCCTAGTACATACATAGTAAATGCCACAAAGCGAAAGAGCACACAAGAAAGTCAGAAGAACAGAATAACATTTCTAGAACATTCAAAAAACCCTATTTCCTGTTTTTTAGATATTTTCTTATAAGTGAACCTGATCGAATAGTAGCTCGGTGCAATATAAATACACTTACGGTAATTGTTGTGTAGTTCTGTGTAATTTAGGGAATCTACAGCATCAGCCTTTAGTATAAAGACTGAAGATTTCCTCCTGAAGTAATATAACAGCATCTGCCTATGGCACAACTTCAGAAGTCTGAAGATTTGACTAAGGTTTTGCTAAGCACAGACATATCAGCTTGTAGCCAGCAAGCAAAGTATGTTTAGCCTTCTGTACAGCATCTGGAGAGACGAGGCCTTGGACACTTATTTCACTCTAAAGTTTATCAGCTCTTTCTCTTTATTATTAGAAACATGCATTTTGGAGCATGGGCAAGGTATCCGATCTCTCTCGCAGAGGTATCATTTCATACCTAAAAGGAACACCACCATTATAAAATGTAGGTAAGGCCAATAGTGATGAGCACTGTGCAGGGAAGCACAACTCAGAGTAGATAAGCATCAAAATAAGATATTTTATTCTCTAGCTGTGACAGAATTTGAGTTCTAACACAAGGTAGACCTCTGAGACTTCTTGTATTTCATTATTGTTTTCTCTAAATAATTATCTTTTGACCAAAATTTATTTTTCTTGTAGTCCCCCTCTACTTATACATATATGCTCCCCCTGATGGGAAAGCATTATTGAGCTGTGAATCAACCGCAGCCAGTGGAAGTAGTGAACTAAATAAACAGGAAAAATATGAAGCCTGATGTAGCAACATTCTAAATTTTAGGGTGTCTTCATGACCAGTGGAAGCCAATGAAAATATAAAACAAGTAAGTAAAAATCATCTGCTTTAAAGAACTTTAACTCATCCGTGACTGCAAATTTTCTTTAAAAAGAAATTTAAATAATATTCATTACTATAGATGTGAAAGACAACTGAGTAGGTAGATGTATTCTACAGCAATTTGTTTCCTTAAACTCAGGAAACTGGAGAATTAACAGCAATCTGCACTGCACAGCTGCAGCCACTGACTTGCTGGGAAGAACTGCGAGAATGAATCCTTTAAAAGAGATGGTGATGTTGCTTTGCTCCAGCAAGTCATTAAAGCAAACATGCGCCTATTCTTCAGACACTTCAGTAATCTCACTGGAAGCTTATTATACAAGCTTAATGTTAGGATGTGCATAAATATTCATCTTTCATTCATGTTATTATCTGTTTTTTATTATACCAGAGGTAGTTTTAACCTCCTTGTGCTAGAGTTGGACCACATCAGAAAGATGTTTAACTATTTTTACTTTTACTGTCAACATTTAACTATTGCTATGGCCATTTTGTTTCTAATGAGTGAAATAACAATAAGCTTTAGCCATCAGGTACCAGCCACTAGAATGTCAAGTACCGGAATCTACTCAAAGAGGCATTTCTATTTTTCAGCATCCTTGCTCTGATCTTCAGTTATGAAGCAATCTAATATTCACTAGAAAGAAACTGGTATTTTCTATTATTGTACTAGCAGGTACTGTACTCCAGGTAAAGGGATTGCATTTCACTCTAAACCCCCCTGACCTTTATTAGTGCTTCAGGGAGCTTGAAAGCCAGATGGAATAACAAAAAAGTCAATAAAATAGACTAGTACATATTTTTCTGGCTTTCTGATGCAACAGGGGAAATAATAACCATCAGGTTTAAAGATTAATTTGGAATGAAATGCTTACAGGCAAATAGATATGATAATTGCATTAAGTCATATACTGCTTCTTTTTAAAAGGGACATAGAATCTTATAATTAAATCAATTTCTAGATCATATTTTAAGTTATATTATTTTAATTAATCTATTCGAAAAGGAGTTTGCAAATAACTAAGGCAGCAATTAGATATTGCAATTTAATCAGTATTTCATTCTGATGTTAAAAAAATAGATGAAAGCTTAAAATAAGATTTTTAGACATTCATACTTTACTTGGCATGTAATTAACCCACCGGCATACAAATTACCAATTTTTGCCCTGGATTTGAATGAATATCAAGACAGATCTGGAAATTATAACAACAAATTAAAAGTATTCCTCAACTTGATGAAGAAAAAGAGGTAGAGGACAATTTCTGTGACTAGTAACAAATCTCTACAAACCCAAAAGCTAAGACTTCCACTAGTGTCTTCCATATATGTATATATATATATATATGAGAGAATCTGTAACCCATTTTGAACTGCTGAGAGGATCAAGAGACATATTTTTATCAAACTTATGCTTTCTACCTAGAAAATTTAAATTATTTTTTTAGACAGTTCTGTAAACATCATACATGCCATTTCAAATATCCACTTTTCAGGGAAACTCAAACACAACTTAGATACATAATTCTTTAAGGAGAGTAATTCTATCTAGTTGGTGCTAACTTCTTGTATTGATGTTTCCAGGACCACAACAACCCTACTGCTTGGAAAAAATTCCCATCCTATTAGTTCAGCGGATGACTCGCCCTAAGCCCACGCAACACAAGGCTTTCCTGGGCTTTCTAAAGAGAATATAGAAAGTTCCTGTGGCTACAATCCAAATTACTCCCCTTTTTTTTTTTGCCCCTAAACCCCAGGATTACAAACTGTTTTACAGGAATCTTTTTATACCCCCACAGTCTGGTTAATGCTAACAACCCATTAAAGATTCTCTGCATTGAAAGGCATAACCTAAGAGCTCTTGACTGTATTTGAGTAACAAAGATTTTGGAAGAAGCAGCATTTTTTCCTTGACTGACTTTGGGAAGTCAAAACCAAATCGCTCTGCTATTATTTTAATGCCACATCAATAAAGAGAAAGATGTTTGCTAAAGTTAGATTCATTTAAAACTCTATGTTAAAACAGGAATTTTTAAAGGCATTTTTCAAGCTTATTTGATGCATCTTTTTTATACTAAGCTAGCCAACTTCTTAATATTCAGAAATATACATTAACTCGTAGCTTTATTTAATACCCCTATCCATATTAAGCTAATGCTCCATGCTTCCACATGGCTGCAACAGCTTTTTTAGAATTGTTACAAACTGTTTTAATATGTTCTCAATATCTGTTTTATATATTTCTGTGGTATGTACTAAATCATTCTGTTAAGAACTGCAAGGAACAGTTCACCGGGTAGTGCACAGAAGTCCAAGTTTTAATTTGGAATTCTAAAGAACATCTTCTTTAACGTTCTTTGGACTACTGAAAGGACAAGTATGGCCTTTTGAGGCTATTTAGGTCTCAAACTATAGGTTTTCTGTAACGAGTACAAAGATGCATTGTCTGGGGTGGTACTAGAATGGAAAAATTGTGTGCAAAATTCATAATTTGTACTAAATTCACAATTTAATCTGCATTTTTACTTTGGTTCAGGCTAGGAGAAATTGCATGTAAAACAGAATCTTGAAAGAATGGCAAAAAAGGTCTTGATTTCTATGTGTATTGGGGGAATAACAGCACCCAATTTAAAAAATACATACTATATATGTGTATATATAAACATGGTAAAAGATGTTCTTACTTGCAAAAGTAGTGATTTATAAAGGACCACATTCTATCAACCTCTACATAAAACTCCATAAAGGCAAGACCAATTCTTGTTCCTTTCTATAACTTTTTGAAATTAACTATTTTTATTATTGGTCTGGTTAGAAATTCTAGTATACGCATGTTGAATAGCAGAAATTTGCATACAAATAAAAGCTGTGTAGTCATATTTTGTTCTAATTTCCCATACATGTCCCTAAACAGCCTAGGATATATAAATTACAGTATCATTTAGCTAACTATCTTTGATGGCTATGTGTAATAATACAACCTTCCCAGGATTTAATTAAGCAAGTTCAGAACATGGAAATTAGAAGTAAGGAGCCACTAGAGAAGTATAAATTTAAAGAGCTGCCCTTAATTTTTAAGCTTTTATGATTTTATTACCTTTACTAAGAATGAGGGAAAAGTGCAAACTGAGAGGATAAACAGTTACTATTTATCTTAAATTTTTCTTTCCAAGACAGAGAAAAAAGATTTCTCTCTTAGTGTCCCAACCTTTATAGTACTTTTAGAAATGTCTTGAATTCTCATTCCACCACTTTCATGGATAAAATATTAAAATTTTCCTTCCTGTCTCTCATAGTTAGTGGGGGCTGTGTATGGACAGATACAGCATGACGACACCATCTCACAGTGGATGAGATTCTATAGACTTTGTAAACATCACAAAATTGGGACTATAGATGTAGAATATTTTCTTCTGCTGACATTTATGTAGCACAAGCTCAGCAGAAAAGTTCCCTTTGACAGTAAACAGTGTTTTTCAGTGTCCGTATTCCATTTATCTATATAAAATAGTTAAATGAAAATTAACTTTACCTTCTGTCCTGGGTTCAGCTGGGATAGAGTTAATTTTTACAGGAACCTGGGAGGTGGAGGGCATAGCCGGGGCAGCTGACCTGAACTGGCCAAGGAGCTATTCCATACCATGTGACATCATGCTCAGTATATAAAGGGGGAGCGGGCCGGGGGGTGGGCTCTTCTTTTCGGTGGGGGAAGTGGCAGAGCGTCGGGTCCCGGGTGGTGAGCAGTTGCACTGTGCATCACTCTTTTTGTATACTCGTTCATTAGTACCGTCGTTGTTGTTGCAATTTCTTTGTGTTGTTCCAGTAAACTGCCTTTATCTCAACCCTCGAGGTTTCAGGTTTGGTTTTTTTTTCCCTCTCCTCCGTCTTCCCCCCATCCCACCGGAGGGGGGCGGGAGGAGTGAGCGAGCGGCCGCGTGGTCCTTTGTTACCGGCTGGGCTGAAACCACGACACCTTCAAAAGGAATAACCACATATCCTTTTATTGGAGTAAAACCCATGTTATTTTGGGACTTGAATTGTCAAAGAGAAATCTTTTGGTTTGATTTTACATGTGATGCTTATTATATTGGTTCATGTTAGCAAGCCACAGGTGAGACAGCAAAATCTATCTGTAACATGTCCCACAGTAAGACACCTGTTTTGGAAACTCAGAGGTAAAAATGAAGGAAGATTATTTTACCCATACCACCACTTCTTTTTAATGCTAAAAATCTTTACACATACTCCATTTAATTAGTTTCTCTTAGCAGTTGCAATTTTGTTTGCATTACCAAATCATTTATTGGCTGTTATTTTTAATTATGTGGGGCTTGGGGGTTGTTTTGGGTTCCCCCCCCCACACACACTGTATTTTACATAGGATTCACAGGGAAATTGGTATTATGGGGTAATCTTCATTTAAGTGTTGTACAAGTGAGAGATCAAGGACAATCTGCTTTGAAATTCTTTTCACACAGCTAGGACGCCTCATCTGTGTTGTTGCAGATATTGCCTTCCACTAGATCAGTTGCCACAAGTTTATATATCTACTACAACGCTGATAAGTAGTTGGTACAAGGTAGATCAAGACTCATCTTGCATGGGATTTTGCTACAGTGGATAAAGCCATTGGGTTTTTTTTATGATGACTTTCTGTCAGTCATTTTGACAGTGAACCTTTCTTACTGCATCACAACAAAGCAAAACTCAGTTACCATGTCCCAAAACAGGCCATGTAATTTTTCTTTTTTTTTTTTTTAATGAACTGAGTTAGGTGGGTCCAGTTTTGAGGTTACTAAAAAGCCAAAAGACTTTCTTGAGACTTATGCATAGGAAAAGATTCTGCAGTGATTTTGATAGAATTTAATAGTCTTTCTCTTTTAACTCTTGAATAAAAAGGATTTGTCAACATTGTTAACATCATCAAAATGAGAGTAAGGAGGGAACTGTGAGGGTGGGCTAAAAAAAAAAAAACCCAAACCACAAAAATACCACTGAGAAAGTAAATGAACTTCCACAGCACCATATTAATAACTAGAGGTCAAGGACTCCATAGGTTTGCAAGTCTGTGCATGTGTCATCTGGTTTTCCATGCACTCTATTTCATTATTCTTTATTTAATCAGTATTGCTAGGAAGCTGGAGTAACTTTGCAGTTGGGAGGACAGCCTTCCTCTCAGGTACTTTCAGAATCTATTTCAACAAATCTGGGGTATCCCTCATATTACATACTGGTTTCTATGTACAGATGCATCATCTATGCATCATCTACAACATATAGGCCTTTAATACGTGCAAAACCAGTGGGATTATCGATTGTATCTCTGTTAATTTCTCAAGATACCAGCCTCCAACTGAGCCTGTTGAACAGATATTAATTCAAACATCAAACAAAGGGGCTTTGTCATATAAATTAGTCAGCCCTTTTTCACATTCAGAAAATCATTATGATGCAAAATACCATTCACACTGACGAAAATGTTCTGTAAACTTACAGAGTAAGGACAGTGTAACTGTTCCAAGAAGTTACATCAGTATTGAGGTTTAACTGGTAAGACTGTAAAATGATGAAACAACCCAGAGCAAATAGTTCTGGGCAAATGCTGTGTAAGAGTGTTTACAAATCCCTTGAGACAAATTTTACACATTGGCTTTAAAACTTCTGTTCCGTATCTTCTTTATTTCCTATCCCATGTTCTAGATCTATAATACGATAACACAAGACTCTTTCTCCTAGACAGTACTTCTGATGATAGAAGGAGATAAGGCTATCTGTAGGGAAAAAAAAAAAGTCTTTCAAACTTGAGGGATGTGCATTCATTTTTTGCATAAGCAAACAAAAAGGCCTTGATAAAAAAAAATCAGAATAGTAAATCTCATAAGAATCTAAAAAGAAAAAACTAGATGGCTGTAAACAACAAACTAGCATTCCAGTATTAAGATACAAAGATCTTTTTGGTATTCTTCTATTTTTTGGTATTTCTTCTACCATAGTTTAGCTTAAAGAGGGGAAATGCTAACTTTAGAGTTTTTAACATAAGACAGAATTGCAAGCTAACAAACTGCATTAGGCTTATCCAAAATTCTGGTTTTCCCCATTACAAACACTGAGATAGTACTTCGCCCCACCATGTCCAATGCCACCTTTAAAAGCAGGAAGGGTAGCCTCAGGGCACACAGGAGGGCAGGGACTGAACTCACTGTAACTGTTCTGCATACCTGCACCCCCTTTCCCAGCACCAAATTCACTCAGGTTTCACATTCACCCTGACAAACCCTCACACTGGAGATGTTATTTGCATTGCTATTTTCCAATACTTAATAATAAATTACTCATTCCATAACTGAAACAGGAGTCTATTGATTCCCTTGTTGTTTTGGTATTTGTGGGACACTCAAAGCACTAAATTATATTTATATAGTTCATACAGCTTTATTATTTGTGTGTTTCATGACTTACATGAAATTAAATCTAAGATGTCCCCAGACAAATAGGAACCACCAGTTTGGCCAAGAGTAGCTAAAGCTCGCCAGAAAGACAGCAGACCAAGAGGACATGCAGACCTCTTTCACCAACAAGGCTTTACCCAGCCCTTCGCTGCTCTCCTTCTGTCTCTCCTTTTGTCTTAAGGCTAGAGCAGGCGCCTTCCAAGGGCAGGTAAGTGCTCCTGAAGTTAAGGATAAGGCAGTATTGGAAAATACCAGGGAAGCAGCCCACCCTGATGTCAAAAAGCTACAAAAAGCACGGCAGCCTTGGGCAGGACTGGCGTGCAGAGCAAGCCCAGGCTTGCCTCACATTTAGCTGCTCTTGCCACTCAATTTGGAGAGGAACTGCAGGTTTTCAAGCAATGGGTCAGAAAAGCAGGGACACTGTTTTGGGAGTTGAGTGGTTTAAATAAAATAGATGCTAGGGATTGCAGATACACGATGTGATTCAATTTGCATAATGTCAAACGTGCACAAATATAGGCAAGTGCTAGAAGAGCACTGACGCTTACTTGGCTGACACAGGTCTGTGTTTTAGAAATTCAAAAAAGACTATTAGAAATAAGTGTTCAATCACCATTACTTTCTCCAGCTTGTCTTGCTCTTACCTGGAGTATTTTAGCCACAATGTTATCTTGCCAGCATGCACACTGGTTTTGGCATACAGAGAAGAATTAACAACTTCATATATTCGGCTCTTCTTTTACAGTAATTCTGGGCACAGTTATATGTATTTTCTCAGAATCAGTTATAGTCTTTTCTACTTCCCTTTATTATTGACTATTACATGATAGATGTATTATTTCAAGTAATATATCAAATATCATACCTACTTATTGACAATGTGCTAAGTTAGGTACCTTTTAGGCAATTCTCCAGCCTGAAAGACCAAGTGTTAACAAAGTGAACTCCACACATCTCAATACCACAGGCTGTTATCATTTGAACATAAATGTACATATTAATCAGCTAATCACTAATCCCTGAAACCCCTAACTGCAATATTGGCAGATCTTCTTATAAAGTATTTCCAAGCTTGCATGACTGTTGTTGCATTTACTTAAGGAATCATCCGTCACATAAATGGCTAGTTAGTAAAATGAACTAATTAACAGAGAAGTTAAATGGAGAAATAAATCTCAACCTCAAGACTATTGAAATGTTGTCATCCTTTCCCATCCAAAGCCACTAGAAAGGCTTACACTTAAGTATTGCTGCATTTTTAAAGGCTTTTACATATGGGAAATAAATGTGTACCATTTCATCCATTTTCTGTTATACCGTACTGAACAATGGTTTCATTTATTATCTTAAAATACATGCAGTACATTACAAAATACAGTTGTCAAAGTCTTAGCCCTGTTTTGCTCTTGCTTTCTACTTGAAACACTTGGTTTGCCCTTTAAGTTCATTTTGAGAACTATTCTTGTGCCTGCTTTTGAACTAATTTATTATTAATCTGTACCTTTGGGTTTTACAGGTCTTTAGATACTTGTTTAATTTCTGTTAACGTTTGTTCCAACTCTTCTGTGATATCTAATTGCAGTGGATATCCAGTGGGTATATACATATTTTAAACTCCCTCAATATTTTGACCGATAGCATTTTATAGAACACTTGAAATCAGTTTAACGTTTTAAGCTAAAACTAGTGCTGCAATTGCTTCCATTTCCTCTTATGTTACTAAATGTGAGTATCTTGCTGAAAGAAATAGGAAACAGATGGACACTTTGTCAAAGTGTGAAGCTCAATGATTTTGGTGATAACATATGTGTGTGCAAGTGTATATATATATATCTAGATTTAGCTGAACAACATTTTTAACCTCTAATACTCCAACTACTTTATATAGTCATCATAATTTTTTTCTTTTCCACACATAAAAAACGTAGGCTTATTGGAGGGAAAAAAATGACTGACAAGCTCGCTCCGTAGGCTTATGGCAGAACCCATAACTGAACCCTTTTCTCCCAAGTTTCAGTCCAAACCTCTGTGAACTGGAAAGCCAGGCAAGAATGTAGTGTTCCCATTGAGCACTGGCACTGAAAATCTCCTGGCTCCACTCCACCCGGCTCTCCCCCCCCACCAAATTCTATAAAAGAATAAAAGATAAATTTATCTTCTTAAACCTGAGAGGTTTATCTCTGATTTACCTCATAATGCATCAAACATATTAATGGTGTTTTAACTGACATGATGTGGGAGTTCAGATAACACTACCCAGCATTTAGACCGCTAATGGCTTCTTAATTACAAAACTGTTGTAGGTTGCATGGGTAGCTGCACCGTAATGCTCATGGTCCCTTTTATCCCACTTTAGCTTTTCAGTATTAATGACTGTGCTAATCTCACCATTATTTTGTTCAGCTCTTTCTTTGGCAATTTCTTGGTTACCTATTTTGAATATCTCTGTTACAGTCTTGATATTCATACTAATAGGTCTCTTCTGGCATCTGCAGTTTCAGTTTGGAGCTGATTCAGGAAAAGGCCACAAAATCATAACACTACTGTTTCTATAATTTTCTGCTATTTAGGATGCATATAACTTGACTTCTGAGCTTTTAAAGATGCATCTGTAAGGCCTCTCGCTGTCATTTTGAGGAAAAGAATATAAATCTCAAACCACATTTGTGTTCATGATATAGAAACAATTCTGTTTATTTCCTCTGTTTCCCTGAGTATCCAGTATTTCCTCCTCATAACTGTGACAAAAGAAAGCTTCAAAAGTTCAAAAGAAATAAATCTCAGATATTGGTTCCTCTGATATAGTATCTTGCATCTATCCAGTTTGCTTTTTGGACGATCTGATATAGATGATATTTTTTTTCTCTCTCTCCAGCATTCTTTTTCCCATGATGTAAAACAGAAACATCTCAACCCAAGTCAAGTGAGTTGCTTTTCTATAACAGCATGATAAGAATAAAAATTACAATAACCACCTCAAATATCTATTTCTTCTATTCAGGAAACAGGTAAGATCACAGATAATGCCATATAACAAATATTGGTAATTTGGCTAATAGCAGCATATTCAAATGCTTGAAACCAATAAGAGAAGCAAAATCAAGAGGCAGTTTACCTTTGATCTTCCACACCAGCAATATTTAGAAACAGGAACCAGCACGAAGAATATCTCAGCTGCCACACGTCTGAAAAGGAGCAGGAATAGGGTACAAATAGGGCTTGTTTACGTAGCAAGGCCCAGACTATCAATAGAAATCAATGCTTTGCTTCCTAATAAGAAAGATTGAAAACTACCCCAATACAAGCACTAGCTCAAGGTAAGTAGCTGTGTCCAGTAGGTAAAATTGAACACGCTGTGGGTATCCAGCCCAACTTTGAAGGTCTGCGTGTGAGTCAAAATACACCCAATAGTTCCCATAGCAAGCACTGATTTTCAACTTTTGTCATATCTCATTGCTGTTATTTTGTTCTGTAATTACCTCAACTATGCATCAGATAAAGTGAACTTCCTGCTCACCCTAAGAGATGCAAACCCAATGGTTTTCATTATTTGTACTTCTCCGCAGGGTTCTGGGTCTGCTTTTTGTGCTGCTGTGGCAAAGGTTATAGTATTCTGCAGTCCCTCACTCCCATAAAATAATCAAGGAGACTATACGAGGCGATAATTTATTGTTCTGATCCTTTGTGTCCACCAGTGGATGCCTACAAGGATGGAAAGTTCTCTGCTATTGATTTCAAGATCAAACCTATTGCAGGTGAAATACAGATCTTGCTCACTATCACCATTGATTGCAAATTTTTCTTCGGGGTGTGTTTCCGTCAAGTCATTGAATTCTGATAGATTGCAACTTTGCATTCGAATCTACCCTTTTGTGTACGTCCTACTAGTGTGAATTGAGACCATACCAGTAACAGCTCCCCGCTGAAAGCAGCTGTAGGACAATTGTTTTAATGCTTAGTGATCACCTTAGTATAACAATAGAGATGGCATGGAAAAAAAGTCAACCCAAAGGAAACTATGCAAATGCCAATGCTGTCTAAACAAAGAACTTTTGATAAGACCAAGTCACACCAGAATAAGCCAAATCAGGTTCCTGGACTGCCAGAGTGCATACCAGAGATTTTGTTATTTTGCCTGTAAAATTTGTTAAGTTTGAGGATGGAGTGCATGCATTTAAAAAGATAACTAAAATTTCTGATATCACTTAACTAACTTTCACATGCAAAATAGGCTACCTACATGACTGGGAGGGCTTTGTTTAGATGGCTGCTTAGATTTAAACTAAGAGGGTACTAATTCATTATCACAAAGCCTGAACAGGAACCTTCACTGCCAATTTGGCAGATTTTTTTAAACAGGTATGAACTAAATACCAAAGCAAGAAGAGCTCATCTGGGTCGGTGTCAGCAGCAGCAAACTATTCTTACAGGGAAAGGAATTGTCTTTCTGTTTCCCTCAGAGCTTTCACCCTCCAGATAAGGCCTTGCTATTTTAGAAGTCTTGGGTAAGAGGACCAAGATATTTTTTCCTATTCTATTAAAACAAATTCACATTAGTAGCACTAAAAAATACATTACATTTACGCTAACCTTGCTGACTTAGACTAAAGAAATTCACTTTGTTTCTAATGCCTTGATGTTGTTAAAGTCAGTCTAACAAAGAATTGCATTCTCTGTGGCAGCAGCATCTTTCCTTGTGCATTTTTGAAAATACTATTTTAATCATAGGTGTAGAAATTTGCATCCTGTCCAGAAGGGCGGGAAACAGTAAACAAGAATATGGCTCCCACAGGGCTTCCTAGACAGGAATTTTTCAGTATCTGTACTCTGCCAATTCTTTAATGTCTGTATTTACACATGCATTTTTACTTCTCTCAGGTACCACTACAGGAAAATGCAAAGAACTTCAGCGAGAGACTACAGCACATTTACTTCATTCAATTGAATCCAATACTCTTTTAGTGCTCCCTAATAGAAATCAATCCATTTTGCTGACACCTGACTGCTATGAACAATATAACATGTTATTGTCGCTGTCATTTAACCATTCTCCTACTCATAATGCTGCACGTCAAATGCTAAAAACTGCAGGGCTTCTTACAGAGATGGCATAACCTTCATGCCGGTTTCCCATTTAATTAAATGCAAAACTTGCTCCCAGCTCTGTGTATGCACTCCCATCTCCTATCAGCCCAGCAGCATCTTGCCGAATGTAAAATTCTCCCCACGGTTGTTTTGCTTCAAATTTGTATTCATGTAAAACGTTTGTTCTGTTGTAAATATTGAAACTCCAGGTCCAGGGCATGAAGACCATTTTGGGTCTATTATAGGCTTCCCAAATGCTTCTCTCACCATCCCTTCTAAGTCAATTTAGTGCCCATCAAAGCTGCCAGATTGACCGAGACTTAACAGTTGCTCTATATTCCCCAGGAGCTCCATTTGAGGCAACCGTGCTGCAAACTCCTACCTACAGGTGCCAAACGGTGTCCATCGTGACCTGGTGGAGACTAAAGAAGTCACTAGGGGTGGTTTATGTGGCGTGAACATGAGATCATTAGTCTTCCAGCAGCTACGGCTGTGTCAGCTGTACTGCAGACTGGAGTAAAACAACCCATTTTTAGCACACAGGCCGTACAAACATAGCTCCCTCTGTCATTTTGGACTGTGATGGGCAACCCAGGAGCAAAAGGCTTTGTATTCTGTTACGAACTCTCTGAACTACCCTGGTCCCTGGGAGCAACCTTTGGCTCAGCTTTCCTGAATCAAACAGCTTGGGAGAGGCACTCAGCTGGGCCATTTATTGTAATGCAAGTCAACTTTAACTAGGCTTCAGATGTGTAAAACATTAGCAGGCACTACTTTTCTCAAGGGATTCATGGTTTATCCTCGAGGTTTTGCCTTATAAACACGCAGAAGGGGTTATAAACAACTATTGCTGCAGTGAAAAATCTGCATACAGCAAATAGCTGTCACAGCCTGTGTTGCTGAGAGATCTTTTGCAAATCATAGTGAATAAAACAAGCTTTTCTTAATGCAGGCTACTTTATCAACTGTTTTATAGCAAAGTCTTCATGGTACACCTCACACAGTTTATCCCCTCTTGCTGACAAAGAGAAACAAAGAGAGGAGACGATCGTGTAGAGATGCTGCAACAGAACCAGATGGTCCGACTCTCCCAGGCCTTGGCATTGTGTCTCTTTCTATAACTTTGGTATTTTTGTCTTCCCCCCACCCCTTTGGTCCTGTTGCAAATATTTTGATAAAAGAAATTAAAATCTAATTATAAAGGAGTTTGGTTTGATTAAAAAGTAGAAAATTATAAAGCACAGGTATGGGAGTGTTAAGTTTGAAATGTAGCCATAGGAACTTAGGAACTTAGAAAATGTATAATGTGTAACCATAAAAATTCAAGTATTGTTTAAAATCATCTAACCACAGAAGCTTTGACAAAGATTGGTAGCCTTGTAGTGTTTGTTTTAGAAACTGAGGAAACCGTTATGGACACCAGTTTGCTGCTTGGAAACACCTGAGAGGTCAAAAAGCGGACGAGTGAGGAAGACTATGAAAGACCACCAGAGGACTCCTGAAGACCACCAGAGACCTTCACTGTGCCTGCGTAAAGGACATTTACATATGCTAATGATTTCCCGGAAACCTAATGAATATGTATAACCTTTCCTGGAAACCTAATGAATATGCATGAATAAGTTTTGATATAAGGTGTATTGTTTTGGTGTTCAGGTGTGCGTGGTTCATGAGAGGACTCACCCGCGCACCCGGCCGTCAATAAAGAAGTGTCTGCTTATCTACACTAAATTGGTGTTGATAAGTTCTTTATTCCGAGTTTTTTGGCAACAGTTTCAGTTGCAAAGAATGTTTTAAAAGTAAAGCAATGAAAGTATGTTGGGTTTAGCTGCGTGACAAATACTTTCTATCAGAAAATCACTAGATTAATTTCCATCATTCAAAGCGCATTGCACTCTAACGATAATTTATAAAGGAGTTTGTCCGTATATTCAGATATATATTCTATATTTAAATTTAATTTCTACGAAGTTCTGCCTTCATATGAGTATTATTGTGTACCAAGGATAGGCTTTCTTTGAACTCTCTAGCCCTTACACTCAGATTTAAATTAGTGTTTTGCTTTTAATTCTCCCTCTGCTTTTACTGCTTTCAGGGAACAATAGGGAAGCCCTCTTGTAGTTAATTTACCACCTGAAGACATGAAATAAAAGTTGCAGGGCCTCTCTCCATAAGATTGGAAACATTAGGCATGCAGTCAAGGTTGTGTTTTTATTAAATATTGTCATCAGTGAAATTAGAGCATTTATCCAAACAAACAATAAGGGAATCCAACATAAACCAGCTTATTTATCAGTGATCATTTTAAGTAGGGTTGGTAGTGCTGACCTTCTATGCTTGTCCAAAGCCCCTTATTATGTTATTTTCATTTTCAATACCCATTGTTCTACCAGGCCATCTGGTAAATTTTCTGTTGTGTGTTATTTCCTTTATTTTCTACCTTTTACTAAAGCATTTTGGCACATTCAGAATAAAGCTAGGGGAAGAAAATAAACTTGCCCAAAGGGAGGTATCCCACGGTCTGTGTGCTCCAGTTTGCTCCAGGCTCTGCCACTGACCCAAGACCATTTCCCACAGTAACCTCCAAGCTCAGGCTGTGAGGTCAGATGCTGTTTCAAGTGCATTTTCTGTTTTTCTGGGCAGACCAGTCTCTGTGTTATTGTGAAGAACAGACACCATATATCAAGCAGAAACTACATCAGGTGGAAGTTCTCTATTTACACAAAATGTGAAGTTTATCCTTCTTAATCCCCAGCGCAGGATTTCTACATTCAGAGGTGTCTGCAGATGTCACTATTGTGGTTTTTAAATGCGTGATCACTCCTGCCTCTTACCTCACCAGGTCTTGCTTGCCGCTGACGACGAGTGGCCTGTTTGCATGAAGACTTGGGATTGCGATAAAGGCTCTTTGACTGCCAAAAAGTCAAAAGATATGTACTGAACAGAACTGATTGACATGGAGAATTTCTGGTCTACATGAGATTTTGACATTTTGAAATTTGGTTCTCTTGTAATTCATAAGATATATTTTTAGATGTCCCACAAAACAGACGATCTGTACAACATTCCTTTTGGAAACACATTACACACAGTTTCCAAAACGAATTTGTTCCCTCAAGCCTCCGCAGTTGCTGACTGAAACAAAAATACTCTATAGTCAATTTGAGTATAACGTTCACCTACAGAGAAACAAGCATAATAAAAAGATTGAGATAAAAAAATTACGTTTGCTTAAAAGGCTTTATTCCTTAAAATATGATTCGGCATAACACAACCTAACAGCATACTGTAGAATATTTTTATGGTTAAATTGTCAGATGAATTGTGTCAATGTAAATTAAATGCTGGGTTTACATGGGGTTTTTTCCTCCTTAGAAAAAATTTCCACCCCTCTTCAAACTTTCCTATGAATTCAGAAGAGATGTTTTTCAAATACATGGTTATTGTTTATAAAATGTCAAAGTTTCCCATGAAACACTTTGAGATTTTTCCCAACATCTCTTTTTCCAAGATAAGCACAAGAAATATTGCTGAGCTCCTAGTTCTATCATCTCAGATTCATCTCTCTGACAGCGTGGGGAATGGCTCCATAAGAAACAAGTGTTTTCCCAGCTCACTGGAGAAAGAGCAAATACCAGAGATCAAGCGGGCAATAACATGCCCATCAGTCCCAAGATATTTTTTTAATAGCATTGGCAATTAAACGTTGGTACATATGAAAATTTCTGCCAGGCTAAATATAACCTGAGATAAATGAGAGTGAGCACTTACCCCTTTGACTGAAGGTCACTACGATGCAACCAGATTATTCTGCATCTCTCATGGTGATGAACAACATGTCCAGAAAACGCAGCCTGGATCAGATTTGTTTGCTACATATCTAGTGACCTAGAAGAAGCGATATGTTTGTTCTCACAAAAGCAGTAATCCGTGGGAATGCTGGTACAGGAGTGAACGCTCCAGGTGTCATGATATTGATTTGACCGAGTCTCTTAAAGCAGAGTTAGGCCTTGCTCACACTCTCCTGGTAGATGATAAATGCAGTAAGCAGTGAAAGAAAGCCTACAAGGATGGGCACTCAAAATGCTGAAGTTTAGCCACAGGGTAGGACAGTCAGACCCTGCCACTCATTTTGGTTATTAATGGGTGATCTTTCTGCATATGTATTGAACATGCACCTGCATATAGCTAAGGGACATGCGATAGAGGAGATTTTATATCACATAAATATACAAAACTTGTGTTTAAAACCACCCCTTTGAGATAGAGAAAAACATGCAGAAGAAACTCACTAATGTGACGTCTCTTCCTCATTGGCTTGGCTATCTTTCATGGCTTGGCCTTATATAAAAGATTTTTTTCAACTTTATCTTTCTGGCTGATAAATTAGGCAGCTAGACTGAAAGCCAGCACTTTCTTGACTTCTCTGCTATAACAACTGATTATTACATATACGTCACCACATAAATATGTATACACGTAAGCACATTCATATATGTTCATGGCATTAAAAAAAACCCCAAACCTTTAAAACATTAACACAGACTATAAGAATATTACAATGAAAATTGTCAAAAGTCAGATATAAACAACGGTATTTGAGCAAACTCACATAAGCTAATAAACCAATATTAATAGAAACCTATATTTTGCTTGTATCAAAGCCCTGCCGATATAGCATTTACAATGGAAAGAAAAAAAAAAGAAACATTTAGTAGAAGACCTGGTAGTAGTAATAGCAGGTGACCAGCTTAGCGTTGGTTTTGTTAATACAACAGTTGTTAATATCTTTGATACAATCTTATTAAAAACACATCTCAACTAGAAAGGATAATGGGATTGTAAAGATGTTTATAAGGAGTCTGATTTACCAACATGCTCTTATTACAGGTAGCATTTATTTTGTCATTACAGTTCTGCCTAATATATTATTGAACCTGCCCTTCTACATTTGGGTTCGTTTATTTATGGCCACTATTTGTTGTGCCAAATTTGAGTTTAAAAACCTAATCCTAAAACAACTGTGATTGTAATTATTTTCATCCACGTCCATTAGCATTGCTTGGGGGCTTAAACGTATACCAGCTAAGTGCTCAACACCTTACGCTCTTCAGAGTAAAAAACCAATGTTTTTGCTTGTTTCTATGAAGCCCTCACATATATTGCAACTCTCAGAAATAAAAAAAAAATTTAAAAGGATATGACTTCACCTTTTCACTTTCTGGAATGAACAGTAATTAAACTAAGGATTACTTAATTGGAATACTGTCTTCCATATGGTTTTGAAATCTAAACAGCAAACATTGTTTATATCCATTTTTACTACCAGTAATAATAAATTTCTAAATTATTTTAATAAATTAATATTAATTTGGCTTTCCCAAATGTGAATAAAAAAGAGAAATTATCTTCATGAGAACCATCACAATCCAATTCAGTAATACCAGCAATTTCATACTGATATGAATTTGTTTAAAAGGTGACCTAGACAATGAAGCAAGTATAATTAAATTGGAAACAGCTAATTCAATAAAGTACTGATGTCAAAAGTCATAATTAGAGGAAGTTTTAGTGCAACACTCATCTGCAGAAAGGATCATCTTGGAATAATGATAAGGTTGCGTAAAGAAACTTAAAATATAAAATGTCTGACAATGGTTGATTGAAAAATAGTACAAAAAGTGGGTTTATTTTAATAGATTACAAACGAGTAGGAAAAAAAGAAACAAGATTGCTATCATTCATATGACACTACTGGTTTCAATAGAACAAAGACAGCCTATTGAATTTGATAAAAATATATGTTTTCTGGCTTGAAATGGTTAAGTACATTTAAGTTTCACCCAACCTGAGCATTAAAAAGAGTGCTCATATTAAATTCATATTATATTTTCCAGAAGACAACTGTCACTGCACAGGCATTAGTGAAGAGTATCAACCATTCCCACTGTGCACGAGCAGGGGGAGAACTCTGCTAGTGCATAAAGCTACATTTCATCTGCTTGTAATACAGAGGGTAATTACAGAAGGTAATTATTCTCCTTCAGTCTTTGACCTTAAGCCACAAGCCACTCTGCTAACCTGTGAGGTTGGCCCTCCTCTGGATCTGCAATAAATTTCATCCCCAAACCCATTCTAAGCAAGTTTTCTTTCTGGCTTACTAAGCCAGCTCCTTGATGGTGCTTATTCTCAGATGACATCTCTGTATCCTCTAAGTCAACAGCTTGAGATTCCTTGAGATTCCAAGCACCTTATTGCCTGCTTCATTTCTAGTCACCCTCCGCCTTTATAACAGGAAAGTAGGAAAAAGGGGTGAAAAAACTGTTTAAAAGTCCCTAAACTATCTGTCAAGAAAGATGTTACGTACTGGACCTGTTCTACGTTTGAAACTTTCATAAAGTTACAGTCCCAGAAGATGAAAACAATGCACTATTCTAATCAAGGATCAGTATAAATTAGGGAAGGTAGATGAAGACTGGTGTAAACTATATAGACCCCACAAACAAGCAAGTATCTTCTCCCTGTTTAAAGAACAGGGAAACTGAGCTGGATTTTGCCTTGCACATCATATGTAATAATACCGTCTCGGGTCTGATGGCCGGCATTGCTAGCAATGCAATAAGAAGAAATGCTGCAGCTTGATTTTCAGTTCCCACACTGAGCCAAAATGCTGGCAGTTAGAAAAATCACCGATTGACTTGTCAGCTGAGCCAATTTGATCTGGAAGTCCCAGAGAAAGAAAAATATGGAAACCCTCGATGTCATTTTTCCAGAGTCACTTTTTCTGACTGCAACCTCACTTTAATTTATCAGTCACAGTCTCTCGATCCCACATAGATCTTGTTTCCCTGGAGACAAGTCTTTTAAATAGCAGTTCAAAACATCAACCGGATTGGAAGAAGAATTCAATTAAAGAAAAAACCATCTTGTTGCATTGGGGGTCAGTCCTAGTAAAAGCTTCTGGAACATGTATCTCTAGTTTCCCTAGATGCATGTCTAGGCTTTTTTATTTGTTTGTTATTTCTTATCCACTTATTTATTTTAGGTATGGATAAACAAACTAAATTTTAGCTGATAATTTGATTATACCATTGTTTGCTATTTTTTATTACTGGCTAATAACTTGCATTAGTACGATTTTTCAACCTTTATGTAATTTAAACCATTAAGTTATCAATAACTTTTTGACAATGGTGTTGTGGTTTAACCCCAGTCAGCAACTAAGCACCATGCAGCCGCTCACTCACTTCCCTCCACAGTGGGATGGGCAGGAGAATCAAAAAAGGTGAAATTCACAGGTTGAGAAAAGAACGATTTAATAACTATAAATTTAATAAAATATAATACTAACAGTAATAAAATGATGATGATGATGATGATGATGAAAAGGAATATAACAACAACAACAAAAAGCCCACAAGAAAACACAACTGATGCACAATGCAATTGCTCACCACCCAGTGACCAATGCCCAAGCAGCAATCCACCCCTCCCGGCCAACTCCCCCAGTTTATATACTGGGCATGATGTTCTGTGGTATGGAATATCCCTTTGACTACATTTGGGTCAGCTGTCCTGGCTATGCTCCCTCCCAGCTTCTTGTGCACCTGCAGAGCATGGGGAACTGAAAAATCCTTAGGATAAGCACTACGTAGCAACAACTAAAACATCAGTGTGTTATCAACATTATTCTCACACTAAATCCAAAACAAAGCACTGTACCAGCTACTAAGAAGAAAATTAACTCTATCCCAGCCAAAACAAGGACAAATGGTTTTATTCATATAATGTTTTTTTCTGTTATTTGAATGAGAAACTTTTTGAAGACAACAAAGTTAAAGAATAGTTAATCTTAATTATATGCTTTTTAGACCAAACCCAGCTGAAGAAAACTGTTGAGCTGGAATCATCTAGTCCAACATCAAGAGATGTTGGATCAAGAAATCCCCAACCCACATGATTCACGCTCAGAAATTCTCTGAAGTACAAATTTTGAGAAAATTAGAGATTTCTTATCATGTGGTGCAACTCAAACATAATTCTTTGTTGCAAACATATAACTTCCATACTTGGATACCATTTGCAATGACACCTTTAAAGAGAATTTTTTTTATGAAGGAAAAGATGGATATGCTTATGTTTGAAATACAGCTCTCTGGAATTTGAACCCACATTAATAAAAACTCCATTTTTCACTTCCAGTCAGCTGTGCAGCAGTTACTGATGGAAAGGAAACAGTAAATCAATCACTTCCAGTCACTATTACTTGGAGCAATGATAGGCTGTTACTAAAAGCTAAATTTCAATAGCCACAAAAGCAAGCATAATTAAACCTCCATTTTCTTCACACATTCAAGCACAATTTTCTCCTCTACCTGTAACGTTAGCAAACTAAATTTGGTGCCAATTTCCCAAACAGATTTACAATAAACATTTCTTACCCATCCCAAGAAAGAGTGAAATAGAAAATAACTTAAAAAAAAAAAGAAAAAAAGTTAAATCTAAAGCTTAACCACTCTCTCTTCTTGCCATGGCATTTGATAAGATGTAGGATGTTCTACACTCCTGCACTGGGCAACAAGTGCAGTTTCTTGCGAGCACTCACATCACGGCATAAAATCAGGTCTCCATATTGCTGAATGAAGACTTATTTGCACAAAGTAGAATGGGGATTAAGTAAGAACAAGGGTAAGTTTTTCCTGTGCCAGTCAGTCATGTAATCAACTTCATACTTGCCTTTAAAGTCTTGCCAAATCTACCATCTCAACATTACAAAGGATCAGCATTGTTTGCTGTGACATTTTGTTGCACATTTGGGGGCCAACACTCATTCTCAATGTTGAGAAATGGGTCTAAAGAAACACCAAATATTTGGAGAATTCTCCCCTTCCTTGCACCAGATTAAAATCAAGAAATAACTTCACCTTTGGGCTGGGAGCCGCAGTGGATACTGATCAATATAGATCACAGTTTGTCAGTGCAAAATTAGTGAAATGTCAACTATTTCTTCTGCATTGCACCGCAGCAGATCACACACAGTGAGGAAACATACTGCCTCATTGGTTTTTAAATAGTAGAAAGAAATAGTATTACATGGCTTTGTTAATGCCAGCATTTATGGGAAGATGAGACATAAGCATCTATAAGGAGTGGTTTCTTTCAAAGATACTGTCAAGACAACAGAAAAAAATTAGTACCTAATCTTGCCAAAAAAAAATTATATTTAATGCCAGCTGAGTAACTTCTTTACATGGCTGGGCTAGAGGTTTTCAAAGAAAATTTAGAGCACTGAAAGGTTAAAACTTTATACAGTGCCTAGCACAAAGCAAATTACAGATACAGGTAAGGATTTATATATTGTTCAGTTTGAATTGCTGAAATGAAGTACTGATCTCCTGAAGTTAGGAGCGTTTGGTATTATTTAAATAATATTGAGAAAAGGGTAGAATTATGACAAGAGACTTGTGCTAGACATTTAGTAGAGAACAACATCTATAATGCAAATAATTTCTGTCTAGTGATTGCAATACCACTATTATGTTTATCACTTCAACACAAGTGTAGGGTTTAGGTTTATTCCATGCGGGGCCCGGACGACAGGACACCAATATGATGATTAAAGTCGTCAGTTTATTGAGCCTAGCTGATCATTCATATACAATTCTCTAAGTTGTTTAGAAGCTTTGATTGGCTGCTGCATGCAAGCATTTGGCGTCCACGCGCACAAGCATAAAATGTGATTGGTTATATCGACAATGTACACGTGTATAAACATAAGATACAGTTAGTTATACTCACTCTGTACACACGCATAAACACAGGACATAATTGGCTATATTAACTAGAGCATGCGAAACTTGTCTCAGTCTAATTGGTCAAGATAAACTGCCGAATTGAGGTTGTTTGTGCCAAGTTCCCTTTATCGTGGAATGCGCACCTGTGTTTTTCTAATTGGGATCTTTCTTCTTCTGTCTTCTTGTTTATTCTGTTCAAGGCCTTCTATAGGTGTCTGGAATGCTCTTGTGACCATGAGCTACTTTCAGGCCCAGTAACTAAGTTCCATATAATTGACCCCAACACACAAGTAGCGTAAGTTCACCTGCATGCTGTAGCTGAAAGTTTATTAAATGTAAGATCAATAGATTAATGGGACCTGACTTCACCATTTAAAGATAACCTAATTATTCTTCATACAAATGCTAATCTCCAGAAACCGTATTTTAATGATGAAATTAGTTCTACTATTTTTATTTTACAAAAGTATGTTACACTATTCTTGAAAACATTAAACTTACTTCAAAGTATCGGGGTGGGGGGTTGTGCTTTGTTTTTAACTGAACGTAAGGGATATAACATATCCTTTATGGTTAAGATCTTAGAGATTTTTCAATGAGAGCAGCAGTGAGCAGCACAGTAAATAATGGAGAAGATAACTAAAACTGGTGGGACCTGATCTATCTTAAGGCAAAAACTGGAAGCTGTGACAGATGTCTCTGGTGAATGTAGTGGGGTTTCCAGAAAGCCTTCTCCAGCAAAACTGGTCTGAACCCCCATCTAGATAGGTTTGATTCTTTATAAGGTCTGTTCATTCCTATTTCTTCTAACAAAAGCATGAGAACATACCAGGTCCTTGCTAGAAGGACCTAGAGATAAAGCGATTGAACACCTTAAAATCAGTAAGTGAAACCAGCACTTCTTTCCTAAGGCTCTCCCTGGCTGGATTTACTCCCTTCCTGTAGGCTTTGCATTGTCTAGGAACAGAGAGAGTGCCATAGCAATGTATTCAAAAGCAGCCACTAGCTCTAAAGTGATCCGCTGGGTTTAAGGCAAATGCAACTCAACTCTAGATATTCCCAGGTTTGAAGTGGAACAGCAATGCTGGGAAATTCTGTTACTACCCATTTTTCTCATCTGCTGTGGTCCCAGGGAAACACGTAAATAAAATACAAAAGCAAGAGATTAAGCCAGAATTCCTCCATTTAGAACCACACCTACTTGCTTGGGTATTGCTACGTTCCACATGTAGAAGACAAATAGATTTCATTATGACAGTAGGAAAGCAGAAATGTAGTTAAGCATCAACACGCTGATACTTGGTTCCAGAGACCCAAGCTCACCTCTGGTAGGTTTACATGAGGTGATAATTAATAAAACCAGCTGTAAGTTATTGTTCTTTGAAGCATGCTGGTTGACATAGTAGGATAATGCTTTGTAATGCACTGGGCACAGAAACAAGGAATAAGGCATAACAGAAAATATTTTCAGACCAACTCGTACTTGAAGAACAGGACAATTTTTTTCTTTCAAGTCGTATTTTTTTATATATATATAAAATCATAAAATGGAATAAAAATGCACCAATCTAATATGAAACAGTTTAAGGATATTATTTCAATTATACAGATTTATTATAGACTCAGGATCCACCCTGTTCAGCTGAGGGAATGAGATGGCGTGTCGCCAGGAAGGGTGACCTGAATCAGGGGATAGCTTGGAAGTCGAACTGGAATTGTTAAGCAAAAAATTCTCATGCAAGGTTTCCTGTACAATCTTCAACTCACTAAGGTTAGATGCAGAAATCTATTCCTGTGGCCTTTATTCTCTGAAAATTCACATGGGCCTTGAAACTCAGTCGTAGCTCACTGAACCTCTGTGAGATGAATTAGCATCAGGATCAGCATCTTTCCTCCAGTTGACTGCCTAAGAAGCTGTCGAGAGAAACACTCTCCCTTCTGGCAGTAATTCCTTTTGGAGTGCATTTATTCTTTCAAGGAAGACTCCAAAGAGACAGCCAGTATATTAGAGAGCTACAAAAAGAAGCAATCTGTCTTAATAGCTAGGAAAGTTGTGATCAAAAGTGAAAGCCTGATTTCTGAACCCTCCTCCAAAATTGTTTTGTTTATCTAACAGTACAGGACAACAGAAATAGGTAAAGTTATCCATTATTCCAACTGCATTTACGATATAAATGTTTAAAAATTCATGCTATCAAGAGAGGAAAAAATGAAAGGAGAGGAGACTGTATTGCATAAAACCCAAAGATAAAAATCTCTTTTTATCATTACCTAAGCAGATGGTTTTCACTGATTGGAAGATGAAAATCCTTACAATTATAGGGTTTGATCATCTGCTAGTATTTTATATTCTACTATAACATTTTAAATTGCTTGACCTGCAATTTATATATCCTGACTTTTCTCAAAAGTGCTAGATGTAACAATGTACAGGTTTTATATTTATATATATATATAAAATAACATTTTTTTGCCCAAAGAATTTAAATAAATGCTGCACTCCATTTGGAAAGAAATGCTTAGTTATTTTTACCTTTAAAAAAAGTGATGGAAAAAATGTAAAACATTTAGTACTAAGAACAGGATTGATCATTTAGAATTAAAAAAAATCTGCTAAGTATGCACCACCATAAAACAGTGCAAAAAAGAACACTTCTAATATTCTTTGGAAACAAGAAAACTTTCCTCCTAATCTATACAGGCTGAGGATCTATTGGGTGAAGAACAGTGTTAATTAATATTTACAATTCTGGACAACAGTGAGATTCAATTCTCACCTCCATTGACATCTAAAATTTATGCTGGCAACATTCTGGCATAATCTTTAAGCTGTTGAACAAACATGCCCTAAGACAAGTCCTGAGACACATCTATTCAGGAAAGAATAACCTTTCTTTTTTTAAAAGACAACTACAATGGGTTTGGGGGAAGGGGTGTTTCTTATCATTGCTGCCCCGTCCTCTCTTCTCACGTAATTCTTTTTGAATGATAAACCTGAATCTTAACTCGTGCTCCACTCAAATTTAGCAGATTTGAGGGAGGACCTTACATCCCCTCAGCCCTGCCTGTCATTTTCCCATGTCACTAAATCTTTACTTTCTTCCACACTGAGACTGATCAACATCCAAATAAATAAATAACTAAATAAAATAAGACAATTAACTTCAATATGCCTTGGACAAAGCCCAGAAGCAGCAGCTTGCTTACTGGTCTATCAAGCCCAGAGCTCCCTTTTATGCCCTTGGTAGAAATTTCTATCTCATATCCCCACTATTTACTCTGTCACTTTCTAAAACCTGCTTTGTTTCTCAAATTTTGCCCAGGCATGCCCTACCCTCGCCTTTTCAGCCCTCCAAAACCATACAGTCAGATATATGGTGAACTATACAGATCTCAGGGGAGTCCCTGGCTTCTTGGCTTGTACTGGCAGAGCCTTTCCACAATATATTTTGAATACCCAGAAGATCACCATCTCTATTAGGAAAAGGAAAAGGAAAAAAGGGGCGGGGGGAGGGTGGGGGGGGTGCAAAAAATTTTGAAGAAAAAGGTGCTCAGTCATCTATTTCCAATAGGGAACTGAGATGTGCTCTTGTATTGACAAGGGATATAGTCCCGTTTCTCTGAAGACAAATCCAGAGCAGAACCCCCACTTGGGTTGCATCATCCTCCAGGGAAACCTTTCTCACTTCATTGACCATAAAAAAGTCTAGACAGATTGTTTCAGGAGACTAGCCTAAAATGAGGCAGAAAGAATACCACCCAGAGGGAATTTGTAAAAATTACTAAAGAGACAGGTTGCAAAAAAACTGCTCAGAAAACTTTGAATTCAATTCTGATTTCAATAGAATATTCAAAATGAATTTATTTTGGATTTACTGTCCCCATAGAAAAGGAAAAAAGATACATTTAGGTCACACACTTTAAAGACTGGATTTTTTTTCTCCATATATAAAGTGAAAATCAGAGGGAAAAAACACTTAAGAATTGTTTAGTAGAAACTTTTCATCTTAGAAGTTGACAGAAAAGTTTAATATCAACTACTTGCTAGAAAGAAAAATTCTCAAGAGATTAGATGAACAATGGCAAAAATAACATGCTTGTATCTCCATAGAATTATATCCTGTTTTAAAATACATATGCAATGAGGATTATCATTATTACCATTATTATTGGATAAAAAGAGTGATGATAATATAAGGAATGGTATTCCCTCTGTGAGTAATAAGGAAAAAAAAATCTGTTCTCTATGTGCATTACTGGGGGAGGGGAGGCGGAATCTGAAAATCAGTGAAGAAAGGGAAGAGTTGCATCTAGTTTGATTTATGCCTGCTCTTCTTTTTATGTGTAGCCTGGGGAGAATCATGATGATATGTAATGAGTCAGGGTGAAATGTGTATAAATAAATGCACTGCCAATTTGTGAAGGCTCTTTAAAACATCTTTTTTATACACTCCATTCCAAATTACATTTTCTGGGGGAGAAATGGGAGATATCAGGAAAAGACAGACTTGACATAGTAAGAAAAATTTCCACTTTTATTCCATCTCTTTTCTTGCCTTTGCTTTTTCCTTTTCCTTTTTTTTTTTTTTTTTTTAGAAGGAAAACCGTTGTCCAATATCTCATCCTGATACAGTAAGAACCAGGTGGACAAAGTTCAAGATTAATGCCTTTGACAGATCTCTGTACACAGACAAGTAGCATAAAGAAACAAGTAGCATGCCTTCTTCTCCCAGGAGCTAGGGAACTCCATGGGATAAATGCAGTGTTCATTTTACTGGTGAATGACCAGAATACCTTTCCCTCTTCTTTTTTCCCCTCTCCCTAGCCCATCCAATTTGTGATTCACTTTGTTTTCCTAGAATATGAGGTATGAGAGTTCAAGCAGCTCCTTCAGTGGCCAAGGAAAATATATAACATACTAAACAATGTTCTTCATTTATGGAAAGGGGGGAGGAGGGGCAGGAGGGAAACCACACACCCACCAGCAGTTCCAAAACCTAAC
This sequence comes from Haliaeetus albicilla, assembly GCF_947461875.1. Classification (NCBI taxonomy): domain Eukaryota; kingdom Metazoa; phylum Chordata; class Aves; order Accipitriformes; family Accipitridae; genus Haliaeetus; species Haliaeetus albicilla. The sequence goes on from NC_091486.1 coordinate 38,128,138, forward strand.
TTCCTACCCAAGAAACAGAATGACCCTGAATCCTTTCTATATCTTCAAGTGCCCTTAATTACAAAGTATAGCAGAACTGCAAGTTTCCTAGGTTATGGTAAATTTTTGTTCAACCACAGTCAGCTAAGGTAGCCAAGCCAACATCTTTTTTACTACAACAAATCTGTAATATCACTAATAACAATCAATACATATTCATCCACCCTTATTTTTAATTTTAATATTTTCTCTCTCCCAATTCTCAGTCACCTAAAAATAAGATGATGGCTGGAAGATCTTACGATACCAACCTCTAATTCAGTCCCCAGAAAAAAACAATCCCTTCTCCTTTACAATGTTGAGGTTTAAAATGTGTTCTTTATATTTATTTCTTTTTATTCTCACAAATTTGTTTTCCAAATGTGTTCCTCCCAATCACGAGGAAATTTTTAATAATTTACAATCCTCAAATAGTGGTTTTAAGAGCGAAAAGCAATATTGTGAAATTCAAAATAAAATTACAAAAGCTGTAACTTACATGCAGAAAGGTGTGTGTATCTATATGTAACAGCATTCTTTTGCTATATGAAACATTACACGTGACTAATAACTTTCAGTTTGTGATGGAAAAAAATTACTGAAATCAGTTATATAATCATAGAATCATGGAATCATTTAGGTTGGAAAAGACCTTCAAGATCATCAAGTCCAACCATCAACTATGCCCACTAAACCATGTTATGGAGTATCCCGTCCACTCGCTTTTTGAATACCTCCAGAGATGGTGACTCAACCACTTCCCTGGGCAGCCCATTCCAATGTTTGACAACCCTCTCGGTAAAGAAATTTTTCCTAATATCTAACCTAAATCTCCCTTGCCTCAACTTGAGGCCATTTCCTCTCGTCCTATCTCCAGCCACCTGACAGAAGAGACCAACACCCACCTCAATACAACCCCCTTTCAGGTAGTTGTAGACAGTGATAAGGTCTCCCCTCAGCCTCCTCTTTTCTAAACTAAACAGCCCCAGTTCCCTCAGCCGCTCCTCATAAGACTTGTGCTCCAGGCCCCTCACCAACTTGGTTGCCCTTCTCTGAACACGCTCCAGCACCTCAATGTCTTTCTTGTAGTGAGGGGCCCAAAACTGAACACAGTACTCGAGGTGCGGCCTCACCAGTGCCGAGTACAGGGGAACAATCACCTCCCTGCTCCTGCTGGCCACACTATTTCTGATACAGGCCAGGATGTCGTCGGCCTTCTTGGCCACCTAGGCACACTGCCGGCTTATATCCAGTCGGCTGTCAACCAGCACCCCCAGGTCTTTCTCTGCTGGGCAGCTTTCCAGCCACTCTTCCCCAAGCCTGTAGTGCTGCATGGGGTTGCCATGACTGAAGTGCAGGACCCGGCACTTGGCCTTGTTGAACTTCATATGACTGGCCTCAGCCCATCGATCCAGCCTGTCCAGATCTCTCTGTAGAGCCTCCCTACCCTCAAGCAGATCATCCCTGCCTCCCAACTTGGTGTTGTCTGCAAACTTGCTGAGGGTGCACTCAATCCCCTCATCCAAATCATCGGTAAAGGTCAAGATATTAAACAGAACAGGGCCCAACACCGAGCCCTGGGGAACACCACTTGTGACCCGCCGCCAACTGGATTTCACCCCATTCACCACAACCCTCTGGGATCTTTCATCCAGCCAGTTTTTCACCCAGTGAAGAGTGCACTTATCCAGGCCACGAGACACCAGTTTCTCAAGGAGTATGCTGTGAGAGACAGTGTCAAAGGCCTTGCTGAAGTCAAGGAAGAGAACATCCACAGCCTTTCCCTCATCCACTAGGTGGGTCACCTGGTCATAGAAGGAGATCAGGTTGGTCAAGCAGGACCTGCCTTTCATAAACCCATGCTGACTGGGCCTGATCCCCTGTTTGTCCTGGACTTGCCATCTGAGTGCTCTCAAGACAAACCGTTCCATAATCTTCCCCAGTACTGAGGTCAGGCTGATAGGCCTGTAGTTCCCCAGATACTCCCTCCGACCCCTCTTATAAATGGGAGTCACACTGGCAAGCCTCCAGTCCTCTGGGACCTTATGACGTTCTGTAACTGGTAGGTGAGAGTACAGTGTCACAAATTCCTAGGAGTTCAGTAGCAACTTTATTAGAAATTAGTTTCAAATTACCAATTTACAGTTTTATTACTCTAGAGCACCCCTACCCAAATTCTAGCCTTCACTCACTACCTGGTGAAGCTCAAAATGAATTAACACAAGCTAAAATTCTACCATGACTTTCTTGCAATTAATGCTATTCACTGGAGATAACACACCTGAAACACTTGCTATTTTTGCCTAAACTTACTTGCATTTGCTTAGAAAGTTGCTAGGAGTTGCCTGAAAAGAAAATCTAAGTCAACTATATTTTTATGAATCAGCGTGTTGCCCATCTTTCAGAAATCTTCATTATCTAAGGAAATTAGAACAAGTAGCCTTCTTAGCTGGGTAAGTACTTGCTCTGCTAATGTATTGGAGACACTATTGATTTTAATTGATAAGAGTCACTAACACATCATCATCATCATCCAAAAGTAAAAGGCATCTCCCCCTATGAAAACAAACACCTTTGAGCTCATTGTTTATCTTTTGATAAATGTCTCTGCTGTCCTTTGTATTTATCACCTGGGGAAGAGAAGACCATTATCTGCAATAGCATTCAATTCCCCTGACATTATTATCGCTTACACCTCCCTCTGTCTTACACCTCTTGGCTCCTTCACCACCTTCATGTTTGGAGTAGTATTTATCAAAGGAAGTTGGAAATTACCAGCGTCTCAATTTTGCTTTTAATCTGATTCATGAAGCACTTCTCGTAATGTGAAATGCAGTTCATGAATTGCTGGAGAGCCAGCAAAAGAATAGTAGTGCATCTATTTCCATATAAATGGCCTCATTACTATGCAGACTGGGGATAATTTATAAGAAGGGATTCTCGTCTGAAAACAGGGGTCCTGCTGGCAATGTCCTTCCGTTTATACACAGAGAAATACAATTTCAAAACTATTTAAGAAATACAACTTTTAGATCAGTAAGGTGCACCTCACTTTGACCCACAACAAAAGCACTGATTAGGCGTGGAGCTTTGGAAGACAAACAGGGGCATTTTAATACCAGCATGCAGTTTCTTCACCACTTTTATAAAGCAGTGAAACAGTATCATGAAGAAAGACGTAAAAGGCAGTTTTAAGAAGGTGTGAATATCATTAACAAAACACATTTAAAATGCAGAGATAAGACACAAGATAAAACATATCTAAAATAAAGATTATTTCTATAATTACTTTTGAAATCAACATATTTACAAGAAAAAAGCTGTTCATCATCATCTCCATTTACAAGGTTTTGTCTGCCTGTTAATGTTTGCTGGGTTTGTGTTTCTATTTATTTAGAAAGGCTTTATCCAGAGATTACACAGATGACTGAGTTTAAGTTTCCTTTAGATAAAAAGAAAAATGATTGTATGTTCTCCAAAAGTTTCTAGTTTACAAGCTCTAGCTTACAAAAGTACATTGCAAATATCAAACAAATGGGTTTGTGTGAGATTTTGTTGCAATTTTCCTGTCCTAGTAAAACAACAAAATTGCTCACAGTATTTTCCTGATATTAGTTATTTCCTGCACTTTAATTTCACAGGTGAAATATTCTGAACTGTTTTCCTAGTATAGCTACACCAAAAAAGAAAAAAAAAAATCTCCTCCTTTTTGAAATGATTCTGAAAGATAAAGATTCAAAAAAGTGATCTTTTATAGATACATCCAACTCAGTCTTTCACGGGGAACAAAGAAGGTCCTTCTCAAAGTTTTACCCAGCAAATAGAAAAAAATCTTAGTTTCGGAAGAGTGCAAAATTACGGAATGTGAAGGAAACATTTATTTCTTTTTAGCTAACTTACTTGAGTACAACTATTTATAACTGTTAAGTGCTGCAAGGACACAGTATGGCAAAGCTGCTCCTGCTTAGCTACTTCACTTTGTGTGCACGATACTTAATTTTGAATTTAACTGTAATTTGAATGACGATTTAAGCAGATGGAGAAAATGTGAGTGCTACGTGGGACGAGCAAAACATTCAGAGACCATGTAGAAGGAGAACAGCACAGGCACAGAAGGGAAGAACGCAGATCCCCTGCCCTTATCCTTTTCCTGTGTCAAAAGGAGTGCAGTAGGACTGAAGTGTAATTGGCACTCACTAACTGGCATACCCAAGTCGTTCCAGGTGATTTTGTTGCTTTCTCTCTGGAATGTTAACTATTCTTCCTTAACGACTAGTGTGACATCAACATCCCTTCCTTGGATGTACTGTTAACTTCACAGGGATGTTTCACCCTGCCCCATCCTTTGGGCTGTCACTGTCTGAAGCCCCAATACTGCAGGGGATGAACCCCACCCAGAAGGCTCAAACTCGTGTACTTTACAAGCACCATACTGAAGCACTGACTTAACACCCGTTGTTTTCTCTTTAAAATTTGGCTTTTCACATCAACAAGTTTCATGCCTGTTAAAAATGGCTGTTGTCAATGCTGGCGTTGAACAAATTAACAGAATTACATATGCAGTTACAAATAACTTATTGTACCAGCTGAATGGTAAAATTCATTATGAATGTCCCTACTCACAGCATAAGTTCTTTAAATTGAATGGAAAAAGTACATACAGTTTAATTTCAAAATATGGGAGCAGACTTTTTTCTATGATTCTGCTACTGAATGTACTTATATTCTATAGTCTATTTTCCATTTTAATTTCTCCTTCACTGATAGCTTCTCAAATAGCAATTTCTATTTCTGACATTTTTACAGCAAGTTTCATTTATTAATTATAAACTTACATGTAGATATACACACACAGCCCTAAAAAAAATTAAAATATATATATATTCCTTAATTATCTGGGAAGCTCCACCAAAACACAACAAATCTCATCACTCACATTAGCAGCAACTTGTTGCCAAATGACAGACTTTGAGCAATCGACTGTATTTTAAGGAGTTATCAAATAAAACCTTTCTTTCAAAACTCAGTTCTTGTCAGCATTACTTAAAAGCAGCAAACTATAGACTAGGTTTGTAGGTAAGACCCATTTTCTAAATATAACGAACTGAAGATACTATATGATTGAAAAAGGAAACAGCAAGGCCATTTGACATCTGGACTTCTCTGAAAATATCTACCTTTTCTAAGATAGTTGAATATAGGAGGGGATACAAGATTGTTTCTACAAAAGTTAGGCATGGATGGGCATGATAGGGAGAAGGAATTGTTAAAAACATAAATCCCCAAAACATCAAGTTTAGAATAACAAGCCAGTTCCAACTTCAGCCACCAAATCGCTACAGTAGCACAATACTTCACATTTCCACCTCAGGATGAAAGCGTAACCTTGCCAGAGAAGTTCACCAAATACCGAAACCCAAAGCAGTAATCCCTTGCAGTTAATGGCAGTATCAAGTAGCAACTGGAAATCCTTGATCTCAGGTTCATGTCCTAGGCATAAACTTTTTCCTCTTTTATTAACTATTCAAAACCTTTAATGCTCACTGTGTTTGCCCTCACTCTAAATTTCAGTACATCAGCCTCCAAAGGTATTGTTACAAAAGTATGCACAATCCACAAACTGGGACATTTACAAGGGGGATAGCAGTAGCAAAGGTACCTGTGCACGCAGCTCAGACCACTGACATCCTGGTATAGTTCCAACACATTAAAAAACTGAAATTAAGCTAGCAATTTTTCAAAGTTAAAATGTAAATTCAGACGGTCATGATTCTACTGCTAAATTCAGCTTAACTGTAAACAATGCATGGATTGTAAGCAGCACTGCTCACTGAAGGAGCATCAAAATATTGAGATAATTTTTACTCTGAGAGATGTTGGGAAACATAAACCCATACAATTTATAAATGGTCCCAATAGCCAAGTCTGCAGAATTGTTGTAGCTGAGCATATACTATCAAGAAACAAAAGAAAATGGATTGTATTTATGAGACACAGCAGCCTCCACATACTTTTCTTGAAACTACTTGTTCATGGCCTAGAAGCCTTTGTAAATGTTGTGATAAAGTAAGTGCCAGAATAGGGAGCAGTCATGCATGTAATAGGAAAATTCACTAGCATGGCAGGGGAATATATATGAATACTTGCATTTGTTTGTTTGCTTGTTCATATTTTTTACAGCAGAAAGACTTATTATATTGGATGCTCTGAAACACTTCTAAAATATGCAGGATTTTACAGACTATCTTTGTAACTATAAGGAAGAAATGTTCTGCTTTCTTTTAAGAATGATTACAGGAAATTGGTCACGGCAATTTAATATCCCACGTTATGTGGCTTCATCTCCCCCCATTCTCCGCTAACCTGCTGGAAAAGGTTGCTGTTGATTTATGCCTTTGTTTGTGAATTACACTGTAGAGTATCAGAAGCAATAAGAGCTAGAAAATTGCTTCTTACAGTCAATGACCTCCTTGTAGTTTACTTCCTTATTTTACCATAATGGAGACATATTCACATGATGGAGATTTCCCTACCAAAGAGAAGGCTGTGATCCTTGACCTTAGTGACAATGTTTTTCTACCTGCTCAAAGCATTACCAGTATTTTAGTGACAGCTAACTTCGAACGGAGATTTAAATAGGGTTTGTTATTCGGTGATAAAAGTGCAGCCTACTGAAATAACTACTGCTGTTAAGAAGACAATGGTTTATCCTTTGGATTACAGTACCTCTCATAGAAGCTTTCATTTCTTTTCACCGGCTAATTCATCTTCTAAACAGGACCAGCATTGCTTGATCACCGCTGTTAAGGCTATTTATTTGTACCTCAGAATGAAATAGAAGTCTCTAATAAGGGCCTGAAGACTACCAAAATCAGTGGGAGGCTTTCCCTCGACTGCAGGAGGATCAGTCTCTATATGCACAGAGTAATTACATTTTTCAGATGAGGTACAGAGGGCCGCCTTCTCCTGTCACTGATGTTCATGTAAATGAGGATTAACACCATCGCAGTTGAGCTAATGGAATTACATTCCTGTACGTGACAACCAAATCGGGGACTCAGCAGGGGCACTTTCTGGGTAAAGGCTGCAAGTCAGTCTGTGAAAAGAAGAAATACAGATGCCTAATATCACATTTTCTGTGAGCGTAAGCGCTTGTTACTAATGACAGACTGAGTGCTGTAATGCGCACAGAGATGTGGTCAGCTAGTTAGGAACAAATTTGGCATCCTGAATGTGGCTCAGTCTTTTAGCATTATTAATCGATTGTTCACAAATACAATATTTCTAGAAAACAACATGAACCTATTACAGAAGTAAGCTTCCTTTTCTAAGCCCAGGTTAGGATTCCCTCCTTCCTAAGGAAACAGAACTTATAAATTTGCATTATCCATTGTTCGCAGCCCTGTAATTCTCCAAACACCAATCTTCTCATCCATGCTTAGGAGTCAAGGTCAACCCTATTTGAAACTGGGGTAGAAGTACCAAAGATGTTAAGCTCCCGGGTTTGTCAGAAGAGGTGGCATGAAACGACCAAGGAGAGAGACAGATTAATACTCCCACTGAAGAAGTGTTTACGAAGCAGATTCAACCATTATTAGAGATTCCACACAACAGATGGCACTGGAGAATATCAAGCGTCATGCATTCTGCCACTCACAGAAATACTTGTTAAATAGGATGCAGAATAGTCACTAATGAAGACAACACGTAAGAGAGCATTATTCTGCTCTAAGGCTTGATTTGGCTCAGAGGGAGCATTTCCATCTATCCCAGGCTGCTATTTCTTTTTACAGAATTTCTTTGATGCTTTCCTCTTTTAACACATTTTGTTCTGTTACCTTGATGATATGGCGGTAAACAGTAGAATGAGATTTCTCCTCGGTTTGTTGACAAATTTAATTCCCTAAAAAAAACCCTGAGGTTGAAAAGTCAGTTTTCTTTGTCTTCCTTACTGTGCCACTCCAATTAGAGCCTCCCTCTGTTGATGAGTTCTTGCTTGTCTCATCTTGTTAGATGTTGCAGTCTTTATGCTAAACATTTTTATACACAGATTTTTGATGTCTCCTTAATTTAAATACTTATTGTCTTCCTGCAAATTTAATAACCTATTATTCAGTCATGTTCATGCTTGTTTGATTCACATTTTTGTATCTTGGTTTACAGATAATCTCAGATAGCACAGAGACACTGCAGTAAAAGCAAATGCTTGGGTTTCTTTTTAATTAAAACAATAAGTATGAAATTCCTGTATATGAAAGTGAAAAAGAACACCAGAAGTTCCACTCTGCCCTGCAACCTAAGCCACCAGGCGAATCTGATAAACATGCATCAATTACTGTATAGAATAAGAGATATATGCGCAGGGCTGATGAGTTTACCTTCTGGTTATGGCTCTCCAGCTTCAATTACTAGCTAATCCTTATAAGTCTAGAATGACTGAAAAATGGCAGTGACCCAGAGAAAGCCCAATTTCAGAAATGACATCCAAAAATTTTCAATAGAAGGGGAAAAAAAAACCACTTGCATCACAAAGTAATTTAGATCCTGGTTGTTCAGAAAACCTCTTGGGAGATGCAGGTTGTAATTCTTAGAACTGAAATAGAAGACAGGACCCCATTCCAAAAGCACGTGGCCACCATGAAACACCTACGACTCAATGAGATGGGGATCCCTCACAGAGGTGGCATGTTCCGAGATTGCTGACTGAATTGAGCTCTTTCATCAAGAGTTGCCTACATTTCCAGATCCCACCTGGATTTGTGCTTTCAGGGAGAACGTGAAGATACAGAAAAGAGTAGCTCCAGATCCCTGTGTTACAGTAAAAGAGTAAAGTGCCTGTGCAATGAGAACAGCAAGAAACTGAAGCTTTCCTTTGACATGATATAAAATTCTCTGACCTTTATGACTCCTACTTTAAGTCTCCCTTCAGATACCAAGGTTTCCTGTTAGATCCAGGCAAAGATTACTGTTCTCTCAGGACCAATGCTCCAAATCAGAAGAGAACCTCAAGGAGATCGAAGACATGGTAGAGGATACAAATTTTCTGAATCTTATGTCCCTTTTCCACCTTAATCAAGAATTTTCCAAGTTGCCACACTGCTGTAGAGAGGAATGGAAAGAGCCAAAAGACCACAAAATTGAAGCTGAGAGGAATGTACAATCATAAGAGCATGTATGTTATTGCTGAGAGGCAACTAGATCACCTCCACCACACTCACAGCAATGGACTGAAAGGCACTAGCATGCCAGTTCTACTGGACTATTTTTCCAATGATTAAGTTTCCTGTTATAAAACAGAGGAAATTATGTTTATGCTATCAATAACATAATCAATTACAGTGAACAATTGCAATACATTCGATTAGAATTTATTTCAGGACTTACTGCAAATTACCATCCAGAACATATCATTCAGTGTAACTTGAAGGAATTCATTGCATTAATCACAGGGCAGAGGTGAAACTCGCAGGTTTAGATCAGGAGCTGTGTCCATGGCAATAACCAGAAATTAAATAACTTCAGTCTTCAAGTTCTATTTCTGAAACAATGATACTTTTGTCTGTCTTACCTCCTTCTTTCACCACCTAGCAGCTGTTTTTATAGACACTTCCATTTTATAAACACATGAATATTTTTTACTTGCTCTTAGTATGATTATTTTTTTTCTATACTCCTGTAAACTCTTTAATACTCCAGCAATAAAGAATATTTCATTTGCGGTCCTTCTCTGAACAGAATAAAGCCATTCTTGAGCCTTACCTCTTCTTAGTTAAAACAACTACTGATTACATACATCTAAAAAGATCATCTATTGACATCCTCCTGTAGTGCACAGTGTCCAAGTCAATTAAGTGGCATTGCACAATGTTAAAATTGATATAATCTTGAAATTTTTCTGCCACTAAAAGGGATAGCAAGATTTTTATTGTTTCATTCACTGCTCTTTGTGTCTTTATTGAGCTAAATATTAGGATAGACAGAAGCATTTTACATTCTCATCGTAAACCTTCCTTTTATTCTAATGAGATGGTCTGTTTTTCAAGGAAATGAAATGCACATTTCTGTGAGGTATTACAGCCAGCCAGCCAAGCTCCTACAATGCAAAATATTAGGACATTCACAACATTTTGTAAAATATGGCATACATTTCTGTTTCTCATAAACAGACTTTAATTCAGCTCACTCTCTACCAATGGACAGTAGGTGTCTGGGCTTTCAGGAAAAACAAGAAAAATGCAGTCTGGATAGGTTTTAAATGTAACTTGTTTTAGTTTTATCGAAAGCAGCCTGGAAGGAAGGAAGCTGAACAGCATTCAAGAAACCAGTCTACTTTTAGAAATCTTTTGCTGAACACAGAAGACAAGGAAGCTCTTGCTAGAAGCAGACAGAAACCAGAACTTTTTCCCCTGCAGCAGGCCTTCCTACAGAGATATGTTTACATCTGACAGGTTTTGACAAACTCGAGAGAACCCCACTGCTGTCTAGGACAGGTCATCTACAAGCATGATTGCCACTGCTTTCAGCTTTCTGCTGTACGCTACTGCTGTCGTGAGGGATCATAACCCAAACTTTCATTGCACGCGGCAAGTGTAACTCTCACATCCCTTCAGCGTATTTCATTCCTCACCCAGGGAATGGGTGAAACAAAGACATCTTTGCTTAAAAAATTATAATAATTACATTTATTTCATTAATGACACATCAATGTTCTGTCAGTGATTCATCAACCACCTCTGACAATTCTTGCTTAATTTATAACATTTTTTTTTCCCAGTCTTGTCTCTTTAATTGTTCTCCTCTAGTGAGAAGGGGATTTGCTGCCCTAGAGGGTAAATTCCACTTAATAATAGAGTTCACTGCTCCTTGGGTCACATGCTGTCAGGAGCAGATGGAGCATGTTGTGCCCTGGCTTCTCACCAATACAAATTTAGGTCTCGCATCTGCCATCTCCTCCTCATCTCTGACAACATCTGCTTCAATCCTCCTTCCTGGCTTCTCCATCCCAATGACTGACTCTTCTTTCCTATTCCTAAAATGACAGAGTAATGGGGACTGCCGTAGCAAAGTATAAAGATGTTTTGCCAGCTTTATGCCAAGAGCAAGATTCCCCAGTCAGCAGTTTTGCCTGCTACAGAGTCACTTCATGAGGCTCCAACAGCATAAAGAGGTCATAGAAAATCAGAAATCCAGGCCTTCCGTGGCTGCGTGACAGCAGGAATTTAGAAGGTTGTATTAAATTTTCTGTAATGTGGATACTTTATGACATCAGATAATCTTCTACACATAAAAAAGGTATTCAGAAATAGGAGCTTCAGCTTAGCTCTCCCAGTCTACATTCCCTCTCAAGACAACAGAAAGCAATGAGGAGTTCTAGGAAAGGGTTCAGAGTCAGGTTTTAGTTGAAGCTACTCTGATGGCTCTTAATTTTAGCTACCTTCTTCTAATTGAATGAGCAAGAAAACCCAGGGAGAGCAGTTTTCTCAAAGTTAGCTGCTGAAAATAACCACCTCCACCTCTAAACCAAAGCATGATGGAAGCTATGTTCCAAAACATCTTTGGAAACTATGCCTTTAATTTCAATATTATCTAATACAATTTTACAACACTATATGAATGGTATTCAAAGATGCAATTCTTCTTGGATTTTTCTTGGTCTTCTGAAGTTCTACTCTTGTCAGACATCTTAAGCTCAAGATTACCAGTAACTGTTGAATATTAATCTTACTTTATTCATATGCAAGTCTATGCAAATACCACTTTACGGATTGTGCACTGTGTATGCTGTGATGGGCTGATTACAGGGGCAATGGCTACTGATTTTAATGCTTCTTGGAACCCATTGTATGATGCAAGTTCAGGGAATTTAGTTTTTTCTTTGTGTTTCAGCTTTCTCTTCTGTAAAATGGTGTAATAATTATAATCATACTATTTTCCACTTTCCTTACACAGAAGAGAAGAACCTTGGCACTTACTATATGATATTATTAAATTTGATATTAGTGTTACTGAAAGAAAGCAGTAATAAAAAGATCATTTACATTTTTAGAGATTAATAGGATTTATTGATGCATATCTAGTTTCTGCCATCATAGCCTAATTACCAAAACTTCATTTTATTAATGAACAGCACAGAAATGTTCAAAAATAAACATTTTTATTGCACTTTGAGTCCTAAAACACTGAAGACTAGAAGAGATAAACAGCTAGGAGACTTTGTGTGGGGCCTGGTATGGCTTTTAAAAATTATATTCTTATTATATACTGGAACTTTATTAAGCTATTTTGTATTTACAGCAATCTTTTCTTCCTGAGAACATAAAGCTCCCCTTTTTTAAGGAGGGAAAAAAAAAAAACCATGGTAAAAAGGTTAATCTAAAAGAAATAATGTGTCTGGTGGATTTTGTTGAGTGGCATAGTTGTCCCTAACCTTTGTTTCCAGTTGCACAGATATGATGTGGTATTCCTATTGTAATCATAACCTCATGTGAAGGAAGCTTATCCTGGTAGACCAATCCTACAGGCAAATTTGAGAAGACCAAGGTACTCTGGCTGCTAAGACTGTGTTCAGAGACACTTTCCACCTATGGGATATGCATCCAGCTAAGTGCCCAGGAGACAGGTAAAGGAATTTTCTCCTGGGACCACAGCAGCTGGATGTTAAAATTCATAAGTCAGGCTATGACTTACAAGGCAACATGCTGTCCCTGGCAAACTGCTTCTTCCTGCAAGCAGAATATTAAGTAATGAACTTCAGTCCCGGTTCCCAAATTTGCCTCTTTCCCAAAGGCGTAACACTCCAAGGCACAGTGGAATTAAATCAGTACAATTACAGGGTGTTATAATAATAAATATTATCCAAAATTAGAAAGGTAAGTCTCAAGGGACTCCTTTTACCATTAGAACAAGGATTCCCATAGCTTTTCTTGAGGTCCCTAGCCTGGGGATATGCTTGCAGATCAACAATGTCACTGAGCTCTTGAGAAGAAAAAAACCAAATCAAACAACAACAGCAAAAAACCCCACAACTATATTAAACTAGAAACATCATGAAAACCATAGGCAATGAGGAGGAAAAAGAATTCAGAATGATAAACAACAGTCATATTCTTGCTGAAATTCACCATTGCTGCTGAGGGACTTTGCAAATGCTGCATTCAAGTTGGAATTCAAGATACAAACTCCAGGGGCCTCATCCTTTTTTCAAACATGCTTGAAAAAACATTTTAAAGCAGCTTATCTCTTGTCCACATAGAGATATTCATGTCTCATGTCTAACAGAGAAAGCGTTAAATATGAAAGATTTCTTTGAATGTCTCTAAGCAGTCTAGGTAATTGTTTCAAACAGCATTCCCCACTTGAGAAATACAGCCTGCACCTCCCCACCCACTCCATGGCAGCCTACAAGTTTTGATTTAAAGCAATTAAAAATAAGTGGCATCTTGTCTTACTCATCACCGTTTTGCTCCAGAAAAAAGGTTATATAATATAATGTCAAAAAGCAATGCAATTATATGTCATATTACAATGAGAACCCAGTCTTCAGAAAACTGGTATAAATCCAATATGCTGAAAATCAGCTTTTAGGAATTTTCTTTGCTACTCATGAATCCCTTACAAATAGTCCTTCAATTCTATAGGTTCAGCTTGAGACAATGTTGTAGGTCCACGTGTCATAAAAAGCTATTTAACATTTATTTTAAAAAAGAGAAGTATGGCAATCTTCTTATCTGTTGTGTGGGGACACAGTAAAAAACATTAAATGTAAAGTTTGCTGGAACAATGAACTGTGCTTACTTTCAAATATAAATCTGAAAAATGGAAAGCTGTCCAAAACTTGGATTAGTGCTCAGATTGAAACCTAACTGGTCTTTAATCCTCTATCGTTGAAGAAAACAGGAAAATTACAGGTTGCAAATGACAGTGTTGCTAAACCCCAGGAGTGTGGAAGCTTCATCAAAAAAACACTGAAGGGATGTGTGTTATGCCAGTTTTGTCATTAATTTGCCTATCCTAATTTGTTTTGAAGAATCTTCACACAATAAAAGCATAGCAAAATGAGGAAGTTTTAAGGCAGAACATTTCTACTATAGGACATACCAGCTTTCGGTTTTGCAGATGTCCTACCATATGCAGTTAACGTGCAAATTTAGCTACTCATGATCAATGAGGTACCAGGTTTTGTATACCATAAAACCTTCAAATGGAATAGAATTATAGTCAGACACCCTGACTACAAAATTCACTACTCTATAGGATACACAGTTGTGTCCAGTGCCAAATGCAGAGGAAAAAAATCCCTCCAACATCACAGGAAAATAGTGATATCTATTTTTCTTTGGGGGAGAGAGGGTGTCTGCCTCTTGTATAAAGTGGGTACATTTTACAATAATTTCACTAAGACCATGTGCTTACTGCTTTCTTTTGCAAATGCTATAGAGGGCTACATACAAATCTTTACCACAATTTTATTGCATCTGCTACTTTACCCTAACCTCACATCCTTTTCATTTAAGCATTTTACAAGCAGTCACAGAAGAGGTATGATCTGTTCTTGACAGTCCACCATATCGGCAGCTTATTGTCAATTTCTACATATATACATAAGGATCATTTAATTTTACAGCATCTTCTTCACATTTTGTAATTAGGCTGCCTGCTTAATATTTCCTGAAACTCTCTGTATTCCATCTGTCTTTGGAAATAACGTTTATTTTGGGCCTTCTCTATTTCTCTGGGATTTTACCCAGTTTTAAGCACAGACATTGCTTTAGTTAGTTCTGAAATGCCTTAGAGTAAGATTCATCAGATCCTGTTGAGCTGAAAGCATCTAATTGATGTAAGAGTTCTTTGACCTGTTCTTTATTCTGTTCCTGTCCCCTGTTGTGTTTTAATAATTGTATTTAAAAAAATTAACCTTTTATGGGAAAACTGAAACTGAATAGGCAGTTAATATCCTGTATCTTCTGCTGTACGCTCACCTTTCTCATGAAGTTATTTTGCACTAGTTCAACAGTAATTTATTTTAAATCCTTTCTTAAACAGCCACAGATTTTCATATAGACAAAGTTTCTATTCTACAGGACAATGGAATCTTTTTTTCCTAAACATTCAGGTTCAAAGATAACCACTTTACAATAAATTGTAGTAGCATTCAGTACAACGTGGAAACCTTTGCTGCCATTACACTGTACACCACCAAATACAGCCACTAAGATAAAATCTACCAATGCTATGAGGTTTTCCACAGTACAAACCTATATGGAAAAACCTGACACACACCATCACATTACATCTGTATATATGCCCAGCATGTCTCAACACCAGCAAGTCTAGGGTCATGAATGTATGTTAAGGAGTTAATTCTTAACTAAAAATCATTTACATCAAATAAAACGTTACCTCAAATAAAACACTACCAGTTACTTTTGTGTTAAAACTGCAGTTTTACCAACAGTGATGAATAATACTGAAGGCAAAAACTAGAAGCTTTTTTTTTTTTTTTTATAAATTTGGTCACTGAATAGCTTGTAAACAACGCAGCAATCCTTTTATAGTGGCTTGTGCATGAAAACTAATTTTGTTGTTGATTAAGCAGGAATACTTCTCAATGGCTACTTTTCCATCTCTTAAAATCATAGTGTGCCAACTGTTAAAAATCTTGGTTGGATACCAGCTATTGACTCCTGATAATCATCAGGCATCTCTTTTCATAGTGCCTAAGACAGATCCATAACATTAGCATCATTGCTCTCAGAAGCAGACCTGACTCTCTGTGTATTTTATATAAAAAGTACTGAAATCTCAGGCTTTGCTAGGACCCCATTTCAGGTCATACCACCTCCATTTACAGCTCCTCACTGACAACTCAATAACCTACCTTTTTTACCGCATATGACTGCAGTGAATATCTTGAGTTATATACTTAAATTTACTTCCCTTAGTGGTGTAGTTTGCATGTATGATCATGTTCTCCTGTATCTATGACCCTAGACATAGGTCTTAAATGAAATGGATGAAGGATAGAGTATTTCATTATTAGCATCAGATAAGAAAAACGTATAATTATAAAAAGTCAATCTTCAACACAAAATGAATGCTTAATTTTGATGGAGAAAAAGTCTTTGCCTACACTCATTACAAGATGTTTTCAGGAAGCACCCTGCACAAATAGCTATTTCTCAGGCTTTCTTTTGCAGGGATCTGGTTTTCATCCAGCAAAAATGAACACAGATCTACTAATTTCCAGATTCAAAAGTATTTCAGGAGGTGTTTTGCTTACTGAAGGCTCAAAGACAATGTGTCAAAAGATACCACAGGACATTATACTTTGGCTGAAAGAACGATTAAACATCTTTCCTCTAGTCTGGCAAAGGATGAAGGGCTCAAAGCTCTGCATTTCACTTCTGCTTAACCTCACAGCTGTAAAGTAAAATATGTAGTGATTTTAAAACATCATTAGGACAACCTTTCTAACCTCCCTTTTTAAAATCAATGCAAGGGGTGGAAACACAAATATTTCCTATGTGGCCAGAAAGAGGCAGAAAACAGTCAGTGAGAGGTTACTTCACATTCAGCAGTGAAATGTCCTTATCTCCCTTGTTCACAACCTTACCAGAGGAATTACTAGTGTTCATACTATACTGGTCATAATCTACAGTTTGAAACACATCAGTGCCATTGAAAGAAGTAATGTAACAACTTCCTAGATTGCACTAGTGGAGCGATTAGCCCTAAAGCAGATCAATAACATCAATGGTTTGAGCTCGAGGATTGGTAACAGGTTAATTGTGTTTCAAGCTGCTCATGCCAGTGATAAAAATTTGGTAAGACTGAAGATTTCAAAGGCTTGTTGTTTTGGGTTTTTTTTGTTGTTGTTATGGCTAAACTAGAGGTCTAAGCTTAGACCATAACTCAATTAGGCTGAGAGATATGGACGAACAAGAAAATAAAAAGAAGGACTATAATCTTATGAAGTGTGATCCTAACTCTGCTATAGTGACAACCCAATGTGTCATTCTGCAAGTATGAGATCAACAGCAGGAGACTGTTCTGCTTTGCCAGGTTAATTTAATAGTGAAGTTTTTCAGTTTAAACCAGAGTTTCCTTAGAAGATAACAGGGGCCAGGTTCTGACCTCAGCAAAGCTGATTCTGTACCTTGGTATCTTCAGAACCTGACAGGAAATTGTTTGATGTTTTCTAGCTATAAGAAGTCCTGTAAAAATATGGAGTGTGGCTTTTTTTTTTCCCCAAGCTATACTAAACCACTCAGAGGTAAAACTGTGCATTATTGAACGATCAAGCCACTAAAAAGCAATATAGGTGTAACCAATAGAGGCAATTAAATGCTTCCTTTAACAAAGTATATTGACATTAACATTTTGTCTCTCAGATTTGCTCTGCATTACGGAAAGCCTCCTAAACAAATATGCTTAGAATATAAGTACCAAACTTTTTGCACAGTTAAATAGAAGTAGTAAAATCTCATTTACACTTGAACTCCTATATATTTTCCAGCAGTTTAAAATGGTTTCTGGTAGCAGCGTATTAACAGAGAGAGGCATGTTATAAATGAGTTACTTGGAGTAAAAATGATTATTTTAATGTTCAATATGATTTTTCTCATTTAAATGATCATTGGATTCAAGGTGACTC
Organism: Haliaeetus albicilla; assembly: GCF_947461875.1. Taxonomy (NCBI): domain Eukaryota; kingdom Metazoa; phylum Chordata; class Aves; order Accipitriformes; family Accipitridae; genus Haliaeetus; species Haliaeetus albicilla. Next base: position 38,145,809 of record NC_091486.1, read on the forward strand.
AATCATGTGCTGAATCCAGGGTAGTTCAGGAGTGAAATTTAATCATAGAAAGTATCTCCTGAGAAACTAAACACAATCTTGTTGTGGTAGTATGGAAGCAGTCACTTACAGAAACATCTCTCATTTCAGCCTTAATTCCCCTCAGAGTTTTCTTTTTTGCACAAAATTCTGCTTGCTGTCTCCTATTGCTCTTCCACTGTTGCTGGGTCGCTCTTGCTGACTGGAACATCTGAGTTACATCTGTGTGTGGCTGTAGTTACTTATATACACATATTCAATCCATCTCTCCCTTATGTTTTTCCCACTCTAGGAAGGAAATTTTCGGAGGCATCCCTGGAGATAACATGCCCAACTGCCACTAATTTCCAGAACTATCTTTTTTTCTTCCCCCATAGAAATTAACTAGCTAACAATTGCACATTTGAAAAAACTTTGCCCATCACCACCAACGGCTTTGCTGAATCTCTGTTTTCACAGTCCTAGTAATCATATGTGTCACTATACATGTCACAGGTTATCCCCCAAAAAAGATGTTTTCCAGTTAATATTTTTAGATACATTTGCCTTTTTCTCTACTGTTTTGGATTAAATTACCTTCTAATTCAATCTAAGTAGGTGCCCAAGAAATTATTTCAATATTAGTTAAGAAGCCTCCTGGTAAAACTCACTGTAAAAGAAAAAAAAAACCAAAACAACAGCAAGCCTCCTATAGTCCCGCATTTCCTAAATAAGAAATAAGGCTAATTAAAATTCTACCCCATTTCAAAGGAAGAAAAGTGCCTTGTTATGATTCAGTTTTCCTAATCTCTGTGTAAACAATTATAAAATGCAAATATTTGTCCATTTATGCATAAAGCAATCACCATCTTTCTTTTCAAAATAAATAGGTGTGGAAGTCAGTTTTAGCAATAGTCCCTGGACTCAGTGAGAGCCACTATCTGACCAGACCAGTAGACAAAGTGCAAGGAGCATCAGAGATCTGGAGTTCACCTCCTGCCAAATTAAAAAAAAACAGTTTCCACAGTATTCTTATTCCACAAATACTGGTCAGAGCTGGAAGTCTTCCACCACAGAATTTTATTTATTTATTTATTTCTAGGCTACAGCTTGTGCTTTAAATATATAACTCTGGGGTAACTTCTAGCAACCTACACGTTGTACTGTTTAATGTCACTAAGACTTTGTAGATACTGGGGAGCAATATTTCAAAACAGGTGATCTGACCTTTAGAGTCTTTCTGGGGATTCCAGTCATATTTGTCTCAGACAGAAATTGTATTTTGTTCTGGATTTTATTTGATAATGGAAGGTTAGGCAAATACAAACAGCCAGAGCAACAATTCCTGGCTCACGTAAAGATACAAGCGCCGAACGTCCCAGACATACTGTAGTCCTCTTCCTAATATTTCCACACATGCTAACTTGTAGCTTGTCTCTTATCTGTTTAAGTTTCCACATTTACAAAATGTGATTGTTGCTGCTTTGTACCTGTATTTTACTACCGGTGAAAAAAATAAACCAAAAAGTGGCACTAAAATTTAAATGGACCGTAGGGCAGACTGTCTCATCCTAATGCTGTGTATTATTTGCAATGGTTTTAATCCCAAAGACAGCAGAAGGTCACTTCTCTTAATTAAAAAAAAAATAAAATAAAATAAAAATTAAAAAATTTTTTGCTACATTTAGGTCCTTCCACAGTGCCAGAGCACTGCCTTATGGAAACATACATTAGGCTGCTTTAATAAATTATGAGAGTAATCACTTTGCAGGAAGACAGACAGAAACCTTGGCATTCTTCGACTACAAGTTCTGATCCTACCCAGCGACGCCAGTGGAACCTTTACAACTTTCAGGCAGCAGCTTGTATTTCAGAGTCATCTGCAAATGCAGATGTAAACTCAAGCTGATGAATCCCAGTAGTAAAAGAAGGATGAAAGGACTTTCAGCAAGATGAAAGAGAAAGAATAGGACATAGATCAATAAACCAAGTACTTTAATTGGACTAAGCTATTTGCAGGGAATGTTTCAGAGGAATGAAACGTTACTAGTTATTAACCAACACATTTACCAAGCAATTAAAAGCCACTATTTGTCCAGATAGGAAGCATTTAAAAATGATACCTAGTTACATTTTCTGCTAAAACTGGTCAAGAGGAGAGGTCCTTGCTTTCTAAGAGATAGTGCACCAAAACTTACCTCTTGATCTTGTGGAGTACCTAGTGACCAAGATTACATATTTATTCCTGGTCAGAAACAAGTTAATGCTTCAGGACTTACAAACTACTCATAAAACTTTAATATACTTGCTGTGTTGAGATTGACCCTGGAAGAATCTCGTCTCAAAAAGCCTCCTACCACGTCTTACTCATTCACTTAAAATATATACTTGATTTTTCACTTAAATAAATATATATACACCCCTATTGCAGTTATGCTCCACATATTTTATACAGTCTCTTTCCAAGAACAAATAATTCTTTAAGGGGTTTTAAAAAAAATAATATATGTTGGTTAACTAGAAACATGATCAACCGACGGTAAGAGAAAGTAAGAACTAAGAAAAACCACCAAGGAGTAGGATTTCTGTAAGCCTATTTATGAAGGTTTTTCAAGAATATACAAGCAACAAAAAAGGTCAAATATAGACAGAACATTGAGAAATGTTCCTGGGCAGTGAAAATACAGGCTAAACAGCAAGAATTATTCATGACAGCGAAATTTTGCAGTTGGTGAATCAATCTTCCAAAAGAAGTGCTTGGTGACCTCTTCAGCTGGAGCCCTGAGAACTAAATGAGGAAAGATGGGACATGCAAAATTTTCAGAGGCTTGGGGTTTACATTAACTGCCCAGGTGCAAATTGGTAGGACCTACTCTGGATGATGTAAGAAAACTTCTTTCTTGCTTGCTTTGCTAGTTTATGGTCAGACACATCTGAAACTACCAGTGTTATCATATGTACTTGCCTAGATGATTTTTTTTCTTAACATTCATTTCTATTATGAAAAAACTTTTATTTCTAATTGCTATACAATCCATATAAACACTGTATGAAAGGCATTTATAAAAGTAAAAAATAGGAATTTCTAACAAAGCCATGAGTAAAGCAGTATGCATTTCTGTACAATTAAAGTTTCTGCCCTCATCACAAAAGTCACTACCTTTATACAAATCTCATCAGAATAGTCATCTTGTTTGCAGCTAGCTGTGAGACAGAAAGCATCTGCAGTAAAAGCAGTATTAAAAGCATCCTTTAAAAGAAATCCTACTGTTCTGTTTTTTTTTTTCTATTTCCCCTCTGGTGTTATAATAGTTTCTAGCAATAGCTAACAGATGTAGAATTAAAAACTTAGATTAAAAAAAAAAAAACAACAACAAAAACCCAAAAAACAACCATGTAAACCTTAAAGGTATTATTTTTTAAAAAAGCTTGTGACTTACTGCTGGAAGAGTTATTGGTATAGAATTGAGTGGGTGAGTGGAGCAGACAGCCCAGCTGCATGGAGAACAGCAAAGGGTACAGATCTGCTGCCCCTCAAGTATATAATCCCAGCTGTATGGCAAAATAGTTATTTAGTCAAGAAATGAAGTGGTGAAATTATGAGAACAGGGAGGAAGTCCCCTGAGGATGCTAATTTTCATGGACTCTGTAAGGCATTTTAGTTTGTACTTTATGTGGGAACATGTTTAATACAGTACACACAAGTCAGCACTTATACCAGTGCAACTCCAAACTTACCCACAGTAGCAAAATAAGTCTAGCATGCATTTACATCAGCATAAACCTAGAGTTGAATTTAGCCTTCTAATTATAACAGTTTGTTCATACTTTCTCCCTTACCCTGCCCCATCCTTTTCATTTAAAGCAGCAACAAAACCAACAAAAATTACCTAATACAGCTGTTACCTCTTCATTATTGGCTTTGGGGATGTCAACCTGCAGTTATTATTGTAGGAGTAACCATGGGTAAAAACCTCTAAATGCCTTTGTTTTGGCTCAGTGCAGCATATAAATCAAAAATTGTTATGTACAAACGCATATTGTTTACTCTCCAGCATTATTCTAGCTGCATTTTTACAAGCTTAAGCTCTAAACAGACATTCAGGGGATTTTAGACATTTCAGGTCCCATCATTTTCATTCATTCATGGGAACTAAATATATGGGCCTGCGAATTGAAAACTGTTCTAGGTCTCATCTGTACCAATGACATAGAGATAGGAAGAAGATTATCTTATCTTACAACAAATACCATTGCAGCAATCACAGTGCAGTTGGGGATGAAGTATTTTCAAACTGCTGAGGTGTCTGAATTCTGACAGGACTGCCTTGAGGAAGAAAATGCAGAACAGTGATTTCTCCCAGAAGAATCTGGGACACTTCCTATTTAGAGAGCTGCAGAGTATCTTTCAGGATACAGCACAGACTGTTCCAAACAGGGGTTAAAAAACAATAGCTAGAGAAGCCTCCTGGGTTAGAAAAGCCACTGTTCTTCAGGGATGAAAACTTAGCCCTGAGTTTTGATTCCATGTTTGCACAGCCTCTTCACCCTTTCACTGCCTTAATTGGTGGGAAGACAATTGTTTACTGTTTACTCTGCTAACTACAATTTTACTAAAGACTTTCTACGTATGTTCTGTAGGTGTCTTGTTGACAATAATGATTCTCTCCTACAGCACATCATCTGTGTGCAATCACAGCTCACCATCTTCCAGGAGGGTTTTGCTTTCCACATTGTGAAATATATAGGAATTAAATGTCATCAGAATATTGTGGACTACTCCACAACTCCTCCGTTTCACTTCCAGTGCAAAACAATTGCATTATGCACATGCAAATAATGGGCAAATTTAAGCTCTTCAGACTAGACTGATTCATTTTTATCAGAGTCTTCCTATTACTAGCAGCTTGCTTCTGATAATATTCTTCTCTTTACACTATTTAAATGTCTATGGTTTTAAGTTCTGCCTGACATAGCTGCAAAACATAATTACAGTACATAAGAGAGATAGAAACCCCTACTGAAAAATTACCTCAACTGATCAGAAATGATGATCTGAAAATTATACCTATACTTTAAATAGCTTTAACACATTCAGCCACTTTTTTTTTTCCCCCCTAAAAAAGCATAGTAACACTTTTAGATCAAACTTTCCTAAGGACTGCACATCACAAACATTGAAATGAAATAGGCTGAAAAAAATGTGGCATTTTCTGGTTCAGCTGTCATGTACTTCCAATTTTCTATCCAACATATGTGGAGGATTAGTACTCACTTGCACACAGAAATAATTTCAGTTCAAGTAAGTGATGGAAAAAACAGAGGAACAAAGAGTGGCTCCTATTCAGAACATACAGGGGAAAAAAAAGACCAAAGTGTTACTTTGCTATTTACTTGGAATACCAACCAGTTGACATTTTGCCTCAGTTCTTCAGCAACAGGAAATAGTTTCTTCCTACTGATTTTCTAAAGTGTTTTGGTTCCTGACTTCTTCCATCAGCAGACAGCTGTCTGTCCAGCTACAGCTCTCTTAACACTATTAGACTTAATTAAGCTGCATAGTCTCTGAGTTGCTCTTAAATTTATTCCTACCATAAATGCAATGAAGTGTTCTAGTTCCTACCATGTCTTATCAGTTCTTCCTGGCTTTCTCTTTTGTATTTTGCAATATCTTAATTATTTCTTCCTTTGCTGTATTACACATTTCTCTACGGCATCCCTGAGCTGTCATTGTATAACATCAGCACTCCTACATACAAGGAGTTCATATCCAACTTTCCAGGTGATTACCTTCTAGCTCTGTTACATACTGTTTTCCTGAACTGTACTACAATGACTGTCAGCAATAGATGGCTCCAAATATAATTATAAAGTAGTATTTCAGCTTTCAACTTTTTACATATGACTTCTTGAAAGGATATATAGACCAAAATAATTAGTGGCAGAGAGCTGAAGACCTGACAGGGAATTGTGATAGCTCTATTAGGAGAGCAATCAATACTTCAGTGATAATCAATAACTACCGGAATAATTATTTTCAGGCAAATCGCAATCACACAGTGTGCATGATTTACCTAGGGTATGATTTTATAGCCATAAGTACAAATATAGGACACAGGGTTAGCAAAGGATTGCTTTGAACAGCTTGCAAGCCCTCCAGTGGCATCTGCCATGTTACACACCCCAAAAGCATCCAGTGAACTGCTAAAACAGCCATATAAGTACACCTATGTAGAGACAATTTAGCAAATAGGTTGTTGCCAGTGCTGTACACACATGCTGGTTTCACTCTAAAATGTTTCAGAAATCACATGTGAAGAAAGCTTAAGGTATCCTGGTAAAAACTTCATAACAGAAAATCCAGAGCTGGCTGGATTAGTCAATTGCTAAATTGACTTTTCTTGGAAAGCAGTGAAAACCACAAAACAGGTGAAATTTGAGTTAAAAAAAAAAAAAAGGCAAAACACCCACCACTTTACTGCATTTTTAAAATTACAAACAGCCAAAATTACCAAATGCTTAAGCTCCACTGAAAGCTTAAATCAGATCAGACTGCTAGAGGCTGTAAAGTGCCTTAGCTTTGAATTGAACATGAAGGCTAGGTGGGTATGTCAGTAGAGTCAAAATAATCCGGCATGGGCAGGACCAGTCATACAGTGCTGTGCAGAAACAGGAGAACCAAAAAGCCTACTCTTTATAGACAGGAGACCATCTCTAGTGATGCTTACTCTTGCTTTATAAAAAGTAGTCAGAAAATAGTAGGTTCCAGTAAACTTCATGAGCTCAGTCTGCTTCAAATATTTCTGATTATTTAATATCTATCCTTAATTTTTAAATAGTGCCATAACATTTACCCACAGAAACATCAGCTCTCCCATCTCACTATGGTTTCATTATCCAGCAAAGGCTCTTTGTTACAACGGACTAAAGGTGGGAGTAATATCTCAGGATAGATAATTAAGGACTAGCAAGATTTTTTTTTTTTTCTCATAAATTGTCACTATGCATGTGGTATTCCCTGCATGTTGCAAAACTTGCAACTGCTAATGAGTTTTACAGGTTAAAGTAGAATTCGAGGTGGCTGGCAATGGCACGTGGCTACCGTCATACTACCTGTAAAGGTAAACTTCCCTGACTAGACCCCTCTAAACCATTACGTTTAACATAAATCTCAACAGAAAACAAGATCAACATCTTCAAATTGGAATTGCTTGCCTTGCTCTGCAACTGGCAGGATTACCAGAGAGAGAAACAGAATCTGATCAGGGCGACAGAGAGAAATAATTCATGGTAATTCCACCTTCCCCACTGCTTCATTTCTTAAACTGGCTTTTGACAAAAATTATCCTTCACAAACGCTGCTAGGGGAGATCTCACTACAAGCATAAAGACTAAGCAGATCCAGCAGAGAGTGCAAAGGATTCTTGCACAGCCCTCTACCTTTTATTTGTCTTTTCTTTTTTGTCAGAAAAAATTATTCCATTTTTTTACCTCTTTGTCATTTCCTTGGCAGCTTATATCAGCTCCTATTAGTTTCATAGCTTTTTCTTTTTCTTTTCTTCTTTGCGTTACATTTTGGGCATTGCCATCAGTTTTATGCAGCACTATACATTCGCCAATGGGGAAATCCAGAAATAAATAACCCAAACAAACATCCAAAAGTTCAAATGTCCAAATGTCCTGGGAGCAGTGGTCTAGAAACAGAGTTGGAGGTCCCTCCAAAAGAAGCTCATGAAGCAGCCTGTGTCTTCACAAATGCAAAAAGGAGGTAGGGGAAGCAAATAGCCACAATTGCCATTTGTTCAAACACCTCTAATATGATTGACAAAAGTTGGGACCTATTACTGTGATTTCATTCCCAAAGTTTTTTCATCTGATACTAAACAGCATAATTTTTATGAAACCCCACTTTGGAAAAACTGCTCCAAAAAAGTTGAAAAGCTTAAATAAATTTAGTGTGATTCAGCTGATTTAACACTTTTAAAGGTGCAGAAAAAGACAGAAAAAAAACCAAGAGATAGAGCTGTTGGACCTTGTGGCAAGTAGTTGGTGTGACAGGGAGGTGGCAGTCATCTGACACCAGACACTGGACAACCCAACCTTCTGTCAACCCACTGGCTTGGATTGTATTTACAGCGTTGCCCCAAAAGAAACAAGTATTAATGATACAGGCAGCCAGCAATCTGGCTGTTTCATTGCTCAAACACAGAGCTCGGAAAGGTGCGCCTGTTTAACAAGGGGTATAAAGCCATGAAGCCTCAGTAAAAGATGTGAGAGTTTTTACACATTGAAATTATCTACTAGAAGGTGTAGATAGAGTTTGACTTTCACATTTGAAGGGGACACAAGTTGACACAGCAAAAGTCTATTTATACAGACTTCTTAGTTGACACTGAGTGGTGGATGCAGGGAGATGGGACAAGACAACATGCTTTTCTGCCCTTCCCTCCTCCTGTCCCACAAAGACGGATCTGAAACCTTTTTCTATTTTGTTCCTTTGCACAGGGAAAAGCAAACTCTAAAGGGAAGCTGAAAGCACACCACTGCTCCCCCAACCCAAGTTATCCCATCCCTGCTATAAATAAAGCAAGTTCCTATTCATCCAGCTAAATATCCCAGCCTCAAAGCTGTCCCTTCAAAATAAGGATGATTTAAGTAGTGAAGATTTTGTTTTAAGCAAATGCTAATCATGAGATTTCATGTTAATGAATAAGACAAATGAAAATATCAGTAGTTTCACCACAACAAAACAAGGGCCAGGTAACAAAATAGACTCAGAAAGGTTGCTTGCAAGATAAAAAGTTCAGATATTTATGAAAGAAGGAAAATTATGTAATGTAGCAGACAGATGGTGTCTTAGCTGTCTGAAGGTCAGTGGGCACTACAGGTTGCATCTGAGGTGGCTTTACCCAGGTATCACAGCCACGCTTCCCCTTAGGCTTAAGGTTTTACAGGCAACTGAACCACATAATCTGTTTTCCATTGCCTCTTCATTTGATTCAACTAGTTCCCCGCGCTCTGCAACGCCTCATGACAAGTGTGTGAAGGAAAAAAATAAAAACTAATCATTCTGGAGAACATGATATTTATTTAATAACCTGACATGTCAAAAATGTGGGAAGCTGAAAAGACAGACAGACCCACACTAGATAGGAACATTGCCCAGTTAAACTAACCTTTCCTTGCTTTGCTATAAATACCATAGCCTCTATTATGTATTCAAAGTCTTTTCATGCAAATTTCTGAAATCATGACTCAAACAGGCAAAAAAAAAAAAGATAAAAATTCAAGCAGAAGCCAAATTTTAGACAGAGAGAGCCCCATGAAAATTAAAAATAAAGGTATGACACAAAAACCTTGTCTTGAATTTTGATCCTTAAGTTCAGAGCCTCATAATTTCTTGACACAATGCAGTAACATCCTTGGCATTAGTGCTACCAGGAAGACTTCTATACCAGTCAATATAAAGTCTTCAGCATCTTTGTTCTGGCAGCAGACCACCCCAGCCATTGCCGCAGCCTGCATTTCCATAATTTGGAGTAACAACCAAAGATTATATTTACCACAACATTTTCTTCCTCCAGTGTTTGTCTACGCCCCCTGCCTCCCCTTACATCTTCCTGTGGCTGCCGCTGCTACACGTTATTCATGGCTAATAGGGAAAGCAAAACATTTTCTTTACAGCTTCTATAAATGTAAACAAATACAGCGGCTGAAAGTATGGTTGTGTTTCTGTTTCGTACTGACTCACGCTGTTATATCATGCACAGAGTTGATCACCATGGCAATGAGGTGCCAGAAACCATTTCCAAACTGTCGTGACTATTTAAGCATAGACAGGCAAGTTCAAAACAAAATACTTCTGTAACGTTTTGCTGCTTTTTCAACTCATGAACTGTTACAAACACCGTCACGGTTTTCTTAGAGTCGTTCATTAGTCACAATTTTTTTCAGATTAATTTTAACAAATAGTTGATATTATTATTAATGTACTTTAATTACCACCACAATGCGGTGTTCAGAATTGTGGGACAAGGTCACATTGCACTAGATACTGAAAAAAAAATAGAACAGAAAGATGGTTATGGCTCCAGTAAATTGGCAAGTATCACAAGTTATTCATCAAAACTGTTATTGGAGGTCATCACACATTCAAAAGTGATTTAGTGTAATTGGAACTGGAGGTCACAATTCAGTTCCCCCTCTGAAGAAACGGGGGCATATTTTCTGCGCAGACCTGGTGTAACTATTCTGTAATTTTAGTCTAAAACTCCCATTCAGCAAAAGGGAAAATAATTCTCCAGAATTACTACCAAAACCAATACAATAGGTATATAACCATAGTTAAAAACCATTTTCTTTAACAGTCTCATAAGTAGATTACACAATAGCAAGTGAGTTATGATGCCATAATAACTCAGCAAAAGGAAAGTATTTTGATTATGACCCTGTGACTGTTGCCTTTAAAAGGTGTAAGAATTTTTTTAATTTGTATACATTACAAGTATTAACAGATGCAAACTTTCTAATGAAAGTTTTTCCTTCTATTACTAAACACCAGGATTCTGCCTCTCCCCCACCCCAAATTTAAGGCAAATAACATTACCACACTTTCAATATTTGCTGTTAAAGTAAACATAAAAACCCCAAAGTATATGAACTTGCTCCAAAAGATGATATTGTAACCTTTACAAAAGAACTATGAAAGTAAAGAAAGAAAATTATGTTTCAGCCATCATGTACTTCTGCATTATTAAATGCATAATCAGTTTGCAAGTCTTCCTGAAAGAAAAATCCAAGTGGTAAATTCAATTTTATTCTGCCTTTTAGCCTGAATCCTTACATTTATTGCATCCAAGTACAGAAGATATCTTCAAGCCAAAATTCTATCCCAAACAAGCCAGCACATCGCCTGAGAGCTGACGTACATCTTTTTATAAAGCTTGCCATGAGCTGCCAACAAAAGTAATTTTGCAGCACTAAAGCCAAGAGAAGACCAAGTTTCCCACCGCACCACAGACTGCCCACCCTTCCTCACTCCCACTTTCATGGTTCTGTAACGTTTCAAGCCACATCTCTAACAAGAGGATCCTTTTTCTCCCCTAAGCTCGTCCAATAGGTAAAGTGCCAAGTCAGATATGTCATTGCATCAAGAAATCCAATGTCAAAATGGATTTTTAGGCTTCACATTGATCCAGATGTATATTTATAGCCTCTATACATGATATATGTGTGTGTGTATATGAATTACCCAGACTTCAAATAAATGCCCAATTTCTCACCGGGCAGAGATTGCAAGTAGCCACATACACACCAAAAGTACCAGCAGTGTCCTACCCAAGATGATTTAAGGATATAAATAAGACAAGGATTGGAAGGAACTGTAGTATTTTCAACTACTATTTTTGGAAAGAAACAGATCATCTTTTGGACACTAGAGCTTTCTTTGATCTAAGCAAGAAACAGAAACCTGTAAAGCTAAAACAGATAGAGAACAATTGCTCAGAGTTTAAAGTTGATTATACTAATCAATAAAAGTCTAAAAAGGCATTGCTTCTTCCTACAGATATTGCCACATTGGCATGGAAGCCAGCAGTGTGTAATGTCCCAGGTTGCCCCCAGCTACAAAGACCCAATGTCCCAGGTCCCATGGGGAGACTTTGAGGGCAGGAGCATTCCAGCTACATCCTTTTCAACAAACAGCACTGGTAAACAGCGTAGAGCCAGCTCTATACCATGTTGCTCTAATTAATCTTAATTTCAGGTCTAAATCTGTTCTGTGCTGTAATCTGCATTGACATGCAGGAGTTCAGGTGCAGAAAATGTCAATTGTAAAGGCAGTATTTGTCTTACAGGAAAACAAGCAGATAAGTACTTTAAATAATAACATTTGATTGGTTTTAGATCAAGGTTTATTGCAGTAAAAAAATTTACCTCTATCAGAAGTTTTCTAACTGCTTCTCTCTTGCCTACATTACCTCTTGTCATGATAATTGTTGGCAAGACACAAGCAAGTAGAAAACAAGGCATCAGACAGACAGCGTATTCCTTACCAAATTAAATCAGTGTCTCTTTTCAGCTTGGCTTGTTTAGAGGAAAACGTCAACAGGAAATTAAGGAGGATATGGCTCATTTTGGCCCGAATATTTGGATACATTCTTAATTATTTGTGCAGGGGGAGGGTATGCATATACTCCATCCCTCCCTAGTTTCAACTGTTTGTGAGCATTTTTATACTTCTGTTTTGATTATTATAGTCCAGATATTAGTAATAATAAATGTTGATACAATTCAGATCCATTCTGAATGGACTACAAAATTACTTGAACAAATGCAAAGTCATTAAGACACACAATCTGCTGCTTTCCCCAGGAAGTGAAAATTTATTTTCCCATTTCTCAGTTAATATAATCTATTATTTTGCTTTTCTGAAAATTGAAGTTTCAGCTCTGGGTTATTTATTAACATTAGCAACAAATTTTTAAAAGGGTGATTTTCGCTGCAGAAAATCAAACCCTGAACAATTTGAAGCAGCTACTGCTATAAAACTTCTATTTTTTTGAAAAAATCTTTGCTCAAAACTCAGGGATTTTTGCATATTTCCTAGACCATAATTAGAGTAATTGCAAATTTAATCTCTTAAGTTTTTGGAACATGAAGGTTGATTTTCATTAAATCCAAATCCTGCATTTGGATGCTTAAATTAACATATAAAAGAATTTTTCTGGAGGGAAACATCACTAAGCTGTGTATGAAGCTCAGATATAGCAGCCTAACTCTCTCCAATGTTTGACAGAGCTGCAGATCAAAGGATCGCATTCCATCTAAAGAAAACAGCCAGTTCCCACAGATTGTAATCAATATTTGGATGTTCTCACAACTTAGATATATACTTACCAAATTAAATATGTACTTCAAGATGGATGACAGTGTAGCTGCTCTCACTTGCCTGCCAACTGCTTCAGCTACTCTTAAGAGTATTCAGTGTTCAAGACAGACTTTGGATCTCAAATGAGAAGGTAATTCCAGGAGACAAAGAGTTGGTCAGGTGTTTGGGTTTTTTCCCCCCACTTTTTTCTTTTTCTCCCCCCCCACCCCCCTCTTCTTTTAGGTTTATAGAAACCCTAAGTAACATCCTTAATATCACTTTAGAGACTGTTAGTAGTTTGAGGAGATTATATGACATTTAGAGGAAACGGGTCTCTTTCTGTCCAATAAATAAAATCTTTATTTTTGCAGGAGAGTTTTGATCAGGACTTGGCAATAAGCATTTAAACAATGTGCATCTCAGCCCTCATTGTTTGACATGTAAAGCTGAGCAAATGATTCAAAATTGCTGTCTTCTTATTTTAATATATTTGCAACTTCTTTAAAATTTAATGTGTATATCTAGGTTAACCTGAACATTTTTCTTTCATCAAGTTACTTACTTCAGCTAGGACTTAAGTACACAGCAATTTGAGTATATGACTGATCATGGGAGTAACATGGAACTGTTTTTGCAGCTTGACTGCATGAGCTTCTGTTGTCCTGTACAGGACTGGTGATTTTGGGAGCACAAAATATGGACAACCGCAAGGAGGGTGAAGACAGCAAGATTCACTTGTCTCTTTTACAAAACATATTCCAACCTTTTATTTTCCACAGCTTTTTTCACTTTCAGAGTAAAATTGAATTGAAGTTTGCAGGCACAACTGTATAAGAAAAAATATGTATACTTTTTTGATCCTTTCACTCTTAGGAGTTACGGATTTTCTTGGTCTACATCTATCCATCTCTGCTTTGTTTCAATTGTCCCAGATCCTTCTATATACAGAATATGTGAAGCTGAATTTTTGAGCAGACAAACTACCAAAAAAAAAAAAGGCAAAAAAAAAAGCTACCTGAAAATCCATCCCCTGAGCATAATTCAGAGAAAGCATTTCTTGCAAAGGACTATAGCTGTGAAATCTTACAGCAGGTCTTACAAATTCGGTTTGATTATGGTGGATTTCAAAGTCATACTCTGAAAAGCAAGCAATTAAAATAGGTCAGCATAACTGTGGGAGAAGTATAGAACAGCAATGTCCAGCCTGAAGTGGTTCAGCATCTCAAGGAAAACCCCATATCACCACCAGCTCGGAGAGGCAGACATGGAATTAAAAGAGCTGTTCCCAGCAGGTACAGACCAGGGTGTTCAGAGTGCTATTCCATACCTGCGGCTGGCTACCACTCATGCTAGGCCTGAATTGCTAACACTCCTAAATCAGAGCCTTAGCCAGTTAGAAATTTGGTAAAGCATTCTTAATGTGACACTTTGTCCAGCATCCCAATAGCTAACTAGTTATAACACCTCACAGGTCAGAAGACTGAGTCCAGCCCCTCCCCACCCTGTTTCTCACTCCAAATGAAACTCTCAAAATCTTCTGCTGAATGTGCCCATTATTTCCCTTTCAGCTAGATCCTTCACTGAAAAATAATCACAGCCTGAATACATACCATTTGGACCTATGGTTTCGTTTGAGCTTAAATCTAATTTTTACTGTGAATATATTTTGTATGGGCATTAAGGCAGGAACAAGCACCCTCTTTCCTCTAGAGCTTCCAAAGCCGTCCTTATAAACACCTTAGGGGCCAAAAATTAAATAGGTTAGGAAAATAGTTAAATCACCATATGATCATTCTGTTTATGTTTCCTCTTTTGCACATCTTAGGCTTTTTAGACATTTATCTTTCAAACCTAGATTGGCTCTTGTTTCTTTATACATTCATTACAACCTCTTTATCACAGATTTGTCAAAGGAAAAAATCGTCAGTAATTTGTCCGAAACTTTCTTCAGTCTAAATGTATTCAAAGTACTGCCAATACACAGTGCACTTAATGCAGTCATAGAAAACAAGGAGGGATCACTTGAAAACAATAAAAACAAAATAGTAAACATCTTTGTTGAACCTGTACAAGGACTATTACTTTCAAAGCTTATATTTGTCATTAACAGACTAATTCTTTCAAAGCTGCTCTCTAAGCATAAATTTTCTGTAAATTCTGAGTACCATGGTACTGCAAATAATTTTACACACTAAAATCTACTCTTCATATATAAACCTTTTGAACTATTAAACTCTATACTGCAACTGCATTTACATGACAGTAAGACTCATGCCACCTATTTTTGTGAAAATTCACAGGACAGGAGATAGTACCTATAGATTATGCGTGTCTAGCTATGAACAAACATCAGAGAAGGGATAAAGAAGAGATTCTACTAGAACAAAGAATCAGAGTATCTGAAAGAGGGAATAAGTAGAAATATGCCCACCAAGAAAAAGGAGGTCTGGAGAAAGAGTGACGAGGAGCCTCGAGGGCTTTCTGAGGGAGAAGTGGAGCAAGAACATTGGTGCGTGCACTAACCCAGCCTGTCCCAGCAAAAGGTTACCAAATTCTTCCAGTAAACATGGCCCACGTGAGATGCATCTTTCACACCAGAGATGCTCTCAGGCATTTGTACCTACTAGTTCAGGCAACTTCAGCACCACTTTAGCAGGCATCTCTATAGGAAAGACTTCTCCTTCCTCCTTCACTTTTTGGATCTAATTGTTTAAGATGAAGATCATAAAAAGGGTTTCATGGAAGGACTGCAGATCATGGGAAACACCTCACGTACTCAGGTGTGATCTGGATTTATCGATACTAATGACTTTTAGCCTGTGAGACGTTTTCAAGCTGTGGATGAATAAAGGTTCGTATCTTACAACAGTAACATTCCCCAAAAACAAATCCTTTATTAAGCCTGCAAGAGTCATCCCTAGAACATGGTGTAAGAGAGTCAAAAGGAAAAAGAGACAAAAGGATTCTGGTGTTTGGCTAACTTAATTTGGTTTTCATTTGCATTAGAATAGAATTTAGTCTGTTGGCAGAATAGATCAGATACCTAACAAGTAATATGTCAGATACAAAGTTAATTTGGCAGTTTTACAACTGGGCTTAAAGCGCCCCAAATAGTTCCCTTATTATTCCTCTCTTGTTTAAAACAGAAGTATGGATTATATTTAGACAACTTTAAGCTGCACTGAAATCTAACAGCTGACTGTACATTGCCAGTGGCATGCTGCTCGTATCTTACTGGAGGCACTTTGTCCAGTGGGGCAAGTACATAGAAGCTGAGTAGCTGTGCATTTCCAACCACAATGTACACCTACCCTCCTACACACCAGAAATGATGTACATAAGGTACATCTGTGACCTTTCAGATATGGATGCACATTAACATTTTTATTCTCAAGCAGAATTTTTAAATTTCTAGTTTGTCAGTAAAGATCTCACCCCTCTTTTTATGCACACAAAACAGGAGAATTTGCTCCCTTTTCCCTCCATACCACACAACTGGTGTGCATAAACACTTTTTCTTTCCAGTACAGTGTTTTCAACCGAATCACAAATGGTAGTAGCAGACTGGAGCAGAGTTAAGTGCAAACAGAGAGTCATATAGAAGAACATAAGGGTTGGAAAACTGTTACCTATTTACTGTTTATTGTGCCTTAAAAATGGAACAAAACCTCTCTTTCTGACCATAACATGAAGAATAAGATTACTTAACAGGATTCTCTAGTACATAGCTTCAGCACTTGAAGAAGACTAGCTCTTTTGAGAGCACACTATCCAAGAAACATTTTAAGGAATTGAGAAAGAAATGTGGGAACCTGCACTAATGTCACAAATTGTGACATTGATATTGTTGTCTAAAGTCCTTGTCACCACCCATGGCAGTGGTACCAACCTATCCACAGGGAAAAAGGCAAAGAGATTCTGTTAAAGTGCCTGAATTTTCTCCAGGGAACACAAATCTAGCCTGATTTATTTTGACCTGTAGTAGAAATGCTTTACCTTAAATGAAATAAACATGAGATTCCATAAGATAATGCTTCCTAGGCATTAATTATTTTTATGTCCCAGTAGGCTACCTGGTACCAGAGGAAAAGAGACATTAATTGCCTTCTAGAAGACAAATGGGAATAACATTTGCACGCACATTTTTTCAGTAAGTTAATGTATACGTTCTATAAAGTCTGCACCTTATTGGCTAGATGATGTGTAATAAATTAGGAAAGGATCCATTCATAGAATAACAAGGTTTCATAAGTGTTTGATTTAGGATGTGTACTCCAAACTTTACACTTCCTAAGGCAGATATGAAAAAAACAAAAAACATTATTATGCATCACAGTGCTCAGTCATTATGCTTACATTAAAAGAACAACGTTTCCGTAAATGTAAATTCATGCTGGACATGCATCTGCCCTGCCTTAGTATTAAAGCAAACAGAGGATTTACAAAGCCATGTGGGGACAACAATGAATTAAACCAATATTTCACTTTCTACAATTTTATTGTCAATGCAAGCAGAACACTGTTCACCTCCCTACCTACTGAGGCCAGGCCAGTGTTTAGAGATCTTAAAGTCTGAAAAAGAGCATCAGTGAAAGCACGAGCTGCTCTTGCAGTTGTGACACTCACCTGAGACTCGGCACAGCTTGGTATTTATGCTTGCTCCCAGGACAGAACATCCCAAGACAGTGTCTATCCACCTGCATTTATGAATGGATACACACTACTGTCTGGTGACAAGTGTGAATAAAATTACTTTTTTCATTTTTTGCCTGGGGAGACTCTTACAGACATTTTATTTTCACATAACTTGGCATTACTGACTATTCCTGAATTAGTCTTCTCTAGGGCTTATATTTGCTAATTAAGGATACACCACAGCACCAAGCTCTGCTAGCAATTTTGAAAGAGCTTTTGGTATTTCCTTCAATAGCAACTGATTTCCTTAATCCAGTTCTTTAGTATATAGATTGCAGAATCTTCTGTTGAAGGTTTCACATAAAAAAAAAACAGAGCGACCTTTAAACTAAATTGCTTAGCGCTACAGTTAAAGCTGTGCAACCAAAAGTCTGTGCGTACATGCCATAAACTTCCAGCTAAATTTTTCATAGTCTATTGCAGTGCAGCAATCAACTGCCATGACAGCTCACGGTATGTCTGGAGAAACTGATTCCTGCGGTGAGAAGCGATGGCAGGACAGGAAACAAAGTGCCAACATGTATCACATTACTCAGATGTTAATGAATGCTCACTGTTATTAATAGGCTGAAGTTCTCAGTAAATTTTGAGCAAAGAGAAATATCTATCACTGGCTTCAGTACTTGAATGGAAACAAACTGTATGTAAAAATAAATTAAGTTGGTTCAGTCTCAAGAGCAACGTATCCCCTATTTTCAGCGAATTTTTCATAATGTATGTGATGGCTAAGGAAAGAACAAATGTTCATTTATGCAAAGTTGTGTATTTTTCTCATAATTTTGTGGTCTGGGTGTTTCAGGGGAAGGAAAACGAGTAACAGTGCAGACGGGGTGCCTTCAGCGCAAGAGAGGGGGAGCTGCCTGGCAGCAGCAAGACCTCTGGGACCCTAACACACCTATTAACATCTATTTTATTCTGCATACATTCGGTCCACTGCATTAACAAGCGTCAGTACTGGCAAGGAAAGCTTAGCATACAGCCCCTGAGGGGTCAAGAAACGCAGATGAGAACAAGCAATATAAAAAAGTAACATGAAGAGGAAATTGTCCTAGATCTGAAAAAAAATCATTAAGAGAATTATCTTTTTAACCTTGAGGTTGTGAAGAGAAGGGAAAAGGAGACTGAAACAGTATAAGGAAAAAAAAGATTCTTCCTGGATGTACCTTCAGAAGAAAAGAAATCTTTAAGGTAACACCCTTTCCTAAACTTGTAAGTGAAAAATTAAAAACCTTTCTAATTTCAAAAATCCTAATAAGTGCTTGGAACAGTATGCATTTCTAATATGATATTGTACCTCAACAGAACAATGGAAAAAAGGAATACAAATGCTGAATAGACTTCATTCAACAAGTTTTCTTCACAAGTTAGCTGTGGAAAAGAAGAGGAAAAGAAGAAAGGAAACTTAAGAGGGAAGTTGGGCTTTTTAATAGGAAAAAAAATGAACTAAAATTTATTTATCAGTTGCTTTACATACTAACACATACACCGACTCATGCATTACATCAGTCATTACAGGACAATACCACCATTAATAAGTTTTGGTCACATCAGTATCTTTGGATTGCCTTGACCTGCCTACTTTTATATCTATAAAAAAAATAAGGCAGTAGATTCCGAGACCAGTAGTGAAATAGTGGTTTGTATGGGGAGGGGCATAAAGGTGCACAGAGTCACAGCAAACAAAACCCTTTCTAAAAAGAAACCTTACCAATACTACAATAGTCAGTATCAACACAGAACAGAGCATGAGAAGTGAACCTCTGACGGGCTGTTCTTTCCTTCACCCATTAGGCAGTGATGCAATAATTCCAGCAGGAGTAGATTTACTTACACATATAATTAAATCTTGGCAGACTGACTTTCAAAACTTGAAAAGCTTGGCATTTTCTGGTGGCAATCTGTATTGGCATCTGAAAGCCTTTAATGAATACTAAACAACTAAAAATCTGTAACAAGAATTCAAGACTCAAATATCTGACTAAATTTCTCTGTAAAACCACAAGGAGTTTGATAAAAGTTGTTTGCATTGCTAATGATTACTGTGTCACGTCCAGACACTTGAGCTGGTTTTCCTGAAGCTCCATGACAGAAAGATACAACAGTAAAGACATGATGAGAAACGGTTCCCAAGTTCTTGTGCAGGCATACTTAATGGAGAATTTCAGAAATATTTTTATTGGCCTTTATTTCTTGGTTTTTATCTGAGGAGAATCAAGAAGTCTACAAACAAAACATATTCTAAGCATTGGGTAATCGCAGATAATGGAAAACTACCACATTAATCAGGAAAGCACAAATATGATCTTGAATTAAAAATAATAAAAATAAAATTAAATTAAATTAAAACAACAGTGATTTCACATGAGGAGGCTCTGACTGTCATTTCATATCTGTGCACACATGGTAAGTGTAAACCATTCTCTTAAGTAATAAGTAAATAAGTGCTCTTAATTTCTATGTATTCATGTTAAATTTAAGACTTTAGCTAATATACTTTGATTATTTTTATAACCTTTTGAAGAGCAGAGGACAGAAATTAGTAATGTATTTAAATTACCTACTTATGCACATGGTATCTGTCTTAGGCATAGCAAGTACACAGCAAAATGGGCTACTATGATTTTACAAGAGTTGGTTGAAAAACAAATTCATTATTTCTTCAGAGATCTTTCATTACTAAGTTTTCATAAAACTAGAGTTGGACAGAAGTCAAAGAATAAAGCATTACTATTTTTCACATAAATTCAAAGTTTTTCTTTTCTTCAAAATTTCCAAGAAAACCCTTTGATTTTGAGAAACGTCTTTTAAATAAGATCTTTTTTTCGGGATGAGAAAACTATGTACTTGCCATCATATTTTTAAGTACCTCCACAAATCTAAAAATAATGCCAGGATAAGTCTTCTTAAAAAAAAAAAAAAAGAAAAGAAAAAGAAAAAAAAACCCAAACATTTCCTTTGAAGACTGACAGAAAGCAATTGCTCAATATTTCCTGTCAAGCAGCTTCAGAGGTTTTGGGGACCTGGAAAAGATGACAAGTCAGACAGTTTTTTCCCCTCTAACATAAGGCTTTTGCAAGTGGCTTTCATTTTCAGAGCTGTCATAACAGATCTCAGCTATTTGGAAATCCAATCTGTTTAACCAAAGCAAACACTATGATTTTTTTTTATATATATATATATATATGTATATGTATATATACACACACACATACATGCACACGCCCACCCCTTCTGACTTGCATGTTCAGCATACTTTTTTCTTAAAATATTCTTATTGAAAGCAACCACTAAGTTGAAGTCAAGAAAGAGTGTATGGACTCGTACAGCCTTCAGTATGCTTACAAGTCCTGTTCTCCTGGAACCCTGCTGAAGCATCCTATAAATCCACATCCAGATATTCTTCCAAGAAGAAACACAGGAAATTTTTTTCTATCATGGAACTAGATGTAGCAAGATGTGCCCCTGTAGCCTGAACCATAAGGTACATCTTACCCAAGAGAAGCCATTTTCTTCTCTAAGCTCTTCTCCTCCTGACATTTCATACTTTCCTGTTTCTGTTTTCAGTAACTAGATGAACTCTTCATACCTGGACCTGCCTTGCTAAGTGTTTCCTCATCTGTAAGAGACCTACATGTGGTAAATTAACTCCTCATTTCAGGATTAGGTCACATAGCTATTTCAAAACAAACCTAATCACCTCATACCCTTCAACTGCAGTTAACAGATTACACTGTGTCTTTTAATTTTGTTTTAGAAAACTAGTAAAAGAAGGAGATCTGTGATTTGAACTCGCTGGAAATGGTTGGGCTTTGGCTGAAGATAAAGGACAAGCAATAGGAAATGCTTGGTAAAAGTGACAGACAAACTTTTCAAGGGCCTGTAGCACAACAGAGCAGTGAGATGAATACGACTATGTCAACATCAAAGATGCAATTACCTGAGAAAGTGAAAAAAAAATCATTCCACTAGAAGTATTAAAATAGGCACTGCATTGAAAAATTCCTAGGCACATACAAATGATTGTTGCTCCAGTGGCCTCAACTTATACCACCATCAGCAAGAGCTCAGGGACAGTGTTGCCTTCCTTTATCTCCTTCTCATTGTACAGCACCTAGCCATGATACAGAACATACATCATACCTTGAAACAGCTTATTTTTATGGAACAGATCATTAGCTGGGGTAAATCAGCACGCAGCTCTAAAGTTTCTTTATAGTCTACCAATAAATTAAGAGAACTCATTAAATTATAAGAAAAATGAGCCTTGAAAAATAGTGTTTCCAAAGATCACGATACACAATGCATTCTGCAGGACTGATGCTAATGGGGCACATCCTTAACTGTGCAAATAATTCAAACTCTTGGCACCAGTAATCAAGATTTGAGCTTTATATGATTATTAGAGACAGTGTCTTCAGTGAGTACGTCTGTTTCTCTATCTACTCATTTATGCTTTTAAACGAATGCAGTGCTACTATATTTCAGAAAAGCCATAAGCACACGATTCCTTGCTTGTTAAAACATCTTTACTAACAAGTTGCCTGTTTCACTTGTTTCAGAAAGATGGAAATAAACATATTTTCATTTGCGTTTCAGTAAATTATTCTGCAACCCATATGCAGTGTCTTGATGCAGTTTGAAAGGTGAACAGATGGGATTTTATTTTTAGCTCACGTTAAACACAGCCCATCAAACACTCATTTGCCTGATATACTATCATAATATAGCTTACTAGTCAGCCTTTAAAGTATATCTTTGCCTGCCTTGTAACATCCAAATGACAAAAGAGAACTGTGTGGTAAATATTTAATTACAATCATAATGATCGTTTTGTCACTGAAAACTAGCAATTTTAAGGGAATGGTAGGACTTGGAGTTCACAGAGGAACATTTAGCAACTACATGCTATTGAAATCAAAGCACAGTTTTTAATTATAATATTCAGGCACTTTCAAGATTTGAAGAGTACTTGCGGGGACCAAATATATGTTTGTATATTGACACATAAGGCATTTGCAACACCTGTTAGGTATCAACAGAAATAGGCCAAAACTTTCTTTCAATAGTTAACTATACATGCCTTCAGTTGCATTTTGGATACAACATTATAGTGTGTATAACAAAATATCATTACAAAAGCATAGGATAGAATGATAAAGTAGAGGTAAGCGCTAAGACTGGCTCATGCTTCCTAACTCAAATAATTCATGACATAAAGTTTAGTGTAGCCTCCACACCAGACTTTTAAATGTTGGGGGTTTTTTACTGGGTATGTACCCAACCATGCAGAAGAAAGACTGAGTTTTCCAGGTTTGCATGGTACAATTTTTAATTTTGGATGTTCTCAGTAGACACCATTCTACAGTCAAACTACTCATCCCTTCGATGGGATCTATCGGACAAAGGATAGCAGAATCAAAGGCCAGCCCACCACCACAGAGAGCATTTCTTTCACACAAAGACCTCACCAAAAGAGAAATGCAGTTGTGAGAGTTACGAAAAAACAGAGAGCAAGAACCCTCTAGGATTTTTTGTAGGTATCTGAAGGAAAAGGTGCAAATGGTTCACCAGAGCACCTCCTGTCCTAATGATCATCTTGCATGTTTTAGGGAAATCTCAGCAAATACAGAGGAAAAAAGAATCACAACTCTGCAACAGAGCTGCAGCAAAGTATTCTATGTCCTAGAGAAACTGCCACCAGCTTTCTAATGCTGCATCTTTGACAGCGCTGAAGTATGTGGTGAAAGCATACACGTACTGCAGGTTTTATTGGAACCACAAAAAAACGCAATAGACCAAAACCATCAAAACTAAAACCAATCAAATTTCTGTTTGAATCTGGGCCAACTCTCTTGGCACTAGACTACATCAGGTCTATACCCTTCAGTATCTATTTCAAGAGTACGATCCTTCAGCACCAGCACCTTCAAGGGCAACACAGCCTATTAGTATGTGTTAGCTGCTATTAGAGTCAACGTAGCAGCTTCCCTCCAAATAAGAGATAGGTTTCTGCAGAGAAATGGCTAATAATTTTCACATGACAGAGGAGGTGAAAAGTTTTCACACAACCCAAACACTGCCTTTCATTTTCACAGAGGATTTCTGCTGTGAGGAGCAAAATGCCATCGAGACAAATGATCACAAGAACCAGCAGAAAGAATTTATATTAAAATAGAGCTATACCTTTAGTCACCATCAAGGCTGTTAATTTGGAAATGTTGGAAAAACTTGGGAAAATAACAGGCTGAAACATGAAAGGAAAAAGTAAGGTCCTGGTGTCTCATAGTGCTTGATTTTCATATTTGATGGGAAAGACTAAATGTGCTTACATACCACTCACTGATGAATCAGTTGATGGTAAGCAGATGCTACCCTCTCCCTCAAATCTTTGCTCATGCTCTGTGCTTCTATCCGTATTACAAATGTGACAGACAATAGTGATAATAAAGTACCCAGAAATAGTACAAAATCCCATGTGAAGAAGATAAATCAAATGAGACAAGTCAGCTATATATAAAGGCCCTAAATTATTCAAGATGCCTAAACACCCAGAAGTGCACTCACAGCTTTATACTAATGATTGCAAATTCCAAGAAGCATGGCTATATCTTTTTTCTATTTTCTTTTTTTTTTTTCCCAAAAAAGTTAGGCACATAGGAATTAAGTCTTTAAATCCTTATTTAGTCAGCAGACGCTCTGTACTAATTAATATGGAAAACAATGACCATAGGAAAGGAGCAGATGGTTTGAAGACTGAGAATGAAGATAAGCTGAGAGAGACCTGTGTGAAGATACCGAGTGCATACTCTAGCATTTCTTAAACACTGATAACCTACAATATAGCTCTTTAACAGATAGATTTGATTTGAAATAACATTTTAAGCAGAAAGGTCAGATGAGTCTCCACATTTAGTCAGCAATAAACCTTTTTTCCAAGCTCTTTTTTTTTAATCAAACCACATGAGGGAGAGATAAGGTTATTTCCCACAGGAAGCTGATTGTTGTGATGTTTGAAACATTCTCATCATACACTAATAGCTAGGAACATTTCTTCATCCTTTGTTGGTAACTTTTCTAATGCAAGAATTAAATCCGAAACAGGGAAAGGAAGAAAAAATTAGACTAGCATTTTTGCAGTATTAAAATTAATTTTTTTTCCTGAATCATGTTTCTGATACATGATACATGGGTTCAGAAGACAAAAGGAGGAAGAAAATGTTTTTATAATTTTAGATATGAAATTAGTATTATTCTCCATGTGAAAACTGACTCCTCAATAGAATGATATGTATGGGAACCTTAGAAAATTTTAACAGAAGAATCCTAAATCCAAAGTATTTCATTTTTTACATTACTCTTGGTAGGATCGCTGCAGCCTGGAACCCTAGAATAGTACTGTAAAGCATTTGTTTTCCTATTGATTTATAAATTCAAAAAACAAGGGAAAATAGCTGCAGTCACCTACTGTTCATAAATATCAATCAGGGAACCGACTAGGCAAGCTGATGGGAAGCATCAGATTTTAGCTGTGCTGGGTTTCTCTGCCTTGGGCTCGTTAGCCAAGAGAAGAAAGGGAGGGACAGGTGTCTGGAAATGCCCATCAGCTGCTTCTGCTGAAGTAGCAGCAGCCTTATGTTAAGGACATAATTAACACAGGGCCGAAAGGGTACAGGAGCATTTCAGAAGACAGTTTTGCTGAAGCGATTCTTCCAAAGGCAGGAATATCGGGAAGGATGGACCCTGCTTTTCACATAGGAGCAGTGAGCTCCCAAAGAAGTACATATGTGATCTGGAGAAGTAATACATAAGACTCGAAAACACATAGATGTATAACCTCAGACCCCAAGAGCAGAACACCTGCATGGCATCCAGCCATTTCTTATTATTTCACTGATACACTCTCTTCTCAATGTGCCATGGAGCTGTGACAAACTAAATCACCAAAACTATTCAGGTTAAAAATCCTTCACCCCCCACCTCCCAGAACTACAGGGTTTCATCCTAAACCTCAGTTATTGTAGTAGCACTAAAAAGAGAAGTTGATCTAACAAAGTTTTACATCTGTAAAAGCATCAAAGCAGTATGTTTTAAACATCCTAACTAAAACAATTCATAACTATAAAATAAAGCAGGGAAAACCTTAATGAGTAAAAAACCCCACACAATGTTAACGAAGATAAACACAACATTTTGCAGACATTGAGTAAAACACACAATATACCTTCTGCAACATTCCTTGGCAGAAATTTCAAGATATGGAGAAAATCAGTGGCAGACATCTATTTCAGGTGTTGCATGTTTCACAGAGGTTTAAAACTCTGGCTGAACATTCATACTTCATATAGTTATCGAAGCAGCTCTCTCATCTAGGTACTGACACTAAATTTCTCTGGTTTTCTTTTCAGATGCAGTAACAAATTTTAATCAACCTTTCTCCTGTGCAGGCTCTGTAAATACTGTCATACTTGTACCAAACCAGCAATCATGTTAATTCTGCATTGTTAATTCTTTTTGTTCATTAGCCATCCCTGCCCTTCAGTATTTGCAACTTCTGGTAAGAGTCCTGGAAGCCTAAAACTCTCCACAGGATTCTATTTAGGACAAAGTACTTAAAAAAAAAAATTCTTCAAGTTGCTCATTTTATGCTGCATTAAATCTTCAAATCTTTGCTAGTTCACGTTTTTATGCTGTGATAATCAATTGATCTTCACCCCATTTTTAGCATCAAAGAAAGACCAACAGAAATTATTCTAATGAAAGTTAGGAGCTCCTCCAAGAAGCAAAATGGGAATTTTTTCCATCACAAGTGCATTTCCAAAATGACAATGACATTACAAATTGTAATTTAACGGGTTTTTACTAAGGGTGTTTGTCTACCTCACCTTCAAGAGAACTTCCCACTCAACCTCTGTGCAGCTTTCACATGAAGCCTTAATCCATGGGTAAGGTCATGCCATGCTGGAGGAAAAGGAGGAAGAAGACATTAGAGATATGGGAAGAAGTTTTATTCTTAACCAAGGAAAGAAAACTTTTGTTTGACCTAGTGGTGTGTGTCACTGCATGTGACTGATATGCAAA
Source organism: Haliaeetus albicilla (assembly GCF_947461875.1). Taxonomy (NCBI): domain Eukaryota; kingdom Metazoa; phylum Chordata; class Aves; order Accipitriformes; family Accipitridae; genus Haliaeetus; species Haliaeetus albicilla. Next base: position 38,172,447 of record NC_091486.1, read on the forward strand.
TATAGTCAATTCTATTCATCAATACATTCCCTCAAATTATCCAAAAATTCTTTCCCTGTAGACTTTTTTTTTTCCGCTTTAGACTACATTTCTAGTAGGTATAATAAAACTATGATTTTTCTCAGTGCTTACCTACTACCACACCATAATGAGTTTTATATCCCTAGAGTCATTTTCAAATTAGTTTACTTCTTATTTATGATTTTTTCCATCAGCTTTAAATATGATATTAAAATGCTGTTTCAATTGTTTGCCAGTTTTGGTGGTTTTACAGATGTATTTCCTTATTAAAATAATCAAAACCAGGAAATTATGTAACAGGAAGGTTTTTGTGGGCATAAATGCTGCAGTGCAATAAAGAACATACACATAACCCGCACCTAAAAAAGTAGTCTTAAAACCACTCAAAGTGTCATTAAACTTCAATTTATTTCTGTTATGTTTCTGCGTCCCAATATATAACTCTTTAACCTTTCATCTTTCCAAGATGTAAAATTAACAATACTAACATTTACAGGATATTGGTTTAAAAACATCAGTAGGGGAAAATGAAAAACTAGAAACAGAACAATGTTTATCAGTTGCAAAGATCTGGCCATGATAAATGCTAACATTACCGCTGACAAAATTATACACCTGAAAGTATTTTTCTCTTCAAAGTAGAAGTTTCTGTATTTCTGGCAGGTGACATTTATATAAAATGTACGACAAGAATTACCATGGCAACAAAAATATTTAAAAAGAAAGGTTTATTTTTTTCTATTTCTCTTTCATTTTTCTTTCAGAATAGGTTATCTTGGAGCACTAAGAAATCTTTATATTCTTTTTCTGCGACTCTGCTATTGAGCTCCCTTAATTATTGACCTTTGGCCAGAGATGCTGGGCTGCGCACGAGTCTCAGTACTAAGAGGTGTTACACTGCTTTTCATTTCAGATGCTAAGGTGTGTTGCAAATCATAATTGTAATACTAAATGAATCCACCAAAAGGAGACACTTGCATATGAAGAATAATAGGTACATTACAAGGCCCATCTCTTGGGATATTTAAATTAGATTGAGAAAAAAAATCCTGGTAGTACACATACCACCCAGTAGAGAACAATCCCGAAGGAGATGGAAAGCACCTATTAGTTTTACTTCTATTCCTCTATAATTTACAGGATTCTGTGCTAACAGACATATAGCTCCATTCCACTGAACTAAGAATATTTTATTGATTTCAAACTCTCTCATAAACTTGAAATATTTTAATTACCAAATAATCCATTTTGCATTTCACAGACAGCAATTTGCTGAGCAACATAAACCTAACAAAACAATGTCTGATTGAAAAAGTGAAATACATTCCTGTAAACAGAAAGTACCTGGTGTGTCCTTGAAGTCTATCGTTTTGGGAAGGTGCCAGAGAAAAATACTAAAACCCATAATGCATGAGAGGATTGTTTTTGCTTTTAATAAGTCAACTTTTGAAATTCCCATAGATTAACATGAGCCAGAAACCACCAACATCTGCACTTCAAAACTGCTTAGAAAATGTGTTAGGGAGATAAAAGGCAAGTATCTGCTATAGGGTCCACTCCGGAGACAGACAAGAGAAAGTTGATAAGGATCCCCATTCAGGGATCATAAAAAAAACCCAAAAAACTTCCTTCAGCATCCAATACACCTCTTAATACCAGTACAGTAGCTTTAAAGCAGCATTTAGCAGCTTTGTAGCTTACATACAAAAGCAAATTAAAATCTCTGCTCTCCTCATCTCAGCCTCGCTGGCTGCCATGCTGCAGCCCAGGCTGTCACAATAACTGCTCCAAGCTTTCAGATGGCAAGTTCCCCTTTGCAGTTCTGAAGGCAGCTTAATTACAAGAAAGAATTGCTATCCCTACTTTATAGATGAAGACCTAGCTAAACAAAGGGATCATATCTGCAGCAAGTATGAGACATTAAAATCAGATCTTTATCCCGAAGACCATACAAATATGCTGCAGGGCCTGTCAACTTTTCTCCTTCGTTAGCATAAATATTTCTTGGTTGCGTCAATCAGTGTGGGTGCATATGCATTTGAAAACTTTTGAGGTTTGTACGTGGTCTAGAAAAGTAGCATGTTACAGTTGAACGTGCAAGACTACTACATTTCTTAAAGCTAGGCCAAAATCAAACAGCATAGATATGAATGTAATCATTCTCCCTATGCTACAGATCTCTATGGACTCTGCAATTTTGCTTGGAGCTCTACAGTTCATGTGATAAAAAGACATGGATTAAAAATGTCAACTGTTGCTCAATGTAAATACATATACTATGGTATTCAAATTACAAATCTGCTATAGCAATGTAGTTTTAACCTGCAAGAAGCACAGAAATGGAGATTAATCACTGTAAAGATAAAGCAAGCAGAAGATTTATTTTTTTTTTTAAGATTTTTTAAGTTATGGCCTATTTTCAAGATAAAGTAATGCATCAAAATTGAACTCAGTTCTAATCTCCTTTTTTTACTTCCTTTCATTTCGCAGTCCACATTTAATCTGAATTAATATCTAAAATGTTTGGAACAACAATGTAGTTAGGCCCTCAGCAAAACTCCACCAGAAATTTCCTTTAAAATATTTCAACTATTTTTCCTTTCTTTCCGCTAACAGCAAGACAAGGGAAAAGGGGAAAGAAAACTAAACAAAACCAGTTGTTTTGCTGGAAGAAGTGCTGTGGCTTTCTTTGAGCAAAGTTACCTAAATCCAAACCATCAGCACCTATACGTTAGCATAAAGAGTAAACTAGAGGCACCCACAACACATAGATCAGAGTAGCCAGCATTTGCAAAAGAAATGAAGTAGCAAGTCATCACATTGTAGCTCAAGGTTTTCTGCTGATTGTTGTCATAGTGGTATGTGACCATCACACACTAATTCCAAACACAATAATTCTGAGTGAAGTTTTTATCAATATGAAGGCAAACTCATTTGGACGAACACTCTCTTTGCTGCAAGCTTCTGCGTTGCAGATATGCAAGAGGCACAAGAGAAGAATCCAGCTTTGAGTTTGGATGCAGTGTGACATTTCATTGCATTGTGCCTGCAAATTAGATTTTAAAAGTCCAAGCCTGGCTTATCCTTGTGTTTATTTCAGTTGTTCCTCAAAAACTGACTCTCACTTCTGTCCCCCTGACATTTCCTTCTTCCAGAGACAAAGCTAGAAATGCTGAATATAGCATAAATACAGTGTGTGGGGCACCCATATTCTCTTCCTTTTTATGCCACAGAACTGTACTTGTTCTGTATGTACATCTCCAAATTCTTCCAGTGTTTGACATCTGGATCATGGTGTTTGGTGGGTGAAGCACTGGTGGGAGAAGGTGACGCCCTCCTCACGACATCAGATCCCAGGAGAGATCTCTGGTTTTTCCTTCTCACTGTTGGACAAAAGAGCAGGATAAACCTTAAGGCATAGGAAGGGAAGCTGAAGGACAGCCAATGCAGGAGGAAGGGCTGGCTGAACAGCATGGCACCTCTCGCCAGACGCAGCTCCGGTCAGAGGGCTGCCCAGGGCTTTATTTAAAGCATGAAAGACATGCTGCTGAATTTTCTGCTTCCTGACTCTGGCTTGGAACGCTGCCCACTGGTGTTTGACCTGCACTGAAAAACTCAGCAAGGAGTAAAACACAGCCATTTTCTGCAACCCTTATTTGCAGTTTGGAGGACTTTGTTCAGATGGTTTTGGAGCTTTAAAGTTTTGGAATAAATCTGGCTTAATACCCGCACTTAAAAATGCAAATAAGCGTTTCAAAAACGAGGGTCCTGAAGAGCCTTTTACCCTGCATTTATTGAAAATCTAAGACTCTTACGCACTAAGCCACGTTATCCAGGAGGGAGGAGACCTGTGGGAAGAGAAAAAAGTGAGCTAGCCCCATGCAAAATGCATGAGTCTTGATAGCTTTCTCTAGTCCACCATATGCATATTTCATTAATTCATTACAGCAACTACTGCATCTATAAGTCAAATAAGCCCAATTGTTCAAATAAAATGACCAGCTTGATATACAGAAAACAGACACTGTTGGAGGAATACTGACATTCTCCAAGCTGAAACTGCTACATGGCTGTCAAGGCTACCGACTGTCCTGTAGGCTTGACCAGAAGGAAAAATAGGAGAAAAATAGTTATTTCCACAGCATCTGCATGAAGGAAAATTACTAAAAGGCTGTTGTAACCCAAACACTGATCCTCAAAAACAGTTGTAGTAGCTGAGCTACAAACTCTACTTTCAGTTATTGCTAACTCATGTCCAAAATGAAAGTTCATAGATAACAGACGATGTTCACGATCAGGATCTGTATGGGGATGAACACTAAAAAGATGACAAGGATGGAAAGAAACTAGCAGTACAAAAATACTCTGTGGTTCTCCCTGTCAGACTGAGTGCTATGTATTTTATACATGAAAACCGCTTGAGAATAAAATGGGAACGAGAATTTCAGGATGTCACATGCAAGAAGACATGGTTGTACAGTGCTTTTCAGCAAGGGTCACTACTAGTTTCAAACAGGGCCCTACACTGCTTTATGGCTTCCATATGGGAAACTATTCCTGATCATCTGCAAATCCGCTCCAGCAGGCACTAACTACAGGCAGAGCCCCTTTCCACAGCCTGGAAGGGGAATGAAAGAGATGCGTACGCAGTGTACAGAGCCATCAGGAATTGTAAGGACTGTGCAAAAGTATAAAAAAAAGGTGTCCAATACCAATGGAAATTGTTTTTCACCTAAAAGGACTGGCAGACACACCCCTAAGAAAGGCTCAGTTGTTTACAAGCATGGATACACAGAGATTCAAAAGTATTATTGATGGGGTTGATCAGAAGTCCAAACAGTGAAGAACAATAATCTGAACACCTATTCTTTATTGAGATTCAGATAAAAATAGAATTTAGACCTAAACACCTCCAAATTTTGAACAGCAAAACGCAATTCAAGGTTTTCAAAATTGAGACTCACAAGGAATGTCAGGAGAGCATTTCAGCCAAGACCAGGAGGGTATTACCATCCTCCACTCCAACTTCCACGCACCGGGTCCTACACTAAGCACCCTCTGAGTGCATGACCTGGCTTCCTTTTGGGTGAAATGAAGCAAAACAGCTATGCTCCAGAAATGTACCTAAAGCTCTTCTACAGGTAGCAAGCATTCAGTCCACAACACTGGACTAGATAGAGTTCAAAGTGGACAACAGCATATTTCATCAGGTACTTATACCACCTCACTCTTGTGAAAACACTGATCCAATCCTCCTTTCTAACACAGATACAGCCGAACAACATGTTAGTTTTTCTTTACCAAAAAAAAAAAAACAACACCAAAATGAATCATTTAATCCTTATGTTTGGAGGCATGGAAATTTAATGTTTTCATTTCTCAACCAGTTTGATATTCACTCACTAAAGCATGGTTTTCAAGAGCCACTTACATTTGGCAGGCTTTCAACTTGTCACTGTCCAAGTACTGCCTTAAAAAAAAAAAATATTTAACCTTTCTTCTATGGGTAGAAAATAAATGAAAGTTTATGAACTTTATACAGTAACATTTGTGCTTTGAATGAGCTTCATGTGCCTCCAGCAAAGCTCTACGACATTCGCCACTTCACAGTTTAAAAGTGTGTTCTAATAAAAGGTCAAGAGAAAGAGGAAAAAAAAAGGGAAAGTCCTTCAAGGTTATAAATATATTAGACAGGAAAAACATTTCTGCTCTGCTAAATGCCTGTTTAAATATAAATCTATCAGTCTGATGAGGTTAAGACCCTAGAATGTAAATTTACGTCTGATTTTGAAAGCACAGTGGTGGTGTTCCCTATTTTCCATCTTCCTTTGTTCTTTCTAAATACTCTAAAGTTCCTGAGGTTTTGGACTTTAGGATTTAAAAATAAAAAGACAAGATTGAAAAAAAAAAAAGTTGTCTGAAGCAGCTAACTACTTTCTGGGAGAAGATGGAGTTAAATATTTTGAATGGACAAATAAACTGTATGGCTGGCCATAAAAAAAGAAATGAGGGAAAGAGGAATACCTGCATACAGACTTTGCCATAACAGATATATATTCGGGGAATACAGTTATTGAAGTTAGTAGAGTAACTATAATGAAATAAAGATTTTTATTTCAGAGTAGTATTTTCACAGAGGACAGTATTCTGGAATTGATAATATATGATGGTTGCTGCTTCGTGGCCATTAAGATTATTCTTCCTGTTTTAATACGCTCTCATTCACGGTGAATGCCATGCCAACCCAGCAACACTACACACTCATTCCTGCATCAAAAAGACCCAGTTTTGGTAATCTCTCCCTCACACTCAATTGTATCATGTAGATAAACGTCAGGTTTTCCCACAACACAAAATGAGGTAGGTAGTATATTCAAGCAGTGCAGTAAGATATCACAGGATCTTTTCTTGCCCCAGGAGTTGAGCATATTGTATCTGTCAGCACATTTTAGTACAACAGACAATTAGTTTATATAAAGTAACTTTTCTCCAATCACAAAATCAATTCTCAGTCCAAAGTTTTAGAAGGGGTCTGAAGCATATGTGCAACTTAAAACCATTTTCCAGCCTTTATATATTATGCAAATACCTGCTTGGCTGTTACTGTACAGGTCAAAAATAGAGAGGGGTAGAACAATCCATTTGTTCCCCTCCATTTTTGGCTTGTGAATTAACAGCCCCACTTTGAAAGTGTCAGACTGGTCTAAATAGCTTGTGACTGAAGCTGCATCGAAGTTCCAGGATTCTGCTATATCAGAGGCTAAATTTGTCCTGCAGCTGCATCACTTCTGCCCATCCCATGACTTTACTAACCTGAACCTAATTAAATGTCTTTCGTCAGAAGAATTGGCCTGTGATAGAAGAACTCTGAAAAACTATTAGCTTATTTAAAAAAAATTTATTCTATTTCTCTTTAGGTGAGGGCTATTAACTAATATTAGATATGCATTCAGATATTTAAAGATGTAGTTATATATTCCACCTCACTAAGAAATACATACCTGTCTCATAAAATTTTATAATGCCTAAGTTCCTGTTTTATACTTTCTAATTGATGTGATTTTTATCACTGAAAGGATAATTCTGGCATTTGTAATAGGAAATACTCATTTAAATTAAATCATATATTTAAAAACTGCCATGCAGAGAAGTTGAATGAATAACATAAAACTTAACATCACTCTATTAATTCTTTCCTTCTTTTTTTAACCCTGTTGTATATTTAAATTTCTAATTTTTTGGTTTATATACTGTAAACTTTAAGGTTTGTGATCACTCCTGCATCTGTGAACACTCTGGCATTTAGGCTTAGAAACTTCTGATCTTGTATTAACATACAAGCCTGAGCCTGCAAATTCTTGCAGGGTAACTTCTTGCATTTCCTTTTGAGATATCCGCAGAAAAGCATTTATTAACTACAAGAGTTAAAGTAAAATTTGGTATATAGTTTCTAAAGATTAAGAAAGCAAAAACTGCAAAACTAACAAAATCATGCTGATTTACAGGATAGCCAGTATCTGATATTCAGGGTTTACCTGAATGTTAGCCAATAACAAGAAAAACTTTGTTTCTAAAAAAATAAAAAATTCTGGCATTCCAAAATTTCCATTAACCAAGTTCTGAAAAATCTGAAGGACAATCAGGTTTAAAAAATATAAGACATTGTGTTTGCTGAACAGAAAAATCTGACATTTTAAATTTTTTCCCGTTTATTTAGATATTTCAGGGGAAAAAAATGGGAATTTTTGAAAACTTGAGCTGGAAAAAAGTTAGACATTCATTTCTCCTCTTATGTAATTCTTGCTAGAATGAATGTATTTATATTCTTTGGTAGGAGTCATTTATCTTTGGTCCTCAACAGTTAAAAACAACAGTTTTTTATTACCAGGACCACAATGAAAGAGAAAAGAACGAAAGACAAACTGAAGGCAACCTCGTTTAAAATTTTCTTTAAAACAAGCATTAGATCCACTGCATTATTTGAATTAGATATATTGGGAAGATTAATTTTTTAAACAACACTCAAAGTAGTAGAAAAAATAATATATCCTCTAGCCTGCTATGTTTTCATCTTCTGTTTTCACTATGCCAATGGTTTAACACTGGTTTTCTCTTAAATCTATGCAGGTGTGTCATATGTTGCAAAGGTATAGGCAAATAACTTTATCTGGACTAATATACAAGCTTAGATAAAAAAATACTTCCAGGAATTGATGAATAGGATATTTGACAGCACTAGTAAGGCACAACAGAATAATAATTGTATCTCTACTATTACAAGATTCATCAGTATAGTAGGAAATCCATTGCTTATACAATCACAGAATTTGAAATGTGAATTCCTGCAAGGCACTAAAACCCAAGCTCAAGCAGCATGATGCTTTATAGAAAGTAAAGACTGCACTTAATCTATTGCAGTATTTAGTAGACATACCTATACTCAGACAATACTTCAAATACTAATTCAAATCAATGCATATTTTAACAATGTTTATTTGCCCCCCAAAACTCACACCTCATGTGAAAGGGTGAAAATTTGCATTAGGCTATTAAAATAGGCAAATTTTACACTACTCTTATGTGGTAGACATTCATTCTGATGGCATCCCTCGCCTCACCAGAAAATTTGCCTATCCCTTCCGTGGGCTGTAAGTAATACGGTAGAAAGACTTTCAAATATGTCACCCTTAAAGGGCTGATAGCTTTAATTCTAGCTATCTGGAAATTTCTTTTAACATTTCTTTTAACAGATAAAGACACTTTGTCAAAACCTAAAAATTTCTGTGAAACAGAATTTAACATGTTCCCTGACACATTTTTGTGCAGATGTTTTCAAACATCCTATTGTCATAACTGCAAATTGAAGTTTCACTAAAAGTGAATTTTTTAAAAAAATAGCAAAGTAACTGACAAAAGCAATTTTTTTTTTCTTGTAAATATTTACAAGATTTTGAGATATCATCCTGGTTCAGGATAGTTTTTCAAATATAGGTTGAAATATCACTTAGTGCTACTACACACAGAGTAACAGTCTCTCATAATTACAACCGAGCATAATAAATAAGTTTTCCATTCAAAATGTATCAGCTTTCTAAGAAGCCATTACAAATTTCAGAGCGGGAAAAGGATTTTCTGAAAACTCCACAGATTCGTACTTGCAACCATTATCTTTCTTACCATTAGTTCAACTCTGCTCTTAGATGGAGCTAGCCAAATCATGTAAATATGAAGAAGAATGCTTTGTGAGGGGATTTCAGCTTCTAGTCCTTTTTAGGATGATATTCAGACACTTCTATTTCTAATAGTGCAATTCTACATTTTTCATAAAATTCATCTACTTTAAAACAAGACCCTGAATTGAAAGTCAATTTTTGCCTGGCTTCCTTAAGGGAATAATAAGAGTTCATGGCTGTAAAAAAGATTGAGACCATGTAGCCACTGACCATGCTAACAATAAAAGCTCACCATATGCTTAATTCACCATAATCTTTGAGCATCATCTGCTTATTTCACCCTTGGTGACACCCTCTATGCTTGTATTGGCTTTTTACCAGACGATCATTGTATAACAGTTTTCATACCAATCACCTACAGTTTCCTGCAAACTTGTGAACATCAGGTCCTTAACTCTTCCAGAGGATGAGAAGGATAAGCAAAGAACACAGGAAATGTCTTTAGTAGGTGATTATAAGGAGCTCAGAGTTACCTGTTGATCTCTTAAATTGCCATTCAAAGCAATGTTTCAAAACCTAAGATTATCAAAAACTCAGTGAGCTGCTATTAGGTTCTCCAGAGCCCTAATAAACACTGATTAGAGTTAAAACATACTGCTCTAAAGACTCCACTACATGACTGTAAAAATATATTCATTATGTGTAAAAAAGTCACAATATCTTTATAGCAATGCATATTTATCTCTATGTTTTTGTCGATCTCCAGAAAGAACAATAGAACCTATTAATCTACAAAAGGTGAGGAACAACTAAAATCTCCAGTGGTTTCAACCAGACACAATAAGGAAAGAACATATGACTTCCAAAATGTGTCATACAAGTTATACAGGCCAGTATGTGTTATCTTTGTAAAAACTATGCTGTTTACATATGTAATGCTATATATATGCTATTTAGTGTAATGTTAAACAGAAAAAGGTATCAAATAGGTTTTCACATCTTTAAGCAGAGAGATAGATAACTAAACAGAAGACAACTGCAGTACAACATACCCCATCCTTAACATTGCTGCAATTTCATAACAAAAATATGTTGTTTATACAGCATTTATAATAATCTTTGACTGCTAGCTATCATTTCCAAATCATTTTCCTAATATCATGTGCCCTGTGTCTTTTGATAACCTTTTTTTATGACACTACAGCAGGGAATGCAACGCCCCCCACTGGGGCTCACTATGGATTTCAGAAGCCAGCTCATGCATCACTCGCCAGTGGATTACTTCTCAAGCACTCTTGATATCAAATGTTTGAAAAAACAAGTGCTAGCATAACTAAATACAGCTAAAAAGTACTTAAGTTGCTCACATTTAATGAGCTGCTAACCCTTAAACAATATTCTTGTGGGGCAAAGAGATATTAATGACAAATACTAGACAGCAATAAGGCAACTCATAAGTAACATGAAATCCATTAAAAGTAACTAGTTACTTAAACACAAAACAAAACCAACATAAAATGGCTGTACTGAGCCACATCAAAAGTTTATCCAGCCACGTCTCCTGTTTCTGACAGCTGCCAGCAATAAATATCTGGGAAAGAGTGCAAGAACCACACAAGTATAAAATGCTAATTCCATATAACGCTCTTCCAGGTTCCAGTCACTGCCACCTCAGGGGCTTCTGACACCAGGGATTGCAGTTTAGACCACAATCATTGAGCAGATTGCATCTAACACCCTCCTGGATTTTTCTTCGGTAAATACATCTGCTAACTTTTTGAAAACTCACAAATCCTGAAAAAATTGATTACACTAAATTACCAATGATTCAGAAGTCAGACTATTATAAGGAACAGGAAATGTCCTAAGTGAAATCACAGTTCTTCACAAATAGTAGGAACAATAGGATTTTATGACACTGCATGCAGTTACAACTCAATTGAATGAAAAAGCAAAAATACATGCATGATTATAACTGGATATGCACTTACAGAAGGCTACATACACACACATAGCAATGCTTAACTGCACACGCTAAACAGCGGTCTCATTAGTTTTGATGGAGAAAACTCTAGGCTGTATTTCCAGGATACTCTCAAGTTACTAGAAAATATGCAAGAAGCTAAACCTTTGATGGCTTATTCATTATCCAGTTTTAATTCCTGCATTGGTGGTGAGGAAATTACAATATAAGGAAGCATCCTCAAAATTAATTAGGCTACACTCTCTGGAAATCACCGCTTTAAACAAGTTTCAGATGATGGACATAACAGTCAACAGTGTTCTAGACTTCACTTTAAAATACACAAATACAGCAAAATATTATTTTTCTGCATTTTTTTCAATGCCCTTTAATAAATACCTTTTGACTGCATTCTCACACATTTTGAAGTCATTTACATTGTCAGCGTACCCAAGCAAATGACTTCACATCGAAAAATATTCACTAAAGTATTTTAAAATGTATTTCAGAGTAGTTTATTATCTCCATGCACATTAAAAACAGTTCACATGTGAAACTATAAATACTGAATATTTGAAGCAACTCGTCTAGTAAAGAACCTGAAAAAAATGTACTGGCTGAAATAGATCTTCAGAAAATAGTCAAAACAATGAATAACTGAAAACAGGATGAGTTCACTAACAATTTGCAAGAGAAAGCTAAATTTTATTAATATGTTCTTCGCTCTATATTCTTCTCTTCCCTTTCTTCCAGTTACTTTGCATAGCATTTTATGTACCTTGAAACACATTTTATAACAATTACACATACAGAATATTAATCTTTCAATTTAATATTCTGTAAGACCCCCCAAAAAACATAATTTCAAAGAAATTATTTCCTTTTGTTTCATCTACCTTTTTTTTTCTTTTAATCTATTCCAGAACATTGCATCTGTTTTCAGTACTAGACCCATAAATCTGATTGGGAGTGGGGCGGATGACTGATTATGAATTAGGACCTCAGCTGAAAAACTCAAATTCTGTTCATGCTGAACTTGCTTGAAAATCTCAGTTCCAGCAGGTTTCCAACCTCTGCACAATCAGGGGCATCTGCTCCAGACACTGGGCAAGTCCTCAGGGCTTGAACAGCCTCCTGCAGGCAGGCAGGAGGATGCTACGTTTGGGGGGTGTGGTGGTGCAGCCCCCAACCCCAGGCCACGTTGGGATGTCAGGACCAGCCAACATGGTGTTCTTGTGCAGTGAGTTGGGACAATCTGGTACTTTCTCATCCTGGCTACAGTACCGTGAGTTAAGACGATTAGGCATTCCCTAACTGTACCTGAAACTCCTGCTGCCTGGTACATGGCCCACTTTGGATGGTGCCATAACTACCTGGCGAGAATTATAGCCAGAATGGAAATCCACTGACCAAAGCCAATCATCTTGTGAACCTATAAACAGCGGTCCCAAGTGAGGCCCTTTGAGCTCTCCTGGACCGCAGCAGGCTGTGACTAGCCTCTCAGTGGGATGCTTCTTAGAGCTCGCGAACTCTCCAGTTTGCAAAGTTCAGAGGACTGTTGCTGAAAGCCAATAACGGGACCTGGGTTGAAACCCTTCACTCCTTGAGGCACTGTTGAGGATTTCTTGGCTGGGCGAGGGCATGTGAGCAATCCAGCCTTTAGCTGGGAACGAAGCATAAGTTTACAAAGTGCTGGAGTAGACAAGGACGCTGTGTCCTTGTACGCTGGGAAAAGGAAGATAAGAAGAGCCTGACAAACAACTCCTGGATGCCGAAGAACGAGATAAGTAACTGCTGGACACCTCGTGAAGAAGCTTGAGCAGCCAATAGAGGATAAGATAGCGCCGCGTGAAACAGGGTATTGTACCAATTAGAGTATTGTATAAGGTGCGTGCATAAGCGCATAAGGTATATAACTGTGCTAAAAGTTGTAGTAAATGGGCTTCACTTGGTCACATTGGTCTGTGTGTAATGTCCCCTGCTGATCCTCCGCAGCAAGGCACAACCTTCACCCCTTGAGAAATGCTGAGATATTTGAAGTAAATATTTCACTGAACTTAAGAGGAATTTTTAACAGGTATACCTTTGTGTGTGTATCTATCTATCTATCTATCTTTGTGTCTGTGTGCATGTGTGTGTGAATTGACCTAAGTAGCCAATAGCGAGTATAAATATTGCCATTTTGTATCTAATTGAGTCACTGTTATGATTGTAGTAAATTCTATCGAATCTCTTTGTAAGCTTTAAATTAGTCAATGATTTAAGTGCTGCGAAATCTTGTGATCCAGCTTCAACTGTGAATGACTGCTGCTACACACGTATAATCCCTTAAAACATAAACCATTGACTAAGTCTGGGAGTAGAAGCAGATCCAGCTGCACCTAAGCTCTATCAGGAGTTTAGAAGCAAGGGGGTGTTCTCCGAACTTTGTGACTCAACAGGAGGGTCTCCTTTACTCTTTGTATTCCTTCCATTAGACATAAACTCTTGCCCAAGTCTGAGACTAAGATTGGACCTAGCCACACCTAAGCTCCATCAGGAGTTTAGAAAGCAAAAGGGTCTTCTCTGAACCTCGTGACTCAACGGAAGGGTCTCCCTTATCTTCTTGCACCTTCCGTCTCCATATAAATCATTCTAGTTTGATTCTAACTTGATTTTCCTTTGTATGCTTCCTCCATGTATTAAGTAATAGAGTGAAACTTGCCATCGAAGTTTGTGAAGTCATGCTTTTATAAATTCCTGTTAAATAATTTTTTATAATACCTTTGACAGTGATTCTTTAAGCAGCCCAAACCACTCATTCGCAACAGGGGACTTACCCGACAGAACAGGTTTGACAGAATCTGACTATATCTAGGTGAAAGATAAGGGTAATAGATAAGGATAAGGTAAGGTAGAAGAAAAAAGGAGAAAGAGACTCCCAAAACCATGCAAGGTTCGAGTTGCAGCTGACTGGCTTTGCCATGTGAGCTCCTTTTCTGCAGTCAGTTTCCATCTCATAAATACTTAGGATCATAAAATGTTGTAATATCTTTCTGAGTAACAGATGTTATTTGGCTTATACAATAGCTTCAAGTACCAGATTGTAATGACTTACAAGAATCCAGAGTACAGTATGTTTTTCTAATACTTGGCAATTCATGAAGTTGAAAATATGACATATAGAAATCAATGTACATCTGTAATTTTTTGATAATAAGTTGCTGTATAGGAAGCTGTAGGTTTTCATTAGGATTTTTATATTTCAGAAACATTAATTCATTAATTTCTAAAAATAGAGATCTGTGTTGTATATGAAGCTGGTGGGTTTATGTTATCCTTTCAGAGCATTTACATGGACAGAGCCCATCACTGGCAGATCCCCCCGCTCTCTCCTTGCAAAGAAAGGCTCAGATTCCCATATCTGAAACCTTGATATCACAAGGAAATATGATTCAGGGTGCAAATCTGGAACATGTTGCGAAAACATCAGGCTATCCAGGACTGGCCCTTCCTTCCAAGTAATGCAACAGACCAAAACTGAGAGCATCCATATTTTGGAGGTGAAATTCCTGCCTCTCCTAGAGCTGCTTTTTCCCCCCAGTCCTTCTCCCCCACACCTTTCCTGCATCAGGACCTTACTGTTGAGTAGCAAATATTATAGGGGCTACAAAACTATCAATTCCCAGGCAGAGGAGACTCTCACCCTTGTGCACCACAGAGTCCGGAGGATGACTGTGCTATAAACAGAGATGCGTAGCCTCCAGATTTGGATTGTGTGGAAAGCACATCGCAGTTTAATTAGCATTTAAATTCCAAAGGTTTAGAATATAACAGAGTGTGCTGCAATCTTTGCTCAGGCTGCACTGCACAGTCTGTATATTTTATGACATAGTTAAAACAACATAAATAGTAATATATTAAAAATTGTGTACACAGCGGGTAGGACCCTGCATTGTGCCATACAAGTACGCTTCGGGAATAAAAACTATCAGCAAATAATCTGAACCCAAATTTAGCTCTTCAGGTATTCTACTTAACTTTTTGTTTTTAAGTCTAAGTAAAAGCAACTTAAAATATTTTGACAGACATCAAATAATAAAAAGATAATGAAAAAATTGAATACATTTTGGACTCCAGAGTTACACAACTAAAGTCACAAGCTAGTGAATTTATAGAAACCAGAGAATACTATTAAAATGCATGTTTGTATCAGTAGAAAGACGTTGCAGGCTGCATAAGTGAATAAAAATTTGCATGTTATAATTGTTTCTACAAAAAGACTGAGAACATCACATTAAATGACAGCTGTCTTTTTTGCTGAGAAGCAGACTTTTTACTAGTTTCACCACCTTTATTCAGCCATCAGCAGATAACTTGGTTCTGGAGCATTTTGAGTTATTCACAATCGTACTTTTTAATTTTTTTTTATTTTTTTTTTTTACATGGAGATGAGAAATATGTTTTTGTAATCACAGTTGTAAATTTAAAATTTATCAAGAAATGTATTCAGTAGTACCATAAATTGGCATGCTGCCACCTATGCAAGATGTTACCAGGCTGTTGCAATAATTTAATTTTTATTAGATAGACATTCTTTTACCAATATTCTGTTTGCCTTGGATAAACATACTTGTAAATAGGTAGAACTGGTATCCACATATACCACAAGACAGGGGCTGCATGGGGAGGCTATAAATCTCTATCCAGATTTGGAAGATAGGTACACTGAAATCAGAAAAACTTTGCAAATTTTTCTTGGAAAGGAAGCAGCGCAGGAGGCAAAGCCTCCTTTGCCATCCTATAAACAGTAGTAAAATTCCTGCTTTTGCTTTACCAGTTAAACTGTCTTTATCTCTGTCCTGGTTTCAGCTGGGATAGAGTTAACTGTCTTCCTAGTAGCTGGTACAGTGCTATGTTTTGAGTTCAGTATGTGAAGAATGTTGATAACACTGATGTTTTCAGTTGTTGCTCAGTAGTGTTTAGACTAAAGTCAAGGATTTTTCAGCTTCTCAAGCCCAGCCAGCGCGAAAGCTGGAGGGGCACAAGAAGTTGGCACAGGACACAGCCAGGGCAGCTGACCCAAACTGGCCAACAGTGTTTGCCATAGTGTGGGACGTCCCATCTAGTATAGGAACTGGGAAGTGCGGGGGGAAATCGCAGCTGGGGGACTGGCTGGGTGTTGGTTGGCAGGTGGTGAGCAATTGCCCTGTGCATCATTTGTACCTTCCAATCCTTTTATTATTACTGTTGTCATTGTATTAGTGTTATCATTATTAGTTTCTTCTTTTCTGTTCTATTAAACCATTCTTATCTCAACCCACGAGTTTTACTTCTTTTCCCAATTTTCTCCCCCATCCTACTGGGTAGGGGGGGAGTAAGTGCTGCATGGTGCTTAGTTGCTGGCTGGGGTTAAACCACAACAGACCTACAGAAAAAAACAAAATAAGCAGAGGAAGAGTCTTTCAGGAGACCAAAGAGCTTCTTGGCTCGTACAGAGCGGCTGAGGTACCCTCATCCGCAAATCTCACAGAGTGTGAACATACGCAAGCAGGATCCTAAGGAGATCCCTTATTGCTCATACACTAAGCATAAGGGAAGATATAACTCACTGCTGTTGGCAGCTTTATTTGTAATGCATAAGTGCATAAATGAAAGCAGACATTTCCCTCATACTGACTGCCCAACTTCTCATCACACAGTACCTTAAGCACGCTTCTTTAAGATGCTGTGATGCTACTTCAAGATGAGTGCTACTAGCATAATTTTGTCAGCTACAAGCAACATGACATGTATTATCCTCACAACCTAAATCTAGAAACAAATTTGCCATTGCTACAAATAACAGCGGGAGCCAATCAGTTCTGAATGTGTTTTTAAAACATCAAAAAGTTTGAAATCCTGAGCCAAATTTGAAACTGCATTTAAACATTGCGTTGGAGCACATAATTTACAGACAAGTGAGCATGGAAGTAATGCAGGACTCTTAAGCCCGTGTATTTAAAAAACATTTTAATACTATATTACTGAAGGTACTAACTGAACAGAAATAGCAGAGAGATTAGACCAAGCTTGTACAGAAAATCTGAGGGCTTCAAATGAGTGATGTAGAGAGACTGTTACTCTTATCAGTACTACTGCTACTTATTAATACAGGTGTCACAGCAGTATCTTGCTGCCTATATGAAGATCTGAGTTCTTTGTTCTAACAATGTTTGCCACATACTGCAAAAAAGTCAATTTATGGTGAGAGAAAATTGAGCACAAACGTTTCATTCTAGATTTTCTATAACTACTAAAGGATTAACAGCCATTATTTAAAAATACAATGAAAATAAGAGTCTGATATATTACTAGCAATGAGTGGTTGGCTTGCAGTAGAAAGCATGTTAAAAAAATGATAAAATGTAATGAGTGAATACTACTCGCCCACCAATGCCTCCTGTAAGGAGGCTGTCATTTTGGAGACCCACAGTGTCCTCTATAGCAGCCACTTATTGGAAAGTTTTTGTATAAAACTGTGAGAAAACACCTCCTGATATTTAGTAAAGAATCTCTCAAGACACTTCCTCCTCTGTAAGGCATCAGATCATGCAATTAGCACATCCAGTACTCGAAGTAAAACAGTCTTCCTAAAGTGCTTGCTTAGCCAGGATTTTACTTGCCGAATAGCTTTAGCTTTTCTTATAGTCATGAAAAAGGCAATTATTTGGAGCTGTATCACTTTAATAAAACACCTTTTATAACCTCCTGAGCTTCCTCTTTCTCTCTTATGCTATATACTAAGAAAAAATATAGGGATATGTCATAACGAAGATACTGAAATCAACGCTATACATCCTTCCATTTTTCATGTTTTCCTAAGATGCCCTTTACTGAGAGTATTATGCACATCTCATAGGAAATAGCTGAAAAATGGCTACAGCTATCCTTACAAGGTCCCATGATGTAATGTACCATTTATTCACTGAACTTCACTCCCTATATCCCATTTAACACCTTATTATTTTTCTCAACATTTTGAAGAATTCTACACACTATTTAATGCAAGAAAAAACTGCAATGAACATGAAGAGCCTTTAAAGTCAGATCTTTGCTCCTCTTTCTGCTTCCTTAGCACTACTGCAATTATTTAATTATTCAGGAAAGTAGCAAAGAGACATGTTTCACCTTGAAGGCACTGACAGCTTTCCACTTACATAAGCCAGCTGGGAGGACCTCCTCCCTCACTCCGGCTCAGCCAGGGGAACAGCTAACTCTAATAGGTTTTCATCATCAAAAAGCCAGCATTTGAGAATTGCCTCTATCAAATTCTTCACCAGGAGCCAAACTGGCTGCAGTTTCAGAAGAGAAGTGCAGGGGGCTGGGGTAGCAGCGGTCCACGTCTTGGCAGGCAGGAGCATTATTCACCCTTTGGCCAGCCAGTCTCTGGCAAAAGGCAGAACAAACCCCAAGAACTGCGCGCGTGGGCAAAGTGTCCGAGGCAAAGTGACATTGAGCTTACCCTAAGGGAACTATTCGTGCTACTTCTCTTCCTTTTCATAGAGAGAAAAAAAAATAAGAAAAAAAAACTATCAAAGGGTAAATTATGAACTGATGCTCAACTTAGAAGATGTTTCTATTGGGCATTACCAGAATGGCAGGCAGAAGGAATGAAAGGATCTGACTTTTCATTATAAAAATAATGAAAGCATGAGAAATTGCACATTTGTGGAGGTTTTAAACATATATAATACAAAAGCACAAAATATAAAGTTTCTTAAAGTACCATAAATTCTTAACAAGATTTAAATAGGTTAAACATCCATTAAAACATATTTTATTAAGCTGAATACTTTGCACTTAAAGTGAATCCATGTAAGTAATAAGACTATCACTGTGACAAAAATGGCAGATTTTATCAAGATATTACTTAAAAAATGGTGGCAAGGACTATATCCAGACCTTCCAGTATAAAAACCAAACTTTTTTTTTCCTTTTCTAAAGCATCTGCCAAAAAAATAATCTGCTAAATTGTTCAAAACCAGAATTAATTGTATTAAGAAAATCTTTGTTCTCAACAAAAGCATTTACTACATGTAAAAACAATGGACATAAAAAGTGCAATTCCAATGTCTAACTTTATTTCCATTCCCAGACTCATTTGCTTTTGCAGCTACTTCAAATTCGATTTAAAAAGAGACAACTTAACTTGGAGTTTGTGTAATGCAACTTTACACATACATAGAGTCTAATCTTCGTAGAAATATCACCTTTTTTGTTACCCAGTAAAACTCTCAGTACCTCAAAATACCTATTTTAAACTGCAATAATTTCTAATGCAGATTCATTTTAATGGTAAGGTTGCTTAAGAACAGCCATATGCATCACACCCCTAGCAAAGTTATTCCTTAAAGACTAAACAGTGGAAGCTGATGAAACAATCTACTTTATAATAACTTTTTGCTGCAAAATGCATATATTCCTATTACAAAATCTTTGTTAGTGACACTGAAAGTGTTTTCTATTCTCCTGTCTTTCTATATAAATTTGCTTGCAGTAGGAACAGCAGACTACTCTGCTAGCCAGTAGTGTACCCACAGTTGTGCAATATATTTCCACTGAACCATTAGCCAAAAGCCCAAACCAAAAAGGTCATTCCAGTGAAATCTGAATGGATGTAATAGGCATTCATCTTTATGTTCTGCACATTTTGTTAACGATGGACTGAACAACACTATGCCCACAGCCAGCTGACAGGAATTCTAACCTGATTAAATGTCCCAGTATGTTTTAATACCCTTAAATGGAATTTTTATGGCCTGCTCTGCACACATATTATTAATACAGAACCATCAAAGAAACCACAGACATGCATAATAGCTCATCAATTTGTAGCTAGGCACTTTTGACCTTGAAAAATCAGCTGTCTTTCAGATTAATGCAGCTATGTTTTGGGCAGAGAAAAAAGAAGCTATAAAATTATCATGCTTATTTTTGTCACATGTCAGCCCCGCAATAGGGAATAAAGGCCACGCCACTGGCTTTTTATTGATATTGCCGTCAACCTCTGACATCTGAATTAGAATCTGGGAGACCTATTTCTAATAAAAATCCACTTAGACATTAACAATTCAGCTACAGTGGATCACGAGGTGCGCTGCTAGCAGGAAGATGGCGTTTAGTCTGACTTCCACTCCCCCACCAGTGTTTTCACTTTTCATGTCCTTCACGGAAGACCCTAAAGCACTTAAAAACCAGCTCTAGTTTGGACCACAACATCGACCCACAGAATGGGTTAAAGGCTCTTCTGGGGGAAGAGCCAGCAAAGGAAAAAGACAAGTGGAAGATACAAATACCATCCCCGCCTCCAAAAGAGGTGGTAGCACATACAGTGTACTGGCAATAAATTAGTCCCCGCTGAAACATTCAGGGAACAGAAACATATGCATACCTTGGGGAGTAATTTTACAAATTAGTACACTGGGAAAGAAATGGACAAAATGAGGATGATGGCTCTTATAAAAGGAGAATTCTCATACTAGAGAGAAGCCACGAGTGGGCTTTCTGAAGGACTGGTCTTAGGATCCAAGACAGGGAGATGCTCTCCAAGGTAAGAGGAATTGCAAATCATTCCAGTCTGTAGAACGTTTCCTTGTATAACTGAGGAAAAGGCCCAGGGAAGACAGCTTTACAACGGATTTTTTTTTTTCTTTCAGTATCAAATAGCTCACTATTGGTTATTTCTGAGGAGTCTCTCTCCTTAGAGCTATTCAACTTGCATAAATAACCAAATGTGCCTCCGAACAGACAACTTTATACTGGTCTTTCATTTTCCAGCAAAATGCCCAGGCCACTGGGGTACAGCACTCTCTCTCATGCCTTCAAAGAAATGCTTATTATACCACTAAAGTCAAGATAGATGCTTGACATTCCAATTTACCAAGGCATTAAACTTGAGGAGTGTGCTTTAATTGCTATGGACTTGATCTAGTTAACTTTATTATTTACATAAATACTTTGCACTAGGATAGACTTACAAAAGTATTTACTTTTTTGACCAGACTTCCAAATACTTTTAGCCAGCCTGAAACTGCATTTTTTGCTGCATTAATATGTTCCTTCGGAAAGAAAAACCAAAAATCATTCCTTCTCCACATTCTGTTCTTTGTAGCAGACTTGTTTGGAAAGTTAAGTAAATCGCAATTCATACATATGCTTATTTTTAAGATAGACTTTCCGCCTCAGTTTTCTTCCTTTTGTCTTTACTTGATTTGCTGGGAAACAGTGAAAGTGAGAAGATTCTGCTTCTCCTGGTCTGGTTTTCAGGATTTTCTGTGAGATCTAGAAAGGATTTTGAATGGACACCATTACTTAGCAAGGATACTCTAGAGGCAGTGAAGGCAGAAGCAAGAGAGTGAGCAACCAAACACAAAATCCTGCAAGACTATAATTTATAAACCAGGAAAATCAAGCAACCTACGCAACAATCTAAGACTCCTTACATACAAAAATCAATACTAACTGCTACTTTGTGGTGTTCTTAAATTTTGATTTTAGCTAAATGTCAGGCTCCTCCAAACATGCAGTAATGATGTTAAAATCACTGAGTTCTCCTGCAATCATTATCAACACCATCCTTATTAGGAGTGTCCCAGAAACAACACCTGAGCAATTTATCCTCACCAAAACAATCTCGTGTTTGTGCCAAGCAGAATCAAGGGAAGGAGAAAAGCCCACTTCCAGCCTACATATAAATACCAGGCATGTTCCCACAAATCACAGCAGGCTGCCTAAAGGTTTCCAAGGCTTCGTTTTATCTCAGAAGACTCCTCTGTTCTCCCAGAGCAGAACAGTTACAAACTTTTACCGAAGTCTGGTAAAAACACTTCTGCTCTGTTAGTGAGATGACATACTGAACCATACAATGAAATATGCACCGTCCTTCCAAACGCAGGTGTAATGCTGCAGCTAGAATTCCCACCACACTACCCAATGACTTCTGGAAAAAGGCAAATAGCACAAGGAGATAAGGGACAGAATCCAGGTTTTTGCAACACAACAATAACAAATGATGGGTTGTCATTTTTGTTGTTTTTAAAGACACACCCCTGATCATTACCATGTTTTAGTTTTCCCCATGGAGTCGTCTTGAAGCACATGAAGGGAATTCTTTGGCGATGACATTGAGCAAAAAAAGCAGCATCCAAGAGCCAAACTAAAGCACTTCTTTCAATTGACAGGACTCAGCCACAGATGCTACAGAATAATCTTCCCTCCAGCATACTTAATGTGGATGTAACATCCTCAAGACCAGATATTCCTCTCTACCAGACCTCTATGGGGCCGTACCACTTGCTAACGTGGATATACTGTCTTACATATCCTTTTGACAAAAGGGCTTGAGTATGCATAGTGCCAAATAATCTCACTGCGTACTGCTCTCTAGCAGCTGTGCTATAGTGTGACATTTTCTACAGATTTGCATTTCTTCATTTTCAAAGTTTTAAGGCTTGAAAAAAATTATCTCCTTAACCCAAAGATTTCAGCAAAGATGAAAGCAAAATTCAGACACGCAAAGTGCACAGAAAAACTGCTTGACCTCTGTGTTAAAGCTTTCTGAAGCTCAGAGTAACTACCAAGCTCATTAGTCAATATGAAAGAGAGGTGGGAAAAGGGGTTGAATAATTGTGTAAAAGGATAAGTTCCATGCTTCCTAATAAAAAATAGTTTACATGTTTTACCCTCATGTTTTGCCAAGTAGAAGAAATCAGGCTGATACCTTTCATTCATACCTCATGGCAAGTCAAATAAAGCCGACCATAGCTTACGTATTTATTTCCTTAAATTGCTACCTGTTCGTCTATTTTCACCTACCTGATATATCATTGGAAAGGTGTACCTAAAAATCTATACAACCAAAAGGTTTTGGATTTCACAGTACATATACACTAATTTCCAGAGCTAGCCCCATTTGCAGAAAGAGTTTGTAGGGGGTTGGGGTTTTTTTCCCCTTATTTTCAGTATGCCTTCCCCAGCTGATCTCTAGACTATGGTTAACATTCCTGCAAATAGAGGAAAAAGCAGTATCATGGATCTCAGACTAATTAAGAGGAAATAACACCGTACTGTCTTCTATCCCCATTAGCGCAACTTTGATCCTAAAATTATGACAAATGCCATAATTCTACTCTGCAGGAAGAAACTTTGCTACAACCCTCCAGACTGCTTTTCCAGTCTTCAGCATACATTTCCCTTATACTTCTCAATGGTTGTTTGGAAGCAAATGCTGAAGGAGGCAAACACAGCTCAGAAATGCACCTGCACATAAAGGATCAAGGTCACAAAAGGAACATGAGGCTGGACTGAATCATGAGCTTCAGGTAACACCTCAGCCACAAGCGCAATCAAGAGCCTAAACAGAGAATGTGCACACAAGCTCTTAGAAAGCCTTTACTTACCATCTTCATAGTCTTGAAGATTTCAAAGAGCTTTCTGGGAGATGTTAAGTTGCTTTAATTATAATACAATCTGTTAGCAAACAACACAAGCTATATAAAGTGTATAGTGTATATATAGATCTTGTCTTTCATGTAGCAATTATACTACAGGCAAAACATCTTAATACAAACAAATCAGTAACTTCCGTTTTGCTGAAATGGAAAACCACCTAGTTATTTCAGATTTTAAAAAGAATTTCAATTAATTTAAGCCTGCCAAAGCAAACCATTATAAGACACAGAAGACAGTTAATTGTCACAGGTATGACAGAGTAAATAGCAACCTGTAATGTGTCTAGGTACTGGGCTTTACTTAAGAAACAATGAGATTAGAGCTTTTACCCTACTTATTTCACATATTCACACCTGCTCCCTGCACCACCACTTCAGCATCAGGTTCACTTCATCTCAAGGTCCCTTCTCAGGAGGGAGGTCCTGGAAGGTTGGGCAGCAAGTCACATCACTGTGCCGTGCAGCTGCTCACAGCTACCCATTCTGGGTGTTACTTCAGCATCTGTCTCCACACATCCTTCTGACCTCCAAGACCTTCCTCTGCTTCCAGGATCTTTCCTCCAGCCGGGTTCTTCCTCCTCCTTGGCGATCAGCCTCTTGTTTGGTGATTCTGCCTTATGTCCCTTCAGTCATTACAGAATTCAGGACATGCCACTTTTGTTTAGTCTGTGCCTTAGCAAAGTTTACAACCAGCCTGGACTGGTTGCAGCTAGCAAGCAACAGTTCAATTTTAGACATACATACCCACACATACACTCAATTATCTGCCTGCATCTTCCACAGCATTTACAATTTAATCTTCTTTTGCCAAAAAAAAGCCTTCAGTTACACTCTGAACAGTAGCTGTATTTACTATTTAGTTTTTAATATCTGATGGTGAATTTTTTTGGTTGCTTTTTTTCCCTCCCTCTAGCACTACAGTAGAATCACAACAAAGCCCCATTTTAAATATCAATGTTAGCAATTCAAATTAAAATACTAAAATCTTGCACTGGCACACTATTGTTTCAGAGGAATTTTGGACTCTATTCACAGAAAAGTAATTAGACTAGCATTTTATAGAGCAGATGAATTATTTTCAAAGGTAAATAAAGGTGAATCTGTAGTTATATGGGCAGTGAAGGTATATTTCATTCCTTATCTACACAGAGAGCTGTGTTCCCATTATTGACAGAGTAATATCTTCACAGAGTTCTAAAATTGCATAAGAGTTTCAAAGGAAGCAGGTTAAGTGATAGATTTGCTGAAACCATTCAGGCCAAAATAAGTATTTATCCATAGGTTTAATCATACGTTGTCTGACAAGTCAAAAGTATAGCTTCTTGTAGAGATAGCACTGATGTGAACATGCATCTGAATTGTAATAAAAACTACCCTTAGACTTAGAAAAAAAGACAGAAGAATGTTGCTGATAAGTAGTGAAAATCACAGGGTGTAAGGGAATGGATTATTTGAAAAGAGCTTCTTGCAGCAATGACAGATCCCTATTTCCATTTTAGTTTCATCAACTTTACACCAGCAAAGCCTTCTTGACTTCACTGGTATTCTTTCTAATTCATGGCTATAAAAAAGAAACAGCATACAAAGAAAACTAACTACAACCACTGTAAAAAAGGGAGCAAGTTTCTGTATTACGATGACATTGCTAAAGAATATTCAATTCAACGCAAGCTCATGTTTTTCTTGAATTTTCTGTAAACATATTCTGAAGAAGTGATAAACCTGCAGCAAAAAGAAAGCTGTCTGGAAAAATGAATTTTAATGACAATGCTATGATCATCATGATCATTCAGTTTATTATTTTCCCCCCACTTGGTAGGGAAACAAAACACAAATTTATTCTACCATTGACCATTGCGTTTCTTGACACCGAAAGAAGAGGCAAATCACATGATATAGAAAGCCTGTATATGCAGAAAGAGCATGATATTGCAATTTGCTGGTGCTACTTACAGAGGTTGGGCTCACTTTCCTTCCAAATGCATGAAAAAATACACTGCAGTTCTTTAACTTTCATACTTTGGAGAAAGAGACCAGATCAATAAATAAGGTATATCACTTAAGTTGTAAATACTACCTAAGTATTAATATAGTCTTTCATTTATCATTTAGCCCAAGACTACTTCCTCCTCCTAGACTTCTTTTAATTAAATTTGTCTATTTTACTATGAGCTACCATGTACTCTCTTCCCACGCGTGTTTCTCCCAGATACTTGCAGGCACCAGTAGGATGGCATCCTGTGTTTTTCCCCATCTGACAGGTATTTCTCCTTTGTTATTTTAAGGATGAAAAGCAAGGCAAGAAAATAAACCAAAAAAAGCAATAAACATAATAAAAGGTTGTACATTTTCAGCTTCATTTATCAATTATGCACTAACACTTATTATATATAGCCAAAACACAAAGAAGCGACCTAAAATCTTTGCAACAGAATGTGGGAGAAAGGTGCCATTTCCTACTAACAACAAACCATTTTCAGATTTAGCACCCATTTTGCTATATTTTATAAAATAAATTTTGTTTTTACCTTACTAAATGTATGTAGATTCTTGTTGTTGTGAAAATAGTCATCGTGCTGTTATTTTGCTAAACGTGTAGCCAGGACAGCTGAATAACACAAGCTACATACATGATTTTTACCTCAGTTAAAGCAAGTGTGTTAGTTCTTATGCTTAATAATTAAGAACAGTGACCATCTGCATTCACAGATGTGCAGAACAGATTGTACTTCAATTTTGAGAAGGAATTTGTGGTTCTGTTCTCCAAATTTCTTACCTGTTTTTAAAAACCAAACTAAACCAAAACAAAAAAAAAAACAACAAAAAACAACACAAGACTGGAGAAGTAGACCCTGATTTTGTGTTGCAATGCTGCTCTGTATCTACATTTCCCATACCTGGCTATTGCTGCTCCCATACCCGGCTATTGCTGCTCCCATACCCCCGTTGGTTTGATCCCTTCCCGCCTCTGTCCTGTGCTGGCTTTTTCTTTGGATTCAGAAATATTTCTTCCCACAGAAGAGTTCATAAAAAAAATAAATTTCTTTTCTGAGCTGGTCTTATTGATATTAATTTAGTCATTCATAAAGGTATGCCTCACTGGCTTTAACCAGGATATGGCTACCGCTCACAGGCTGAGACTGAGCTCGGCAGAGCTAAAGGAAAGGCTGAGCAGATCCTGTAGCAGTATGGTGAAGGCCAAAAGCACTTCTAATGTATTACTCTTTCAGATCATTTAAAGTAGATATTGGATAAAATAGCAAAACAAACAAACAAACAAAAAGATAGTAGACTAAAAATACTTTTAGTATACTATTACATACACATAGAGCTAGGTTACAGAGAAAGCCCTGAACATCTGAGACCTGAATCCAGATTTTGAACCTCGCCAGAGTTCACATGCATTTGGAGTATTGCTAGCGCTCAGCAGACTGTAGTCCTAGGAAGAGGACTGTGCAGTGCAAGGGCTGGTTGGGATCTGTCCCCCTTTTCTGCTTAAGCAATAGCTACCAGTGGTGGTCGTGATGTCTGCATCTGGCTTAAGCTGGACTCTGGGGAGACAGATAACAACACAATAGCTAAGAGCCATAAGTCTTGCTCAACAGCCAAAGGCTAGTTGAGCATACACCAACCAAATATGGCTGGTATGCAAATATAAGTCCATCATCTTACTCCATAAATAGCAGACAGCCCAGGGCCTGTTGAGCTCTTCTGTACAGCAGCAGGATGCACGTCAGGATCTCCCCTTGAGTAGGGACGCCTCTCAAGGTTACCCCTAGAGATTGAGAGGATCCTTATTGTGTCAGATACTCGGTAAGTGAATTGGGAATAAGCGCACTGAAACTTTGAAATCTTAGCTAAGTAATATAAAGGATTGACTGTGCACATACATGTTGATCAAGCCCGGGACTAAGTCTGGATCCAGCCACACCTAAACTCCCTTCTGAGAAGGAGCTTAGAATGCAAGAGGGTTCTTTCTGAACCTCATGACTCAACGGGAGGGTCTCCCTGACAGTTTTGTCTGACCCAGTCCTCTAAGCAGTAAATAATCAAGCACACCTCACCACTGAATCTTGTTAAACCACTGTCGCATTTCCTGTTGAGCTTTGTTAGCTCACTGTCTTATACCAATAAAATATATTGTTGCTTCTCTCTTGTGAGTGAAGTGCACAACTCCATTGTGACAGGATCCTATCAAAGCTACCAAAAATGAGAAGCATTTGATTTGGTACTTCTGTTCTGCATGACCTCTAAGTTCTATTGTGCACAAAATATATGTCCAGTTTCCCATTCTCATGTACTGTAGCTTAATTTGTGTATTACATTCATATAGTTTTGTGTGTGTGTCTGTTAGCATATATATAAACAAAATATACCTAACCACAATCAATTTTTTTTTTTTTTTCATTCTAGCACCAAATGACATTTTCAAGTATTGGAAAAAAGCAGGGTGATTTTCTGGACCATAACTCAGTGTCCCAGAACAGTTATTAACAGTTAACAGAGAACACTTAAATCTGGCTAACAACACTTCAGCAAATCAGCACTTAAGAGAAGCACATATGGTTCTGCCTTATGCCTGGCTGCATGCTGCCAACAGGAAGAATAGGAACTTGATTTAATGTTGGCTCTTACTAGGAATCTTTTGTTGTTGTTGTTGGTAGGAGAACCTTGTTGCTTCATATCCGTGGCACAAGATGGACAAACTTTGAGTCGGGTGACTAAGCTCCCAATACAAATAGGAAGCTCCATTAAAAGCATTTACAAAGGTTCATGCACCCCAGAGATCAGTATATCAGCCATCTACTGGATCAGTTTAACTTTGAGAAACATGGGAGCCATTTCACCTACTTGCATGAAAAAAAAAAAAGTAGAAGCTTTTACCTTTGCAGTGCAGAGTCCCATTCAATTACACACTTCAGGACCAAAAGCAGTGTTGAGCTCCAAACTCGTTACCCCAATCTCTCCCGGTAAGGATACACATATGCAGCAGAAGCAGTCAGGTACCAAGAGCAATTACATGGGACAGAAGCTCTGTTTGCACACACAGAGGCCAGCTAGTGCTGCTACTGAAGCTAGTGCTGCTACTGAAGGTGGAAGAGCAGGCTGCTTTCTTCCTGGCCCAAAACGCAGGGTGTTTTACACAGTTTATCATCCCTCAACCCAACTCTTACTATATGCAAGTTGCACTGACTTATCAATCTTACTTTCTTGTACATTAACAACAGTTAAAAAAAATTGAACTTTTTGATGTAATGTAGGCTTTCCCAAGAGTAGCGGGGGGGGGGGGGGGGGGGGAATATACTTTTAAAAATACTTGACATTCAGTGGAAGTTTATTTCCTTAATGCTTCTGGAATCAGAGCTGTAAAGCTGATCCTACAACTAACCCTTCCTTAGCCCAAGAGCCTTTCCAAGTCCCATCAATTCCAGAAAAAATTAGGTCTGCATCATCATGCAGTCATCATAGCCCTTGGACTTTTCCATGCCAAAGCAAGGCACATCAATGGTGCAATGATGCTAGCAGAGGAAGATTTCTTTTAAGAATCTCAAAAAATCATAAACTCAAAAAGTCTTTGAGTGAAAAGAAGTTGGATGACCAGTTAGCAACAGTTTTGTAATCCAATACTACTCTGTGGGGAAGATCACCATAAATTAACTTCCTCTACAAACATTTATTAGCAGTGAAATCCATGTGACTGGAGAATATAAAAACTTTTATGGAGAACTGACAGTACATTAAGATTTTCAGTTTTATATCAGTGTCTTCCTCCAAGTTTTTGGGAGAATGAACTTATTTTTGAAAGTTCTCAGTTGACAGCTGAGATTTTAAAGAAAGGAAAATTCTATGCAGAGATACATTAATATTTTTATTTAAATTAGCTCACAGGTAAATATCTTCCTTTATCTCCCTTCTCCTTTTAAATAACCAACTTAAAATATTTATGATCCACCAAAGGATTTATGAAACTGAGCTAAACCTGCTGAAATTCTTTATAATGCCATTTGATTTGTCAGAAATTTTAAAATAACCTGAAGGAAATGAAGGAATTTCCATTAACACTGGATCACTGCCTTAGGGCTCCAAGATCCTTAATACTGTGGCTGAGTTTGCAGCTTTGGAGCTGACATATGGGAGTTCAAAATTTGAGAAGGTGCAGGCAAATGTATTGGCTATCATTTAAGTTTTAATAAGCTCTGTTCCCTGATGACTACATACACTGTGTAGAGGAAAAAATTATTTAATACAAGAAGATAGGCTAAAGCAAAATCATTTATTCTCTGTAACCTGACTCAGACATGATGACTTTAGTATATTCTGTGAGACACACTTCATATGTGTGGTCCCAGTTCTAATTAACACCCCTGGCAATTACTGATTTTAATCTTGCAGTACTATTTTAGCTCAAGTCCAAGCTTCCTAAGAGATTATTTTTTTCCTTTTTTGTTTCCCAAAATAATTAACAGCGGCTGCTGTCTTGCCAATGGACCACATTTTCATTTGCTGCTCCTTCACCATCCACATACAAAGCTCTGAATTCCAGTGATTCAGTTGTGCTGACAGTTCATACTGGTTCTAAATGAAACTATACATTTTACCAGTTAGTATTTATTTTAAATAAATCACCTGCATGGAGCTACTACAGTAATGCTGTGCGTAAAGGCTGCAAGGTACAGACATTGTTTCCATGGGGTGGGCAAAGACCCAATTTCTCCTTCCCCTATGAACACCATCACACTTTTTCCCATGTACATTTGGTATTCCTTTAGAAGAGAGACTAGAGCTCTCCTGGGTCCTCAGTTCCATTTCTGGCTAAAAGTTTGCTCTTACGTATTACCCACCACTTACCTGAACCGCACTGGACAAGCACCGCAACTCTACATCCAACCTCTTGAAACGCCGAGAAATTTTAGTGTAAAGTGTCTCAGGCACTATTGCATTAACATGTTGTCCACAGGGAGGGAAAAAGCCAAGAAACAGGAAGCAATGGTAGAGATCAGGCATAAGAATAGCCCTAAAAAGGAAATTAAGTTCATCCTGTCATCCTGATTTCCAGAGCTGATATAAA
The DNA here is from genome assembly GCF_947461875.1 of Haliaeetus albicilla. Lineage (NCBI taxonomy): Eukaryota > Metazoa > Chordata > Aves > Accipitriformes > Accipitridae > Haliaeetus > Haliaeetus albicilla. The sequence continues at coordinate 38,203,143 of NC_091486.1, forward strand.
TCTTTTTAGACCCTACGGTTAAAAAGAAGTACCTTTCTTAAAAAAAAAAAAAAAAAAAAAAAAGAGAAAGAACATGCAGGTCAGACAAGATAAAAAAAAGCCAATTTTTCTAGAGCTCACTTAATTGCTTAGTTCTGCATTTCAGACATGAAGATATGAAAATAATCCTGAGAGCTTGCAAGTTTTTTCAAGTTAATAGAATTCCAATTTTTATCATTAAATCATATATAATTAGTTTCTGCACAGTGGCTCATTCTAGGAGCTAATAGAAGTCCTCAGACCTTAACAGTATTATTCAAATGTCAGTGTGAACCAACAGACTGATGTTCTCAAGAAAATTCACCATGGAAAAGAAGAAGAGGTAATCACCAAATACTGGTCATTTGATCTTTTCTTACACCAGCATAGCAATCCGTGCCAATGCACTCTCCAAACCTTCTTTACAAAGCTGCACTGAGAATCACCTTAGGTATTAAGGTTATAGGAGTAAACTTGAGACCATAACATCTTCTATCCTTTCTTACACTGGGAAATGAAGACACCAAAGTTGTCTTATAAATATTGCATAAGCCTCAAATGAAAACCAAGAGCTTAGAGTCAAGCCTCAACTTCTTGATGACTAAGTTAGAAATCTCTTCTATTTGTTATGAAGAATACTTTTCTGTTATGGCTTGGCTATGGAAGCCCCACTACCTCTAAGGTTAGCTGGGACTATCAACTTACTCTTCTCTCCTGCCTCTCTTGCTTGTCCCTTTTCCCTCCACTACAAAGACTGACTTGCTACCCTGGAAAGCTTTTTGAAGTTAAAGTTTTAATACAGTTTCTTCCATTGTATGATATAGAAATCTCTGACCTTCGTCTCTTCAGGATTCTCTTCCTCATGCATGTACCCCTCAGAGCAAAGAGAACATAGCTCTGAACATTTCAACAAATATTCTTTCTAAAAATCTGGAATTAGAGTTGAGGGTTTCCCCCCACCCATATCCTTTAATATAAATAAAGCCTTAAATACTGAGAGCTAATTTAAAGCAAATAAAGCCTTCAGATTGTCTCAGATGAAGAAGTTTTAAAGTCTTAAAAAGACTGCTATAATATTTCATAAACCACCCATCGTAACAAATGTTTCCAGTATAAGTATCTTACCAAGCTAACTTTTTCTAGTTTATTTTTAATACACTTAGGGAAAAAATTCCAAACCCCTTTATTCCTTCCGTTTTGCATTTCTTGTTACCTTGACCAGTTGAGTTCATATAGAGTGAAAAGAGCAGAGGTATAACTGTGAAAAATGTAGTTTAATATCTCATATTAGAAGACAAAAACAAAAATCTAGATTTTTGTGGAAGAAAAGCATTTAAAACAGCAATATATGCAACTGAATTACATCTCTAGGGCAAAATCAGATTGCTCCCTTTCTAAGCCCTGCAATAGATTCAAATAGAAATAGAATGATTACTGTCTAATAGAGTAAAGAGAGGAAAACAATCATAGACAAACATATAATTGTCAGAGATGTGTATGTGGATTTCCTATACATGCAATTAAGAGATGTGTGTCTGCACAAGTGTAGGCATATATATGTGTAAAAAAATGTAGATATAGCTGTATGCTTCTGTGTTTAAAATGAACCAATAAAACCAGCTCATTATTTCTATGTACCCATATGCCCCTTAAAAAATTTCTTAGCTAGCAAGAACAACTGTATTTGCTCTAATTGTCAGTTATGGTACATAGGCACGATATTGTCCTCATTTCTTTCATATTAATGGTTTGCTATAGCTTTTTGTTGTCATAATTTAAAATCCATCTATAATAATCTTATTCTTGTTTTGCTTAGCAGTCTAAAAGTTATTAGCAATATATTTGTTAATTGAAAATTTCTTCCGGTTTAGATTACCACTGCCAGAGTATTATGAAATAAGGTACCAGCTCAAAGATAATACTTAACAAATATTAAATTATTAAAATGTAAATGAAGCAAAGGTAAATGAAACTAAGGAATAAAATTGTAATTTTGTATTTTTAATTTTCTTATGATCATGTCTTGAGTCCCAGCTAAGAAAATATTTTACTACTTTTCTCATTATGGCTTACCCTTCTTACTGTTCACCTCCTTCATGAACCTTAGCTTAGACAAAATACTTGAAGACAGAGGATATACATCACTTTTGTGATTATCGTTCCTTCTAGAGCTAGAAAAGTCTTCTACTTTTTCAGTGACTGAATGTATCAAAAATTAAAGGATTTAGAAAATAAATGGATATGTATCTTTTAATCATAACTTTTGCTTCTGAGCTTAGTTTAGAGCTATGGAACATTCACCGTTCAGTCAGCAATTTAAAGTTTTTCTAACAGTCAGAAACACTGGAGACCTATCATGAAAAAGAGAAAAAAATGGTTCATCCAGAGTGTTTGTCAAACCTGAGAAATAGAGTTGGAGTTTGTCTTGAAGGAAGTAACCAAGCTGTTGATATTTCCTGAGACAGAAACATACTTGTGGCTAATGCTAACCTATCTTCATGTGATAACGAGTGCAATATATTGCCTGCTGTTTGCATGTGTTTTCTGGAGAGTACTCAGAAGACAGAACTGGTGCTGTACAGTAGAAGAGCAGGATATCTTCCCAAGCAGCGGACTGATGCTCTAAGCATGCTCTAAGCTGCAAGAGGGACAGCACTGGAGAGATGGAGCAAGAGACCTTCTTTTTCAGCAAGCTCAGTAGTCTGTACAGTCTCCAGCCCACCAGCCAATACTTCTGTCTGCCTCTGCAGGAAAAGAAAATATATAAGCAATAAGTAGACTTATGACAAATTATTTGGTCACTCACATATCAATAGCTTTGCTCCAACAGCTACCAAACAATGAATTATGCTATTTAAGAATCTGAGCTAAATACCTTTAACTCAAATAAGGAAAGATTTGGTCCACAGTATTAGAATAAGTCCATTCATGCAGTCAGAAGTGTTACTCATGTACAGCTCTAACATGAATTCCTGCTTGGGCTTGCTTTTTTTGTTGTTTTTAAAAATAGCTTCCAAAACATTGCTGATTTCTGGGAAATCTTTTTTGCAGCACACTATGGTGCTAAGAACCTAACAGAATCCTGAAGTGAGTTTTGCTGAGACAAGGAGAGAATGTCATCTTGCTAATTAGAAGAGGTTCTATCATTTAAGACCTTGGAACTATTTTCAGGCTGTTTAGCAACTAGGGAAAACTACTGAACACTTCTCCAAAAGTTATAAATAGACTACTTGACTGCATTAAATTATTAAATAATCCATCTACTGCACGGCAGCTGCATGGTTCTGCTAGTCCAGCTTCCCTCACTTTCACAGTAGATGAACTCTACAAATTTGCTCCTCCTCAATCCCACAGGTAAAAGGTTTTATACAGGAAAATACTCAGAGTAGAATTAAAAGCAGAGAAAGGCACAGTTAACAAAAATCCCCTCACATCAACCCACTGATGTGGTAGCGCTTGAGGCACAAAGCCTGCCAAGTCAAGTGCTGGAAGAAAGCAAACCTGAGAGCATCCTAGCCACATGGCTTTTAGGGAGCGGTCCCTGGAGCACCATATCCCCTGGACTGTTCCCGATCTTTGCTCTAGCAAGGACTAGAGGGAATTATCCAAAACAAAGCCAAAAAAACTGATATTACAGTTAAGTAATGCAGATGATTGGGGTACCACTCATGTCCTCTCTGACCTTGCTAACAGTGCAGACACAGCTCAAATTTCTCAGAGAAGCAAAACCAGAGAGAAATGAAGGATTTGTTATGCTCTAAGTTTTTCTCTAAAGAGACTGCACTAAAGCAGTAGTTCCCTGGGATACAATTTATAGTAGTGCCACTACATAGTGCTATACTAATTTGTAAATGTACATGATAATTTTTTTTAAAGAGGCTTATTCTGCCTTGGTGCAGAAATGAAACACTTCCCAGCTCTATTCTACATAGTTCTGGGAATATAAACTAGGTCTCCTCTGACTTCAGTAATGCCAAGAAATTCTTGGATTTTACACTGGCAATCTCCCAAGGAGAGGAAGTTGGTGATTTATAGGAAAAGACAGCTACAAAAAGCTCTCGCTTTCTTCAGTTTTAATTGACTACAGCATTATTGGCCTTTTGGATTTACTTCCTCTCTAGATATCTTTTTAAGATACAACATGTATTTTGCAGCATGCAAATTAGACTGCATCTGTTTATTTTGTCATTTCTCTTCTAAGAGAAAAACCTCAAGAACACAGATAACAAGAATGTGGAAACTAGTCATGTCTGTCCCAGCCAGGCCCGAACCTGCCCAGGAAGGCATTGCTCTGGTATTGACATTTCCTATCAAAACTGTGGATCATCACACTGTGGACACTGTGGTACATCTGACACTGAGTATATCTATTGCATATACATATACACACACGTGCAAGGCATGAGGCCAAGCCTGCAAACGCCTCTTACCAAGCAAACTGTTTAATGCTGACATTAACACCAGTGAAGCATCCTCTCAAACTGTGTAGGACACTTCTATCTTGAATAGCAAAATCACATACTGTTGTGGTTTGCCGAGACATGTGGTGGTCAGATCCTAGTAGAAAACCCTACTTGAAAAGAAAAGCAGAATCATTCTCACCCACAAACCCAAATTTATACATAAACTAGACCCATTCTGAATAATGACATACTCTATAAACCAACTGAACCCCATTTTCACCTCTTTGTGCTGCTCCCCAAAGAAATTTCAAGATGGTATAAAACAGCAGCTGCCCAGGAGGGACTGAGGCTTGGCCTCAAAGCAACCCTCGTTATGCCTTCTCTATGCCATTGCTCTTAGTATAGAAATGCTGTCTGATTAATTGGTTCTGCTACTGAAATTAGTAGTATTTGCCTTCAACGCTGAGAAGCAAAGGTATTGGTACAATATTAAGCAAATGATCACACTACAGAGAAAGAAATGCCTGGGTACAGCATGTAAGTGATCAGAGAGCCATCCAGTGGACCAGTAGGAAAAGGAAGAAAAAGCCATCTCAGAAAGGGAGATGAAGTTATATCTAGAGAATAAGTATCATTCCAACTCTGCTGCATGTTTTTCTATATTTATCTTCATCATGGGCAGCAACCAACAAATAAAACAATCCTTATTTAGACAACAGTAAAATGCAGAACCCAAAGTATGTGTGGGTTCTGGGCAGATGTTAAAGAGCGTATTTTCCTAACCTATAACATCATCACCACCTTCTCTTTCCACAATAAAAATTGGAAGGAAGGGATTTTTCCCCCCTTTCCTAATGCCCCAATGCTATTTTCATCCATTTCCACCTCTGTTATCTTATTTTTACACTGAAAATTCCTTCATGGATAAAATATTCATAACCAATTATTCTTGATCAGTCTTCACCTACTTCTACAGCCTCAATATCAAGAGGGGAAAAAAAAAAGCTTTCTTTAAATAGCTTTTCCCAATGCAGAGCCTACATTTTATTTTAATCTGAAACAGCACACGTTTTAACTAGCAAGGCACAAGAAACCCCATACACTTTGCAAATATTTACTGTCTAAACTCCTCCCTTCTGACTTGTTCTCAGTCTTTAGCAAAACAGCATTTATTTTTACGAATGGTATGGAAGGAAAAAAATAAAAAGGTTTTCTGTCGTAGGAAACAGCATTCAGTTAATGGAGACAGCAGGTGAAATAAAAGACCCTCCCTGGAATGATAGGAATATTTACGCTAGAATTTATTTAATTTTTTTCCCCACCCATTTTATAATTCATTTCAGTTTAAGCAATGTGGTATTTATTCTCACCTTGTCATACAAAGCACCGAGATCAACAAAAAGGTTTGTTTTACTCCAAAAGGTTTGAGATTTTAATTTTGACAGTCTAAAATTTTTAAGTACTCATCCAAGACTTTTGTCATGCCTAAAAAAGAGAAAACAGAAAGGACTTGCAACAGATTAGATACCCTGATGGGAAAGAGATTGCATGGAGTCCCTAGATGGGACATGCAAGCTAGTAGTACTCTCCTTCGTGGTCCCAGATTATGAAAGGGACATGGTTTAATTTGCTACAGTAAGCAAACATGTTCCTAGATACTGTGGGCAAGAAACAAACATATATCTTATCATTCTGCTAAAACTGGCAGTTCCCACCACTGTTACTGAAATAAGCTGCTGTTATAATTAGATCTCTTCTCCAGGTTACCCTGTATTTCCAGCGCATCACATGAGCTCACCTTTGACAAAATAAATGGTATGCTTTTGCCTCAACTTGAACTTGCAAATGGGTCAAGCAGCATGACTGTCAACACAAAATGAGCATTTCGGAGAAGTGATTGAAGCATTTTGACCTTGATACATTCCTCCATATGGATTTATGCTTGCAGGTCTACTGCTATATGCTTGCTTGAGAAGGATAGTAAGAAAGTGTGGAAGTACCAACTAAAAGAATCAATGCTGATATGGATCAGCTGCTTAAAGATGTCTCCATACCACCTCTATACTACATACACCTCCACACCACTTCCATACTACCTCACACACATTATTCAGTGATTGTAGCTCTGAGTAGTTTCTCTGGAGTTTAGAGATTGTAGCCCTGTACTGGAAACAATCCTACAAAAAGCTATCCTACATAGAAGCAGCTGACTCTTACTCCTTCAGTTACCAAAGACATAATTATAACAGCAGCCTGCTATACTTAAGCTGGATTTCTAGGGTTTAAATGCTTGCAAAGGGGGAATTTCACACTTTGCAGCAAAATGACACAGAGTTCTAGAAACAGAACTAGAACAGACAGAATGAGACCATTGTAGGGTTGGTATTCCTGTTATATGCATATGTTATGAAATTTCCATGCTGGGTATATGAATTTATTTTATATTAAACCAAGTCATTTGTATTAAGGTATATGCCAGATGACTGAATAGGGTTGACACTGCACACTTACAGAACAAACTTGAGTGATACTTACATTTCTACACTTTGCAGGTAAATTCTGAGGATGTTCTAACTTTTTAAGATCAAATATGGGTCCTTCTTCTATGGCATTTCTACCACAGTCAGAGAAGCACTGAGCTTCTTTCTCATATATGATGTAAGATAATTTCAAATACTATTTTAAATACTGCTTGAAAATTATATTACTATTTTTGATTAAAATAGACATTTGCATGCTATTTTTCTAATCATTGAAAATATATGGAGGATTGAAATCAATGGATTAAGGTACAGATGGTACTTAATGAATTGACTGTTATTTCATTCAGTTTACACTATATTACATTTAATGAGCAGATATATACTGTGTTTTGATACAATTATTTCAATATCATTAGATTACTTGTTACCTATTTTCTTATTACTGGAGTATACCCACAGGTATCTTATTTTACTATGTGACTGAATTAGTGATAATTAATTAATATTTCTATGGAAGTCTGGTGGTTCTAGAGGGACTCAGGTACGTAGAAAAGCTGTAATACATTGAAAGGACTCATGAACTTGGTGAAGAAAACTCAGCAGCACGGCCTGATCCTGTATCTCTATGCCCAAAGTATGGATGCCATTCTCCCTTCATTAAGATCGCTCATCAGCACTATAGTATGCTGAAATGAAATGGGATTTCTGAATTTTAAAAAATGGAGGATAATAATTCATGTGAAAATGTCACTCTGGGCGTCCTTTGACGAGATACCTAAATGTGAATATATCTTCAAATTAGTTGAAACAGGATCATAGCCAAAATGCCTAGAAGAGGTCAAGAAGTCACCTAGTCCATTTGGGTTCCCAAGGTAGATACCAGCTATGCTCAACCCATTCCTGCAACATGCTTTTCTAACCTTTAAGCACTTCCAGAAACTCCTAGGTACTTTAGCTAAATGCTTAATTGTTGTACATTTCCTAACATTAAGTTCTACAATACAAAAGCTGAAACTATAATTAATTTAAAAATAAGAAAACTCTAACAACAACAAAAAAAATGGACCAACTGTGTATATATATCCTTGAAACTCTGGACGACCAAAAGGGAACTAGTGTAAGAGGCACACAGGACAAATAAATAAAGCAAACATCTTAAAGGCACAATCTCACATATAATGTTTGTTTGCAGACATATACAGTGTGAATGCAATGTTTCCTTCTATAAAAAGGGACAATTTAGTAATATTACAATACTACTGTACAATCAACTTATATCAGAGTGTCCCTATTTTATCAAATTAACATGTATGTTCTTACGCAAAAGCACAACACTCGATTCAAAGAAATTAAGGGGGGGTGTGCAGCCATCATAATACTAGAGAGTAGAAAAGAGGACTGAGACGTATTTCACATTAATTTAAAATGTATTTTATTTCAAATCAAGGGGCCTGAATAAACAACAATTTTTAAAAGTATCTTTTTTTTTAATCATGTACTTTTATAGGAGAAAAAGCATATTCCATTTGTTTTTTTCCTCAAGTCTAGGGATTGTTTTTCAGGTAATTTGTGTTAATGTCAGAAAAAATATCATTATAGTAATATATATCAAACTTCCTCTCATCAACAGAGTCAAAGACAGTCATGAAGCAGATTTAGACTTCTAGCAGAAAAACAAGCTGCAATGGAAACAGCAGTTCACCAGAGAACAAACACAGACCTGCTAATATAGAAATAAGAGAAAGAACATCTTACAAAAGCAAAATAATCATATAAAGGAAGGAAGATAAACAGAATTTCTTTGTAGAGAACTTTGTAGAAAATTGGGAGTGATATCACGATTTATCATCCTGTCTTATATAGATAAAACACCCATTTTATATCATAAGATTACAGGCATTTGGACTATTGCTGAATGCCCAAGATCCATCTTTTCATGGGGTAAGTGTAAATCCATCACAAAACATATTCTACTCTTTTTTTCTGCATTCAGCAGTAGTTAATATGAAAAAAAAAAATCACACAAGTTTGGTAAAGATGAAGATGCACATGTCCTAGTAAAACATACAGGTGTGTATACCAAAACTTCTTCCCACAATTTGCCAGCTTCCCATTTCAAGTGGTACTTGTTTTCATTGCTATTCACTAAAATAATCTTATTATTCTGGCTAAATATTATAAGAAGAACATAGAATACAGCAAAGGAAATAATCAGTCACGTAATAACACTTATTCTTCTTCAAGTACATTAAGAGGGCAATAAATAACTGGTATATACAGTCTCTGCAGAGAAATGCAGTGGGAATTGTTATTCTTGCCTCCCAAATTAAAATTATTCTGAAAGAACAATTGCAGAGTCAACTATCTAAAAAAGCACAAAGAAACCCTTTCTCCCTCACATTGTTACAGTATGGACAAAAGAACAGTACAAAGCATCTACTATAGTAATACAGGCTCTCCAGACAGAAAATAAGTGAACAATGTTGGATATCCTTAACCTCCCACACACTAATTCTTACAAGTGGATTCTTCCACTTTCCTTTCATTATGATTAGAAACACAGGAACTACTGAATTCCTCCCCACCATGTGCAATAATGTAGTTTCCACTATAAACGAGTGCAACAGCTCACATTTGGAGGGGAAGTACGACAAGCATCATCACGAACAAGTAAGATATAACCTGCCCCCAAAGAAAGGTTTTTTCAGTCCCAAGTATTTAGTGATTGATTTATAACATGACACTTGTTATTTTATATCCTTTATGAAAATTGAATCCTAATGCAACTGCAAATGATCCAACTATATCCACAAATATATGCTCCCTTTTTCACCCATTTATCTTGCCACTATGTATACAGGTACTTTGGGCATTAAGTCCTCCCTTTAAACAAAGTGGTCCTTCTTGCCCAATAGGAAAAAAGGAACCTGGACCTGGCTGACATCTTTTACACACCAAGTCCATCCTGCTGCCATGGCAAACACCGTGTCCCAAAAAGCTTTGATTATACTTGTCAGTCCCCACTTTCGAAAAGCAATTTAGTTATTCACTTCCACCACTCTCTGAGCTGGACAGTCAATAAACGGAATTCAAACACTGCTACTGGTATTTGAAAACAGTAATGAAAAAAATTATCTTTTGCAGATATAAAGACAGGATTCCTTCAACATGCTTCTGGGTGCATATAAATTCTACTTTGGCATAGGAAAAGGCAAGACACCAAAGTGCAGAAAACTTCATCTTTGAAACCAGCGTTTACTACAAGGTATTAGACACTAGAGAACAGCAACTGAAATAGTAGGGATAAGGGAGAAACAAACATATCTGAGAAATCATGTGTATTTCATCTTCAAAGTACCATAAAAGCAAAGCAAAACTTCTTTCTATTTCAAATCAAAGCTGACTTCTTAAATCACTGTTCTGCCCATTAAGTAAGATAAAGCTCAAAAAACCTACTTGTTGCCAAACTCAGATGGTTACTTCAGAGACCAGGGGCTGGAATGTTTTGAGATTAGCTTCCTTCAGCAATCACACCATTTCCAAAAATCTTTTAGTTGTCACAGAAACTTAAGCAATGGGCAAAAAGCCAAACTTACATACCCCTCTCTCACCAATGCACATCCCACTTGGCATTTATTTCATATCCAAAGGAGCTCTCTTCTAAGAGCTCCCCTAAATCTCAGCAGGCAGCCAGTTTAAGCATCATGTTTTCCTTCAGGAATATACTGCACGACTGACATTTAGAGTAAAATAAATATTTCATTTCTGTCAGACTTCATCCATGTCACTTACCAAATGAGACCCCTGAACAGCAAGATGATTTCCAAATCCTCAAAGCATATGTGTCAAGATCTTACAAAACACGGAGACATGAAACAACGGCACTGACAAGGCACCAGCTTCTTGACAGAAATGACAGTAGTTTAGTGTTGTTTTGCTGATTTGTGAAAGTAGATTGCAGCCACAGCTGCTGTGCAAACTGAATCATACTTTCCATGGAGGAAAGAGAAAAGGAGACATCTTTCCAAAGACACACTGTCTGAAGAAGTACTTCCAGATGCATCACCATGTACAGGGAACATTTCCTATTCTGCTGAAGCAGAGGTAAGCAGTTCTGCAGAAATTACACGAGTCCTTCCAAATCTTCAGACACAAACAAGCCCTTACAAATTCTGCTGGTTTATCATTCTAGGTGTTTTAAATAATCTTCCATGAATTGTGGGTAAATGAATAGCTCTGGGAAAAGGGTGATGAAGATTTGTCTGTCTTTACGGGGGAAAGTGAAAGGCAATATATCATGTCAATAGGATCCCATGACTGTGATTCACAGAAGTTGCATCAGGAAGGATGTCTTCAGGAACAAACCATCCTGGCTTATAGCACCAGATGCTCATCTCTGGCTTATTTTTATCATATGTGGGGTGGATTTTTTTGTTCATGAGGGTTTTTTGTTGGTGGTTTGTGGGGTTTCCCCCCACCCAAAAAAGTACTTGGCAAGCAATAGATGATATAGTAATATATGTCAAACCTAGTATAACCATATCAGGCAGAGGAAGTCTCCTAGCTAAAAATACAGCTGGAAGAATGAGGGAGCAGGAGTATCATATGAGTTTGTCCTAATACTCCTTTTCCCCATGAATCCATTTATGACTAGAGGTAGATACAATCCAGCTATTTCTTCATATATAAAAGGAGAAGTTTTCATATAAAAAGTAGCTGCATGTAAAATATGACAAACTTTACTTAATCTTTTTTTTCCAGTGTTCGTTCCTGGATGTGATGTTATTAACCTGGTGTGAACTTAAACTTCCATTCTGAATGAACTCCAATTTTGTTATAATAATTTCCATTCGTGAATGGACAATACTTTACTGTGGCAAGTAAATATTGTCAAGTAATCTTTGCCACAAAATTTAAATGAAAAAATACTCAGATTGGGGTTCAAATGTCCCAGATTAAAAGCACTTTACAATCATATAGCTTTTCCATTGATACCCATGGGAAAACAGTTTTTAAATTATCTCTAAACACCTTCATGACAAATGACATTTTAAAAGCACAAGAAACAATAGTATCTGTCATTTCCTCCCACCAGCTACTGTTTTGATGATTCTTTCCTCCAAAAAGGAAAATTTACTCTGTGTAATGCATAGAAGGAAAACATAAAATACAATAGATTCAGAAGAGACTACTCAGAATGTGTGATAGAATTTCTTTGCGTTTTTGCTGTATCATACACCTGATTCTCAGCCAAACTAAATCAGTGCAACACCCCTAAAGTCAATATTTGATTTTTTTTTCATGAATTGTCATTGCTGTGGATGCAGCCAAACTTCTTGTTTACCTTACATCATCTTTTCTCAAATGAGGATACTTCATTTATAAACCAACTCCAAAATGAAAATTTGCAGATGTACCCAAAGGTAGAATCTGTCCTTTCTTATTCAGGATGGCTATAACTGTCTCTCAAGACAAAAGTCTAAAACACTGCAAAAAGTATTCTTTTCAAGGTCAAGTGGATCAACTTTAAGTTACAAATACCAAGAAAGGAAACACTAACGAAAAAACACTTGCTCAAAATGACAAAAAGATTATTAACTCAGCAGTTTATTCCTCATTAGTAAAAATGCTAAACTTCATATCGGACTCCAAATTCACCATTACGCTGAATATGGATGAGCATATGTATTTCTGCATTGGATCATCCACTGTTGCTCAATTAGTTCTCCACGTAAAAGTAAAAGTACTCTGTGAAGTACTGTGAAGTTAAAAACCATAGATTTAGCATTTCTCCCTTTTCAGAACGATGGCAGTTCACACTGGTGCAGTTATATTACAAGCAGTATACAGGAGATTTCTTGAAATAGAAAACAATTTCTTTCTAAACTGTTTAAATAAAAACAAATATATAAAATGCACATATGTTATTCCCTTATTAATTTTTTAAACTTTTTCTCTGGCCTGCTTGCCTTACAACGTTTCACCTGATTGCTTATGTCAGATGTATTACTGTCATGTCAGAAACCATGCTGTATTGTGAAGTAGATTAATGATGAATATTTGGTTAGAGATGAGAAAACAACACTGCACTGATTTTTGGAAGGCAAGGTCTGAGCAGAATTAATAAGGCAATGCTTTGCACTGCACTGATTTTTGGAAGGCAAGGTCTGAGCAGAATTAATAAGGCAATACTTTGCACAGCATCAACATTAACCACAGAATCTGTGGGTTAGGTAGCCAAAAAGGTAGGCTGATACAATCCATAAATGTTTTTAGATAACGAAACTTTAGCAATTATTTTTTTATTTCAATAGAAATTTTGTTTGAAATTCAAAGTTCCACTGAAGTAAATGGTACATACAATGAAATACGTCATATTCTACATTTTGAAATGAATGCACTTGCTGAACGTAAGCAGTTGGGAGCCAGCAAAATATGGAAAATGTTACCTAGAGCTATATCGTTCAGTCTGATTATAAACAGTGTCCCACTGAAATTAATGAGAATTTTTTCAAATCATTACTTTGCCACTTCCCCCTAAGGTACTTATTCCATTTTTTTCTGTTGAGCTGAGGCAAAACAAATTTAATCCACTTACATTGAAGTCAGTGATACTTTTAAAGACAGACGTAGGAGGAAATATCCCTATATTTCAGTATGTCTTCTCCAAAATTTCCACTTACTTGGAAGAAAGCTCATTGAAATCCCAGTTCATGATGCACATACATTTAGCAGGTGTTGCTGTACAAGTATGTATTTCTCTAGAATCAGCACCGACCTGAAAAAAACAGCTGTCCCAAACACCACTTCATTCTTTATTCTTACACAAGAAATAAGATACAAATGACTGTGATGAACTCACACCAAGGATAAATGGAATTCTGTCCTAACATTTATAAATTCAAGACTTGACATGCTCCAACACACTGCTTTTCCCTCTCTACTTTGCAGCATCCCTGTTTGAAATCTGCTGCTCCAGAGATTCTCAAACTGTTTCCCAAACCTGTTTCTTAATGTCAGTGCAGCAGTCAACAGTCAGGCTACAATGTGCTTATCTTAATTTGACATTATGAAATAGAAATTCTTGGCACGGAGAAGAAAAACAATTTTCCAGATGCTAAATTTTGAGTCCATTTCTAGGTAAACTGCATATATGTTCGTAACTAAAAAGCTTATTATTTTATCATGGGAGTGCTTGCAAATGTTCAGTTTAGCCAGTTTTACAGTTGAGAAACAGCAGGCCAAGCAGTGCATGTAATGTTTGTTCTACTGTTTATTCTACTGGTTAAGATTTTGTACTGGATAAGAGCAACCGAATACAGAATTTTTACACCATACTATCGGTCTATCGACTACATCATGCATTCACCTACCCAATTTCCAGTAAAATCCAACCAGCTGGCTGGAGCAATGAAGTAAATGGGACATACAACATTGCTTTTACATTTGAAATCTATGCTACCAAATATGTAATAGAAGGAAAAGGCCTCAAGCTATTTATAAACTGTCTTCAGGGTTAGAAACAAGATTCATGGGGAAGGAAACGCTTTGATTATACGTCCACAAAGCTCCAGCATCATAGGCTGCATCACTTGACAAAGCAGGTAATTGTTTATAGGAGATAAGTAGGCATACCTTTGAAAGCTTTAACTGAACAATGTCACTTCAGTGACCACTGCAGAGAGTATACATGTCCCACAGGATATTTAGTTGAAGTTTCCTTACAGCAAGGTAGTGACCAAAAAGCAAATCTGACATTTGATTGAAAAATCAAGTTGGTAGCAGATGCTGGCTTGGTGGTTTACCACCACAGATTTAAAACATTCTTTCTGTTTACACCATTACTTTATTTAGTCTTCTAGATCTGATAGGAAACAAACAGAAAATGCAAATACAGCACATCTTTATAAGCAGTTCAAGGACTCATTATATCTGAGTGGGTGAGAGCTGTCTTAGGAAAATACTCCATTCTTCAAAGTGTAAAATACCTTCTCTTATGTTGCGGAGTTCACTATATCTATTCTGTATCACAAGATTGTTTTTTTCCTCTGGTCTCTCTGTACAATACCCTAAATGATTGTTAATATAATTTGTTTCAGAAATCAGGCAAATCATCCTGATTTCTCTGAAAATCAGGGAAAACATTTCTATACCTTGAAGTCATGACAGATTTAGGCTGGTTATGTACAGAGAGGGTATTAAAATTTTCATCCTCATTTTTTAAAAATCCCCCCAATATCATATGCACATGCTCTAAATTGCACTTCAAATTCAAAATACATACTGGAGAGTACTTGCACAGAATTTACAACCAAAAGCTGAATGAGGCACTTGCCTATTGTATCTAAAAGTCATCACAGTCATGTAAAGAAAATCAGTCTACCAAATCATATGAAATTATCTTTTGTTACTTATTTTGTCTGTCAATCTTCATCCAGACAGTTTTATCTTCTCTTTCAAGGTTTGTCAGAAAAATCTGTATCTGAATCTTAACTGACTATTGAAAAGCTTTAAACAATCTGATACTTTATTCAATTGTTATTTTGTCCTCTCAATAGATACTACACCAAATTGTAGCCTGTAGAACATAAGCAGAGCGAAGAGAAGTTTGAGCCACATCCTCTTTCTAAAGGATGCCATTAAGAACCACTTAGTTGATATGTTCTTTTACTGGTTTTGGTATAAAAGGAACATAAGCAGAAACTTGTAGAGTGATTCGGTATCAGTGAATAGATTTGACAGAGCACCTTCTTCATTGTTGAAGGACACTTCCGCATTTCAGGTAACTGTGAATAGGTATTTTAAAATTATTTTCTGGTTTCCTAACTGCTTTATCCAACAAAGAAAACTAGCATTAAATTTGCCTAGACAATTTTTTTTCCCCCCTCTTTCCAAAATAATTTTTTTCACCAAAAAGTCTTCTTCCGTCTTGAAAATAGAAGTTTTGGCCAAAAGCACAAATTAGGTTTGATTCAATTTGGGGAAGAAGGAAAGAGAAGAGGATATGGGGTTGATTCAGAGAAGAACTGCCATCATGTTTTTACCTCGTAACTCAGTATTGAGGACAAATTATGTGAACAGATTTGAACTCTTAGCAGTCATGTTCCAGGAGAACACCAGAATAACCAGTATCATGTCCTCAGGAACAGGTCCTCTAAATGCATTCTCACTGGTGGTTTTCCATTTGCCATAAGGTCATAAAATACCTGTTGCAAATATTTATTCTACCTCCAGGTGAGAGTCAGACACAAGACTATGGAGTTATTCTGTCTTTCATTCTCATTAAACACATGGATACAGATGACAGTGAATATCACAGAGACTAAAGGGTTAAAACACCCAACACCTGTTTAGCCCAACTACCAGTACAGTGTTAATTTGACAATGGGACCTTCTCTCTCATGTAACTACCAAACTACAGATTCATTCTTTTGCTCCATTCCTCTGATGTAATAAATACTTAGATATTTTACATAAATCACCACATTGGGCACACAAAGAAGATTTAAGCCTAGACCTTCTAGCACAGGCACTCTGAACAGATTGGTGCTGTAGACTCCTCAATCAGATTAAAGTGATAAAAGTCACCAGAGTAAGTGCCCTAATTCCTGGGCAGACACGAAAACAACCTCCTACAAAAACTAGTTTACAAAATCTATAGTCTCTGTTGGAAATGATGCTTTCAAGAACTCAATACACATGCTACCAAGAAACATAAAAACACCGTTCTCTCAAAAATATATGGTATACATAATAAAAAATTCTATATTACATTTATGTGTGTTTACTTTGTGGGTGAACTAATATGGTTAGTACTTGTACTTGTATACAGAGCTCTGAGTTTTTGATCCTAACCAGAAAATGTCTACTTATTGACCACAGTATTCAAACCTCAGTGAAAGAAGGATGTGTCACCACAAAGCTGCAAACCTTTGCTCACTTCACTGGAAGTGAAGTACTTGATGATAAATTGTCACATGAGGATGGCCACCTAAGAAAACACCATACCACTAAGCACTGTTAATAATGCTAGAAATTGAATCTCATCTGCCAGCTTTCATGGCTGCATTTTACAATTTTGATTATCGCTCAAGTTATACAAACATTTAATTCCTTTGTATTATTTCTGTTGATTTTCACCAAGACAAGCAGCACCTGCTGGAATAGTTTCAACACAGCAAAGTAGGCCATCATTATCCTTATTTAATTCCCCTATGTTCCCCTCTTTGCTACTTCACAATATAATGCAATGAATTGTATGCAAAACTTTAGATGAGCTTCCCAAATTCAAAACAAACTAAAAGTAATATGATCAATATATATATTAATACTAACATTTTAAAGTAAATTCAGATTTTCCATTTGAATACAAATATTACATTTGTTTAACTTGATCCATTTCTGTAAAAAATATTGAGACCTTTCTCTGTAACAAGTTGTTCTGAAGACTCTTACAGATGTGTATGAACATATTTCAAATAGGTAAAATGCAGGTCTAGTACTTAAAGAGAAGTGACAGTGATCAAAGAATTCATTAGACTGCCAGAAGTTCCTTATCAGCTGAGACAGATGGAAAATGCATCTACAGTAAGGAATATATTGAGAATATTTAACTAACAAAATCAGCTTTTTATTTAGAAGTTACAATTTAAAGCCATTCTTTGTTCTAATTTTGCTAATGAACAGTCATTTACTGTGTCTATGCTGATTAAAAACCAGCACCATTAAGCTTGCAGTATTGTCCTGACACTTTTAATATAGGAAGAGTAGAGTAGCACAAGGAACAGTGATTGGATGCATAATCATGCACAGATGTCATATTAGCTAAAGTAACCCCCAACTGTTTGTGATAAACCTTCAAGCGAGGTTAACAAATCAGCATATTTTTTATTTCAAAAGAAAGGATAAGGATGAAATAAAGAAGCTTTACTTATATCCAGCGTCGTGGTTTAACCCCAGCCAGCAACTAGGGACTACACAGCCCCTTGCTCACTTCCCCCCCCCCCCCACCGGGGGATGGGGGAGAGAATCAGGGAAAAAAAGTAAAAGCCATGGGTCAAGATAAAGAAAGTTTAATAGGATAGCAAGGAAGAAAATAATAATGACAATAATAATAGTAAAAGGATCAGAACATACAAAACAAGTGATGCACAAAGCAATTGCTCACCACTCGCCAACCGATGCCCAGCTAGTTCCCAAGCAGCGATCTGCATGCCCCACACACCAATTCCCCCCAGTTTATATACTGGCCATGACATCACATGGTATGGAATACCCCTTTGGCCAGTTTGGGTCAGCTGCCCTGGCTGTGTCCCCTCCCAACTTCGTGTGCCCCTCCAGCCTTCTTGCTGGCTGGCCGTGAGAAGCTCAAAAATCCTTGACTTAGTCTAAACACTGCCTAGCAACAACTGAAAACATCATGTGTTATCAACATTCTTCTCATACTGAACCCAAAACATAGCACCATACCAGCTACTAGAAGGAAAATTAACTCTATCCCAGACAAAACCAGGACATCCAGGAAGGATCCAAAGCTCAGTTTTACAATTGTTTCTAGATTAATATGAAAATTAATGTTTATGAATACGTATCTGCATCCTTAAATGTATTTACATTAATTGTTCAGTCACCTATTGTGTTTATTTTATGCAAATATTCCAGCAAGAATTTTGATGGCATAATGTTTATACAAATATAAAATTTCAGGTGAATTGCTTTCTGTAAGAATTTGACAATTCTAACACAAAGATTCATTGAAACAGGAAATAAAATCTCCGTGCAATTCCTGCATCCTATCAAATAGCTTCAATTTCAAATGGCAAGTATTTAAAATTAATTATACACAAGCAATTTATACCCCAAGAATTCTCCATACCAACTGCTTCACACTGCTTGATGTCAAATAGAAATACATTTGAAGACATCTTAAGGTTTTTGTGAAATTCAATTTAAAAAAAAATCATTAAGTGATTTTTATTAGTGAACTATTCATACACATCACTTCTTTCAACACTAAGAGTACATCTGAAATAGGGAGAAAATTAGTAATGGTTTTAAATGGCCACAGTAACACTAATCACTTATGTCATGATGATGAAAAATTGGTATGGGCCCCAGTATGAGCTACTGAGCATGGGTATGTGGACCTAGATTTTAAAATTCCAGTGGAAAACAGATTGCTGAGAAAAGCCTAGCAGCAATGCAAGTCCCATAAATGCTGAAATTCTCAAATACATATCACTAGCTAAAAAAAGGTAGAAGCATGAAAATGGTACTACTGTTTTCTTACCTGCCCTTCTAAGAAGTTTTTTTTAGTGCAATTGGAAACTTTGAACTCATGCAAATCCATCGTTATCCCTTTGACTTTCGGGGGCTTGCAGCAAGTTTCCTCCGCTTCTATTTCTTGGTGATAGATGGTTTTATAAAATACCACGTTGTTTTAATATGTTACACATCACGTTTTACACAGAGTGGAAACATCAAAGCTTTGATGTGTGATTTGTTTCTGCAGTTGCATAATCTTGTATGTTCTGAGTATGTTAAGGACTCAGTTTTAACATCTTGACAGAGGACTTCTCAATGGGAGTGGGGATCAGGGTAAAAACCAGAACCTTGGAAACACCAGTTCTCTAACCATTTCACTACAGACTTTGGTTGAGAGTCCTGTGCCCTATAACGCAGCATTAAATTCTTGCCTGTTGCACAGGAATTGAGGGAGGTAAAAGAATTTAAAAGAAAGCAGAAAAACAACCCCAAACCTCCTTGTAGTAAGTTAACTTTGAAAGGGATAAACCCAGCTAAACTTGGGCTGTAGTGCAGATCTCAATTATTCTACTACAAGAGACTAGAAAAAACACTGTTCTGGAATTCCTTTTAAATCATCTTTTCATATCTGTGCATTATTTTATGTGATATATTACACAGAATATGAATGTCATTTAACCAAGCATTTAGCATTGCTATTGTAAACACTCCTAACAGATAAATACAGCAAAACCTAGAATTTAATACTGATTTTGTAAATCAATATTGTCGTTTGCTAATCAGCAACCTTTCTCCTGAGGAGCAGAACCATGAAGGAAGAGCTTAATAGCAACTTATTTTTCAGACATCCATAACATTCAGTCTTTTTCCTGGCTGAAGAGCAACTACCAAGTGCTCCCTTATCACCAGCTGAGGCAAACACGTTTTTGCAAATTGCGTTGTATGCTCTGTGTGGAGAAGAAGATATGTGATTTCTCCCAGTTTCTCCATACAAGTACATACACAAGAAGTGCTGCTTGTGGTTTTGCAGCCATTTGCTGTGAAAACTGAAGTTCAGGTATCACAGAAAAGGAAACTCCAAGCTAGAAAAGCTCAAACATTTCAACTGAATATTTTAAAGTGAGTAACTGAGATTAAATTTTGCTAAATATACCATGGAATATTAAAGGAAACAAACCCAAAAATTCCTTTTATTTGTCTGTTGCATTTCAAGTCTGAGTGACAAAATAGTCACTTTTCTGGCTTGAGTCAGCGCTTTTTTTTAATTCATTAGCTAAACAAAAAATCCATTTTCTGAACTGCTTTATTTCTATCGAGCAATTTTTCTCTCTGGTCTAACTAAATCAACAGGATGGTGATTACTTTTTTTGTGCATGAGCAAATAAGGGCTGAAAAAATTAAGTGCATCTTGAATGAGTAAATGATTGTTTTAAAATAAGAATAATCATGGAAAAGATAATCCCCACATTCCCAAGCATTACACATGTTGGCACTGGAATTGTACCTCCTGTATGTTCAGTGGCTTTGAATTACACTAAGAAGTTGTAATTTCTACAGCTACAGAGCAGGTATGTCATTTTGATGCAATGTTAGGTCAGAGTTGACTACTGCTTAGAGGAAAAGCATAAAGACCACACTGAAATCTACTTTAAATTGTTTTCTTTCCCTTTTAGGATAAAGGCTTTATTTATAACCAATATAGTCCATTTACAAAAAGAAAAAAAAAAGACTTTTATATTTTTATAGGTTTAATGTATCTCCCAGGGATCCACATGATCTAACACAAGAAATAGTAAGATAAACACCTTTGCCTTCCTCACACATTTGTGGCAAAAGCTGTTAAAAAGAGGGCTACATAAAGTAAAAAAAAAAAAAAAGAGAGTTAAACACCAAACAAAACCAATACTTTTCTTTCATTAGCTATACAAATGCCACACTTGGTAATGATCAAATGTTTAAGTGTCTATCACAGCTTACAATGGAATAATTTTGAAAAGATCTCATTCTGATCCTAGTTCTGAGTTGAATTAGGAAAAAAGTATCGGGAGAAGTAAGATATTATTAATGGCAAAGTGCCATTAACTGTTGATTATTCAAAAAAAGAAAATAGTATTAAAGATAGAGTAAAATGAAAATGGCAGTGAAGGATCAGAGTCCAAAAGCTTCACTCGTCTTGGTTCAGACTTGCAGGCATTCTCAGGTTAAGATCTGCAATGGTTTACTCTTGATGATCAGGTCTCTGCAGCTTCACTTCACTTCATTTACTCTAATTGCATTGGCAGAGACAAAGATAATATTTGGCTTGAATACTAAGCCTGTGCTTGGACCCATGCTGTCAATCTGATTTCTTCAGCCAAATTTTTAAGAAAGAATTTCAAAGTGGGTGAAAGAAAATATAGGACTAGACTGGAAATAGAATATTATAAACCCTTTAAAGTTATATTGGATTTGAATATTCTGACTAGGACTCCGAACTGGATTGGACCGCTTTGCTCAAACCTCCACAACCGCACCTAATTCAACAGAAGTTGTTCTGTGCTACTGAAGTTGGATTTAAAAGCTTCCCTTTGTATTCCTCAGCCCAGGAAATGAAAAGCATCTCCAGACAGTGTTATAAAGGGCCTTTTTTTAAATTTCCTTATTTTAATATCAAAAGGATCTTCATTTCTGTGCCAGTGACAAAGTCAAATAGATAAATCTACAGTTTATGCCACCATATTTAGTACTGTACATAGGCCTTCTGAGAAGAAATCAACAACTTTAATTAATGTTGAATTTAATTAAATTATTTTCAATTACTTGTATTTTAGAGACACACATTTCTGCCATCAGAAGTAAACTTATTTAATTGTAAATAAAATGTAAACAACCTCTTCAGACAGAAGTATATAATCCTTTAAATCAAACAAACTTTTACTCCCATGGTTTGTCTCTGGTCAGAATAATTAATCCTCCTGCAAAACACCCAGCCAGCTAATATCCCAATACATGTGACAGAGGTTGAAGTTTGACTTACACATTTAAGTTCAATGTCTGAAGACATGCTGGGTTTTGAGTCTTGCTGCCTCAGCATCTTAATCTGCTCATGGTCAGAGCTTGCCGAGACACATTAAAGAAAGGCAGCTAAACGTTTAGGGAGGGTTGAATTGGATCAG
Organism: Haliaeetus albicilla; assembly: GCF_947461875.1. Classification (NCBI taxonomy): domain Eukaryota; kingdom Metazoa; phylum Chordata; class Aves; order Accipitriformes; family Accipitridae; genus Haliaeetus; species Haliaeetus albicilla. Next base: position 38,225,466 of record NC_091486.1, read on the forward strand.
GAAAAGAGCTGCAGCATCTTTTCATGTGAATTATATTGCCTTGGCAAAAGCAGCCCCTCTTAAGCAGATTCCCAAATTAGAAACACTTGGTCATCACTGAGTAAGTCAAAGTGTTACAAACCACTCGTTAGTAGCCACAGAGTATTCCAGCACAGAGATCTGGACACAGGTAAGAGTGCCCAAACAACCACCATGTGGTTCACGTGATTTAAATTGTATTTTGAGCAAAGGAACAGCTGCCACATGGCAGTTGGAACGGTAAACAGGTTTACCAGGAAAGAGCCATACCAGCAGTTAATGGAAACAAGGTGGCATATGGGAAGAGAGGAAGATATGAAAAATGCTATCAGAGATTTCTGGGGGAAGCTCACCAACTACTGTGATCATGTTGAGAAAATTGTATAGAAAACCTTCACTGAGAAAATTGATTTGTTGGTTCCCCTACCAGCTGGATACCCTGTACAATAAAATGCAGGGGACAGTGAAGGAAGCAATTTTACTCCATAAGTAGCCTTAAAATAACATGAGTTACTTTGCACCCATTAAACAAAGACAGATTTAGGCATGATGAAGCAATACTTGTAGGTGCATTTTGTACGAAAACTATAGCTACACCAGGAGCACACAATTTTGTAATATGCAGTAAGTACACTGACAGGGATGAGTTTAAGATCTGCCTCCTACTGTATATAAATTTGTCCAGAGCTTAATACAAAGGCAAATAATCCTGATCACAGGCAACTGTTGTTATCAACAGCTCTAAATTCAGCTCAGGGAATAAGGAAAGCAAAATTAATGATTTGATACATTTATCTAGTGTGATACGATCAGCCTAAGACTATTTTAAGTTGCATATTTAAATGTAAATTACTCACCAAGAATTAGGAAGCACCATTTGTACCAATTTTGTTGAAATACCCTCCCTTGAACCATCAGACACTAAAGGTGTGCATTACAAATATTAATTTTTCATATAGAAGATATAATTATTTGGGCTGTTTTACAGACATGCAAGGTGATGCCAGTTTTAGTCAAAGCAGTATCAGTAAGACAAACAACAAGCTAAATTTAGGTTCAATAGGTCACACCAATCACTTGCACATTACTTTTATTTTGTCATTTTGCTCGGATAATCAGATTATATCTGCCTTTCAGCCTTTCACAATTTAATTAGGCAAAGCCTTCATTCATTCAAGCCACTTGCATGATTACGGCAGATAATTTAGGGATGTGGACAGACAAAGAAGAAATCAAAGCTGACATGATGCAGAAAAAAAATAAATTAACATTTTCTCTTTGTCAGAGGCTCCTTCTCCACCTGCTCTCCCTCTCCTCCTCTTGGGCATCTATCTAAGCAGAGAATTCACAGGTGTTGACAGGTTGGCAGATTTCTTTTAATTTTTCAGATCTGTAAACATCCAGTCTTTATTTAGCAGTGATGCCCACCAGTTACAAGCAGCTTTAAAGCACTGCTGTTCGTGATGTGGTCTGGGGTCATTAGCCACAGTGCAGCCCTTCAGAGCCAGTACTGCACAAGAACTGGGTGGGCTTGTGAAGGTCAGAAGAACATTTTCAACCTCTAGTAGTTAAAGATTCAGGCTGAAAACTTTGGCAAGTCTAGAAAATTCTGCCATTGCTGTATTTAAAAAGACAGCAATTTTAACACAAGTAATTTCACTATTTTTGCATATCTGAATGTAGAGGAAAACCTGTTATTCAACAAGCAATTCAGCTGCATATTCAGTATGCAAAACCTCGTAGTCTAGTTTCTAGAGTACTTTCTGTTTGTAAGCGAGAGGCAGACAAATAAGAGCGAGACGGAAGGCAGTGTAAAGTGTTAGAGTAATTACTTATAAGGTCTGTTACAACAGTCTCTAGAGGTGTTATTTGTTGACGCAGCAGCTACTGAAAAGCCACATTTGGATAAGCAACCGATACAACCCAATTTCAAACCACTGCTCAGAAATTAAGGCACACTAAGCTTTGCTGGAAAGAGTTGAGCTTCTTGTTGGATTTATTGTTCTTCCTTAAAGTATTCCAGAAGCAAAAGCAAAATCTCCCCCCAAATTAGCCACATCTGATTTCAAAGTAATTTACACAAAGAAAATAATGTTTTCCTACATTTTAGATGTCAGATCAATTAAATTTCTCAGACAGGCATGGATTAAACCTCACCGGCTGGAAACTGTGCATGGCACATCTTATAACTACCTCATGATTGGAAGAAAAGAAACAAAGTTACAACGTTAGCAGAGTACACCTCTGAGCACCATCCTCACACAGGTGTTAACCCAGCCACAGAGGCTGGAATTTCCCACATTCAGCTTACACTAATGCTGCACAGTATAGATGAAAACACAAGGAAGCAAAAAGCGCATAGATACTACTGAGTACACTATGGTATAGCAAGTAATTATAAGACATCTGTATCAAAAATAGAAAAAAAATAGCAGAATAGGTAAGCCTTTAAGATTATTTAGTAAATAAAAGAACTATAGTAGCTATATACTAAACCTATATAAATAACTATAGCTCTATCACTGGTATTAGGGCTGCTGCATCAGCAACTTAGGCATGCATATATATTCATATACAGAAGGAATGATTACGTACAGTTCTCCACTTATGAGCTCAGACACTTCAGTGCTATAGGCAGTCTCCTGCAGTTTATAATCAAAATACTTCATTGTCTGGCAGTACCAGACCAAGACCTCTTAAAAATCTGTATGACTTCAGGAGTACCAGAAGAGTTAAAACTAAGGGACCTGCCAGGTCTCTCAGTATACAAGAAGAGAGTCACAAAACAATGCTCCACACCTGCTAGGAGAACCCATTCCCTTTGAGTATCAACACACAGTCTGGCATTTTGGAATATGCCTGTTTTCATTGATGTTTTCTCTGAAGTTTTTACATGTGGACCATTCTCCAACGCTTACAAAAGGATATGTTTGCCCTTCAATTAAACTGCATTTTATTTGTGTTTATTTCCATCTTCATTTCCTAGAATACTAGAAGTTCAGGATTCTTTACAAGTCAGACATTCAGATGAATGTACAGAGCTAGGATGTAAGCTAAAAGAAGCTTTTCTTTCAGTAGTGAGAAGTTCAGCAAGTGATTGATGAATGAGAGAGGTACTGATGAAATGTATGAAAGGTTTCCATTTGAATAAAACTGCTGAATAAAAGTAGGACAGTTCTTTGAACACCTGAAGTTACAGGAAACTACTGTCAGAAAGCTTCTCAAAGACTTTTTAATCACAGACTATTTCCTTGGTCATTTCTGGAATCGCTTTTCTTTTTTTTTTTAAATTGAAATAATTTGTAACTGACTATCTCTCGTGACCTTGAAACCAGATACAGCTGTGTTTCAGCTCTGGCCATATTTTCTTATGCCCACTATTAAGCTCAGTAGAAACATCATATAATCTTCTGTAAGGCTTTTTCCACCATACATTAGTAGGACCACAGGTAGCCATCAGCATTTGAGTCCAGAATTCAGAATAAAAAATGAAAAGGTTCAAGCACTCTCATATTAGTATCTGTTTTATTTGAAAGGAAAAGCTTAGCTGACAAAGCAGGTTTGGGGGGTTTGTTTCCCAAATGCTTAAGAGCACGGAAGGATTTCTTACGCTGGTGCTTGATGAATTTAATGACAAGTCAGGTCATTTACACATTGTTTATAACTTGTCCAGAATTACACAAATACTGGCATAAGTACATTGTGCTGTGTGATTGAGAACCGTCCAGCAATCTTACCAATCTTTCATGATGAAATAACGTTTGATTTTGATCATCTAGGTCTTTGGGTTTTATTTCAGAATTTTGCTTTCTGTTTTACTGTATGCCTCAGGCCAATCTAATTATTTTTTTTTTAAAAGACTGGATTTTCAAAGAAAAAAAAATCCACTTCAGGAATGAGATGAGGGGAAGGCAGGAAGTTATCAGGCTATGTAGATCTCAGACTGAAAATGAAACAAATTCTTAAAAATACACAAAGGAGTGAAATAAGCTTCCCAACACAGATCATATAGAGTTTTTAAAAAATAAGTGCAAAAATACCAGAAAACAAGAGGTAAGAAGAAAATTAACTTCAAAATCAGAGGCTGAAAGGACTAAATTTTCAGGAACAATTAAGTGCTTATGCTTTCAAAAATACCTTAATCAGAAGTTCTTTGGTAACTAATCTCTACTGATTTGAGACTGGATCTTCAGCATTTCAATAGAAAGTCTCAAGAATCCAGAGTCCTTCAGCATGGATCCTTGCAGCACTGTAACCTCAAGCTTAATTTGCTTTGATTCTTGGTATCAAGATATGAAATCATTTTTCCTTGAAAAAAAAAAAATAAAAAGAAAATTCATTTCATTACTAGGGTTATGTGAAGATCAATGAAGACCAACATGACATCATTAAAATCAATGAGAACAACTCTGAACACTGATTTCGGGGAGAGTTCCCCTGATACTTCTATTAGAAGAATTTAACTGTAAATCCACAGTAGAAATAGCCTTACAAGTTAGACCTCTCTTCACTATATGCAACCAGAGTATCAGATTCATATGGTTGACTCCAAAACAGTGTACTTGCCATGTTTGTAAAAAAATTAAAGATATTGCACTTTGAAGTACTGCAGGGCACATATAATGTAAAAAGTCAGTGGTCTCATTTCTATAGTCTACTAACATGCTGACAGGATTGACAGGGACAGAGCTGAAACTTTTGGATAAGCAGCAATATTTTTTTTTAAAGGATAAAAAAATTTTCACAAAATCCACATTAAGAAAAAAAATTAGTATTATCAGCAGACCAGGCAAGAAAAGAAGTATGTTCACATTAGGCACTTACATTGCTTTATCTTAAGAACTGAACCAGGCAATTTGGCACTTTCACATATGTAACAGTATTACTTTTACTTTATTTCCATCATTTTTGCTTCTTTGAATCTTCTTTTCATATAAGAAGCTTAAAGGCTTTGGACTTTGGCTTCTTCTGACCCAAATATATGAGGTTTCAGAGAATATTTCATTGGGAGACACTAAAGAAAAGATAAGCATCAGAGGTTCAGGTAAAAATTTAAGATGTGACTCTTCTAATGTTGGGGAAAATAGCATAGCTGGAAATACACTGAAATGCAATATATCATTATTTGTCATCTATATTATAGTCACACCTAGAAGATTCAGAAAGCTCTAGCAAAGGACAAAAAATATCTTTAATTCAGATTCCACTCTAAAAAGAGATGAGAAGTAACAGTATGAGATGGTGCCAAATATGCTTGACTACAATAGCATCTGAGATGACCTCCTGTCATCTCTTCCACCCCGAGTTCTCCTATGAACTTATGATGCTAAGCAGATGTCCTCATGCACATAGTAATAGGAACCGAACAACATGGTACAGCAAAGTATGGTTTCCCTCACTATACCAACACAGTTCAAGAACACACTGCATTTCTGAAAACTCCACTTCCATAGACAGTCAGGTATCCTCAGAGCACCAACACAGCTTGATGGCTTTGGGAGACGGAGTGGAAGAGGACCACAGGGAATCTCTAGTTCTTGTAATTAATTAAGCAGTACTAATCAATAGGCTCCCCTTCTTAACCAAAGGATTTCCATGTCGCTTGGTAGCCAAGGTCATTTACAGGCTTTTCCAGTCATATTGACAAAAACTGTACCTTGCATATCTTGTTTTTGATGCAACAGAAACTTCCCAAACAAGAAGTATTGTACATGGCTAATATGCTCAGCCAGATCTAGGGCCCTACTTCAGCTGCTTCTGAGATGCAAAGCAATCATATATCCAATCCTTCACAAAGGACATAAGTCCACACAGGGAAAAAAATTAGAATTAGATGCGATACATCTAAGCTTCAGTGATTCACAGCTACTGCAGTAACTACACCAAATATGAAGAGCTGGCACAAAACAGCACACCACAGGACTTGCACCCTTCCTGCACTTCAGCTTTGACCCATACTTGTATCTAAACAACATCCTGTGAACACACAAAACATATTTCATCTAGAATCTACCCTCTAGGCAATGTATACTTGCCTGCTTTACTGCTGTGCACAGTATTTCTTCATGAAGTTTCACATGCAGGACCAAATATCAGGTCAAGTTCAGCAAGTTAAGTTAATTTTCTTTCCTTAGTAATGACATGACGGTCACACTGCTCAGGATACCACATCTATAGTGTGGAGCCATACTATGGATAAAGACTGTAAAATGGGGGAGGAGGGGTGGAATCGGCTATGACAAAGTACTCTTCAACTAGAGCACTGACCAAATTAGTCTGTTATTCTTCGGCTGCCTGTATTACCACATGGTTAGTGAACAACTGGAGGGATTGTGTGTTATTAGAATGACTTATTCTGAGTACCAGTCACATATAAGTAATATTTTACTCTCTAAAAAGGAAGAACTTATGCGTAAATAACTATTTGCCAGCTTCAGCAATGAATTGCATTTAAAGAGAAAAGTTCCTGCCCAAACCTGAAGACTGAAGTCTGTATCAAATACAATCTTTGGTTTGCTCTTGTGACATTTAGGATCCTGGATAAAGGGGGAAATCCACCCAGCTGTTTCATTCACAAAGAAAGGGACATTGACATAAACTTATGTTCCGTTCACCGAAGTGTACAGAGGGTGTTTTAAAACACAGCATACTTTAGAAATATGCAAGTCTAACATTTCCATTTGCTCTGATAGTACTGATTTAACATTGCTGTAACACCACTCCTACTCATTCACTTCTGCAATCATTCCTGTCAAGACCTTTATTTTTTGCACATGCAGGTATAGCTGCTGCTGTGAAAAGCTTTCTTCCCTTATCAGTAATCAGAGCTCCTTTGAATCTCCCCCCCCCATCTTGCTTATTCTTTTTGTTTCTATCAAAAATAATTGAAAGTTACTAACAGAAGACAAACTGACCAACAGAGAATCTTCAAGAAAAAACAGAGGCAAGATTATTAGGGATAACAAGAGTCTTGTGCAAAATGAATTGAAGCATTTACATGCCCTTCTGCCAATTGTCTTGCTATGTGGTTATGGTAACATGAAGAAGACAGGCAGGCTGTGAATCATAGCAAAGAGTGAAGAATAAGAAAACCCACCAGCTTTGAATTAACCAAATACCTTCCATGAAAAAATCATTTAATTGATGTCCAGGGTAATTTGTGAGACTGGTTAAATGCAGAAGTTACGAGAAAGGCAGTGATTAACAGCATTTTTCTGATATATTACATATGTTTCAACTGATCTTGTTGACAATATTCAACTATATGCTAGCAACTAAGAAAAACAGAAATCAGAAGCAGAACAGACATTACCTAAACAATCTTGATCACAGGCAAGCAGTCATAAGGGAGACTATTAAAGACATCTTTAATGCTAAAGAACAGTCTGAATACTGAATGCAGTAAGCTTTCTTCTCTTTCCCCAACCCTCCAAAAAGGCAGAAAGTAAAGAAAGTGCTGAAATCACTAAATCAATATACAAAAAAAAAAAAAGTCTCACTAAAGTAAGACAGGTCACAAGCTCCCTGGCTATATACATTATCGGGGGGGGGGCAGGGGAAGAATCTGTGGGAGAAAACACCCTGTAAAATTCCAGAAAGTAATACATCAGCAACATGCAGAATATTTTTTGAGGGAAATACCTTCTATTAGTAGGTCAAAACCCCAACACAAATGGTGATGGGATAACTACTGTTATTTTTCTGTCTGGGGTGATGAGGGAACAAAAAATGATGACAAGAATGGCATCTAGGAGAAAAGTTTTACTGGCAGCCATTCAAGAACACATTTCTCCAAACATGAAAAATGTCAATATGCAGCTAAAAACAATGCGTTTCACAGTTAAAGCAAAAAATGTTTAAGTAATCTTAAAATGGTGTCAAATCAAAAAGAATAAAGAATTCATAGTTACTACTAAAAATATCAATAAAGTGGGAGTAAGAAAGAACTATCAGTTTTATGGCTGATTTTCATAGATGCTCCACAATAACTCCATAAGAGAGACGAACAGTCCCTTTTCTTTTGCTTATTTAATCTGTAATTTCAAGTGACTTCAAGTCTGGACATATAAGCATCACAGCACCTGATTTCTCTTTGCAAGTAACATGTGCAGAAATGAATCCTGGAGTTCATCAGTCAAGCCATGGTTTAGGTTATATTTCCTTGTTCTGAAGGATGTATGGCAAATGAATGCATATTCCATTAAAAACAGAAAAAGAAAACCACCTTACACCCTTTCAAAGCAACAGTAAGGAGATTAGAAATACACACCACTGAAAAATTTCTATTATGAAGTTCTTAAGCAGCAAGTGAAGTCAGAAGTTATTCTACTTTAGATACCTTTTTGCCATACACAACTTTTAGAAGAGTTATTTTTGCACAAAATATTCTTGAATACATAATAGCTAAAACTCAAAACAAACCTTACTCAATTATTACCCTCAGTTTCATTTTAAGGAGAAAAGATCCCATCAGAGATTTCCCCTCCTGGCTCTTAGACAAGTATTTCTTCTTAAATCCATTTCTTTTAATGAGCCCTAGCTCATTATATCATATTTATTTGATCAGGTGAAAGACCAGCCATTTCATAATTATAGACTGACTGTGTTGTGTGCTGTTTCTTGAACAGACATCATATTATTTAACATGAAGTAAAAAAAAAAAAAGTATTGCATTTAATATTAATTTTAAAAAAAAAAGTAGAAAAAAAATGCTGTATATGCAAGAGCAAGTCAAAGAAGGAACTAGACCTCTTACTGAACAGACATATGCATTCACATACTTTGGACAGCTTCGCACCTTTTTAAAGGCTGAGTCAAGGGAACTACAAAGGAATGGATAGTAATTCATGCAATGAGATGAAAGGCATTGCTGCTAGCAGTTAAACCTACTCTTGAAAAATTAGTTATTGCTACTGAGTCATTACATGACTATCACCTGGCTCAGATGATGTTCCACATTTGTCAGAAGGAGAAGCAGGGAGAGGGTGACAGCAGAATACAAAGAATAAAATCAGAAACTGAACTAAAGGCATCTCATGAAAGTCAAGTGCTAAAATATTTTGGAGAAAGATAAAAGGCAAAAAATTAAAACGACAAATTAGAAAGAACACATGATATCAATCACGAAAAAGGAAAAAAACATTCAGTGAAGAAATGAAGTATTATGTTTGAGGCATAGTAGAGGCACACAGTGGAACAAATGACATTTATTTTGGTCAACTTACCGGGAAAGCAGCAGGTGATTACAATGGTGATTTGAAAGTCACAGGAATTTGATAAGGCATACCTTGGAGCTCAGCAAATCCTGCACAAAAGCAAAAATAGAGGCAACTCAGTCTAGTGTAAGCTACACATGGCTGATTTTTAGCAAACAGCTTATATAACTTAGTATTTTTCCCTAGGATTTGTTCTCAAGAGACACAGTCTATTACAATGTGTTTGCAGCCCCCCAAGCCATACAGACTTGTCCTGGCTTCGGCTGGGATACAGTTAATTGTCTTCCTTGTAGCTGGTATAGTGCTGTGTTTTGGGTTCAGTATGAGAAGAATGTTGATAACACACGGATGTTTTCAGTTGTTGCTAAGTAGTGTTTAGACCAAGTCAAGGATTTTTCAGCTTCTCGTGGCCAGCCAGCAAGAAGGCTGGAGGGGCACAAGAAGTTGGGAAGGGACACAGCCAGGACAGCTGACCCAAACTGGCCAAAGGGGTATTCCATACCATGGGATGTCATGCCCAGTCTATAAACCAGGGGGAAAGCTGGCTAGGGGCCACTGCTCAGGAACTGACATGCATTGGTTGGCAAGTGGTGAGCAATTGCATTGTGCATCACTTGTTTTGTGTATTCTAATTCCTTTTTTTATTATTATTACTTTCCTCCTTTTCTGTCCTATTAAACTGTCTTCATCTCAACCCATGAGTTTTACTTATTTTTTCCCCGATTCTCTCCCCCATTCCACAGGGGTGGGGTGGTGAGCAAGTGGCTGCATGGTGCTTAGTTGCCGACTGGGGTTAAACCACAAGAGTGCAAGTTCATGGAGTCTGGCTCTCAATTTATTCAAGCAAAATGTCAGCCAGCAATAAAAAAAAAAAATTTAAAAAAATCTCTCTAGAGAACAGCAGAGCTGCCCCAGGAAAGGAGAATTTGTACAAATAAACTATTTGCCTCAAACACTCTGATGCTCTGTACTCTTGTTCTGTCCTTTGCCTTCCCCTCCCAGGCAATGCATTTTTGGAAAGGCTCAATTTCAGATCTGCCAGCCAAAGCCACTGCTCCAAGGCTACAATCCCCTTTAAAGCTCTTAGTCTGTTGACTAATAGTCACTCTGACATTTCTAACATATTTCGAGCAATATTGATCATCACACAACAAGCTGGAACCAGTAAAGTCAGGGCAATGGTGTCATTGGGAACCCTGGGATGCAGCACAGCAGTGCTGCAACAAGCAGAGATTTTCTGTTGCGGATGATGCAGACCAAAGTGCTGAGTTGATGACACCACCAGGAAATGCTGACAGTACTCTGAAACTGGGCTTCACAGATGCAACATATCACCCTTTGGAGACAGAAATCAGGAAATTCATCTCAGCTAAAGTGTAAAAGGTTCACTTTCATTGAAGAATCAAAAAGCAATTTCATTGCAATTATAAAGAGATACTTTTCATTAAATCCATCCCCTTTGCTTGGGTCTCCATATTAAATAAATTAAAATACTTTAAAACACTGACACATTAAAATCCAAAATAAAAGACAATTAATCACTGTGAAGTGAAATAAACACAACTACCATTAACGTATACGACTATCTCTTTCATAATGTTTGTCATAATAAGCATCTAATTTCATTAAGAAACAAATGTAAATATATGAATGCATTGTGCTTAAGAATTAGGGAATTACAAGTACCATGACACCAAATTATTGAAAGAATAAGGTATGAAACAGAGCCTAAATCTACACTAGATACTAACAGGCATTTCACTAGTCTACAGTGAAAACTGAACTCCCCTGAAATGCTTTCCCCTCAGTTGGCAGCCCTTAATAAAACACTACTACAACCTGGATAGAGTTTGATGATGATTTTGGCCATTCTCTATAAACTCTGTCAGCCCCAATGTTTTTTCTAGTCACTTTTTCAACCTTTGTAATGACAGGATATAGCCTTGCTTGTCTAGTTTGTTGTGGTGGCTTGGTTTTTGTGGGTTTTGTTTTTTTTCTGGTCATCTGTTATCGTCCATCCCACCCCCCACCCCCCGCCCCTGCCCTGCTTTCTTTTTGGAAATAGGTATTTGTCATATATTGGAAATTTAGTTTCTACAGGATTCTTTTAGCTATTTAGCTTAACTGGAGGCATAGGTACATAGGCATGAGCATGTACATCTAGCTCTTTTTCTTTCCTTTCTCATCTCCAGCTTGCCTTGCACTCTTTAAAAGCTGTAATGCAGTAAGTACTTTCTCACTAGATGCAGTTTCTGTTCCCAGCCTCCTGTCTACTCTTCCCCTTTCCTCTCAGCCATCCCTTATGTTCCCCTTGACATTAATAGCACCTGCCCCATTTCCACAGCTCTGCAAGGAACAAGGCACAGCCCAATGGATACCTCTCTCTGCAGGAAGGCAGAATGCATCGTCTCATCCACCCTCACTACCCCTTTGTCTGCATCAATGCCAAAATATAGCAAGTCCTGATGTCATTTTGAGGTAGGGCACCACAGCACCTTCCCAGCATGGCTTCATTCCCAGCAGTTACCAACCAGCAAGGTACATGTCACAGATGCAGGAAAGCTGAGCAGAAGAGACTCAAAGGAAAGAAAAAGATAAGAAGCTGGCTTCAAAAAGGTTGGGAGATGCTGTTTTGCCTTGCTGTATTGGCAATTCATCTTTCCAATTACTCATGAACATTCTTATAGCATTTATTCATGCACAGGTATCTATCAATAGGCTCAAAAGAAAAATGTGTTGCCTTCTTTAATTTTCCTCAAACCACATACTCTGTACATTCAAGAGGTAAAAAAGTAGAATAAAGTTATACTCCAATTATTAATTAGCATTAAAAGACAAAGAATATGAGGCTTTCTGTACGCAATGCTTCATAAAGGGTGAGAAAACCATGAAGGTTACTGATCTACCACTTGCCATTTAACTGATTAGAGGCAGATAACTTCTCAAAAAGTAATACTATCCTCAAAGCAGTGGATCAGGTGTTAGACTTACCTGAATACACTGAAAAGCAGCTTGAGCACCCTTTTCCCCAGTGCAGGTAGTACTACAGGCTTCCTATACTCCATCCCACTCTGCAGCTGACTGCAAAATACCTAGCCATGTTCCGAACTGCAATGCACTGCCACCCTCTCACACAACATTTCCAAAAGCAAATCTATCCCGATAGGAAAGGACTCTGGTGGGCTGCACTAGGTTCTTCTACACAGCCAATTTGAGGAAGACATATTCCCAGAGTTCACCAGTACAGAGGGATACAGCAGATCTGGGAGGAGACAGGAACAAACATATCAGAATTTCCTCCCATGCTTAGTCAACAGAATGAAGCCTGGAGAAGTTAGTTAAGCACATTAAGTGTCAGTTCTTCAAACCAAGGAGTAAGGTGGACAAAGCTCAGTGCCAGGAATCAGCAAAGAATGTACAAGTCTTCCCGAGCTTTTGCAACCAATTTGCACTTTGACCAGACAGATGCACTGATGCCTGTTTATTGTTAACCAAGTCGTCAGATGCTATGGGACTGTAGGCAAAGTTTTCATTGCAGCAGAGAAAGTGCAGGAGCTGAACTGGAGGGAAGAGAGCATTTAGCTCCCCAAATATAAAATATTTGTAATAAACACTCTTCTCAACTGGAGATTTTTTTAAAAGAAGCCGTTTTCTGATACAGTAACCTTATGCCTGTCAAGCAGAGAAACTCTAGCACAAGCAACCATCAAATAGCCACAAGCAACTCAAAACAATAAAAAGATATATAGTTCTAAATGTATGGTTCAGCCATTCTCTTCCGGTTTATTTCCAAGAAGACAAAGTATGCAAAACTAGTTTTAGCATAAACAAACTTTATGAGGGATTAAAGATATGCGGAGCAGAGTAAATAGAGGAAATACTTAGACATTATGTTGGGTGCTTTAAGGAAATTAGTTTTCTACTGAAAATTCTTTAACAGTAGTCTTCACAACTAGACTTGAACAAGTTATTTGCAGGGAACAATTTATTCATCACATTTAGCCTGGATTTGCCCCTAAATGAAAATGAGTTAAAAGAATTACATTACACAGAAACAGCTTTAGCTAATCCTTTATAATGCACCAGGGATATATGCAAATTAATTTGCTTCTCAAAGTTTAAAACATTGCATAGTGTAGAATCATTTTATGATTGTGTGGCAAATTATTGTAATGTTTGTTTATGCCTGATAATGCATACTACAAAAAAATGCGAGAATTTAACAACAGTGTACCAAGGGGACTTATAAAAACATTGTAATTTGTTCAGTGTAAAATAAGAGAATCAAGTCATGTAAGGATGGATTATTACAAAATATCAGTAATATCTGCAGCATCTCAATAGAAAAACCTCTGCGGGGAAATTCCATATAAGTTGTCTGAAGATTATTTTTTTTAAATAGCACATCAGTGGTCCATACAGAAGCTTCTCTGGAGATCTTCTGGAGTAATTTCCTTTGGGATCTATCTACAGTAAATATTCCTGATGGGAACCAGGTTTATACAACAATGATGATATGTCTCATTAAGAAAACCCAGAAGCTAGACTGTCTTTATTTGACCATGAAAGGAAGAAGGGAAGAAAACAGAAGCATCTTCTTCCCTGAAGTATTTGTGTATGAGTACAACAGTTAAGCATCACCATCCACTTGGCTCCAAGCAATTCCCTAGTACATAACATACATTAGTTAGAGCTAATGCTTAATGGTCAAGACAACTCTAAACAGTTGATTACTAATTAAACCATGTCTTCTGTAGAATGAGTACTCCTGCAAATGACTGCCATCAACTGCAGAGTCATCTATCAGCCTAGATGACTTGGTATCAAAGGGTATTAATTAAAAGAATAAATACCTGAAGTCATATTGCCATCCCACTGAACTGACAGAGCCTCTGGAATTTTTTCTGGCAATGGGCAGTACAGAAGTAAGGAGTTGTTCTATAAGAGTCACGGAATTTTTGTATAAACTGAAGTAGAAAGACATCAGAACATCAACCATGGCCACCAGAAGCACTCCAAGATAGCCATTGTGTAGGAGAGTGTCAGATATCATTTGCAGTTGAAGACTAAACATGGCAAAAGAATTTAATAGTGTGAGATATACTAAATTATGACCTTGAGTCTTTCTGCTCATCTTTGCACCACTACAGCAGTTTGCTATCTGAACTGTGTTTTCCAATAGCAGTATTTTTACCATTATGTGTCTATGATGCATATTATAAAAAAGCCCACAGACCGATACATGGCCAAAAAAAAATATCTCCACTTCTGTGCAAATGCGTCGGAAATGGAGTGGACTTCTACATGTTTCTAAAACATCTGTTAGAGACATTACTGGAAACAAATGCACTAGTGTTTATATCATAATTCCAGGCTAGAGTAACTCCATTTATTGCCCTGTAATGAGCTCTTTCACATATGTACTTGTCAGATCTCATGGTCAGCCCCTAGAAACATAGAATAATTTTCCAAGAAAGGAGAAAACACTTCCTCCTTTCATCTTCCTCCTTCACTCCCTCACCTGTTTTGCTTGGATGGCTAAGATTTCCAAGCTAAATACACCCTAAGTATAAAATTGTAGAGAAGCCAGGAAATGAGGACAAATATCTAGATATTAAATAGAGAATTTACTAGTGATCTTTTGTTCTTCATTTATGTCAACATCTGCTTGGGCATCTCCTAGTGTTGAGTCACTTCAAGTTGAAGAAATAAAATTTATTCCACACAGTATTTTCTTCTATGCCAAGTATCACACAATGATTATGATGAAAGCAAAGACTGAATATGTACTTATATTAATTAGCAATTATTAAAAGACAGGTCCCTGTGATTACTGCTTCACAGACATGAAAATGAATTCATTACTAAAAGACTACTGCCACTGAGTGAATATTTGATCAGCTTTGGCACATCAAAAAAAAGCATATTAAATAAGCGAGTAATCAAATGATAAAGTGTATCATTTGTATAAATTACTAAAGGAAAACCTCCCCTTCTGATTGAGATGCTTGGCTTTACAGAGATCATTTACATAGTTTAACTCAGCAAGCAAATCCTTTGTTACCGCGAGTCGCGCTTGCAGAGGGAATGATTGTTACAAGAGAGATTGGAAAAGATACTGACTCAAATAAAAGTTTTCTGTATTCTGCCTGATGGTTCCATAGCACACTACTAATATGACAGGTTTAGATTTTAACTGAATAGTCTTTTGACCCACACCACACTACCTCTATTTAAAAAAAAAAACAAAAAACAACCAAACCACAAACTGGAAGACCTCTCAGTATAAACTAGAAGGCAACCCAAGATAGTCTAGATCACAAGCAAGAGAGTACATATATTCTGTGATACATTTTTGTCAGATAGTGCAACACAGCATTATTTTTTTTTAGAAATACTCCAGACATTGGTAATGAGCTAGCGCAATATAAACTAAAAAAAAAAAAAGCTTTTTTCAGGCCCCAAAATGTGTTGTTTGATATTTAGATTCTTCACAAAATAGGGGGGCTTGTTTTTGTAATTGAAGTTATTATTAAAATCAATAAGCCACTAAACTATTTTATAAATAGGCAGCATAAAACCAAAGGATTCAATTTTCAAAGAATTACAGGTTAATTGGAGACAGTAGCCACAACTTGCTGGCTACTTATTTATCACATTATAGAAAAGAAATAGCTGGCAGCAAGAAAGTTATTGTAGAGATTTGAATCATATAAATTTGAACATATGTGTAAGAAAAAACCAAAATTATATCCATTTCCTCAAAATTTATTTAAAATAGCTATTGCATATGCTCCAGAATTCCTTTCAGCATGTCTTGCTTATATCTGAATAGTGGCCAGCAGGTTGTATCTTCAGAAGGACTGATATTTCTAATTCATCTAAATTTAGAAGTTGTCCACTTCCTGATGAAGTTATGTTTTCCAAATTTTTTTATTATTGGGTATATCTCTTGTGGATGAGGCTTTCTTTCCTGCGAATATATTCAACAGCAACTATTATTATTCAGCCTGATGATTTGGAAGTTAAACCATATATTTTCATTTTTCAGAGAGGCAAATAAGGTGCATAGAAACTGGTTGAATTTATCAAGTGAATCAGAAAGTTATTTATCAGACTGAAGGTAAATTTCCAATATTCTGGTTGTTGGTCTTTGGTCCAGTTATACATCCATTTTCTACTTAAAAAGCTCTTGAAGTCCCACACTTCCACTAAAACATTATACTCTCCCCAAAACTTACCCTCACATATAATTATATGCAAGCATCACTATGGGTAGATTTTTAGTAAAAATACAAAAATACATTATATCAACATTAAATATTTCAAATTAAGAAAACTTTTCTGCTCCTTAATATCTTTCTTTGTATACTTTGCTGGGTACCTTGTTTTGTACATTTTGATTATCAGCGTAAATAATGCTTTTTGCCTATATAGTATCTTTGAGACCCAGTTGACCATTATTGTTTATTCTGAGCATGAGTGGACAAAGATATTTACCTTGGGTTCTGCTTCAGTTGAAATGCAATCAGGATATAAATATATGTTTGCATGAAACTGCCAATTGTGAATATCTTCAAAAGACGAAAATGTAAAGATATACATGGCTGAATATGCTGCATATGTAAGCTTCCAATGATCAAAAAGTAGCATATTTATTTAAATAATTTTGAAGCTACAAAATTGAGTATGTGTGAAGAATAGTAAAAGTTAAACAAGAAGGAGAAATAATTTTTTTATTGACAAAGGCGGACTAGGTAATTTGTTCTGGCTTCTCTACAAAACCAACAAGGAACTAACTGGGCAGGTTCAATTGGTACTGTTCAATTATTCAATTGCTATTTCAATTTAGTTACAAAGTTTTATTAATGAGTAGCATTGAGTTATGCTGTTTGTTATGCAATCATTGCACCTAGTTATCCACAATCTGTAGCAAACTTTAAAGTCAAAGAATTAGTATAAAATTGGCATCTTCCCCCCCACCCTCCAATGCCCAGGGCAATCTGGAAGTCCAGTCACTGCCTCTTTGACTTCTTCTGATACTAGACCATTAGCTGGCACACACAACAAAATGCAAATGCAAAGCAAATAAACATAGTAGAAACAGAGGTGTAACCAATGGTAAAGGCATAATCAAGCCAGTATTCTACCACACATGTAACGCTTGCAGTTTAGCAAATTCTTGAATTTGGGATCATCCATAGATTTGTCTTTAAAAAGAGTGAGCATGTATTATCATCCAATAACATAGCAATGGATTTGCATTATGCCAAGGTTTCCCAAAAATACATACTTGGGGTGGCACAGCTGCTTCTGGATGTGACGGTCAAGTGTGACTGGTTTAAATAATATTTTCATAAAGGCATAGTTCAGGAAGTATAAGATCATGCACAAATGTCTTCTCCTCTGCCTTCAGTTACCAATTAACAACATTTGCTAACTTACACATCATACATCCTTGCACACACCTACCAATGAAAACTAGATATTTCTGATATCCTACTTCAGAACATGCATTTTAACATCATGCTGAAACAACTCACCTCTCCAATATTTCAACATTATCATTTCTTTCTTACCGACTTCTTGTTTGGTCAAAATAGGTGTACACAATCTATGTTTCCTCCTTGACCAAACTTACAGCGTTCCTTACAAGCTTTGTTTCTTTATCTAGATTATGGCTAAAATCCTTTCTCACTGAGTTACCTAGGTAAACTGACATACATAACCTACTTCTAAAGCTTCATTTCAATCCTACTACTTTCCACTCAGGTTTTTCTTTTCTTTTTTCTCAGTGTTTCTTTATCGTTTTAAGCTCTCCCACCTACTCGATCAATATAATTTTTCTATCATAAATAATATCTGCACATGCCTGTAACACCATACCAAAGCAAAGTATTAACCATATTAAAAAGATCAAATACACACAAATTCAATAAGCTGAAAATTGGCTCAGAAGTTCTGAATTTTAGCAAATAATGGAAAACAATTTTTTGAGCAGAAAATATTTACAGAAAGTTCTACTGTCATCTGAGTAACTTTTTTTTATTGTCACAGTTTGATACATTGCAACTTAGAATTTTTGTGAGGTTGATTGGCAAAGTGACATTCCAGTTTGAAATTATAGGAATGTATTTTATTTTTGTCATTTTGGTTAAACTAGAATAAAGAAATTACTTCACTAAAGGTAGACAATTATAAAATCTCTTAATGTGAAGATTTCAGACTCTGAAAAGCAGGATACATCTAGCAACACTGGTCATATCAGGTTAGGTGTACAGTCAAAGCTAATTACCAAGGCACATTCTACATTCAGTGGAGGCTGATGGACACCAGATAACATTTTGTTCAGTAGATCAATTAATTAGGTAGACCAAATCTGCCTCGAAATGCCTGATTTTCTCCCTTAAACACAGAGGGAATCCAGGCAACTATCTCAAACTAATGATAACAACCTTCAGACAGCTGAAAGTAACTGAAATTAATGCCATCCTACCGGTGTGACTTTTAAAGAATAAGTAACCCCACTCTTTCTAAAATTCACAAGTCACTATGATTAATAACATTGATAGATTTTCGTAATGATGATGGAGTGCCTTTTTCTGCAGAAATCCATGACAAGTGAGAGTAGCACACACCATCACTATTCAAAACCGCTTCCACAGCTCCTAGAAGATGGGCAATTTCTGGATAACTAATGTCATACAAAAAGTAGTTTCATGATTTTGTCATTAGTAATTAATAAAGTTAGTCTTATTTTAATAACATTAAAGACAAGACATAAACTTTGTTTACTGCTACAGAAAAAGATGAAAAGTAATTGTCTGCAACAAATCCTACACATTTGTTGCATTCACGCACAGGAGAAAGTATTAACTGCACCAGTGACTGGTAATAGTTAAACTGTGATAGTTATTGAATTCAACACAAAGAAATTTCCACATGTAAACTTCTATCTGAATAGTATGTGGAAGATGATAATTACAGAAAACCTCATGCCATCATCCCATCACAAAGGACAAAAGATTGCTGCTTTCAAAATATTCCCACTTTGCCAATTAGTCAATGGTTATTCAAGGTGGAAATTCAGTAACTGCTCTCAACACCAAAATGTCGTTCTTTATTGTAGGGTTCGGCGTTTGGAAGATCTCGTGATGTCACGGAAAGTTAGAGGGTTAGTCGCAGCCTTATGATGTATCTGTAATCCCGCCTACCCTTGTTAGTATAAAAGGAATTAACTGCGCAATAAAAGGCAGAAGTTGGCACTCACACTGTGTGTGTTATCTGTCTCTTTCCCTGGTCCGGGTCGACCAGTGGTCTAATTGCGGCACCTTGATATGTGGTGAACGCTACACTTTATTTAAACAGATCTAATTAGAATATAACATAGAAGTTGTATTGACTGCATCTAACACCTTATCGCCAAGACACATTAGTCCCAGTAATTATAGGTACTGGTATTTTAATTGATTCTCATTAAAAGCTACTAAACCGGTATGCAAATAGCAACCTGTTTTGACTATATATCTGTCAAATTAGAAAGTTTCTTAGTAAACATATATCATCCTATGTGCAACCTTTCTAGATATGTTCCTTTTCTAACTAGGAGATACAAATAACAGGTGTGCCCTAAACTAAGAGATCCTACTAGAGACAGACCAGTCTGACTAGAATCACACTATCCTTCTCACATCTGATTAGAAGACTCCAAAAACAACCACAAAACCACTTTAAGAAATATACATATTTTTACTTCCCATGTTGCACCAGACAGATTAGGAAAGAAAAATTAGAAGCAACCGACAACACCTGGAATCACTGTGTGTAAAGTGCTTTACAACAAGAGCCCAGATTTCTACTCAACATAGTTAAAGTACACTGCTTCAAGGAGCTCTCCATGTCCATGCCAGATCCAGTAACAATCAAGACCTTGGTGAGCTTCTTGTTTCTTTTTTTCATGAAGAAGTTACCTACTCTAGTGCCAGGACACGAGCCAGGAAAGGGGTATCTTTCACTTTAGCATCAGGATTCAAAAGTCATTTAATTCACACTTAAATATGTGGAAAATATAGTCAAACTCCTAACTACGCCTGACTAAAATAAGGGCTTCTATTTTAAGATTTATTTTGAATTAGAATTTAAAACTTTCTATTCTCTGCCTTAAGTATGTCACATAAAAATTTAAAACACCAGTGAAAACTGGAAACTTTCCACAACCTCTCATGAGCTCTACATTAGACCCTTACATTTTTGCCATCACTCTTGGTTACATTTCTAGAAAGGCTATCAGAAAAGGTTTCATCCAATAAGCCTGTTATCAAACCAAGACAACAAACCACAGTAAAATCATCCCACTGAGGAATTTTAAACTCTTCGTAATCACTTTTATTTGATCGCGTAGTTTATCTTTCACATGGCCAGTCCATCAGTGAATACTTAAAGCATGATACAGACACTGCATGTCAAACACCTAATCCGAGTACCACTTGCCAGATCAATGGCATGCATGGAGGTGTTTGTGAATACTGAGCAGTTCGGCACAGTTTAACATTAGAGTATTAGATGACATTAACATGCAACCTTTGGCTCCCATTGGCTTTCTAAGGCTTTGAAATATTTTCTGTAGGAAAGAGTTTATTGGTAAGGTGGGTAGTGTCCAAAACATTTCTTACTTTGATACAGCCATAAGGGATAGACAGGAGATAAATTCAGGAAGAATTCAGTAGTTTGAGTTGCTTTTGCAATCTACAGTATAAAGGAAAACTGAGGATTTGCAGTGATACCTACAATACCAAGTACTCACTGATCCCTTACACATCTAAGCATAACTGAAAGAAAAACAAGCTAATTTGTAAAGCAAGTTTAGTAACACCCTCAGCACTATCATGCATGCTCTGTCACATGTAGCTGTCCAGATCCCAGAAGGAACTGGAAAATGCAATATTGATGTAAAAAACAGGATGTTCATCAAAAGTATTGGAAGCATCTGGTACCTAATTAAGTGATTGACCAGAAGCAGTATGACTACTTTAGCATAAGCATCTAGGAGATGTTGAACTTTCGTTAACAATATTCACATTTATAAACTTTGCAATATATACTGACAGAACTGAAGCACTGGCTGAAGATACAAAAACATGTTTACAAGCTTGAGAAAACTGCATTTGGTCCTCATACTGTTCTCAACTGTCAAAAATATCTTGTGGAAACAAGCACAAGAGATTGAGGGCTCATAAAAGATATGCATAGTGAATTAGGAAAGAAATATATTTAACTGAAGGCAGTTGAATTAGCATCAGAAAAATTGAGAATATAATCAGTTACTGTATATGCATCAAAATTTCTCCACAAAGTGCTTTATCCAGATAGCATCCAGGTAAGACTCTGTAAAGTAACAAGTTTTTATTGGTTAACATCACATCTTCTTAAGTGACCCTGCAGAGAATTGTGTCAAAGGACATATTTCCATCCCTTACAAAATTGCACCATAGAATGGTTTCACTGGAACTGCAAATACAATTTCACATTTACAAAGACAGTCATCAAAATTTTCAGGGATTACAACGAGAAATTAAATTGCTTGTTATGCAAATTTGTAATAAAGTATCTCATAAAAAAAAAAAGCAGCAAATGAGCAGTTGTGTTTCTCTACTCATCACATCTTCTCCATCAGGAAAATTAAGCTATGGGAGATTTGGGGAGGAATGAGGGCAAACGTTTTTAGACTATTAGAGCAATGACCTGTAAATGCATTGTAATTTTTCCATATTTTGAATTTACAAAAGCCGATTACCTTCATAGAAGGTTCATCTTTACTCTAAAAAGAAAGTAGCGTTAGCTATACATGAGACCAATAAATTACAGGGATAAGACTGTAACATTTAAGAGACTTTGATACATGCTCCATCAGGCTTGGTGATTTTGTGGATCCTTCCTGCCTCAAATTCCATAAAACCATTACATAAATTATAAGACTGCTTAGACTCCTCAAGCTTGCCAGTACTTGATAATTTATATGGAGAATTATTTTGGAATAAAATTCCATGAAGTCACACTCATCTTAGAATAACAACACACTTTTCCATTAGGTTAAACTAATCCCATAATTCTTGTTCTGCAGTATGACTCCCTTTGTGGGAAATTTATATCAAAGTAATTATTCAGAAAAGTTATTCCAAAATAGTTATTTTGGGACATTTGCATATTCAGACAAGTCACTAATCTCTCTACTTGAATGAGGGAAAAATCTTGGACACAGGCTGGACACAAGTTGTGTTCTCTTTACCACATTTATTTAAGACCACTTAGTTTAACAGAAATGAATTCATCCTGCTGCAGCTTCAACTTGTCTGTAATTCACTTAATAAGTACTTTGGAAATTGCCTGATTATCTCTTAAGTGTCTTGGACATCTATCAGCACCATAATAAACAATAAACAAACAAATAGTAGTTTTTAAGAAAAAAGAAAATCATTGGATATAATTTTCCAATCCCTCCATTTTAAGTGGCATAATGGAAATATTTCACAGCTGAAGAAAAAACATTTGGTTTTGATTCAGCTGTTTAAGTGACTGTAAGTGATATGGTGAGGTATTAGTCCTTTAAACAAGTTACTCTCAGCATTGTTTCAGCACTTTTAGTATGAATACTCTGCATAGCTTCATTGCAAGTGGAGTATGGTGTGATTTAATATTAGCAAGTTCTAAAGCAAAAGACATTAAAGTATAAAATCTACCCAAGATACATTTTACCAGAAATTAGGGTTACAGTATATAACTGGAAATGGTAGATCAGCCCCCAAGAGCAGAAGTCTAAACCTTTCTATCCAATTTGACAACAGCCTCTAATAACATGCGGCTCAGACAAGAAATGCACTCAGTATGCAAAATTACTTCTCTAAGGCTTCTTTCACACTGACCTTCAAGTTGTTCACACCGACTTACAAATATGTAACTTTGCAGTTACCTTTACATTATTGGAATTTGACTGAGAATCCATCCCTAGAAGAGTTCTGCTTTCCAATCAGACCTACAGTGTTACTTCTAATTAAAAACAAGTTTATTGAAGTAACACCAGTAACTCATTATTATGGACAATGCACATACCTAATTTCCATTAAGTGCTAAGAATTTAGGACTTCTAAATATCATACCACAAAGGGGGGGGGGGGGGGGGGGGGGAGTGTAGCTTGTTAGATGAGGGGTGTTTGGGTTGGAGCACAGGCAAGGAGAGACACAGACTGTGTGAAACAAAATCATAGTTTCTATTTCAGAATGCATGATGTCCCAAACACTTGTTCCTTCCCTCAAAACACAGCAATAGGAATTGCCTGGAATGCACGCTCCATTAAATTCCATAAAAACAGTGCTGGAAAAGCTGCAAGCTATGAGTTTCAAAGGATGCAGAGGTGTTCTTCCCCCACTAGCTCTAGCATAGGTATTTTTAAAAGATAACAATCTAAACCAGTAATTAAAAAATGAAGCTAAATTTAGTGAGAGGGGAATGTCATTGGCAAAATAACTCCAGCGAGTGAATGACCTGACCATACATGCAATCACAAGGTAAGAAACTAATTTTCGTGGACCTCTGCTCAATTATTGCGAGCTGGCACACTGTTGTCAGTTCTAAAGGTTAATGCAGTAATGAAAGATGACAATCTCTCCTAAGCAATTACTGAATGCCCAAGCAGGTATTCACATTTTAAATTAAAGGTGCTCCAAGCAGCCTGAGGATATAAGGTTTGTCCAAAGTCTCTACCACAGCCTGTGCCAAGTGCTTACCAAGGCTCTGCTACCCTGAAGTGTCATGTACAGCTCAGATGCCAAGACAATGGCAAAGAGCTGAATAGAATATTCTGCCCAAAACTGGGTCAGAAATTTACATCACCTGACCTGTTTATAATTGAATCCATTGTGTTTTTTCAGAAGACAAAACTTTTGGGTATTTGCTCATACCTAATGTTGATCAGTGTTTCCTAGAATCTCATTTAAATTTTGTGAGGTATATTAGGTAAATGGGGAATTAAATTCTAAATTAATAACCACAATTCCAATTCCCTTTTTAAAAAAAACCTTTACAGGCCAATCTGAGCTCACTGATGGCTGTCATATCTTTATCTGGAGGTAATGTACTCCAGGGACAGACCCAATATGGAAACATTCAGCATGCCCAAACAAATGCTCCATAAATTGCACACAAATATGCCACCTGTGATGGAGCTAACAGAGGAGGAGAGGGGACTAACACCCCTTTATGCTCTGGGTAATCTCATGCCCACTTAAGTCTCCATTATGCCATTCATAAATAAAAACATAATTAATAACTAGCACCAATGAACTAGAACTAGTGGGCTGTTCAGGCATAGATTTCAATTAAAACTTCAGCCCTGACAGCAATCAACACTGAAACAGTCTCTCGGCCACGTCAGCTTTAAACACAGCAGTGATCATCTCACATTCATAGGTACCACTAACATCTATAAGATTTTCTAAGCACCCCCCAAGCAATTCACACCAGGCCAAAAATAACAACAATGATAATAATGTCTCCTTTCCAAGTGAGAGGGCTTTGTATTTAAGTAATGCATTAATCGTGCTTTGACCATTTCTTGCAAGTCTTGGGTCATTTTTTCAAATAATCTCTGCCACTGAAATCCTGGAAAGCAAGTCTAAAGTTTAATTTCAATGTTACTTTCTATTACCTTTAAGCAGATGAGGAAGGTTTAAAAAGTGAAAGAGCACAAAGACAGTGTAATCACCATAACCTCCTCCAGAAAAATAAACTGTTATAAACTTGTCAAGACATCATAAGATATGACACTCAGAAATTATAACCAAACAGAGGGTATGAAGTTTTACACAGAAGTAGTTTAACTTGCAGCTTTTACTAGTGCCAAGATTAAGAAAGGGTAAATAGCAAGTTCTAGCTGGAAAGCAAACCAGAGGGAAATGGTACATGCTCAGTGCTCAAGGAAGAGGTTTTAGAGAGCCAGAATACAGTAAGTCAGTTTTGACCTTAAACACACTTTTTGGGATCATTGTAGTTGGTGGTTATAAGACAGTTATTAGTTTTCATAAGGAATATGTCCATTTGAATCACGAAGAGGAAAAAGAACAATCTACTTTTCCCCAGAACCCTTCATTGGCTTAAATTCCTACTTTGTACTAATTCCATTGCAACAGAAGGGTCAAAGATGAAATTGCAGGGACTATGTGACCCACCATGATCAGACAGTATGTTTAATCCCAAATCAGAAATATAAAACTGTATCTTTAATGATGCATATAAAGTAATTATTAAATATCTAAACGCTGGAATTCAAGCCTCTTCATGCCAGCATGACAGACAGCCTGATGAAAGGAGTGAGAATTATAAAAGGAGACACTGCAATGATGTTTCTCAGCTCCAGGTAAAATGACAAACTAGTACTTACTGCTGAAAATGAGAAACATTTAAACTTTTTTTTAAACTATAAACAACTCCAAGCAGTTAGCACCTCCCTATGAAGTTTTACATATTCCTTAGAAAGAAAAAAAGCAAAATAAACCAGAAGAAAGTCAATTAAAGTATTCATATTTTAAGCATTTAGAATTGATAACAGGTTTTGCTGTTAAGATTACATAAATTATATAGTACTCCTGTTAAGAGTAAAGGTTAACACATCCACCTGCTGCATTGTGAGGAAGAAAAATTTCTCATAAAGTGTTCTGGAGAATGTAGTTGAGTTCCCTTCTTTGAAACAGGAGCAAATGATGAGTGCCCTAATCCCATGCAGATTACTAGGAAGCAGACAGCAGTTTTCCTGGGTTTAAGTGCTAATGAGGTTTTGATTTTTAAAAGCAGCATAGCAGTGTGTAAACACTGGGGCAGGAACAAATGCAAAATGACAAGGTCCTAATGATTTTGCGGTCACTTGATCTTTTGTTGCCAGAGACAGTAAAATGCTTTGATTCACAGAGAAAGGATTTCCATAGACCACCAAATTAATAGCTTCAGGAATGCTGAGCTATCTCTTGAACGGCTGAACTACTAAAATAGACTTGTTATTTACAGAAATACAGCTTTTGTCATGATCTTTCTCATCAGGGAGTGTTTACTCTAAGTCCACAATAGCTATAAGACACACTCAGGTGCACAGATGTGGCACAAACCTGACCCAGTAGGAAAAACTTTCTTATCAGTAGGGCCTCATCTGCAGAGCTCCTTCCTTTACAGATGGTCATTGAGTCCCACTGCAACTCTCTTCAAAACTCATTAATCCCTTTCAGATCATTTCATGTGTAGACACAGCAAGTCTTGTTTTCAGCCACACACACATAACTGTGTGTGCGGATGTCCAAAGTGGCAAAAAGCTACTGAAGCTGTGTCACTTGAGATAATTAAATAGTTCTGTCCTGAATTATTTTAGTTCTTATTTGTAATTTTTTCAGCAATGTGAAAAAGTTCTCTGCAGTCCCCATTCTGGGAAAGATGAGAAAAGAAATTCAATATTAAAATGAAACATCCCTAAAATCTTTCAGATTTGGAAGAGTGTAAAATTAAGTAATATGAGTCCTTTTTAGTAAGATCTTCAGACAAAAGGTTTGTGTAATACCTAGACTTGTTGGTAATTTTTTAGTGGGAAAAATGTCCCAAAAAAGGAAAAGGTAAGAGAATGTAATGACATTTTTTACTCAAACTGAGACCTAACATTTTCAACCATTGTTCTTAATGTCATTCAACACTACATCCTTTTTTCTTCAAATTAAAATGCTCATACAATCAGAAGTGAATTTTATTATAATTTAGTACCTGGCAAGCATTTACTGATTTCAGCACAAAAGGGTTTTAATTCCCACCCGAGAGGAAGAGATTAAGCCTAGGGTTAAACACAAAGTGAACTCCTACCAGCTGTCCTTTAAGCAAACTGAACAAAATGGATTGAAAAATAGAACACTGACCCCAGTACACATAAAGTTCTTTGTTTTAAAATATTTTGTGTTTTAAACCGATCTTTGTTTTTCTTCATGTAGTTTAAGAAACAAAGTATTAACCACTTTTTTTTTCATATGGTAATTATCAGTGGTATCCTTTTTATTGCTTTCCATTATTGCTTACACTTTTCCTTTTAAATATCAGTGGCTGATGAAGGATAATGAAACAATCAGGTTTAAAAGAGTCTACATTTCACACAATATTATTTTTGTCATTCTGCTCCTAGGTCAAGATTAGAGAAGGAAATACTGTTCAGAGGCTCTCTTTACAGTCTCAGTGGTCTCCCTAATGGAGTAATTAGGGTTGGTCGAGCCTAACTGCAATACCACACCAAATAGACGCATTTGTAGTCCCAGCTGGCAGAAAGGGCACATTCTGGTCGGCTTTTGCTGGAAAAAGCTTTTTAAATCCTCCCTTTGCCAAATGCAGCTCAGGGCTTACAGACAGAAAGGCTAGCTCTGGGAAAAAACACATCCATGAAAAATACACATATAGCAGAACTGGCCAATGCTGCATCAAATGCTTTCCTCAAATCACTTAAAAAGGTCCTGAGGAAGATTATATAAAGGTAATACCTTCTGTAGAATGCACATAGTTAGTTAGTTAATACTATTACAACTCACACAATATTTTGAATTCAGCCTCAACACTGCATCTTTATTATTTTAAGTCTGCTCAGAGGGAGAGACACATCAGATAATACCAAATCATGTTTTCTGAACCCCTCAATAAAACAATATGCAACTTCTCAGTGAAGGGGGGTGTTTCGGCAACAAAAGTATAAGCCTTCCATGTCAAAATGAAAGAAGAAACTGAGATGTCATCCAGTCCTAGAACATGCACAACAGCTACACTCCTGGCCTCCTCTCAGAGGACAGCAATACCTAAGACTATTCACAGCCTGCAAACTGCTGTTCTACAGTCATTAGGTTAAACAATCTGAAAAATGCACTAAAACCCCAAATAATTATGAAATGACAAAAGATGTATTTGTGTATAATTATGTTACCCAGATTTTTATTTTTTTTAATTAATGAAATCTTTTACTTTTACTTCATGGTCACCCTTATCCAGACTCCTCTAAGAAACTGCAGATCTTTCACATGCACCTTACAACTGTGTAGTTATATACTATGTGAGTTTACATTAAAGGTGAAATGACATTTTTCTTTATATTCCTGCATCTAAGCTATCTTACTATAAATATACCTTTATACTGCCCACCATGTTACTAATGATATAGAAAATAACAAAAAAATCAGATCAGGTGGAAAAACTTCCAAGTTCATATTATAAACTCTAGCCCTTTACTTTTTTCTATTAGAAAATGCACTAATTTTATTGCTATTTCACAAGACCTTCAAAGGCCACGCTATTCTTAAATATAGCAATCCTCCAACAAAATATTGTCCTTTTACTCATAAGCCTTTATTTGCTAGTTGCAGATGATATCACATTCACTTTTTAAATAATATTTAAAGGTCAAACCAATAAGGCATAGAAAATGTTGAACATCTTGTAAAATTTAAACTAGGCACTGCAGAAGCCACAGGGGGGGTATTTGCTAGAACGATCGAGCACTTTTTAACATATTTATTCAATGATTACCAGGGGCACAATGTAATCCACTTCTAATGGAAACCCATGGGAGGGGAAAACGCTGCTGAAAATTAATAAAAAAAGTCTTCAGAGTTTTTTCCTCATCTGTTCTCAAACCATATGAAAGAGAAGTTATAGCTCAGAATACATCTAAACTAGTTTATTATAAAGGTGCCTAAGCTAGTTCTAAATTGCTTCAGGCAATAGGGACTTCTAGATGAGGGAGGTGACCAAGGTGGGAAGCACAGGGGTCCACAGGGCAGACAAACCCCACCGCTCTTGGGAGATTCTTGGGGTATTCAGAGCATTACTGCCAACACGGGCAGCTTCTCATACAGGATAAACTTCTTTTTAGCTACTTACCTAAGCAACTCAGTCTCACTGGATAACTGCAACTTTGTTCTGTATGCTATCACCTCATCCCTGAGGTGCAGAAAATACAGATAGGAGAAAGCGTTGATTTTTCTAGTTCTGACTAGTACAATTTACCAACACAAACCTTTAGTCAGCCTGTATCAGATGCTGCTAAAGTGATCTAATCTACATGCAGAGGTAACATACAGGTAGATATTAAATTACAATTGTGTTTCTATTTGAAATTAAGTGTGTGCATTTTTTCTTATGTCATAAATTTGTTCCTGTTAGAAGGGACCTTAGGGGAGCATATAACCTGCTACTCAAAGGGTCTCAATGAAGTTGCTCAGGGCTTTATCCAGACCAGTATTTATGGTCTGTCATGCCAAGTTCTAGGTGTTCAGTCTACAACAGCAATCCCTGAAGCCATAAATTCCTATATCGTGCATAAAGAGCATTAAGCATGTCAAAAGAAAATTCAAAACCAACAGTGACTCAGAGGGGTGTTTTGAAATCGGCACCTTCTACCCTCATAAGAAATACAGCTTTCAGTTCTTCTGAGAAAAAGTATTTAAATCGGTTCTCTTTCTCCCTGCATGGGTAATTGCTGCAATCTATAAGCCATTACATACAAAGTGTCAAGACATTTCTCTGATCACACACACACACAACAAGAGGGAGACAGACCTGTGTTTCATGAGAAGTCACAGCTGGAATGCCACGTAGGATGCTGAGCCTGCAGATGTAGACATGCCAGCGGAAAGACACCCCAGTGCTGACAAGAGACAGCAGGCAAGCTCCTCCATCCTTTCAAAGCTGAGATAGTTTTGCCCCACCAGAAGAATAACTTTTGGATGCCAAAGTTAAGGGACAGCTTCCAGAGGCATCACCAGGTTTGAACTGACAGATGGTTTCCACCATGGTGGATTGAGCCCTTGTTCAGGTCCCTGTAATTCTGGGCATAAACTCTGTTTCAAGGTACCAATTAGGAGGGTGCTTGAGCGCAGCCTTTTTCAAGCATTAATTTAATTTAAACAAATGCCTAAGGCACTGTTCAGAAATGCATTAACTTTTAATGGTAAGATAAGAAAAGAAAGCCTTCATGACAATACAGTTATGTTCTCCATCGAAAACTCAAACATAAACCCTGGAGGAAAAACAGAAAGAGCATAGTAGGAAAGAAAACTTTTAAAGCAAAACTTGACTTCCATTATTGCTGCCACATGAACATTTCAAAGTACACCTGTATGCTGGATACACTAACACTTTGGAATTGAGTGGGCACATGTGGCTCTAACAGATATTTATGTATGATATTTATGAGAATTTGTATGAGATTTACATATGTAATTATGTTAATATATTAATATGCATGATATTCATGAGACTTTATGTACTCAAATATTACTGCTATAGCTTACTAACAAAGTTAACTTTATGTGTCCATCCTACTACACAGAGCTGCACTGCATTTGCTTCAGGGGAAAACTGTCTCCAGACAGATGGGTTTTAACAAGACTACTTTCTTAGAATTCCCTTCTAACAGGGTATTTGAGAATTTCTGTTGAATAATATTTATCAGTTTTTGCAGACTCACCTCCCTTTTTCTAGGGTATCCTCCTCTGAGTTTGATTGATGGAGTTAATTATTGTGCCAGCATTATCTCACAACAGCAGTACAACTTTCTGCACAGCTTGTTGTTATCATGGGTATCGAGTTGGTATTGACAGTCCAAACACCAACAAAAATGCAATTTTCATATTCTCAGAATGTTAAAATATAAAGAGATTCCTCCTGCTCATGGTCTATCTTTGAGACAAATTCTCTCTCCTTCCACAGAGATCTTAAATATTGTATTTCTAGTAAATTTTAAAATATTAAAACCTCCCTCTTATTCAAAAAGCATCAGAAATCCCTTAACCATTTATAGATTTGTTAGCTTGCTTGCTTACTTAGACTGAATGCTTTTGTGAGCTGATGTGTTTTGTGTAGATGTATTGGCTTTGTGTGGCGAGGTTTTGGTAGCAGGGGGGGTTACAGGGGTGGCTTCTGTAAGAAACTGCTGGAAGCTTCCCCTGTGTCCCTGACAGAGCCAATACCAGCTGGACCCAAGACGGACCTGCCACCGGCCAAGGCCGAGCCAATCAGCAGTAGTGGTAACGCCTCTGTGATAACATTTTTAAGAAAGAAAAAAAAGTTGGGACAGATGGAAACGACAGCCAGAGAGAGGAGTGAGAACATGTAAGAGAAACAACCCTGCAGACACCAAGGTCAGTGAAGAAGGAGGCGGAAGAGGTGCTCCAGGCGCCGGAGCGAAGATTCCCCTGCAGCCCGTGGGGAAGACCATGGTGAGGAAGGCTGTCCCCCTGCAGCCCATGGAGGTCCATGGTGGAGCAGATACCCACCTGCAGCCCATGGAGGACCCCACGCCAGAGCACGTGGGTGCCCAAAGGAGGCTGTGACCCCGTGGGAAGCCCACGCTGGAGCAGGCTCCTGGCAGGACCTGCGGATCGGTGGAGAGAGGAGCCCACGGAGCAGGTTTTCTGGCAGGACTTGTGACCCCGTGGGGGACCCACGCTGGAGCAGTGTGCTCCTGAAGGACTGCACGTGGTGGAAAGAACCCATGCTGGAGCAGTTCGTGAAGAACTGCAGCCCGTGGGAAGGGCCCACGTTGGAGAAGTTTGTGGAGGACTGTCTCCCATGGGTGGGACCCCACGCTGGAGCAGGGGAAGAGTGTGATGAGTCCTGCCCCTGAGGAGGATGAAGCAGCAGAAAATAACGTGTGATGAACTGAACGTAAACCCCATTCCCTGTCCCCCTGTGCTGCTCGGGGGGGGGGGGGGGGTGGTAGAGAATCTGGGAGTGAAGTTGTGCCTGGGAAGAAGGGAGGGGTAGAGGGAAGGTGTTTTAAGATTTGGTTTTATTTCTCATTACCCTACTCTGGTTGATTTGTAATAAATTGAGTTGATTTTCCCCAAGCTGAGTCTGTTTTGCCCGTGATGGTAATTGGTGAATGATCTCTCCTGTCCTTATCTCAACCCACAAGCTCTTTGTTATATTTTCTCTCCCCTGTCCAGCTGAGGAGAGGGAGTGATAGAAGGGCTTTGGTGGGCACCTGGCATCCAGCCAGGGTCAACCCACCACAGTCTTTTTGGTGCCATGACTCAGATTCGAACCGAGGTTGCTGTGGAAGACAAAAATGCCCCCCCTTCCGTCTCCCTTTACTTAGCTTTTATATCTGAGCTGATGTCATATGGTATGGAATATCTGTTTGATTAGTTTAGGTCAGCTGTCCTGGTTATGTCCTCTCCCAAGATCTTGCCCTGCCCCAGCCTGCTGTTGGGGGGGGGGGGGCAAAAATGTTGGAGAGACAGCCTTGATGCTGTGCCAGCACTGCTCAGCAGTAGCCAAAACACTGGTGTGCTATCAACACCTTTCTAGCTACTGATGCAGAGCACAGCACTACGAGGGCTGCTATGGGGAGAATTAACTCCACCTCAGCCAGACCCAATACAGTAGAATATATTGAGAATATTTAGTTCTGAAAACAAAGGTAGCCTGTAATCTTCTCATTCAGTGAAGAATAGATCCATTTTCTATTCTAGACCTCATCTCATTTCACCTAGGATCCTCACTTCAGTCACTAATGAGAGCTCCACATCCTCTCAGGAGCCTCCCTGGTGTGGTCACCAGCTGTAGCTACCAGCAAGGATCATAAAAGCCACAGGAAAGAAAGACGACAGCTTTTCCAATGACTAAGACTTGACCAATGGACATCATAGGACAAAGACAATGAACTAGAATCCGAATTCAATTAAGGACCCACAAGTGACACATTTTGATCAGTGATTTACATCATTAGGTCAGAAGGTCTGAGAAAAATCAGGGGAAATAACATATGCTGTCATTTTAGAGGTGTTTTTTCTGAGATGCAAATGGGTGATCAACATAGGTTTCATGCGTCACGGGTACAGACATGATTCGTAGCTTTAAAGCTCAGCTCTAAAGCTGATTGTTTCTCTTAATTTTGACATTTTTCTAACATTTTAAGAAATGGGGGGAGGGGCATTAGGGTTAATTATTTTTTTTCCAAAATATCTCCAGAAGTGAACATCCAGTGCCTACATGCAGAGTAATCTCAACTTTTATACATTTAACCCGTAAGTCAATGGTGTTTACACAGACCCCACACATTATAAGCAATTAAAAACAGCCCAGTATTTGAAATACAAAGCCTGTTTAACATTATGGCAAACACTTCCTTAAAACAGGTATGTAAAAATTTACTAAAAATATACAGAAGAGGTGGAAACAAATGAATATTTAAAATATAAATCAGAAACTGTACTTCAATAATATTCCTTTTCTCCTTCCCTTTCACCACAAAATTCATAATAAAAATTCTCTTGCTTGACAGGCTTCTAGATATTAAAGATGGTATTAACAGCTACTTTGCCAAAGAAGAAAATACATTAGTGGAAGAGGTTTGAATCTCTTGTTGCTACTGTTAAAAAAATTAATCCTGTTCTGGAAAAGCGGCATTCAAAAAGAGACAGAAGAAACAGCACAAAAGACACCACTTCTAAAGAAGCAGAGAGAGAATAGATGTTCTGATCAGCCACTCCTGAGCTCTTTATCTGTTTGTTTCTTCCACCTTTTCAGTGGCGAGAGTTTCTCAGCAGTGCTGGAAGGAAGAGAAAAGTGAACAACTGAAATCGCAAATTTAGTTTTTCAGATGCTTGTCTTGATTTTTCTCAATTCAAAGCAGATGTTGTTGCCATCTATTTCTTCTCTTGGTAAGCTCCCTCTTTCCACCTGGCTTTGTCAATAAGGTCATAGTATCTTTCAGAAATAGGAGGATGGCAGGTTGATTTCTAGGAAGCTGTTTGATGGACTAATAAAACAAGTTATATCAATATTTCAATCCCTAAACACCTTTTCTCAAAAGACCAACAGAACATCCTGTTTCCTCATGAGCTTGTCCACTAACTGGATCTACTTTGATATATTAATATCATTCCAATGATTTCCAAATGTTGTTTGATGCTGTTTTCAAGTCACAGTCTAAACATAGTACTTGAATTAAGTTCATCAGAAACAGTTCAGTGCTGAAGCAAGTGAGGTCTTGTCCCATACGGGAGGCAGTAAGGAAGCGAGAGAGAAGAACATATCCTTGGGATGACGGACTCTGTTTATACACTTCTTCACTTTTTCTTACAAAGCAGCTGAAATATGCAGTGTGTAGACATCCCATTTTTGCTTGGTTTGCACCAGTCTTCTAAAGTAACCTGTGGGCCTCTCAGCACACAATATTATAGTTCCTACTAGTTTACATGGTTTGAAAGTGACTGGAAGAATTTATAAAAGAAATAACAGACTATTAAATACAAAACCAAAATATATTTAGGGCATCAAGTCCATGAACTGCAAATTAACAGCTGGCAGAGCCCTCTGAGGAAATGACACTAAAAGCTTGCCTAGTTAATCTATTTTTCCCAGGCATCATCTAGTAGCAATTTAAAATAAAGGGCTGAATAGACAGAAAATCTCATCTGGTCAAGCTGCTTATTTGCTCTAGTGGAAAAAAATATGCTAAAGTATTCTCCAAGGGCTTTTTCTTAAAAAAAAAAAAAAAAAAAAAGGAATACAGTGCATTCTACAAATGAGTACCACAGTCATTTATCTTTCAAAAACTGGTTAGAATGGGTAGTGGGAAAATAAGAGTACATCAACAGTTCCTTAAACACTTGGACCTCTTCCCTAACCAGACATCAGACTGCCAGCCTTCTACCTCAAAGCACTTCTCCCCTACCCTACTCATTTTTTATTTCATGTCCTGATTGGAGGAAAAATTGCCCATTTTCTCTCCATTCCTCTGTTCTCAATTAGTATTTCCCCCCCACCCCAGTTTGAAAACAAGGGGATGGTGGTTACAACTGCAAACATGATCATTTTTAAATGTATTTTGAGAAGTGAAAATTGTGCCAATTATTCCAAATGTAAATATTGCTGCTGAAGTTATACAAGTCAATTGACTTAAAACTACATGGCAGCAAGATTTACCTTGACTTTCTAAAAAAGTTCAGTCCACACTACATACAAGTAATCATGCACTGTATTATGCTATGCACAGACTGATCAACTGCAAAGATCATTACAAATGCATGTCTTTTTCCAAGTGCTACTAGCTAATAATAGCATGTCAACTTCTGTAATTTTCCTCTCGGAAACTATTTAAAAGGAAAATAACACAGAGGGCCTGAGTTGGCAAGTCCACAGTTCTGTTGGGGTGTCAGTAGATGACTAAGTGGTTCCTTCTTATTGTTTTAAAAGGATTGTTTTGGTGGTTTTCCACCATAACATACAAACTATGTATTCAAGATACTCCCACAACTCAGCTCTTTGTTATTAATTGTAATCTACTTTAATAGCTGTTCCAGGGATTGTTTGTACAATACCCAGTAAAATGGATATCTGGCTTGTAGACAATGACATCATTAGCAACAGAATAGATCTTAGTGACAGTTTACATTTTTATGCATCACCAGTGTTGATGCAAGGAGTAATGGAATTCCTTTCCCTTTCAGAAAGGAACTTGTCATCATGATTTCTTCTCAAGTATGTCCCAGCCCCACTGAGGCAATGAGTTTGAGTTCCCTATGTTATGAGACCTTTTCAGGCAGAGTTCCTTTCTCATATAGATTTCACTATAACCCCCCTTAAGTTTCATTTTATTCCTTGCTTCCATAGAAATATCCTTTCACCAAGTTATTGTTACCTAGAAATGTAAGCCTAATTTTAAACATTCTCTCAACTACTTGTGCTTTTGTTTTGGTTTTTGTGTTGTTTTGTTGTTGGGTTTTTTTAATCTAAAAAAAAATCACAATGAAGTTTAACAAACTTAGAACAGCTTGCTGTTACTTTTCTTAGGATATGTTTTGTAAATAAAATTTATTTTACTTTACCTACAAGGCTTTGCAGTTCAAAGAGCAAGAATGTGACTGCTCAAGATGTTGAAAACCTAGTGGACATACACAACTGATCTGCTGGGTGTGCACAGCAAACCTAACACATCCAACCGGTAACTCACAGTGCTTCATCACACATACAGCAAGCGTTGTTGCATGCCTGATACTTTTCCTTCTTATAAGCTTTACAGTGGGGGGAAAAAAATGGAAACAGTGCATTTGTTTCATTAAATGTTAATTCACTAATGTACACTTTTTGAACAGTTTTTAGTCCATTCATTGCACTGTTAAGGGGTTTTTTTCCTTCTGTTTCATTGAAGCTGCTGTTTCTTGTGAAGTAAGTTATGTTGAAGTGACTGAATGGCAATTTTTTTTAGAAGTAACTTCATTGTTTCAGTCAAATCTACTGCATGGTTGTACATCACTGATTATTTGCACGATCTTTATAATGAAGGTGTCCTCGGTATGCTGGCTGACTTTGCTATGTTAGGCCCAATATACACATTAATCATGTAGCTAATCTAGTTCTCATCTGACCTTGATTTAGTAAAACCACAATATTGCAAAGAAATTAGGTCTTCTGGAGGTATTTTATCAGACTTAGAAATCTTTATTGCTACCTAGTTTTTCACTTTGCAAAAGGATCGAAAGGTTATTACATACTTCGCTCATATTCCGTCTCTCACTCTCACCTCTCTCTCTGCTCTCTGGTTATGAGTTTCAGCCAAACATTTCTTGGGGTTTTTTTCCTTCTCCCTGAGGATTTCAAAATAGTCTTGGGAAAAACATTTATTTTCATTAAGGTTTTCATTAAAAGACTTAATTACAGGCAAGCATACAGTAATAAAACTATGAAGGCGTAAGTCCACACAGCCAGGTCATAAGCTACTCCCACGACAACACTGCCTTGGCATGTTTAATATTAATACACAGACTCTCCCAATCTTGAAACTTTTTATAGTAAGAAAGTGGGAAAGGGGAATTTGCTGTTTAATTATAATACAAACACAAACATTCAACTGTGCCCTAATCTTTCTTCCATGAATATTTATAGCCTAACAAGCATCAGTTCAAAGGGAAGAGAGATGCAACAGGTTCACATGGGACATGAGCTCTCATGGACTGCAGAACGAGTTTTTAAAAGCCCTACATAGAAGAGCTACAAAGATAGTAACTGGAACTGGAGGGATTACATATGGAGTAGAATAAGTGTTACTTAACGCCAGGTGTTTCACTTCAACCAAAATCCCCTCTCACATAGCAGCTGAAGCGGCTACAGAGACTACACCATAGCTGCTGCTGTGCTGCAGGAGCAGCCCCACTGCCCTTCTCTCACCAGAGAAGTCCCTCTGCTCAGCCTCTTTGCTAAGGACTTACGTAACAGAGGAGCTATTAAAATGCTTTAAAAATTGTTTCAAACTAAGACTTTTTTTTGACCTTTTGGTGATGAATGTGAACTGAGAGATGCTAAGGTTCACCCTCCCATGATGATAATCCTCTCGGAAACCCGACCAGTATTCCTCCTTGCCTCAGGCAGGTGACAGTTGCAGTGATGACATGTGGTGTCACATTATCAAAGTTGGACAACTTTAACTTGGCACTGGAGGGCAATCTTTAGGCTTGAATCAGTATACTGTAAGCCCTTGTATATTCCAAATGCTTTACTCCACAGAGGTTTATCCTTTATTAAGTACAGTGTAGGTACTGCTCCCCCTTAAAAGGGTGTTCCAGTTTTCCTGGATGATCTGCCATCTACAGCACATCAAAGCTACAGGAGAGATGCTAAAAATGCTAACTATTGAAAACAATGACCAGAGAAACATGCCAGTGTAAAGACAAGGCTGCAATAAAAGTTCTACCTGTTTGCACACAGGTTGTGATTATTCCAAAGCAATTTACTTTAGCATGGCAATCCTCTTTCACATTATGCCTGACATCTTGCCTCAAAATGAAGAGCACCCAGTTCAATAGCCTCTTTCCCTCCATCTATTTTACCTTTTGCTAGGAAAAAACAAAACAAAACAAAACACACACAACAAACACATTCATATTGCAGTTTGGAGGTCCAGGTAAACATGCTTCAGGTCTCCATGAATATTGGACTTGATCATCTTTACCTCAGCATAAATTTAAGTGAGGTGTGCTCAGAAGCCAAGGGAGAAACTGCTCTGAAGCTACTGGTGGAAAACACAGTGAAATAGAAAGTGCAGCATGGAGAACCAAAAGAGAGCATGGAAAAGTTGGGTCAGAAAGCCTAGATAATTTATGAAGTCAATCAAGACCTGGTTACACCAGATAACAAGCCATACTTACACTTTTCCTTCTCTCTCAACACCACAACATCCACACAAGTGACCTCTACCTTTCACTGCTTTGAAGATCTGACCAAGGCAGGCTTCAGTCTGAGCTGCAGCCCCATATTAATGAACCCAGTCT
Source organism: Haliaeetus albicilla (assembly GCF_947461875.1). NCBI lineage: Eukaryota > Metazoa > Chordata > Aves > Accipitriformes > Accipitridae > Haliaeetus > Haliaeetus albicilla. The sequence goes on from NC_091486.1 coordinate 38,264,030, forward strand.
ACCGGAAACCTAATATACATTCAATTCAAAATCTATTTCTCTGAGTAAACAATATTTGCCTCAAAGTTTCCAGTACTTAGACATTTTTAAATGCACCTCTCTATGCCACTCCACTTACAGGAGAAAAAGAAATGCCACTAAATACATCCAACACTTCAGCCTGCTTCTTTCAGCAGCCTCAAAACAAATATGCCCACAAAACAGAAAGCAAAGGGGCTTTTCAGCATGTCATCCTCATCATGCAACTGGACCTACAAGAACCAGGAGGGGGAAAAGCAGCATTGTGAAGTGTCATTCAAATGCTGGTGCTATTATTTAAATTTCTGTTTAGCACTGTGTACACATCACAGAACAAATCATTTTCATTGTGTCTACAAGGAAACACATTCCCATTTCATTTTTACTGCATCTATGGTACTTTTAAATTCTCATACATATTTACATGGGTAATTAAGCATAGTGGCTTAAAAGAAATTTTTAAATGGTAATTATCGACTGGAATTATTCCCAGAAGTCATTTCTAAAATATGGGGCACTGCATTTGACTAAGTAATCCAATCCTGTAAGTTTGTGATGCAAGATACTTTCTACCCCAGGACAAAGAGCAACCTCAGAGAAGACTGATGATTTTGCAGGTCCCGGAGCCAAGCTAAAGCCACAGAAGAGCTCCAAAGCTTTGTTTCTGTATATTTCTTTCTCTCTGTTGTTTCTTCTATGGTCACTTGCCTCTTAACATCTCCTTGGCAAATACCAAGCAAAACTGCTCATCACCCCAAAGTCCTCCTACCAAGCCAATGCAATACCTCATGTGAAGTTTTAGGCATATCTATTAAAATTTAGTTTGCCCTTTTAGGTGACATGCTACGATCTTTCAGTGAGGTTAAGCCAAGTCTCAGTATCCCACAGCAAAAATTAGTTGAAACCACTGTGACAAATAATTTTGCCATAGTTCAGTGGAAGATTGAAAGAGTCCTTCCCATCCTTCCTTCATTACAGCAGCACATGCATGCCAAGTGATGAACTAGGCTGGGGATCCCATCAGTTAATTAGCTAATACAAAAACCCCTGACTAATCTTGTTCATTGCCAGAGAGCAGAATTTTTCACAGCTGGTAAAATATTGATGGATAGATACCTGGACACAAACAAGCAGGTGGAGACCATGGGGGACAGAAGTGTTTCTTTCGGCAGCAGAAGCAATTCACACTGACTTGCAGAGCTGGGGCAATGACAGCCCAGACTCTCACACTATATACAGTGGCTCCTTGCAAGCCATTGTATTAATCCACCATAATCCAGATGTGTTTGATGTTACAACACCCCAGAAAAACTGCTGAACTACTGTCGGTGCAAAAAAAGGCAGGAAGTGATGACCAGAATGGAAAACACCATATGAAAAAGTTGAATGCAGCCAAAATGAGGATTTTTAGAGTGGAAAGGTACACTTCACCATAAATTACAGGTATTATAGCATTTGCCTTCCATTATAGGGTGACAGTTCCCATTTTAATAGATTCTCCTGAGAAATAACCATTTTACACCTCCATAGTTTGGAGCAGCCCTTTGATACTTTACCTTGAATCACCTTAAAGGACATCTTTTCTTCATGCTGTGAATTTCCTCTCACATTCAAAGTGGTTTTGTTTTTTAAAAAAAATTCTTTTCCTTCCTCCCCATCAACATGCGTTATGAAAGAGTCCTTAACTGCATAACCACATTATTTTTTTCCACAGAATTCCCACCTCATTTAGCATGGTTTAGATTCAAAAGAAGAGATGCAGCTATCACTTAAGCCACCATAATTTTGTAATTTCCTAAATTTTGGTGCTTGACTCAGCAACCTAAGTAACATTCTTATGTATGTTTTTGTAAGACCACTACGCATTTACTTCAAACAGCAGCATTACTTCTTGATAAATATGTATTTCTGGTAATTTATCATTACTAAGTGATCACTGTATCTCTAGTCTATATAGTTCATAATACAATGCCATAAATATATAAAACAATCTCCTAGTAATTGCTAACCTCACAATAACTAGAAGTGCCTAACAATCATGTTACCTAGAAATGATCCACTTTTTATCACCAGATCTTTTCACATATGAAGGCAGGCCAGAGATATCTAAATACACAGCTTTCTCTCAAGACTATTTTTTCCTTCATTCTGGTATGAACCTATGAATAACATCTTTAAGAGAATTGGTAGCTATGGCCCCAGGTATACTAGGAAAAGTGACAAAGCCAATAGGAATCTTCCATGAAACTTCCAAAATCGGTTCGATTTACACTATTTCTATTTGAAATACAAATTAGTGTCCTATGCAAGAAATTCTCCCAGAACAAGGTCATCCTGCTGCAGACCTTTCCAAAGATAGTCTACTAGCAGAGTACAAAAACAAAACCCAAACAGTACAAATAAGTGGTAAACATTTAGTTTAAGAATACACATTCAGCTGTATCTATGCACATTGCCTCCTTTGTCTCCTTTTTTCCACGTGCCCCTCCAGTTGTTAATCCATTTTCTTTGATTATAAGCTTTCCAAGAAAGTAACTGTAAGTTTATATAGCATTTGGTATCTACACAGCCTAACTTTAATTGGCCACTAGACACAACCACCATAATAAACCAGCCTTTAGCCTCAACAGCAACCTTGGAGTCTTACTATCCAGCCACAGTGATAAAGAACTTCATCTACAGAGTTCCCACAAGACAGGATTTATACCTAAGTATGTGCTTTTGTTAGCACAGCTTTCTGTACAAAGCACACTCTTATCTGAACACTTGTGCCTCTGCTATCTGAAAGTAACTGACAGCCTGATGGTTAGCTATTTCTATGGTTAAATTATATTTACCCAAAAATGAAGTGCAATCCAGTTTGAATGGGGCTTGCACTTTCTGAGTGCCTTCATGATTCATACCTTTTTCCTCATGATATTTTGAGTATATTATGGCATATTAAGTATTAGAATTACTTTTTTTTTTATGTCTAGCAAATTAACTGATTGTTAATTACTTTTGCTCTTTCATCAAGCTGTTTTGTTGGTTGCTTTTCCAGAGGAATCATTTAAGTCAATTCAACAACTATGTGATCAGATGAAGCAGATTTTAAGCAGCATTAAACACCACTTGAAAATATCCCCCTACTTCTGTGCCTTACAAGCTACCATCAGTGTGAATACCACATCGGTCAAGTTAATTTGACAGTGTTCTACACTGAGACCAGAGCTTGGTCTAAGGCATATATTTTAGTGCATTTTTCATTAGAGGATCAATTCTTTTCCAGATTTTCTTGGTGTCAAAAAAATATTACAACCAAGTTTCTCAATAGTAAATAGTTATAAGAAAGAACAGAATAAGATCTGGTTACATATTCCTTAAATATTCCAGGCTTGCAACATAAATGCTTTGATGCTTCAGTCTCAAAATTCAGTAGATAGAAACATCTATTTCACAATTTTTCCCACTGATTTTTAGAGAAATTTATCTTACATTATTTTAAGTTATCAGGCAAGTAGATACACCGAAAGGTTACATGTATCCTTGAGGTCACAGTCTTAAAGGACACCTGAAAAACCTCAACAGGAAAGTTCTGTAGATGCATTCATTTGTATTTTGCTGTGGGCAAAGGAGCAGTGCATTTTCTAACAAATCAATGCAAGCCAAAACAAAATTAGCAAATTGTCTGATATGACAAAACCTAATTGAACACTCGCCTTCAGGAGGAGAAAGCTAGCAAAGCTAATAATACAATTTACTCTGCTACTAACAATCTGTTGTGGCATAACGTAAATGGTTCATTGTAAAAAAAAAATATTATGAAAATTTAAAAATCATTTCAAGTATCTTTTTTGCAGCTCACTCCCCTTACTGCTATTGGGGTCACACTGACTCACACGCAAATGCCTGAGATTTCCTAATGCTCTTTTTTGAGCTCTAGAGACTGCTGGTCAGGCAGATAGATAAAAGGTCATCATGCAAGGCAAGAGGAAACCTCAAATAGAAAGCTACACACTGAATGATGTTGTCTGTGCTCTACTACTGCAAGAGCAGAAAAATCTTACAGCTCAATACTAATCAGGCATTTCCCAGGCAACAGACTTCCCATCCAGTTTGTCCTGCAGAAACACAACTGTGTCTCTAGAGCAGGTACTGTTGTGAAGAAACTTCACAGCTCTAGTTGGCAAAAAGCTGGTGTCTAGAGGAGACAAGAACTCTGTGGGATTCTACCATCTTACTCCCACAGCTAGTATAGTCTTTTTGAACAGGACAAAATGCATAGGGGCTTCTTTTTTTGGGGGGGGGTGTTGTTTGGTTTGGTGGGGGGTTGTTTGTTTGGGGGGGTGGCCTTTGGTTTGGGGGGGTGTTTATTTGGGGGCTTGGGGAGGTGTGTTTGTTTGTTGTTGTTTTGTTGGGTTTTTTTTTAACTGTACCAATAAGTAAGCTGTATTTTTCAAAGGTCAGTTCTGGCAGCTTACAGAACAATTCACCTGGAGCTGAGCGTGGCCATTGGCCTGGAGCTGCAAGATCAGGATAACCATTGGTGTGACCTTGATATCATTTCTGCTTGAAGCAGTGTTAATAGGCACTCAGATTTCTCCCCTTAAACTATTCCCTTTTGTGCAAAACCTCTCTATTGTGAGAAGTTATATTCCTCCTGATGTGGATTCCTAAAGCAACTGAGGCCACTGGTGTACAAGCACAGGAGCCTCAGGGGAGTCCTAAGAAGTAGAAAACATGATGAAACTTTCCATGTTTCATTCTGCAATACAGCAGCTGCAAAAGCAAAGGAGAGACTACTGCTATATGTCATTCAGAAATAATATAATCCAGACTGCTTTATTATAAAGATATAATGCACATACTCCTCTTGAATGATAACAATCTATTTTTCTTTTTGAAATTTGCTGTGGATCCAAAGCAACATGTTTCAACTATCACATAACCCACCATACTTTTCATGCACAGGCTATGTATGTGGGACATGCATATAATAGGTTATATTTAATAGGTCATAAGCAATGCTATTTTTGTTTAAAAAATGTACTGCATGCTATTCTATAACTCCTTTCCTGCCTTTTTGCTTGCAGATATGATTCCTGATATATTTATTAATATTTAAGATGATACAAGTGGCAGTCACAAATACTTTATACAAGTTGTTATCAGGCTGAGCTGTAGACCAGGTTATTTTTTCCCCAGTTAGAAGCAAGATGAATATGTGTGCCAGAATAACCTATTCATTTCTTACAATTGCCTATTACCAGGACCTTTTCTTCAATTTGTCAGATGAAGTGCAGATTAAATATTAGCAGATTTAAATCTAACATGTTATGAGTTTCTTTTTATGTACTTTTTTAGTATATTTTGCTTCAGCTTATTACACACATCAACACAATAAACTGTATGTGACATCTATTGCTATATATAGGGAACATATTCCCCCCGACAAAGAATGCTAATGTATTCTCAGGATTAAAAACTGTTAGAAAATACAATGTAGAGACACTGATTTTTTTTTTTTTTTTTAAAGATGTGCTACAAGCTCCCACTCTAAGAAACTCTCAACTTGTCAAAAATCAGATGGTCTTCTCGACACCTTTTCAGGTTTTCCTTTGCCAAGCTCAGTTAAAATTTTTATTTTAACGCTTATTGGCATTTCAGACTTCATAAAAATGCAGTCAAGTAGGAAAGAGGCTTAAACTTATCTACCAATAATAGTTGGGCCATCAAACCAGGTTACAAAATGAAGGTTCCTTTTTGACATGTTATTAAAACAGTATTGAAAGATATTATCATAAACCGAGTGGAAAAAAAGGAAAGACTATGTTGGATTCTGATTTGGCATAACCAGAGCATATCAGTAGTAACTTTGATCAAATCAGTGGTTTCACTACAGTATGAGAGAAATAAAAGTTATTTTCCAGTCCGTATGTAGTGCTATAAATCTGCATTGGACTCAGTGCTTTGACAGGCACATGGCAAGAGACTTACCACCCCTTGCCCTCTGCTCACCTCCACAGGCAACTCCATCCCAATGGCAGGGACACTTGACCTACTCCTCAAACAGCTCTAGGACCATAATGGTTTCAAGACAAGCATATTTAGGTAAACCAGCCAAAAAAATGCCAACATTCAGCAATGGATTCATGATTAGATTGATAGCCCTCTCTAAGGTATTCAGAAAAAAACAAAGATTTTAATCAGTACAGCGATAGTGCTTTTAATTTTTCTCTCTACATGTAACATCAGAGCCACGAGCTAACAGAGGTCCAAGTAATTTTTATTACCTATGTAATACAGCATTTTGCTTAGAACTGCACCACAGCTGCAGAATTCAAAACAGACTTAATAATTTGAGTCTTCAGAGTCCAGTTATAAAGCAATAACCCCAACATATGTCCAAGACTAGGTATGGTTCTGTGTGCATGTCTGCTCTTCTTCATCCCTGAGCATCAGTCATTAAATGATTTGGATCTACAGCTGTTACGTTATGGCATAACAAATATATTCCCAGTATTGAATAAAACTCAGCTGACAACCACAACTTAAATGACAACCTTTCTTCAGGTTCTGTTCAGCCCATATGGTGGGGGGGACAATACTTATCTCCTGGCATTTCTTTTCTCTCACCATAATAAAGGAAATTAGTTACTCAAAATGAAGCCAAAGTATCAAAGTCAGAAGTACCTGATGCCAGGATCTTGACCCAGCCAAGTATAAAGTAGTGTTCTTAAATCAAGGAGGGTCTAGCTTTTGGTTTATGGCTCACATCCATCCTTGCTATTCTCAGTCATGCTCCTGACACATTGCCAGATTCATAAAAGGGATCATTTTAACACACATGCGAGAAAAATAGACGGCAAAGCACTGCTGATGTTGCAGTAACTGGAAGAATGTTCTCTATTCCTCAGCTGCGGAATAACATTATTTTTAGAGAGAAATATATCTAGCCATCACTGAAAGTGGAATCTATAAAAAAATGCTGAACCTCTGGTTTGTTTTATTAAATCCAATCCAATAGGAAGCAATGTATTGTGATGCAGATTTCCTGCAAAATACCTCTGTGCAGAAGCACTGAGCAATCAATCTCTACTCTTGTACTCGATATGCAGTTCTGGCACAATATTCATGATTGCTGATTGCTTATTCATCTGATTTTTTAAGATGGAATTAGAGAATCACATCCCAGCATCCCTTCTGAGCATGAAAGCACAGAGATTTCAATAGGCTTTCAAATCTAGACGAATCTCTCCCTTGAGAAAGAAGGCCTTACCCTTATTATGTTCAAACCTTTTTTTATGTGCAAATGGGAAGCACGTCTTTCATTTATACATGAAAATACATATACGCCAAAAATTTATTCTTAGCCTATCTGATATTTTAACAGTCTCATCATTACTAGTTGAAATTAACTATCACAGAAGAACAAACAACAGAATTTAAGTGCGCATATAAAAGCTTTTACCTTCCTGGTGTCACGCTCGCCCTTCCCTGCTCCTCTGGGTCCTTCTACCAGTGATTTCATTCCAGTGTTGGTGTGGTTAAGAGACCTGTCACCATCACTAGTCCTTTACTGGGAGGAGTAAGGTGTTCATGCCGATGGTTTCTTCTTACCTCCTCACTCTGGGATGAGCTCAGGGCAGGTTTTTTTAAATATACATTTGCTAACTTTTTTAGACATTGTTCTTTCATCAGTTTGCAGCTCCACGTTACATCCAGATTTACTACATGATACCCTTTATGGATGTTGGGCACTATAATTTTGTTCTTTAAAGCCAGTTTTGCCCAGCTCAGGTAGTCTGCATTTCTTTGCATGACCACGGCCGAGTCGCTTACAGCCCCAGCGGTGCCTTGTGCCTGTGCATCTCCACGTGCCTCCCGTATCTCTACTCTTCAGGGCCTTCATCACCACATCGGGCCTGGATTTCTCTGTATTATGTCATTTGTAAGTCATGAAACTCTGGTGGCACCGTACAAGGATAAACAGAGTAAAAGCAATTTGCCACAGGCACTTGGTCAATTAAAAAAATTGTTGTTACAGGAAAACCAGATAAGACAAAGCTGCAGCCAGGTCACAAAGTGTCCAGCCTGAGCCAGCCTGACAGGCCTCAGTCATCAGACAGACTCAGTACAAAATACCGTACTACAGACTTGCACCATTTGTATTGCCTCCTCTCAGCTGCATGACACAGGTTATACCAAGATGGAGAAAGCACAGAGGAAAGGAGGGCTGGAAGTGACTCACAGCATGGCTTTCCAAGGCCAACGCCTTCAAGTCATTTCACATAACATGAATATGGGGTGCATGAAACCGCAGAGCCGCTTTCCACATCACCAACAGTATTGATGGAGTCAAACAGCATAGAGCATAATTCTTGTGTTCACATTTAACTAAAGAGGCATCTTGTTGCCAAACTCTCACTTAGTGTACAACAAATTAACCCATAAACAGAAGCTACCTTTGTTTCACTGCAAGTTTGACCAGCACTTAAAGTCAAAATCTATCCATTGTGAGAAAAGCTCTTTATAAAGAAACATTACTTTATTATGCATTCAGGGAGATAAGTATAGTATGTTTTACTAGTAGAGTTTTTAGTATTCGAACAACAAGGAGTGAACAGCAACACACTTGATTGCACACAAGCCTTGCGGCTGTTCACTGTCTCATTTACTGGTGATGCTTAGATGATTTCCAGCACTGTGACACAGGCTTCCACTCTTCATGTAATGCACCTGTATTCTAATGTCCTACACATATTTAAAGTATGCAATACAGATGAGGCACCTTTCCTCTAGTTAAATGAGACAAAAAGGTAGCTCTATAGAGAGGAAGCTCCTGCACCTTTGCAAACGGTTTGTAAAAAAGCACATTCAGTAACAAAAGCAAAACTTTTGCATTAAACATAAGAACCAGTATGACATAGGAGTAAATATAATAGAATTGAAATAGAGTTGATAAGGACCAGTAGTGTAGTTAAGAAAACAGAAGCTCCTTTCAACGGAAAAAGACAGTAGTAACATATCTGCAAAATTTTTCAAGTGTTGAAATACTACACAGTTCTTTCCTGCATACTAAATGTAATCCAAAGATATGAGTAGACCTAGGTAAAGCTCATCCTTTCATAAGTTTGTCGGGTTTTTTTCCTGACAGTATTCTTATTATTTCTATACAGTCTTTCCTACATTTTTATATCTTCCTCCTGCTTTTGGTTCCAGAAACAATTTTAGAGGTCAGTAAAACTATTTGCCCCAGTACTGCAGTGCTCTGTTAAACTCTGGCCTCAGTGAGAACCAAGCAAGAGTCTAAATTGACATAATTTAGTTTCCCAACTGAATCCTTTAAGGTGCAGTTTATAATGCAGCACAATTTGAACATCAAAAAGGTTAGATACACCAACTTGGAAGTTACATGCTCCAGTACTGCCCATATTACCATTTTTAGCCCAGTATTAAGCTTTATAGGCAACCTTATATTATAGCCCATTACACTACTATGTAGTGTATATTCAGGCACAGTGCAATATTTTGGCCTATAATCTAGAATCTTTTAAATTTGAGGACATTAAAAGGTAGCAATTTAGAGTAAAAGTTTGTTTAATCTTCAGATGTGCTACACTGCACCAGCTGAAAAAGGTAGCAACATTTACTTAAGTCTTCACATCTTATTTTCCTTTGTCATAGAGCAAGATATTGCACTGGAGTATCTTTCACACATGCTGCTGCAGTTTTGCAGAACCACAGCCACCTAGACCTCCATGTTAGGCTTGCTTAATTTGTTGGGAACATTTCCTACCCGGGGAGATCTGGCCCTTCCACTTCAGCCTGGAAAATTGAAGTCTCAGCAAGTGTGACTCAAAATTTAACCTAATGAAGAAAACTGAACTCATATAGCACTTGGTTTTCAGTGATGGCTAACTTTCAACTTTAACTCAATTTTTGTGTGCCTTGTACACACAGAGGCCACTTAACTTGTTAGAGGTTACAGAAGAAACAAGGAGCTCTCAGATCTGTTCTCCAAAATGCAAGGTTGCAATGCTTTCACTTCTTCTCCCCTCTCTAACTCTGAGACCTGAAGTGCCCTCATAATATCTAGACCATACTCAAGTCTCATCATTTAAGTTTTGCCTGCCGAAAGAATTAAACCCTGCACTGCTCCAGTTACACAGCAGCTTCAGGCCTTCACATGGGGATACCCCTCCTGACCCTGGTACTGCAATTTGTCAATCGCCCACGGTATTCATTATCGCAGATACCCGCAGGGGACAGCTCTAAAGACGTCTCACATGGTATGACACAGCAGCAGCGTTGTTCCATCAGTTTCAGGATATAACAGATCTGCAAGCCATCCATAGCAGATGGCTGTTGAAGCATGAAAAAGAACATTCCTCCTAAGTGGGGGCTGGCTGAAGACAGGAGGTGCTTTTTGACACCAGCAGAAGAGCCTGCTGGGTCTGTACTAAACCTATAGAACAATTATGTTTAATGGTATATAGAAAGGTTATTACCAGCATCCAGGGCTAAAATGAATTTCACAGAATTCACAGGATGACCTCTGGAGTCTCGACCATGGCTTCCAGAGTTCACCAAATCACCTAAAAGCATTCCAGTCAGTTGCAATAAAGTATTTCAAAATAAATTATAGGTTTCATTTCCATGCAAATACAACATTAAGTTACTTTTTTGTGTGTGTCAAGTGAAATAAAAATGCTCAGAATTTTATAACTTCATAGAATGCTAGAAGTATAATACAGGTTTTCTTGCATAGCAGCAAGAAAATAGTGTGTAAGGATTCATTAAATCATCTTCACCAATTCGGAATAAGACTATTCTGATAGGTCTGATTTGTATTCTAAATGTATTTTGCACAATTACTCATGCTTTTGAGAAAAGCTAATGAGAAAAATTACAGACAAAGAAAAAAATGCAGCAAATGTGAATGAAATTATCTCCAACTAATTATTCAGTCATTCCCAGACAAGAAAAATACCTAAATAAATTCATACTCTGCTTTTTACCTTAACTATTACTTCCCATTGAGTCTTAGGACCCAAGAAAACTATTAAAAGCATTTAAGATTATTTGAATGCTATCTAGTTAAAAAGAGCATGCAAATAAGAAGGGAAAGGCTAAGTTTTACTTGAAGAGGTAACAGATATGAAAGTGTGATAAATCCTACTTGGAAGATATTACATGTGTTATAAACCATGTCATTCATATTATTTTAAAAAATGAGCTTCAGGTCTAAGGGCTAAAGAAGTCAGGAAACCACATGACTAGTTTCAACTGTATTCAGGGCAGAAGTTCAGCACATGCTCATCGCTTTTCTGACCCTGTCCCACTCCATGGTGCAGGACATCAGACCACTGCACCTTCTTGTGCTTCTTCCAGTGGGCTACCTCCTAAGTGCTGAGAAAGCATGAGAGGGTAAGACCAGCAGCAGCTGCCAGCCCCCTTTTCTCCTGCACTGCAATTCTACTCCCTGAGAACAAGTAAAACATTCAAAAAGGTTCTGGGCATGTTCAGGGTCTTTCCAATAAGTTTCAGAAGACTATGTCCTATTTGAGGTGTATCCTCATGCTCCACTTGATCCTCCTTTACAGATAGGTATGAATTTGTAATTACACACTACATTTACATATTTTTGTATATGGAGATTAAAAGGCATATATAAAAAGTGGCTGAAGAAAGTTTCTTCAATTTCAAGTCAGTTTTGGAAGCTTCAGGTAAACGAGGTTAATTTGTAGGATTACAAGGAGACATTTAATACATGCCAATTCATAATGTATTTTGTTATCAACAGTCACAGCTGTAAAGAACTTGTGGATTTTTGTTAAGAAAGCTTAAAATTTTGTGGGCTACACAAGTTCCAGGTGCTGGTCTGTCTTCCAATGGAAGGAAAGAGTAAGTTTATTACTGTTGCAGACAAAGGCTGTCCTGTTCTTCCTTTCTTTGTAAATCACACAGAAATAGTTATACCAGTTGTTTTTACCTCTGAAGTAATTAACTGTAATCTCATCAGTTGCTTTACAATCATTTATACACTCTGAGAAATTTGCAGCAACAGTCTAGAGCCAGACCACTAAGACTGCAGCTGCCTTCCTGCATGGCCCATCTCTGTGCCAGATGTTGCAGTCCTGGAGACACCACATCTAATCCGCTTGCAAATCTGCTCTCGCATCACTTTGTGTTATGCGTTTAGCCTTCTGTAGTAAGGCAAACTGAAGTAGAAGTTAGTTACCATACTGAGACAAGGGGAGTCAAAAGAATCTCAGTAGACATAATAAAGATGAAAAATGATGTTTAGTGCTTACATTGTTGAAATTAGCTGAGGTAGAGACAGTCATTGATAAGAAGAGCTGGTCCCAAGAACCAGCCAATGAGGTAGAGACAGTTCCTGATAAGAAGCAGGAGCAGGCCCCAAGAGCCAGCTAAGACTGGTCTTGCGGCTTGGGTGAATACCAAGAAATCACTGAGCCTGCGCAAGGAAAGAGGTTACTAGAGGTGACGAAGAGGAGTCATCTATCTTCACCTCTGCGACCACCAGACAACCACCACCATAAAGAGGCACTGCGCAGGCGCAGTTGAGAGGAGACTATGGAAATGACCTCTCGGAGCTCATTTTAATATGAAGAGGGGATGGGTCATGCATATGTATAGGCGTATTGTGAATATGTAATACCTGACTGTATAAACTTGAGACAAACTGCCGAGTTGGGCGCGCATGACTTTGGTGGGACTACCCCCCATGCTGCCCAGCGCTGAATGAACATACCTACTTTACAATCTCACTGATTGTGGAGTCTGTTTTCCGCACATCAATACTACACCAGACTGAAAACTGCTGCTCTTCAGGACCCGATTCATGAGTTGAGCAGACAACCCTGCCTCAGGGACAAAAACATCCATCAAAGCAATGCAGCAAATGGCTGGGGACAGCAACAGCATCTGTTGTCAGGTCTGATCCTCATCCCCTTCTGTGTCTCTCAGAGCCTGTATTTTCCAATGGGGATTAGAGTAAACCAGAAAATATCTTTGTGTCTGCAACATCACAGCAAAGTCACCGATTTCAAAGAGGGCTATTGGTGTTGATCAAAATTAGAACCAAACCACTGAAATTTATGTTCATGCCCTTCTCTGTTTTTTCAATGTTACACCAAAAATAAATATTCAAGATTATTCCTAGACACTACTAGAACTATGTTCAGAGCTCTACAATAAAGCTGCATTTAAACAAATACCAATGAACACACATTAAAATAACTTAATCTGACAAGTAGGAGTGAACAGTAGGAAAGTTCAGAGGGAGAATAATTGAGGGTACGCATGTCTACTTTGAAATCACACACTTTCAAGAATTATGATCAAATATCCTCAGTGACAGTGAAAGTAAAAAAAGTGTTATTTTATTTTGGAGATCAAATATTCTAAGGTGAGATTACTTGAGCACTTTAATGAACTAGCTAGTTATTTGAAATTTACTTCAAAAAGCACCAATTTGCTGCCAGAAGCAGCACATGGCTCTCTTCACCTAGCCTTCAGCCTAGCACGTAATTTTTCTTTTGGCCCTTGAACTCCTTATTTTCAAGACAATGAGCTATAAAGAGCATAACTGAATTGGAGGCAGGTTTTTATGTGAATATGGTTGACAAACAGGTTTTTTGTTACTGGAAAATAAGGTAGAAGAACACGCAAACAGATTAATAGAGTGAAAGGGTGACTTCCAATACAATTTCACTTTAACATATTATTAAATCAACTCCAAACAGAGTTTGGAGGAGGATGCTCACAGGATGAAAGTACACTGTGGAAACACAGATTATAATATACAATTGTTTTCACATATGCCAATAGTGAACTGATATTGTTTAGAGAAGTTTGAGATCATCTTACATTTGGGGTAGTAGCAGATGATTACAGCAAAGAATTCTTTTGGAGATTTATTAGGGTTTAGCCTTCAAACTAAAGATATTAGTGTATTTTCCTTAGAGGAGCAGAACTACCCATCTTAACATCAGACCACATCTGATTTTGTGGGGGGAAAAGGATTGCAGATGATGGCTTGCCATTCCTAGAGCTCAGAGAAGCTGAGTTTCAGCTGATCACATCCTGCTAAAGCCTCATTCTCCTCAAAGGATACTTAAGGTCTGTTACAAAGCACTTGAAATATAATTAAGTAAATTTTTATATGCTTCTGCATATGAAGACTGTATTTTTCGGTCAAAAAAATACCTTGGATTTTTTCCAAAATAGTTTCTGAATTTGTTCAATTCCTTTGCAGGAAATATTTCCCCATGAATTACTGGTTTCTCCTGGCTGAACTCATTTCAACAGTTGTTTCCCCAGAAGACAACAGGTTTGTGGGGTTTTGCCTGCAGGTAACAAGACAGCACTGAAAATACAGGTTACATGAGCTTTAACTTTCCCAAATAAAAGACATTTATACCATGAAAGTTCTCTCATTTTTTAACCATTCAACTTCAACCAGGAAAGCCAATTCCATTTAAATGGTATCCTTGCACGCAAGCTGGGACACCTCAATTTTGCTCTGTTATCTCCAATTCTGCACAAAGCATCGTCAGAGAAAAAAAAACAAAACAGATCGTTTACAGCTACTTGTCAGCAACACCACCTCTGGTTACACCCAAGGAACCTCCAAGTCAAGAAAGTGGTTGGGAAAAGTATTTTAGATTATACTTTTAAGTCCTAGAAGATTTCTATTTTTCTGGGGGAGAGAATGCCAGCTTGCAAGCCAAATTTCCTGGTTCTTCTGACTTGTAGGAAAATACCACCTCATAAACATCTTTACAATGGTCGCAAGTTTGCCCAGTGTTTCCTTGCTGGTTAAATAGGCACTGTGTCTCACAGGAGCTGGGTTTTGCCAAAAGAATGAAGGAACAGATCAACTGAGAAATTTAGCTCTGCAATTTTATGAAGAGTTAGTTTGGTCATCTTCTGTAGTACTTTATTTTGGCTAAGGTTGAATATCAGATTCCAGCTTAATTTTAATAAAATAAGATTAAATCAATAGTTTTTAATATGCAAGTGAAATGAACAAATCAGGAACTGGGGCTAAAAGGACTGTAGCACATCATCAAACCATTTTCTTCCAACAGTTCAAGTGGGAAGAGGTAAATTCCATGTTGTGCAAACTTCAGCAATTTTATCAAGTGCAAGTCAGGGTATTCAGAGAATGAAAGACTGAAAAAAAAATTAGGTAAAACCAATATACAGATTACTAGGTTTTTTTGAAAGATATAAGTATGTAGTATTTACCAGCCACAAAAACCTTACAGAATACAAGCAGACCACACAGCAGTGGAAGAACAAGCACTGAGATATGTGAAAGAGGAAATCTTCCAGGGGATGGGAATTCCACCAACCTCTCAGATATATATTTGAGAGCCGTTGCTTTCTTAATGTATGTTACTCAGTCCAGTCCTTTATTTTCCTACTTTCAGTCTTTCATGCTTTATCTCAGATATTTTTTTATCTGCTAAAAACATCTTTAACACTGTGGTCAATGCTGCTTGCACACTCTCCCACTCACTGAAGCTGCAAAGGATGAAGGAATTAATCCAATATGCAAGAAACAGCTTTAGACAACTTTTTTATTAACATAAGTCACAACAAGTCATACATTTTTCTAGAAGCAGGGCCATGAGCTTGATGAATACAGCTGTGAGTGGCAAGGCAAACATTTTGCTGCTGCTCTTGTTTTATTGAAGATACTTTTACATGAAACAGGGTTGACAGGAAAACTGCAGGAAATGTGTAATATAAAGCCATTATGTAAGCAATAAATAATAATGAAGTATTTGTACAGTGAAAGCTATTTTTAGCAATAGAAAAAAGCTTTGGAGAAAATATCTATAAACATAAAGTACTAGGAAAGCCCTAAGTTCAAGCTCCAAACTTCAGCAGTGTCTTTTTTATAGCATAGCTCTTGACCCTCTGAATTAATAAAGCTCCTAATAGCAAAACCAGAGCATCATTTTACTCAGGGTGGTTCACCCACCATATGCGCCAAGCAACAGGGAAGAGCCCCACAGGCCAGAGGCAGCATCTCCAGATGCTGATGGGTCACATCCACCAGGGAAGCTCATCTCCTGCCACCCTCTCTGCACCCACACATGCAACAATAGCTCTGATTGCCTGCACAGTCCCATCCCACAAATTCTGCCCACAGTCCACCCAGCCAAGTATGTGTAAGTACTCCTGGTTTTAGTTGGTCTTGCTGAGGGTCTTTTTGTCCCTCCATTCCAGTTTCATTGGAATTAATATCTTCCCCTCTTAGCATCAACTCCACAAATGCTTTATGTATTATATTACTAACATTATTACAAAATACTAACAGTTGTTAGTTACATTAATAACTACTTAATACTTTTTTGGATTAGAAAATTCTAAAATTTACTTCTGCTCCTAAATGTGAAATCTTGAGTCACAATATATAAAATAAAACCACTCCATGAAACTCTTCTGAAAAAGGGATTATTACCCCACAAAAATTCAACTGCAGTTTAAGGATAAATTTGTTTGGCCTTTTTTTTTCCCCAAAAATACTGAAAACTATCAAGCAGGATGTTTTCACATCATTAATATCCCTAATGTTGGTTTTCAGCTTTCTCCCCCACCACATTATTATCAACTTGTTTGTATGAACTAAAAATGATTATTTCCTCAGAATACTACACAGGAAAAACTCAAGACAAGACAGCTGTTATTTTTACTTTGACAAGATTGTACAAAACACTGCCAGTTAGGAAAATTACTCAAAATGGTAATGCAAAGTCAGTGGGGAACCAGCTCACTTCATTAAACATCTGCATCAGAAGTCTGAGACTCAAATAGGAATTAAATTGGTTCACTGTAATCCATAATATTTACTGTAGCATGTTGTCTCATGTTTTCTAGTATAAAGTATTAAACAAAACTGAGCCAGTCACCATTCGTCTTCCATAAATGTTATGTTTCCCTTGCATTTAATCTATAAAGCACTAAAAATAAAGTGATTAAGGTATATTCACATGGTTTATGGAAGAATTTGCTCACTTTTGTTCATCCACTTCTACCAGTTGCTGCAAAACACCAAATACATACTGACAGCATAAATGATGTAATCTAAACCCCAAGATTTCCCCATAACCTGGTTCTTTCACACCAACTGTCCACAGCAAAGTACTAGCAAACACTGTAACAGCCTACACTAAATCAGTCTGTTCTTCCCTGGGGTTTGGCACATTGAAGGCTGAAGACAACATACAGAGAACTGCCTACAGACTCCTTTTGGAAGGACGTTAAAACAGTGCTCTAGAGAAAGGGGCCAGGAATATAGAATTACAAAATTAAGATTGGAACTAAAGAACTTTCTAGGAAGAAAGTCACCAATCTACAGATTAAAGACAGTTGTCTGCAGGCATATCAAGTAACAAGATCCCTTAAATTATTCATAGGAAATACTTGAAGTAACTGGTTTTCCCCCTCTGCTCATAAAACCCTAAACTCTGCATTTCTATAGGCCAGTCACTTGCAGAGGACAAGTTTTCAAGTTCAGGAAAACTTCATTGGTGTGACGTTTCAACACTGAACACAAAGTGCACCCAGTATTGATAGCATATGTCCATATATTTCATGTGGTTTGTTCAAACTTTTATGGTTTTAATATTTTGTACCTTCTATGAAAACTGGTTTGCTGCTAGGTGACTGTGCAAATGAGATTTGATAAATGATCCTATATTAACATTATGGTTGAAACAATAGACAAAGGGTAACCAGGGAGATAATTAAAAAGTCTAGTCAAGTGATTAACTAGTAATTATTCATAAGTTTTGCAGTTCTTTGCTCTTATGATTAGATGTTCCTGTAAGCTAGATGAGAACAATGTTGAAACTGACCACATGTGATTGAAACTGCGTTAAGCTTCAAGATCAAAGAACAAGGACAAGAATAAAGACTTCAAGGACAGCCAACAAGAACTTCAGATGGGTCAGTGGTCACAAAAGCAGCCCTTCGACTCAAATGGATCCTTCATTGCGCATGATCGGATGTAGGCAGTACTAAGATAATCAGTTGCAATCATTTTTATATATATGTATTCTAATCTGATTAACATGCAATTAGTTATTCTATATAACCTGTTTGTGCTAAAGCTGTGGTATGCACACTAGGTGGAATTATCCCCTGTGCATCCAGCGCTGCAATAAAGAATGCCTGCTTTCTAAAACTCCAAAATGAGTCTTAGAAAGTTTCTTCGACCGGCTTTTCGGTATCAGTGTATATGACGTGCAGAAAACAGACTCCACAATCAGCGAGATTGTAAAGTAGGTATGTTCATTCAGCGCTAGGCAGCACGGGGGGTAGTCCCACCAAAGTCGTGCGCGCCCAACTCGGCAGTTCGTCTCAAGTTTATACAGTCAGGTATTACATATTCACAATACGCCTATACATATGCATGACCCATCCCCACTTCATATTAAAATGAGCTCCGAGAGGTCATTTCCATAGTCTCCTCTCAACTGCGCCTGCGCAGTGCCTCTTTATGGTGGTGGTTGTCTGGTGGTCGCAGAGATGAAGATAGATGACTCCTCTTCGTCACCTCTAGTAACCTCTTTCCTTGCGCAGGCTCAGTGATTTCTTGGTATTCACCCAAGCCGCAAGACCAGTCTTAGCTGGCTCTTGGGGCCTGCTCCTGCTTCTTATCAGGAACTGTCTCTACCTCATTGGCTGGTTCTTGGGACCAGCTCTTCTTATCAATGACTGTCTCTACCTCAGCTAATTTCAACAATGTAAGCACTAAACATCATCTTTCACCCCCCTTTATTATGTCTACTGAGATTCTTTTGACTCCCCTTGTCTCATATACTGCTCTTGATTAGAGATACCCAGCAATAGCTTTGGCTGGAACCCATTACTTTGTATACTTGGTGCTAGAAACACCTTCCCACTCCTGTAAGACTAAGATACTTGCTGATGGATTTCATATTACTCAGACACAGAGAAACCTCCCAGACAGCATCACAGTTTGCTTCTCAGAAGGCATGGAGATAAAAAGTCTAGGGTTTTCTCTCCTTTTCCAAGTTGCCAGCTACTCTAGTAATGAGAGGTTGCAAATACAGACCCAGCTTCAGCTTAGGACAGAAAACCACCTCCTGAGCACTACCTTCCTTGTGCATCCAGAGACAGACCAAGACATGAATTGCACTAGTGAGCCACAGTTTTTCTGATATTTCCTCCAGCAGCGTACCATCCTTTCCTTTCACACAAACATCACAGCTGAGCCCACAGAATTGAACAAACTGGCTACCTCCATAGACAGACAGTTCCCTTAAAACCCGAAGTACATGGATCTTATCTCACATTTTCTTGCCTCAACCAACACACCGTGCTTCCTTTCTATAGGGTGAAAGGAGAAGACTGTTACTCTTTGTAACTGTTACTTGAAACATAACAGAACATATAATAGGAACTTCTATTTCAGGGAGAAATTTGCTACCTGCCTTCTCAGTAAAACACAAGTGTTTAAGGCAGATAACAAGAAGCTGTTCTATCAGGGAAGAGTAGATTATTGTTAAGTGATGCTGTAATTTATCCTTAATTAGTTGGTTTAGGCATCTGCAGCTTAATCTTGCTTAAAACCCAAGGAAGCATCCTTACTGTACATAAATACCATCAATTCAGTTACCACTATGTATTATTGTAATACACCCATATAATAATATCCATACACTTTTCATATTGAAAGTGAAGGGCCATAATACAAATTATTTTTTCAAAGTTTGTCATTTATACATCAGAACAACAATGATACAGCATTACCATACTGGTTTACTGCTTCAGGATATATAGCTCGTTGCATGCACTATTCTGGAGCTTCCTGGGCAGTTGGGCATTGGAGTCCTACCCAGTGGTCGACACTTCAGGGGGCCACAGGACATTAACAACCTCATTTCCCAAAAATGCATTTAAGCCATAGCTGTAAACTGGCACTGGTGCAGACACTCAAAGAAATAAATCTCTGTTTTCACTTAAGTTTGAAGTAAAGTAATCCTAACCAGTTAGCACTTTGACAGCTGATCAAGTTTTGGCACTTGAGGCAAGGCAGAGATTAGGACTAAACCAACATGAATAGACAACATTGTTAGGACTGACAAATGGTATGAGCACAAAATACTGCAGTAGTCACAGGCTTAGTCTTTACTACAACTATTCAAGCAACCCAGCCGAATGCTGCCCTTGGCTTTTCACCTACTGTGAGTATTGGAGCTTCAGACATTGTCTCAACACACAATCAAACAGTGAATGAGCAAAGCTGCTACTTCATTTACAATCTCATTGTGTACAAAAATATAAGGTCTTATACATGCCCTTCTCCATGCTTTTCAGACAATTCTGCAAAGCAGACATCTTGGATCTCTCATATTTAACTGGTACGAGGTTCCTGGTACCTTCCAAGCATTCAGCAAGTCAAAAATCCAATGCTGTCTACATTTTTAAGTTAAGGAAACACATTATGGTACACTCAGTTTCCTAGATATGCAGTCAAAATGCATCCAGTTTTAACATAAGTCCAGTTACAGAAAAAGGCAAAAGCCCCCAGGGAAGATATAGATCTAATATCATGAAATTAATTGTTTTTATAAGTAACTCTGGAGAATCAATTTATGTCAGGATTTTTTTCTTCTAAGAGATTAGCATAGTCTTATTATTCCACCAGGATCCCCAAATCCATGTAAATGAATATTCTTACTGGGACTGAAAGTACGGCTCCATTACAAGCCTTGCAAGAACTATATGAACATGTTCTCATACCCTCATTCTCTGCACTCTGTCCCATGTTAATAAACACAACGGTTTCATTAAGAGTTAAAATATGAAACTATTATTCAAAGAAGGAGAAAATACATGTAATCTACTTGCAAAGCAAATTTATGTTCAACTTCCAGTGCATGAGAAGCTACTACTGCAAGTTTACCAATATATGCTGTGCTATAAGCGATATTACTTTTCCTTTTTCTAATACTGTTAATTACTTATTAAAATCCATCCCAAATAGGATGGCTTGCACTGTTTATCATTTTTACAGAACTATTCTTTAAATACAACACCATGCCAACAAGCTACCATGCCGTCACTTTCATGTGAAGTCTCATGATTTCAGGTTATACGCTTAGCTTGACTGAAACAAGTCAGGGAGCAAGTCCTCTTGGAACACATTTCTGGGCACGCGAAGGAGCAAAAAGCAATTAAGGTCAGCAAGGATCTACCACAAGGAAACCATGCCTGACCAACCTGACCACCTTCTATAATAAAATGACCAGACTTGTGAATAAGGGGAGAACAGCAGATAGCATTTACTTTGTCTTCAGTAAGAGCTTCAACAAGAGTGTTGTATCCAAGCTCCGATGTAACGCTCCAGATGGATGGATAGGTTAAATGGTTGGATGGCCAAGCTCAGTGGGTAGTGGTTAATCTCTAGATACAGATCAGTAACAAGCACCTTGCTTACCTGCAGCAAGGTCAGGCCTAACGCAATAATTGAGGTAAGGAAAAGCTCTAAAGGAACATAAATGAAGAGATGTTCACCTGAGTATCGTCAAGAACAGATCAGGAGTTACTACCATTGAACTATTTGCTTTGCCATCTTCTGTCTGATAGGGACAGAAGCGTTCCCTGGGTTGCAGCTGAAAGGAAGACTTCTGTGTTGCTTTCAAGGAATTTAGATTATAATCCACCTGGAAAAGAGCTATTTTTACCTTTATTTCTCTTTACAATGTGTTATGGGTTTGTGTGGCGTGGGTTTTTTTGGTAGTGGGGGACAGGCTGCAGTGGTGGCTCCTGTGAGAAGCTGCTTGAAGCTTCCCCGGCTCCAGGTCGGACCCGCCTCTCGCCCAGGCCGACCCCATCAGTGACAGTGGTAGCGCCTCTGGGATGACAGATTTAAGAAGGGGAACCAGTAGTGGGTAGGGGTATTAGAACGTGAGAGGAACCCCTCTGCAGATACCGGGTCAGTGAAGAAGGAGGGGGAGGAGGGGCACCTGAGGAGGTTGATGCCCCTGCAGCCCATGGTGAGACTGCAGGCTGTCCCCCCCCAGCCCATGGAGGGGAGAGGGGGAGCAGGGGAGCGGAGGCCCCCAAAGATGGCCGTGACTCCATGGCAAAGCCCGCGCTGGAGCACTTTGTGACTGAAGATCAGCCCGCGGAAAGGACCCACACCAGGGAAGTTCGGGAAGAATTGAAGCCTGTGGAAAGGACCCACACCAGGGAAGTTTGTGAGGAACTGCAGCCTGAAGAAAGGACTCACGTTGGAGAAGTTCGTGCAGGACTGTCTCCCGTGGGAGGGACCCCACGGTGGAGCAGGGGACGAGTGAGGAGTCCTCCCCCTGAGGAGGTGGGAGCAGCAGAGACAAGGGGTGGGGAGCTGACCCCAACCCCCACCCCCTGTCCCCCGGGGGGAGGAGGGAGAGAGAACCGGGAGTGGGGCTGAGCCGGGAAGGAGGGAGGGGTGGGGGGAAGGTGTTCTAGGGTTTGGTTTTACTTCCTAATATCCTTGGTTTGTTTTGATTTGTAGTAAATTAAATTGATTTTGTTTCTTCCCCAGGTTGAGCCTGTCTTTTGCCCGTGACCATAAGTGGTGAGTGATCCCTCCCGGTCCTTATCTCAACCCATGAGCCTGCCTTTATATCTTCTCCTCATCCCACCGTGGCCAGGGGAGGCAGGGGGGAGTGAGCGAGCGGCTGCGTGGTGCTTTGTTACCAGCTGGGCTTAAACCACGACACAGTGACACAGCAAGATCACCTCAAGCTGCACTAAAGCTCGCTATGTTTCAAGGTTTGCTTGAAAGTTGTGAGAAATGGTGGAATAACAGGCTGTGGGAAACCCTTGCATCTTCCAGATGGGGATCAAGCCTACTGTAAGTTTACTATAGATTTTTAACCAAGCCAAGTTTCAGTTTAAGATATTCACCCCGGTTTTGGCATTGCTCCCTCCTGAGTATTGCTCCACAGCATTCTGGCAGTGCTCAGGCCTACAGCACACAACCCTCTTCACTTGGATCTCAGCAAGAAAAACTTCAGAGTCTATTTTGGAAGCATTTCAAAAAGCATAGTCATAATATTCTTAGCAACAGTTTCCTATAAGTAGAGATTCATTTTTCACTAATGAAATGCTAATATATAACTAACTGAATATTTATAGAAGTTGAACATTAACAATGAACATAGTAATAAATAGCACAAACAGCCATTTAGTATGTAATTCTTTGTCATTGTATTTTTCATTAATTTGTATTTTGCTACTGCAATTCCCCTCATAGAAAAGCTAAAACTTGCATTATAGACCATAAATAGGTGATACATGGATACTTTCTCTTAACACAAAGAGCAAGGGTTTAAGCTATGAATTTAGAGAATACTTTTCCGTGAGCAGAATTTACCTTTAAACTGTGGATTTATCTGCTGCATAGACTTTGTGCCATCCCTCTCCATCAGTAAAGTCATAGATTTTCAGGTACCCATCGACAAAACAGACTGCTGTGAAGTTCCAGTTGTGCAGCAATTTATATTCCATCTAAACATCAACTGACTTTATACAGAATTCTTGAGGTTTATATCTGTAAACCCTTAATGTTTTTATACCTCAGGAAAGATTTTTATTAATGGATTTAATATTACCTGTGGACAATATGCTTGCAGGACACACCAGATGATTCATCACAGTTGCTGATATTTTTAGTCTATTTTAGGTTTAGTTACTTTGTGTTAATTTCCAGTAGGATACCCTGGACAGAAAAAGTAGTGAGAAACAAAGCTGTAAATGGAGACCAGAGAAGGGGCAATTAACAGCAATTCCAGATTGGGGGTGGGGGGGGCAGAAGACTTCATAGAAGTGTAGAAGTTGCATTTTTCATCATCAATGACATTGCCATTGTCATTATTAATATGTCTCCTTACATTACTGGTGCTTTACTGCAGTTAATGGCCCATTTCCCATGCTACCTCACACTCTTAATCTGTGTCTGTCTTTATTAAACTAGTAGTAAGTGAGCAAAGACAGTATATTCTCTATTAATGTCTTCCCATGAAGATTGGATGTTGCATTGGTTTAAATAAGAACTACACAGATCCTTAGAAATAATCTTATACTATAAATAACACATGCAATTTGTGTCTTAGTATCCGTAAGATGAAAGACTACGTGGCAATTCATTTTCAACCCATGCTTCATTTAAAAAAATGGACAGAAGGATCTGTTTCATTTGCATGAGAGCATTCAGAGTCAGCAATGCAGCATTTTTTGTGCCTAAAGTATCACAGATTGGAAATACTGATACTAATGTTGTTTTTTCCACTCACTACTAATTTAATAAAGTCAAACTGATTTTCAGTAATTTTTTTAATAACAAATTGTTGTCCTAACATTATTATAAAAATAAAATATGCATTTAAGGATAAACATTCTTGTTTTTTCCAAGGACCAGAGAAAGCATTTTCAAGTAATTTCAAGGAAATTAAGAATACAAGTGAAAATATGGAAATGGCTATCATAAGACATTTTAATTACTGTTTTATTACCCAATTAAAAACCCCAAGGAAATGACCTCTATTTGCTACATTCTTTTCTACAAAGAGCAGAAGTGCCAGAACTGCTAGTTCTTAGACTTCATTTTTTCCACTTTCTTTACACCTCTGTTCCAGCAAAATAGTCATTAACTGAACTACCAAGTAACTGTTTAGGTGACAGAATTTTGCAAACAGACTAGATCAAGGCTCTCAAGAAAATGCCTGAATATTTTCCATAAAGCTGACTATGCTGATATGGGAAGGTTACTTATAAATTGGCCTTTCTTCCCTGTTGGAGCAAGGAACGAAGACAGGGACGCTTAATTTGCATGAAAAAATAACTGGTTTGGTACAAATACAGAACTTCAGTGAAACCATACTGGATTACAAAATTTTGAGGGAAATAGCTGAAAACGTCTGCTAATGGTTGTGCTTACAAAAGCTATTTTCTCTCATGACAATTTTCTAGTATTGTTTGCAGTCGAAAGCTGCACAAAGCCAGTTTTATCCAATCTTTTCCTACAGTAAATGGATCTCTTGATATATCACTGAAAATACAGAAAAGTGGTAATCTATTTCAGAACAAAAGTACTCCTTGATAGCAAAGGCTATTTGGATAAGGTAAACTGGAAGTTGGTGCCCAGTATGAGATACAGCTCTGACTGAAATATTAATGGAATGCAAGTTTCACATCCATCAGGTTTTTTTTCCTCCTGGAGAAGAGGCAATCACCCTAACATCTCATTGATCACAAAAAGAACCTGACTACTGCATTCAGTTTCTTTGATACTTAGATCAGCTGTGACAATATGTCATTCATTTGACTTTGCAAGATTCTGTAAAGTCAACCATCACATTCTTTAAAGCTTTGCATATCACCTTGCACACAGAAGATGCTCAGAAAAACCACCACAATGATGCTCTGTCACCCCGTCAAGTTGCACTATAAAACAGGCTTCAGGGATGATATCGTAGTTTTTATCCACCAGTTCTACATATAATGAGAAATAATGAAATAAAGACATTCTTCATGTCCCTGGGTACTTATGTGGAAAGAGAAACACTCCTTGTAAACACAGATACTTATTAAAAACATTGAGTTTTTCTACCATCCAATTATGCCTGATGCTGTACATAGTATGATTTAGGACAACCTGTTTGCATATCTGGTTTTCATAAACCCTTGTAACACTCTAATCTTCAATCCCTCCTCAAGTCAAACCACATTCCTAGCAGCAACAGCATAGCATCCAAATCCCTTGCATCCCATTTAAATCAATGTACAACCTCTACGTTCAATACCTCCAATGCTCTTCACTCTACACCAGCCTCACTTCTACACCTCGGTTTTGCTTCTGAGAATGGAGAAGTTTCACTGGAGAGAGCCAAAATGAGGCACTAGTTCAATACCACAAGGTTTGACCATATAATCCTCGCTTGGTCACAAGCCTAAATACTGAGGTGTGAAGGGGAAAAGGGAAAGGACAGATTGATGTGTGAAACAAATTTCTGTTCTATAAAAATTATTTCCCCAAAAAGTGGTGGGGGGTTTTTTTCTTCTCTGTAGCATCCTGATTAAGGGGCAAGGAGATGGCGAGATCAACATTCAAAGCAGTAATTTTGTTCAATCATCTGACAAATGAAAGATTACCCTAGAACGTATCTGGGAGACAAATCTCTGCTGTGGCTGTCCGTGCAGAACTGTGTGTTCATCACATATGCTGCTGAATGCGTGACTGATTACAGGACAACTCCAACAGCTGGATATGTACCACACCCCCTCCATCAAACTGCTTCCCCATACATACTAAACCTAAGAGAAATCCAGTGTTACACCTAGCTGTATAAACTGTTTACTGATTAATACTGGCTCAATTTCTCAACACTTTCCTCCCCAAATCTACAGAACATTTGCAAACAGCTTTGCTCTAAATGTGTATTTGTGCGCAGTAGCTTGCCATTTATAATGTTTTCAGCACTACATGCCCTCAGTTTCACCTGAATCCAGCTCCCGGAGCTCAAAAAGTAGTTTACTCTGGGTTTTTTATTTGTTTGGGGATTGGTTTTTTGTTTGTTTGTTTTTTAATCACTCCAGTTAACCAATATATAAACCTATTTGTGCAACTGAATTACGGTTCAGTTACTTCTATGACTGAAGTGACCTGTGCTGAAGACCAGAATTTGAAGTTTACAACTCTTTAGTGGAGATTTGACCAGCTGAATATTGATTGGAAGTAAATCTATAAGTGCAATGGATGGGAATAATTCATATTTAGTTTCAAAACAACATATTTTGTTTATTAATGGGTCTTTTGTATAAGAGGCAGAATAGATCTGTAATATAATAAATATCTGTTTCCATAGCTATTCTATGTAGTTTCATTTTAGTTATTCATAGCCTCATCTTTTTTCATGAAGGTGTCATCATTTAACTCCAGCTGGCAACTAAGCCCCACACAGCCACTCGCTCACTCCCCCCCGGTGGAATGGGGGAGAGAATCAGAAGGGTAAAAGTGAGAAAACTCGTGGGTTGAGATTGTCGTGGTTTAACCCCAGCCAGCAACTAAGTACCACGCAGCCACTCACTCACTTCCCCCCCACCCAGTGGGATAGGGGAGAGAATCAGGAAAAGTAGTAAAACTCATGGGTTGAGATAAGAACGGTTTAATAGAACAGAACAGAAGAACCTAGTAATGATAATGATAACACTAATAAAATGACAACAGTAGTAATGAAAAGATTGGAATGTACAAATGATGCACAGTGCAATTGCTCACCACCTGCCAATAGACACCCAGTTAGTCCCCGAGTGGTGATCGCCCCCCCCCCCCAACTCCCCCCAGTTTATATACTAGATGGGACGTCCTATGGTATGGAATACCCCTTTGGCCAGTTTGGGTCAGGTGCCCTGGCTGTGTCCTGTGCCAACTTCTTGTGCCCCTCCAGCTTTCTCACTGGCTGGGCTTGAGAAGCTGAAAAATCCTTGACTTTAGTCTAAACACTACTGAGCAACAACTGAAAACATCAGTGTTATCAGCATTCTTCTCATACTGAACTCAAAACATAGCACTGTACCAGCTACTAGGAAGACAATTAACTCTATCCCAGCTGAAAACCAGGACAGAGATAAAGACAGTTTAACCGGTAAAGCAAAAGCCATGCACGCAAGCAAAGCAAAACAAGGAATTCATTCACCACTTCCCATCGGCAGGCAGGTGTTCAGCCACCTCCAGGAAAGCAGGGCTCCATCACGGGTAACAGTTACTTGGGAAGACAAACGCCATCACTCTGAACATCCCCCCTGCCTCCTTCTTCTTCTTCACCCAGCTTTATAGGCTGAGCATGACATCATATGGTCTGGGATATCCCTTAGGTCAGTTGGGGTCAGCTGTCCCAGCCGTGTCCCCTCCCAACTTCTGGTGCAGGCTCAGCCTCCTTGCTGGTGGGGTGAGAAGCAGAAGAGGTCTTGGCTCTGTGTAAGCACTGCTCAGAAATAACTTAAAACATCCCTGTGTTACCAACACTGTTTCCAGCACAAATCCAAAACACAGCCCCACACTAGCTACTGTGAATAAAATTAACTCTACCCCAACCAAAACCAGCACAGAAGGGAAAACAGAAAGCCTTGATATATAAACATGCCAACTATTCCATGTTAGTCTTTCTGAACTGTCCAGCTTCAAGTATTACTTAATTTAAAGGTTATTTTTCTGTCAAGTAATATCTGCCTGGAAGTCAAGTGAGTAAATACAAACATAATATCCTCTTGCCTGATGTCTCATTCACAGATATAATGGTGTTCTAGAGAGGATTTTGTTGGCAGAACAGGAACACTCAAATTCCCTGCTATAGCTGCACTGTTAAAACCTCACGTAGACTTCACTTCTGGTGCTCAAGTACCAAAGGCAAAATTAATTCTCCCTCTTCCAAGAGATGGTTTTGAAGTTGCTGAGAGTTGCTCCTGAGAGCAAGGACCCTGCCACCCATCAAACCTTTGACACACACCTCCTTCCCCAAGGCCTTCATATTTATCAACTTATACAGAACAAGAGACAGTTCCCTCAACAGTTGGTGGATTATTTTACGTATTTCAGCTTCAATCCACCATATCTACAGCATCTTCATTGAACAGAATGGAGGACAGTTATTAAACCTATTGGTTGTTAAATATTTGTGAACAGTATTTCTTCTGCTCCAACTCTTAACATAAAAAGTTAATAGATTAAGACACATCCCTTTTATAATTATCTGGTTTTCTGCTATTGTCATACCAAATATTTATTTCAAATATGGTTCTTGTTTTGATTTGGTTTTTTAAAGTATAATTCATAAATAGGAACACTATTTGTTAAGCAGCTACACAGAGATAGAAATAAGTTTATCCACGGACAATCAAATACAGGATGAGCCACCCTAGGTAAGAGACCCTTACAAGATGCAACCAAAGCAAGATGGTTCAAACCCTCCCCCCCCCAAAAAAAAAAAAAACACACCACCACATATAAGAAAAGTGAAATCATACTTTATCTCTCCTTTTACATCTGTACTTACAGGGAACAACATATACTGTAGTCTTACATGCATTTCTAGAATTTTGAGAGTATACATCAGCAAAGTAGGTTTGTAGATTACTCTGATACAGAATACAACACAAAGTGTCAGAGTTTATTAATAATATGCTGTGGAAAATTACTTTTCTCATATTATAAACTGATGATCAACATGTCCCATTTACTTACTCTGCAGTGAGAATCATCAGTCTAAGTGTAAGCTTCTGAACAAAACATCATGACAAACAAGGGAGGCTAAATTAATTTCTTTGCCTTTCTAATAGCCACTAAAAACCTAACAAAGGTGTACACACAATACTGACAAAGGCAGGAGATGAGGGTGTTCCTCACAATCATATCAAGCCTTTTTTCCTATATTGTATTCACCCAGTCTCTTGAAACATCTGGTTTAGGTTTGTATAGTTAGTGTCTTTGAAGATGCTGCAAATTAAGACCAATGCCTCTCCTATGGTCAGCTCATAACTATGAAACAAGGAGGCCAGTTCACAAAAAAATACTAAATTCAGAAGTGAATGTTAATTAGCCCCCAGAATGCCA
Organism: Haliaeetus albicilla; assembly: GCF_947461875.1. Classification (NCBI taxonomy): domain Eukaryota; kingdom Metazoa; phylum Chordata; class Aves; order Accipitriformes; family Accipitridae; genus Haliaeetus; species Haliaeetus albicilla. The sequence goes on from NC_091486.1 coordinate 38,293,698, forward strand.
GAATACCCTATGTACAAAATAAAAAATCAATGTAGACTTTCATATATCCACCAAATTATACACAGAATCAGTGACTAACACACAACTTAAAACATGCCAAAAGGTGTACGTGGTTATTTTTCACAAGCTTCAAAGGTCCGAAGGCCCTTTGCTGGCTGTGCCAATAAAAAGGCTGTTGATTCCTCTTCCTCCTCTCCCCTACCCAGGTTGATGGGATTCTCAGCTCCATAAAGGATTAACAAATACTACTGAGAGGCATGGAAGAGATGTACTTAGAAGAATTCAAATTACATTAAGTCAAAGGGAGCCTAGGAATAACTCCACAAACTAACCACTGTCCTATCTTTAGGATAGCAAAAAGCTTTTCCATTCATCACAGCTTGAAGTGGCACTAGAAGTAGACTACCTGCATTTTAGTTTCTGTTTCTGCTTGATTATTTACATGAAGTTGAGAGTTAACAGACAGGATTTAACACAAAGAAAACCCCACAGAATAGTGTGCGCAACAGTTCTAAAAAAAAGCAGGTACTAAGGCAGTGCAAGGAACTGATTCTTGCTCACTCAAATATTGGATGATTGCTTTAAGACTTGGCCTACTTAAGACACCAGTATTCATTTATAATCCTACATTTGAAACCTTATTTCTTGTTTGAATTTGACCTAAACTCATTAACAGTTTCAGATCACATTTCCCTGTATAGACTATTCACCGAGGGAAGGACATCCCCAACTCTGAATATTAAAATCATGAGAAAAATATCTGAATAGCTTTCTCCAAGAAAACTCATGAGAGAATACATTCTGGTGTGGAAATTTTTCTGACCTTTTGTTAAGCATTAATATTAAAAAACTCACAAAAGGCTTTTTTGCCTTTTTAGTCACTCAGCAGTTCAACTTTTTCTCCCCCCCGCCTTTTTGCACACTGGCAACTCCCAAGTGCTACCTGCTTGCTGTTTCTCAGCCCCAGAGCCCTCTATAGTGTTGCACTGCTACATGTCCATCATTTTTCATCACACAGAGCTCAAACATTCATGCTGCAAATCTGGTTTTGCATTGCATTCAGCCTGACAAGCTGCTACGGTTAATTTTTTTTTCTTTCCTTTTCTAAGGGTCAGTTTTACAGTAGGCCACTGATTATCAGAGATTAAGAGGCAAGAAGAGCGATAATCTAAGAAGCCATGTTATGCATTGTCAACTATTAAAGAACAATTTGAATGAAGAAATCACATGGAAGCACGAAAATAAGCATTCACTTATAGAATAACATCTCATTTCTTGAGCTTTGACTAAGAGCTTCCTACAACAACCTATTTAGGTAAGGCACAAATTTATGAAAGTATTGTTCCTATAAAGCCCATAGATAATGCTGTACGTGATAAAATGTCAGTTAACTCTTCATCTATTAACTATTCATAGAGACAGACATCTTACAGATTATTTTTGTAGCAACCTCCCTGCCACAAGCGTGACAGAATAAATTATGATGAACTATGCAGTTCTTGAAATAATTAAGTATATCTATTGTTCTGCCATTTCATTCAATCTTATTTTCGGTCCCTTTGTCATCTAACCCTTATCTAATTACTGCACCACTAGGTTTTCTGACATTATTTTTGCTAACTGCTGAGCGTCCCTTCTAGTTATATGCCATCACATAGTTTATGTCAGATCACAGTTTGTGTCTGTTTTAGCAAAAAATTACTCCTCATACAGAGCCATTAGGCCTGATACAGAACTTGAACACTAAGATTGCAACCACCTCTATCTCCAAATATTAAAAATATTCTTTTGCTGTTTCAGACTGTCAGACAGGTGAATTCACTATTGATCTTCTACTATTCTTCCTTGTAAGATTTAACACTGAAATTGGTTACAACAAAAACAATACAGACAAAATTAAACTTCAAATGTAAACAGAGAAGAAAATTGGGTCAATTATCAGGCTACCCTTTTTTAATTCCTCATAGCTAATTATATATTTTCATAATTATAACTTACTGATAGACAAATCTATATATTCACACAAAATATGCAGTATTAAATACATCTGGAAAGTCTGCTGAGAATTCCTAGAATAAGGGCAAGAGGAATGACATCAGACTTGAAAGTGCCACATAGAGTAATTGACCATTAACATTTATCCTATCTTAAAAAACTATGCTGCTGAATTGCCAAGAATAATATTTTTCACAGATATCAAAAAACTTTTCTTTTCTTCTGTGATTAGATCAAATTTTGTCCCCTAGGTAAGTTAAAAACCACAGGATATTCAAAAGGAAGGGTTAGCTTTCACTGGGAATCTGACTGACTGGCTGGAAACATCTTTTTATAAGGTGGCTCTTGATGAATAGATGTTTTCAGAAAAAATCAAACCACAGCTTACATGGTGATGACTGGGAATGTGGCAATTTCCACTCTGGTGGTCTGTGAAGAGCAGCTTCCAGCCTTTAAAAACCTGTTTGAGTATTGAATCTGCAAGCTGAGATAATGCAAGGCACCACTTCCAAGTGATGGCTTAGTCATCAAAGCATTAGAGAGCGATTACTTCCCTATCACTTCTGCTGAAAAGCTAAGCTAGCTATAAATGAAGTGCCTCGTACTTCAGCAACAACTGCTGATCTTACAGTACAAGCACACTGAATGCTATGTTTGACTACAGGTAAGACGCTCCATCTGAGAAGTAACCACATTTCTAACCTTCAGATGGGAATTGCAGTCAAACAGCAGAGAGAGCTTTGAGGGAACAATACATTCAGGGTGAGCACTGCTGGTGCCTCAGATTTATTCCTCCTTCATTTACAAATATTCAGTGAAGGGCTGGGTTTCTAGTTTTGATGGCAGTATTTAAAATAGGATCTCGAGACAGATCTCTTCATATTGCATATGGTGGATTACAGAGGACATAGTTTTTACTGTGTTATCACTATAGGCATACCTGACAGAAGTAAGCACGCTGCCAATATTAAGTAAATTTTCTGCTATGAAAAAATCATTCAACAGCTAATTCCAGGAAAAACAGCCAGGCCCATGTAATTGGAAGGACCAATGACTTTGTATCTGAGTAGCCTGTATAGTCATTTCCCTCCACATTGTTCTGAATTTTACAAAGTCTTACGTCTTTAAGCAAAGATGACTTAAGAAGGCTAAAGCTGAATAACTTCACGATGACTACCTAACTCATAGGCATAATGAAAAATTGTTTGTATAGCACCTTAAGAAAAAACAGAATTTATTTTAGGAAAAACAGATACCTTGGAATTAAATATTCAATTATTCCTATTAAAAGGGCTACCTGCTACAAGGACCAAGGCAATGTATGGGTTGTCCAGAAATGGACCTGTGTTCTTGTAAGGATTAGGTGGTTGAGCATGGATTTTTGTTTCATTTTTGTTTTAATAATGTCCTGGTTTCAGCTGGGATAGAGTTAACTGTTTTCCTAGTAGCTGGTACAGTGCTATGTTTTGAGTTCAGTATGAGAAGAATGCTGATGTTTTCAGTTGTTGCTCAGTAGTGTTTAGACTATAGTCAAGGATTTTTCAGCTTCTCATGCCCAGCCAGCGAGAAAGCTGGAGGGACACAAGAAGCTGGCACAGGACACAGCCAGGGCACCTGACCCAAACGGGCCGAAGGGGTATTCCATACCATGGGATGTCCCATCTAGTATAGGAACTGGGAAGGGGGCACAGGGAATCGCTGCTCGGGGACTGGCTGGGTGTCAGTCAGCAGGTGGTGAGCAATTGCCCTGCGCATCATTTGTACATTCCAATCCTTTTATTACTACTGTTGTCATTTTATTAGTGTTATCATTATCATTATTAGTTTCTTCTTTTCTGTTCTGTTAAACCGTTCTTATCTCAACCCACAAGTTTTACTTTCTTTTTCCTGATTTTCTCCCCCATCCCACTGGATGGGCGGGAGTGAGTGAGCGGCTGTGTGGTGCTTAGTTGCTGGCTGGGGTTAAACCACAACAAATAACCAATACAACAGTTCCAGACCCTACTCCTTAGGCTTTGCTTTCTCTAGTTCCATTTTGATAATTTTGGTTCTTTAGCTCAAAGAACTGATTTGCTGTGAGTCAGTTGCTTTATTGCTTCACTGCCTCTAAACAGTGATACTGTGGTTATATTTTTAAATGCTGAATTTTTATTTGCAACCGCAAACCAGTATTGAGAATAGTTTCTACAATAACAGCACAAGAGAGTCGGGTGATGGGATACTGGCAACAAGGTGGTAGGTGGAGAGGGGGGTGGTTTGGAAGAGAGGTTTTTTTTTTTATTAATCTTGCATCAGCAACCTTAATGCAAGTCAAATAGATAAGAACAGTACAAATCTCTAGCCAGGTGTGGTTTTATAATACTTAAGTTATATTTCATTAAGTATTTGCATTTCTTACAGAAGTTTCCTTAAAAAAAAATATTCATTTAACACTTTCCATTACAAGTTCAATTTAAGGACTAGCAATATTTTACCCATGCACTCTATTCAAGATAAGGACAGGGCATTGAAGCTATTATAATGACCCTACATTGAGAAAAAATCTTAGTACTGAAATGACCTTTATGTTCCTACAGTAAAATCACTGTCAAAAGACCTTACTACTTGTTCAGTAATAGATAGAAGAAAATAAGCAAGCTCAAACTGAAATGCAAAGCAAAGTAAAAAGGTTTACTAAAGTAACTAAAGATGATAAATACTTTAGTAGGTCAAGAGAGGCAATTCTCCCTCGCTACCCCGCTCCCAAGACCCCATCTGGAGTAATGCATCCAGCCCTAGGGTTCCCAGAGCAACAGCTTTAAACTGGAAGAGGATAGATTTAGACTGACTACAAGGAATTCACACACAGAGTGAAGGTGCTGAGGCACTGGAACAGGTTGCCCAGAGAGGCTGTGGATGCCCCATCCCTGGAAGAGTTCAAGGCCAGGTTGGATGGGGCTTTGAGCAACCTGCTCTAGTGGAAGGTGTCCCTGCCATGGCAGGGGGGTTGGAACTAGATGATCTTTAAAGATCCCCTCTGATCTAAACCATCCTATGATTATAACACTAAAAAGCTAGGCTTAAGGTACATTCATTCTTAACAAATCACAACAGTTGAATGACTATTTCCTTAAGTTGCAATATAAAACAATGTGCTTCCTAGCATAAACAATTTCTGTCTACATTTTACTCATTTAAACATTTATAAAAGTAATCATATATGGAAGAAAGTAATCTCTTGCACAAGGACTGCTTCAGCTCACTAAAAAACTTTTCTAGATATGCCTTTACAAGATACATGGGACTAAAATCTCATGTTTAATTCTTCTGAGAGCAAGTGACACTTAGGATATCAGGATTACATTTCACATGTAATTGTGTCAGCCACTGTGTCTGCAGCACAAAAAAATTTATGCCATGCATGTTTCTCCACTCATTGGGAAACTATATGGTAATTTGGCATGGAAATTTAGTATACCACTGGACTTGCTGAGTGTCTTCCACATATGTAATGGACAAAGCATCCAGGCTCCAGAAGCAGAAAGTTTAAATTACTTTTTTTCTTTTACCTCTCACACAACACGGCATCTGAACCAGAAGGGGAAAAACTCAACACGTGTCTGCTGTGGCACCTAATAAATGAACATCTATCAACAGTGTGAGCTCTTCTGCTGGAAAATACTTGAGAAGTACAACAGACCAGTGCTGGGACCAGTACTCCAAAAGGAAATTGAGACATTCCAGTGAAATGCCTCCCCCATTCCTAGGAAAGAGATTAGGACTGACTGCTCTTATGCAGTCTAGTATTTGTATTAAATTCACTAAAATCCACCAACTCTTCCACATTTAAATTTAGTTTGGTAATTAAGTGCTTTAAGTAATTAAATATTTTATATGCCTTTCAGGAAAAAGTTTTAAGTAGCATTACAATATCAAATAACTTTTTTTATCTGCTTTGTTCACTACTTTCATATTAAGTCACCAGATCCTGTTAAAAGCTTTCATACTGAACACTCCAAAGTTTGCCCAGGTCTCTCAGCTGTGCTACATTAGAAAGAAGTTTCACATTTAATTTTCTCAAAATTCACATTTTCCCTTGCATGGTACTTTAGCACTACTACATCAGTAAACCATAGAAGAGTATTAGCTGACCAAAGACAGGAGAGTGGGGAAATCTCTACAGGTCTGTACTTATTTATAGTACCCTTTTCTTTCATGTGAATTCATACTAATTTAACATAGCTCTAAAGGGAAAAAGAAAAAGAATATGGAGAAATTTAATAAACACTGCATTAGTTATGGGGATTTCAGAAATTTGAAGAAGAATTAGAAGATGAACTTAAAGTTTCATACCACACTAAAACCCACAGATGAAGAACAGAAGAAACAGGGATGATTAAAACAGCAGGCATATGTATTAGTCATCTTTGGAAGCACAATAAGTAGAGCCACTTTTTTTTTTGCATAAAAGTTGTTTGGGGTTGTTTGGTTTTTTACTTTTCTTTAGAGTTGCATGCCAATTATTACCTCTCAAGCATCACTTGTTATCACCCTACACTGAAAAGCAGCTAAGGAACAGCATACCTGGTAACACAAAGTGACCAGCCATCACATAAACAACATTATGTTTCCGCATACAATTTTCTCACTTCTCATAACTAACTGCTTTTCATTCATTTCATTCTTCGGCGTTTGAAGGTATTCTTGCATGTACACTCTTGCTTCACTTCTGAAAACTCCCCGATAAAACTCCCCGCCCCTGGGAGGTTCTATTTCTATCTATAATTAGTGTTCCATAATTGCTCCAAAGAAAAGACATCTGTTGCTGCTCATTACCATTTCTCATTGCTGTGTATTTCTTATGCATTTTGAAAGCATCTTTGATTGTGTAATCATTAAAGGGCTTTGGGGTCTTCTGCAAGAGAACACCAAATCAGATAAAGATTATAGTTAATTCTCTTGTGAATTAAGGTGCCTGGTAGATCTGAGAATTTAGAGAGAAATTTAAAGGGATTTTAGGAGTCTCTTGTTTGAATTTCACATACTACTGACTTTTTTTTCATTACACTTACCCATGGATACAAAAGAGCACCTGAAGGAGGAGGAATCCAAAGGCCGAGCAGCAACAGAGGCTGATGAGCAACATCCCTGCATAAGGCATGTCCTGGTTTCAGCTGGGATAGAGTTAACTGTCTTCCTAGTAGCTGGTACAGTGCCATGTTTTGAGTTCAGTATGTGAAGAATGTTGATAACACTGATGTTTTCAGTTGTTGCTCAGTAGTGTTTAGACTATAGTCAAGGATTTTTCAGCTTCTCATGCCCAGCCAGGGCACCTGACCCAAACTGGCCAACAGTGTATTCCATACCATGTGACGTCCCATCTAGTTTAGGAACTGGGAAGTGGGGGGCAGGGATTTGCCGCTCGGGGACTGGCTGGGTGTTGGTCGGCGGGTGGTGAGCAATTGCCCTGCGCATCATTTGTACATTCCAATCCTTTTATTACTACTGTTGTCATTTTATTAGTGTTATCATTATCATTATTAGTTTCTTCTTTTCTGTTCTATTCAATCGTTCTTATCTCAACCCAGGAGTTTTACTTCTTTTCCTGATTTTCTCCCCCATCCCACTGGATGGGGGGGGGAAGTGAGTGAGCGGCTGCGTGGTGCTTAGTTGCTGGATGGGGTTAAACCATGACAAGGCACTAAGTGGCAATTTTCTCAGCGCTGGCACTGCAGCACCAGGAGGACCATAACACTTCCAGCACACCAATGTGCTCCACACAGCTGTCCTACCAGAAAGTAGCTATTTACTGCCCAATCATTAGTGTTAATCTAATTTGTTGGACTAACCAAATAACTGAGCACAGCATTCTCTAATAAGTACACTCACTTATTTAACATGTGCCTTGTTGCCACTTAATCTTTTACTTCAACTTCTAACCGCTCCTTCCCATAGATATTTGGTTTAGCCATACACTACTTCCTCCTAAGGGTTTCTTTATTTTTATCCCAAATTCTACATGGCCATGCTTGGCTTCTCAGGGTTTTGGGGGTTTTTTTTGGTTGGGTTGGGTTTCAGGTTTTAGAGTTTGGGGTTTTGGTTTTGGGGATGGGGGGGGGTGGGGTGGGGGAGACTGAGGGGGTTGCTTTAAATTATTAGAGTTTTCCTTTTCTTGTCTGAACTTCCCCCTGCTTTCAGCAGCCCCTTCAGGTGGGCTTTGTTAGCTCTATTTGAGCTCTTAAGTACTTTAAACTCCTCAGCTACGAAATATTTCTCAATGGCTATAGTTATCCAATTCAAATGAAAGCCTTTGTAAAAACAGATACCACTTCCAACATAGACATAGTACTTAAATAATCTTCCTGGGTTGTTGGTGGTTTGGGTTGGGTTTTCTTTGCACACTCTTAAATATGTCATTTTCTTGTTAAATGGAGTTTTCAACTAATTAGACATTTCTTTTCAGTGTAGCTTTGCTACTGGTTTTTGTCTGCTATGACAGACATCACATATCTGAGCCACTCATTCAGCTGTGAGACTTAAATAATGATTCCTGCAAGACCTGCCAAAACACAATTTCTATAATTTACCTTTGAAGCCACATAAGGAAGGAAAGATTGGGAAGGTATGCACGCAACAAAACAAGAAGTAAGAAAGCACATATGATGTTTTGCTGCTTACAGAAAGAAGCTGTACACATTACTTTTTCTTAGATAAGAGTACTATAAATTCCGCCATTGCCAAAATTGGTACTATATTTCATTCTGGTCTATGACCTATAGGCACGAGTAGCGAGCAAAACACAGGAAAATGAGATGAAGTAACTCAGTACACATCCCAACTACTTGCAGATGTTCCACCAAAATATTCTCATGAACTATAGGTTAATGCTATTTCAGTACTTCCATATTTTTTCTTCAGTTTTTCTTTGCATTTAAGTTCAGTCAATAGTACTTGACTGGCATCAGTAAACAAGTACTGATCAACTTCATTTAGTACAGACAATAACTATGCTATTTCCACTTTTATTTTACTCCCTTGAAGCCCATCCTTAACTGATGACAAATTACACCAGCTAGACCAGATTGCCCATACTAAATCTGCATGGTGTCGACCAACTCGGCCACTAACTGGCATCTCAGGATGCTGAAGTTAAATGCGCAGAAGCCTGGATCAGTACCAGAACGCACAAAACCCAAGAGCTTTGTACACCAGCTGCCAATGCTTCCGAGCTATAGAGAAATGCTGTCCTGTAGCTATTGGCTTACCTAATAGCCAAACTGTCTACATGGTGGCAAGCATGTGGTTCAGCTTCTACTGCACACACACTGTTTCTAACATTTCTCTATTTCTGAACACAACCCAGCACAATGAAAGGACCGCCCTGCTACACAAGGACAAATCTCCACTGTATCATCTGTACAGTTACAACTGGTATCTGACCCTTTATCATGCCTGTAGCTCCTAGATATACAGGAATAGACAGACAAGAAGTTTTGCACCAGAAAGATTTCTTGATGGAAAAAGATGACAGGTGGGTCATTAAACAAATGCATGACACACCTCTCTATATATGCACAGGTGGAAAAAGGATCTTGTTGCTCTTTCCAAGAGTGATCTTTACTGCAGATTAACAGTGCGCAGGGCAGAGGTCTCAGTTAAGTCAGGTGCTGAGACACCATCCTGCCCTGTGCTACACTTCAAATAAGTGCCCTCAGCACTAAGATGTCTTAACACATGTACATCTAAACATGGCTTTGGCCTGTTGGTATGTTTGCAGTGTCCTTGATGCATTTTCTTTTGATTAATTGCTCAGTAATCAACCTAAGTCAAGCATTTACAATTAACCAGTGCTGGTCAACAAAAAAGCAAGCCATGCAACCCAACTGGGGGTAGCAGCATATATTTTTCTGAAAGAAGGTTTTGCTTTCATTTACAATTCCTCACGATGTATTAAAATGATAGTTAGTAGTACCATCTAGTCTTCCATTATTTATTGAACTCAAGCTGCTTACATAAACATTTATATTTGTTTATCAATTATATAAATATAATTGTCCCATTTACCTTTTAAAGAGTCATGAGGTGTTACTAGCTGCTGTTATGCTGTACAGACTTGTTTCTTTTTAATCAGTTTATGATTTTAGAAGTAGTTTAAAGGCAGAGGTTTGGGGTTTTTTTTCATTAAGATAATCAGCAGTCTATTCATTTCTACTTTCATCTATCCATTCCACAGTAAAAATTATCACTTTTAGGGTAGCTATTAGCAAAATAGTTTTGAGTTAATATTTTCATGTATTGCCTAATGGCAACAAGTCATCTATTGAGCTATTTCAAACAGGCACCATGAAAAGGCTCTTAACATAACAGACTGTTTTAATATTGTTTCCCTGGAGAAAACCTGTGAGCTTGACTTAAGTTCTCTGCAGCACATAAATATTTTATACATTGAAGAGGCTGTTGATGAATATATCTGGACTGAAGAGATTAAGCAGACAGACATAGTTCATAAAAAAATTAGTCACCTTCCCTAAATGGGAACTTCTGCTCTTCAAAGCAGAAGGTACTTATAGTATACCAATGTTTTTGAAGACATTTTAGAGTAATTTCACAAGAGTGTCAAAAGGACAAACTTACTACAATAAACCTTATTTTAAAAGTTGTTGCAAGCTAGTCTGCTTAAAACTCAGAATAAGTCATTTTGTTCCTTGAAAGCATGATAAATAAAAATGCTGAATTTTACTCAGACCCAATAAATGATACTTAATCACATTAATTCAAACTCACTTCAATAGTAATCAAAATCTAGCATGACTAATGTATCTCTCCAGTTGACCGTCACATCATTTCCCTTTTGTGTAGCTACAGTGGATGACAAATACTGCTACACAAGTCATTCAATACAGGCCATGGCCTGAAATAATGCACCAGGAATTTAGTTAAATCTCCCTTATTCACCTTACAAGAGTGCTCTGTTGGGCAGGATTTCCAGTCCTACATGACATACAGCTCACACAGAGCTGCGATAAGAGCTGTTGTATCCACAGACAAGACCTGAAACTATTTCTGTGTTCAACACAGCACTCAATTGCAGGTGGAAAGTGATTTCCAGTGTGCCACCTTGTCCCACAGACAAACCACACAAACACCAAGTAGGGCTGGAAATTAGGAGTCTTATTTGGGCAATGCTATGCCCACGTGCACTGTGCCCAGATGCTGTGTGTGATCATATACACATGTGCCTCAATAAAGCAAACACCATGCCTTTTTCCAAATATAACCTTGTCAAATATTGAGAATTACATAAAGTGAACCATAGTTCAAAAACCTTCCTGGCCCCAAAACTGTAACATAGAAAGCCTCAACCCAGTGAGAACATTGGTAAAAATATTTAAGCTACCACAGGAAAAAACAAAAACAAAAACAACAAAAAAAAACACACAAAAAAGGAATATCTTGTTTTCCTACTTTTTTCTTTGAGTCGGAACTTGCTTTTGCACGATCCATTTTTAAGCACAGAAAGATCCAACTGTCAGTTCATCTGCATGTGAAAGAGCAAATCTAAATGCAGATCAGCAAATACTGAAAATAACCTATCTATTCATGCCCAGGTATTAAGGAACACCCTGGTATGCATGCCCTTCTGCCAGGGTTTGACTTGGGAGCTGAGAAGTGAATGGAGAATGGCTACAGGATCTGTTGAGTGATTTGAAATCTGCAGATTAAATTCACATTTCTCAGCATACAGAGGCTTTTGAAAGAGTCTTTGCAGAAGTGACTGAGAGGTAAGACACAAGGTATAGAATAGTTAAGAAGCCAGTACAAATCAGGATATATGTGTATCTCACATTAAAATGATGTCTCAGGAGTAAGACACTCCTAGTCCCATTCTGTACTACAGCTTTCTCCTTCAAATATTACAGGAGTATGCTAATATCACTACTATCAACATAATGGTCAACTAAGACACAGCAACAAAAGTGGAAAACTTAATCTTTTATCTAACAAAAGGCAAACAATTTGCCAAGGAACAGAAATGTACTCGTGATCCCAGGTAATTACTGCAGACCAACATAAGACCAGAAGCAACCTGTAGAATTGAACCCAATGTTTCCCCCATGAGAGGATGGGGAAGCGACTGCAGCATCCTTTCACTTAGGAGTTTCTGCTTCAAAGCAGCAGAAAAACCATTACAGAAGGTGCTGAGTATTTAAATATAATAAAGTTCCTAGCTGTTTGTTTAATAGAAATTCCCTTCTCTCATTTAACATTGTGCTTAGACATGAACACCATCAATCAGCATGTTATCTACTGCTCTGCATGACTACTGTTCCATCAGTGTCAAGACAGATTTGAAGTATCAAGTTCTTCAGTGCAGATGTTGTCCCACAAACAGGGTTCATTTATCCGGTGTGCAAGCCAGTAACACACAGAGTTGAGGTATTTTCAAATTAATTTCATTGATGCACATGAATGGGTGCCTATCTCAAGACAGCACACCCTTGTCTCAAAAATCCTCACGTTTATATACTTAACATACATATTCATTGTTATGTTTCCTTAATGATTGGTTCTTTCTTCGTTGTCCCTCATGCAAATTACTGCACAGACTCTGTCTTCTTCCTTCGTTGTCTTCTTTTGAGTATGTGGTATCATTTGAGTAGGTGGTCGATGAGTCAGTGGTCACGATCTTCCCCTGTAGGAATGACCTTTTACCTACTTCTTCCCTAATCTTGGCAGTTCCAAGCAGTTCTTCAAGGTTTATTGACCAGACCATAATCCATTACCTTTTCTGACATAAACATAAAGCCTCATTGTCTACTAGTTAGTTCCTAAACCCTAAATCATGTGTAGTTATTGTTTCCCTATTTTAAATATTAACTGATGGGGGCTGCACACAGGACTTTAGCAGCTCACTGGTTATTTCATATTATACATATTAATTGATAATACAGATGTGGCTGGTTGTCTTCAAATGAAGAGGAGAAAAACAGACAACGAATGCAAAACTACGACAACAGAATACCTGAATTTTTTTACAGCAATTTGCTCTAAGAATGCCAGCACTGTAAATACATTCCGTTTGACTTCTTGATAATGGAACAGAAATTGTCTCAAGGCTTTAAAATAGATGCATGCTGACAGAGCACATTTTAAAATAATTCTTCAAAGGATCTCAACACAGGAGTGTACTTGCAGAAACCAGGAAGGTAAAAGTAATTTGAGGAAGCAAACTCTATAAAGGAACTAGATAAATTAGCATAATAAATTCAATTGTTTGGGGTTTTAACCCTTCCTATTCAATATCAGACAGACTTCCAGATTTCCCCTCCAAAGGGGGAATCAGGATTCCTGGAATGCTACAGGACTTTCCACCTGTTGTTATTCTCATCTCCCTCAGTACTGTGCCTCTGGCTGGTCTTCTCTGGAAATACAAACACAACCATCATTTCTGAGTGAACGATTCATCTCTTGTCTTTCTATTCTGTCATGTCCTTATGGCTGTTGATATTTCAGCTACAGCTCAAGAAGGCAAAAATGGAAATCCTGACCTTCCCACTCAAGTTAACTCTTTTCCGAGTCATGCAAGGCAGTACTCTGCTCCTTGTCACTCAAGCTCATCACTTGCGCATCACTGTCAACTCTTTCCCTCCCATCCCATACCTTAAACCTTAAACCTTGGTTACTATTCTTGTGATCTTTCGGGTTGGGCTTTCCTATCCATCCACGCAACAAGTTTTCACAGCCACTATTCTCATTACAATACATTTATACTACTGTAGTACACTCAACATGGTCTAGAAAAATACTGCCTTGCTTCACTTTTACATTTAAAATGCATCTGTAAACACCATCTTCCTGATATATTGTTTTGATCATTATCAAAGTGTTTTCCTTCACAACCCTCCACTACCTCTCTTGTTGAAAAACTGGTGCTACACACAAGCTCTAATGTGCAGTACTTGTTACTGGTTATTCAAAGCCAATACTAGACTATTGCTTATAACCCTACGGAGCAGATCTTCACTGACTCACTTGCTCATATTTCCAGTCAGTCTTTTTCCTCCCCATGTATTGCTGTTCATATTAGAGTGCCCTATACACATTTGCAAGCCAGTTCATTGACCAATCCTCCAACTTCATTGACAGCTCTTCTCACTCTTTCACCACTATCTTAAATGCATTTTCTTTTTAAGAAGAAATTATTTTTAAATGCAAGCATGTATAGTGGAAACACAGAAGTTGTAGTCAAGGCATGGTGATCTTCACTGGTCCATACTGTTGCTGAGCCAACTACTGCATCACCATTGCCACACACCCAAAATACATAATGCAAGTTACTGCATTCAAAGATGAGGAAGTACCAGAAATTAAGACCAATGGGCAAACTTCATATATCCCACACTAGACCAGGCATGTAACAAGGAAAGGATGGGCATGGAGGGGGAACGAATAGCTATTCTGAAGTAGAAGAATGTCTGTAAGGAGCAACAACATAAAGGTAAGAATGAAAGCAGGCAGATCAAAAGAGCAAGTCTTTTTTATGACATAAAAGTGGTGGCAAAAAAACCAGAAACATAAGATAGTGGCTGCACAGAGAAAGGCAAGACAGGTGAGGGTTCCATGTTTCCAGGAATTCTCCGCTTTCACAGAATCTTCACAGGTAAGTGATTTTAAGCCAAACCCCTATTTAACAGTGATGGGAGCCAAAACGAATAGAAAATGCAAAGAAAGGAAAAAACAAGATGCAATAAGAAAGTTTGAAGTGGAAAAGTCCACTGGGTGAAAGGATGATCAGATGGGAGATAAACTGCACAGAAAGAGAAACCAATAGCTCTGATCTGTTCAAAATCAATAGGAATCTTTCAAATAATTTTAATCAATGAATCAGGTTTTGCTTTGGAGAAAAGGACAGAGAGGGAGATTTTATGGTGAAAATGAGTTAGAAAGAAGAACCTGTCCTGAAGGAAGTTGAAACAGATTGGAACACTGATTTTTATCCATTCTTACTGCTAGTTTCATGAACTTCTAGGTAACTTATGTCTTCTGCAATTAATATTTCAACTGTAGTCTTTCATTAATATAAATATAATAGAAATACACAGTAATTATACTAGCAATGTCAGTCATCATCTTAATCAAAATTCATTTGCTTAGCAAGTCTCTCCTTTCCACATAAAGTATGTGAGGACAAAAACCCTGACTACCAAACTAAAATTTTAAACCCATCTTTGTACACCTTTTAAAGTTTTATTACAATCCAAATTCCTAAACGTAACAGAAAAGACTTGTCCCATAGATAATAGTTACTATCACATTCAAAAAGTTTAATAAAAATGACATACAAAAATTTTTGACCGAGACAACTCAACTCTTTACTTAAAACTACATCTGCTAAATGTATTCTTTATTTTCAAGCCTTGTTCAACATTTCCTACAATTTACTGATAATTTTCTCCTCTAAAAATACCCAAAAATCTTTTGCAACAAATGCTGAACAAAATGTTGCATATCCCTTCCGAAGAAAGCTCTCACACAGTACAATTAGAAATGTCAATCTGAAAATGTCAAAATATCTCAAAAATAAACCCTTTGAAACTCCAGGAAGTTAAGTGTTTCAGCGCGCTGATCTGAAAACTTTCAAGTTGACAAAAAATGGCACACTGTCTACAGTGAAGCTTTTCTGTTGATACCTCTATTCTGTCCTAACTATTAGAGCCACTCAAATTGTCTTCCTCGGTACACAATTAGCTGACTTGACAGATTATCAGATAGAATTTAAGCAAATTAAAAACTCCATCACTTGGTGACAGAAGGTGTGTTCCTCCAGTGCGTGCCTACAGGGGAACACAGAGATGCAGTCTGAGCTGTCAGGGCATAAAGGAGGTTTTTTTCAAAGAACTGGTTTGAAACAACACATTTTGAGTCAGCTCAGCATAGCAAAACATTATATTCTGAGAGGAACAGTGAAGCCTTTCCCTCTATGTTGACAGGCAAGTATCAGACTTTACAAGCAAGTGATCTCAGAAACTTGGTTCTAGTATTACAAACTACAGGCATATTTTGGCTTTTATGTAAGGAATAGACGACTGTGGTTCAGAAGCTCAAGTCTAAACATTACTTTTTCTCCAGAGCTGAGCCTGTAGATTCAGTTCTGTGGGCTTTTCATTTAGTACATCAGTTTTATTTGTTCCCTGAGAAGTACTGGTATAGCTAACTACTGATGTCTACAAGTATTTGCATGATTAGGATATGGATTATTGCTTGGGCTGGAAGCAAAGAGACACCTATGTGAATCCCAGTCTGCACCAAGAATAAGTGTTTCTCCCAACCCCCATCTCCCCCACCACCCCCTCCCTCAAACAGACAGATACATCCTCCTCCTTCCAGGATTCAAACCATTAGTTCACTTGTAATTTAGGCTGATCACCTTTGCAAGCCTGACACAAGCTCTAAATTTGCATTTCTGAGAAGGATGAAAAATTGTTCAAAAGTTTTCAAGTTGAACCCTTTTTTTTGGGCAAAAGCATTGGCGAGAAGACACTTGGTGGAATGATAAACAGAGTCAAGACACATGCTATGGCAGCTACTTAACCCCTGTCTGCTGTGTAAGGCCACCACCAGCAGTATAGCCCAGGGCGTCCTGGTTGAGTCCAAGGCAGTTGCCTCCGCATCAGTCCTTGTACTGAGCAATAGTAACTGGATATTTAAAGGCTAACTTTTCGTGTTTCAGTAATCCCCATACCAAATGCTCTTTATGGGTGATCATTTAAGCTATTCTCACCATACACTACCAGCCTTTCTCTGCTTGATGAAGAACTGAGCTAGCGAGGCTTCTGCTAATTTGTTAGCTGTTGGAAATATCCATTAGTCACCCATCAGAAATTACTATGTCCTACAGGACACTAAGCAACATATTGTAACTGAGTAATGAAGAGGTCACATATCTGTTCTGTCTGAGCCAGCTTGCTCCCAGGGCCTTGCGTCTGCCGCGCTTTTAGTAATTAAAGTTTCTAGAGTCCTGCTTGCTTTCTTTTTTCCTTTGTACAAAAACCCACCACACACCATACACAGAAAGTCTTTCATATGTTCAGGGTGAGTCTGGTTTTCAACTTTTGCTCTTGCTTCCAGAGGAGAAGACTGACCCAGTGTATTGCTTCAATTCCTTGGAGAGACACCAGAGGAAAAAGTTTTGACACACTCTGCAACTGCTTCTACCTAAACAAAAGCTGTGTGGTCTCCTGAAAACTTAACAAGGGGACACCAACTGGCCTGGAGCAATCTTGTTCATCTGCAAGCTGGTCTTAACAGCTGCCACTTTGCCTACTCCACCCTGTTACTTCTACATACCATCCTTGCCATCCCTATTCTTCATGCTTGAAGTATCATGACAGCTAAAACATTGACCAGCTAC
Organism: Haliaeetus albicilla; assembly: GCF_947461875.1. NCBI lineage: Eukaryota > Metazoa > Chordata > Aves > Accipitriformes > Accipitridae > Haliaeetus > Haliaeetus albicilla. The sequence continues at coordinate 38,311,084 of NC_091486.1, forward strand.
ATCAAGGATCTGCTGAGATTCATGTCATTTACTGAGAGGAATGGAGTTCTTAGTTGAAAAGAAGCCATAAGCAACATCATCACAGAAGGATGACACTGCCAACTGTATTTTTTCTTATCATAAAGTGTGACCATTAATCTCATTGTGATTACTACCTCTGTAATTGTGTGCATGAGCTTACTGTAAATTTTGAGTTGGAAAGAATTTCACAATTTACACAAGTGTGTAAAATACAATTTTCAGTTCAAGTTCTTTAATGATTATCCTGGATTTTACTTGCAAGGAGAGTAGGGGAGAATTCAGAGGTGAAGCAATTTTTGTAGCCACATGCTAGGAAAGTGTGAATAAAACCAGGAAAAGATTGACACATCAAAATAAACTACAGAGATTTAACCCCTTTCATACACAGTTTCCATCCATTGTCTCTTAGTAGAAAGCTATTTCCAGAAGCAGTCTGCTCTAAAAAACATTGACCACCAGAGCTAGGGATATCTTAAGGAAAAATGTGTCCATGTTTTCTGAATACTAGCAGATTAATGTGGACATACCACCAACTTTAAAGAAGAGTTGAATACTATTTTGGAAAAAAAGTATCTGAATTTATACACACTAGAAAAATCCAATTTTTAATTAAGAGACCACTGGGGTACTCTAACATTCTGACATTCCTCTTGTGAAGTTTAGCTCCAGGTTATAAATACTTACATAGTGAATTTAGTGCAGCACTGACAGTCAGCTGGATCCTTTGAACAAGATTCTTGAGGCCCTTCTTGAAAGGCAAACAGGCACAGACTTGATGGCAGTGAACACGAGTCATCATCATAAGCAACTGAGTCTTGGTGGAGCTTATTTTAGTTGCTGCACAGCTTGGTCATCTCTTGCTATGTTATAAAAGGCTAACTTCTCTGGACATGACAGATCAAGTCTTGGGAAGATTTTCAGATTATGTAGACCAGTGCACACACGTGCATTCCCAACATGAACTGAAAGCTACTCATCACTCTGAACTCCCAGAACCCTGCTCACAGATTATCTGTGAATAGAAAGGGATGACAATGACTCAACTCCCTACACATTGCAAATTAACTGCTATTATGAATTACTCATTCCGGCTCTAAACACCATATTTAAATGTGTGAATCTTCTCACTTCCTTGTTAATAGGGAAGGGCACTATTATATTTACATTTCCCTTGGAAGGTTGGTAAAGCAGTTTATGCCAGTTCCTCTGGGGGGAGGAAACTGGAAATTGGTATAGACTCCCTGTTAATATATATTTTTTTTTTTTAAGTTACTGTTACTTGCCAAAGTTTTACATCAGAACATTTAAAATGCATCTCAATTCTTTCAATGTCATGCCCATGCCAACAGAGGAAAATCACCCTGCTCTCTTCCAGCAATTAGTTATTCCCCAGATAACAATTAATGTTCGGGCAATAAACTCATAAGTGTGGATAAAGATCAAATTAATTTATAATCATCACAGCTGGAATAGAAAGATGTACCTTCATTAAATGTTCTGTTTAATATGCTGTAGTGTATGATTTAAGTGATGACAGAGCCTATTTCTGTCAAATACAAAGCAGAAATACAAAACAGGCACTGGCATACACTGTGGTCTCATACAGCGTATATGCCACACAGGTCCTACTTTTCCTTCCTGAATGCATCTTGTATAGTGGAAGGCATTACAGTGGTTTAATGACTTTAATTTATGCTTCAATAGAGCTACATAGCAGTGTAACTACCTAAATCAAGACCCTTCCCTTAAATCACATTATCTTCTTTAATACAGAGGGGTGCCCTTAAGAAATGCTCTGGAGGCCACACAGAGACCACCAGGACAGTTCACCCACCCTGAACCCAGGATAACATCCAGGCATAGCAACATCCCTCCTGCTGTATTTTAAAGAACACTGCTAGTTTTCATCATCCATCCTTATGCATTAACTCACATAAGTCATCCGAAGACATGGAAAGCTGCATACAGTAGAAGCAAACCTGAGTTGAATCATCAGCATCAAATATTTCAACGCTTGTATTAACAATTAATACAACCTGTATTACCAAAAGCACAAGAGGCAAACAACATCCCCCACCAAACACTGGATTTTTTATGCCCTCCCATTCAATTAAGACACGTGCTCGCTTTCAGAATATACAATATATTCATTTGTTATGTCCCCATGAAGAAGGGGATGGGGAAGGCAAGTCAGCCTGATTTATCATACCAAAAAATAACACTACATATAAATTGCTTTGTATTAAATAATGCTAACTTGTCTACCAGATAACACACTTGACAGTTAACTAACATTTCCAAACAATTTACAATGTCAAGAAAAAATAGAATTAATACAGAATGTTAACCTTAGCTGGCTAGATTCAGCAGCTTAATGTTATTTGTTTTATTTTTTTATTAGTGCTTGCCTGATATTTTGGCCTATTTTCAAGTTTGGGGTTTTGGGGGTTTTTTTACAGCTAGGAATATTCTTTTGAAAGCAAGTAGTAGTAAATCAAACCATTACAGGAAAATATTCTACTCCAAAACCCACTGAGGGGGGGGGAGTTGAGGTTTGTTTGGGTTTCTTATTCTAAAAACTTATTCTTATGTCGCATGTCCAAATGACAAATGCATCCTGTTTTTACAAGTGTTTCCTTCCAAAGAAGTAAAAAAACTCAGTCACTATCATAAAACAACAAAGGCATTCTCATTATATCTACTCTCTCAAATTTTTTGTATTTGTTTTTTTAATAGTTTTACTATCATATATATGATACATAATGACATCTAAACTACAGACCACATCTATTGAAAATTTAAATAGTAAATTAAAACAGAGTATAATGAAACATGTTGTAACCAGAAAATCTCGCTCATGATGCTATTTAAAAACTGAAAGAGATAGTTCAAACAATGAGGCAAAACACAAGTATTATGTGGAAACTTTGTTTTGCTGATTTGGGGGGTACAGACCCATTGGGAAGGGGGTAATGCAAATTAGAGCAGTTCATCCCCGTTTCCAAAGGCAACCATATGTACATAGAACAAATGAAAGAAAATATCATAGCGATTAATATAAACTGGGAGTCTCAAGTAATAAGAGAATAATAAGAGACCAGAAGTCTCACAGCAGTAAGAAGAGTTGAAGAGGCAAAGCTTCGGTGAAAAAGTTAAATTTCTCAAAGCATATTGAGAGAACTGTACAACCAGCAGAACTGAAGAATATCAGAAAGAATGTTCTACCACGAAAACAGCAGGTTCCGAAACATTGACAGTGTTACATGGCAATGCTTGAACTTCATAATAGAAAAGGAAGAAACAGTCAAAAACCCTGTCAGCCTTTTTCCCCAAAAATGCACAGCTGTATTTCTGTGACAAGATTGTTTTATTCCAAAACTAACCAAGAAGGGTATTTAGAAGCCACTGCCACCACTGAACACTTTCAAAACATCAATAACTTGATGCCTTCAGCAATTTTTAGAGAGCTGGTCAAGAGCTGAATAGACCGTCAGAACTGACCCACAGTGCTGTAAAACACTGCTTACCAGGCACTTGCCATACCAGATACCTGCATCTAAAACCAGCAAAACAGGGTGACGTGGGAGCCAGGGAAATAATGGATTGGCCAATATATAATTATTCAATTGTTTTCAACTGAGTTATCAGAAAATTAATTATAGCATCTGTTGTATTTATGGAACTAGACTGTGTCAATATAGCCTATGGTAAAACATTTGGTTCTACTCGAGCTATATCCATATGGGGTAAAAGATATTTAGGCATCAGAAGTAACATTTAGTTATATCTGATATCAGATATTTAGAGACTTCAACAAGGTGCCTGCAATGATACTGAAAGAGCTTTTGACTAAGACAGATGCCTTCAGAGTGTAAAATGCCTAAAATGGTATATTCTGAGAAGTAGAAAATACAACCAGAAAGCAGAAATCATTATACACGCATGTTGCTGGCAGAAGTGCCTTCCTCAACCTTACGTTACTTGCTGCTTTCATCAATATCCAGAAGATGCAACCAGATAGCTTCTGTCAAATAATCTGGGATGCATCAGTAACACGTGCTCAAATAAACAACATATTGACTTCTTTTAAACAAAAGGTAGTGTATTTAGGGATGAAAATAATCATATTTTGATATGAATTAAAGACGTGTTCCTACCATGCCTTAATTTTTTTTTGTTCTATGGAAACATCTTCATATGAAGTATGCAATCAATAAAAATGTATGTAGATCCTTATTTCCTCCCAAACAATTCTGTAATTAATATAATTTTATTCCACTGAAATTGGGACAAAAGATCGCTGCTAAATCAATCCAAGCTTGTGATATTCTGTGTAAGAATTTGAGCTATCCCACATTTTCAATCACCCACAAAACTATAAATTGATGGATCTGTGCTTGAACTCAAAGAGTTTCCCCACCAGAAAAACCCAAACCTCTATTTCCATATTTCTCATTCAGAACACAGTAGAAATATCCTGATGCATTCAGCAAAAGCACTGATGTTATCTAAGTGGCATGCCAAAAGGAGCCATCAGAAAGGCATATATCTGAGCTGTGTGGGAGAAGGGGGTCTGGTGTCACTTTCATAGTTTGAAATGCAAAAACAGTTTTAAAAGGGGATTCAATTAGCTCATATGTTTACTGTGAGTAGGAGGTCTCATTGGGGTTGTCAGAGGAAATGATATTTAATCAACATGATGTCAGTCAAGTGCTTGTCAAACCTACTACAATTTTTCAAAATCCAAAATGTTTTATACAATAATTGATGAAAAATTGTATCTAGAGATCTGGCCACTTCAAAACAAATTAGAGCATTTGAGCCTTTTCTAAGAGTTTCTGGCAGGAGAAATTGTTACTATGTTTATTTTTAAAGCCTTTATTTCTACAGTATGGAAGAAAAGTTCAATATAATTCCATCGTCCACCCACCCCACCCCCGAGTATGATTTGGACCAAATACAAGAATGCTGAATTATATAATTATGAAACTACACAAGACAGATATTAATTTAAGCTGTAACATTTCCTACCCAAGTTGCATTACCACAAGCGTTTCTGAAGAGTGAACAACCTAATCATCCAGAAATAGACTGCCTCCTTGGAAGTGTACTGGGGCATGTGCAGTTTACTCCTGGGGAAATCAAACCTGCTCCTGGACTTGCCCCACATCAGAGGTTAATTAGCTTTACATTACGCCATTTTAGCAGCACTACCTGGTGCACAGATGGATTAGACTAGGGTTAGACTTAAAAGACTCTGGAGAGGAGAAAACTAGAAGATATACTATGAACAAGGTTCAGAAGAAGCTGCACGATGTCAGCTCAGGGTTACCACCAAAATCAGAGCTATAGTTAAGTCTCAAGACTGACTCATGACCTTGGCTTTGATGTTTGACTACGGTAAGTCTAGAAAACCCTGAATTGCTTGCACTCTGTGGCCCTCCCAGATATGTGCACCTTGAAAATCCCCCAAAGGGCCAGAGCAAGCACCTGGGAGACAGTAGTGGGCAAAGCTCCACACAAAAATCTTGTGGACTTCATTTGTCTAAAGGACTGGGGATGAGAAGCTCTAAAGATTTATCTGGTATAGTCTCCAGAGTCTCATCAGTTTACTACCTCTGCCTGCTGCCCAGGGAATTTCTCTTAAGCAACAGAAAAGTTTTTGTTGGTTTGTTTGGTTGGTTTTTTTTTAATGGAGTAAGTTTCTAAGCAGCAAATTAAGTCAACAGTATTAGAATTAGAATAATAACTCATAACTACTATCTGTTCAAAATACCACAGTTTCATATCATGCAGGGATGTAGGTTAGAAAGGTTGAACTACAGGGAGTAGCGTAGTGGGGCACTGCAAGCCTGATTATATTAAGAAACTGTGAATGCTTCTCCAGAGGACTAAAACCTCTGCATCAGCTTTCCCCAAAAAAGAGCAAGTTCACTTAAGATTAGGGTCAGGTCACAGAGCAGAGCACATTACAACTTATGCAGAAGTACATACAAAATATGATGGATGAAACAGCTTCGTAAGAATTTGCAGGCTCCAGCAGGAGCTCTCAGCACAGATAAAGCACTGCAAGTGCAAAAGGAATTATTCATAAGAGGAACAGATGTTCCTGCAGCAATAGATGAACAAACCATTAGTCCCAAATTAAATGGAAGACTTCTTACCTCTAAGCTTGATACACTGGTTGCCAACTCCCCCCTAACTGAAAAGAGTTTACAGTGACTACAGGAACTGCATTAGGAGACTAAACTGATATTTAGATAAACTGGAAGAGAAACAACTTACAGTACTAATAATACTACAGTGAGGCCCTATTCAAAGCAATAGCTAGTTAACTTTACTTAAAAAGCTTAGTTTGTTAAGTTTTTGGAATTACTGTGCCCATGAGAATTCTTTGCTGCCTTCCAGTAAGCTCAGGTTATAAAAGATGTGTTTCTGACACACATAACTTCATTTTTCTTTGGTTTGGAGAATAACATTCTGGAGATAAGCTTTTGAAATCACTGGTTCGTTTTGCTGCTACTCCCAGAATCAGCCAAGGAATGAAGACTGTCTCCTCTAATCATATTGAGCTCTAAATTGCTATTAAGGCAGCATGTCTTTCCGTAAAGCATGATTCAAAATTATACACCTATATAATTGTATTGGGTCTTGCTGAGATGGAGATAATTCTTCCCATGGCAGCCTTCGTAGTGCTGTGCTCTGTATTGGTAGCTAGAAAGGTGTTGATTACGATTTTGGAGCTGGGGGTACTGAGGTTCAGAAGCCCATTACACCCCGACTGAAAAAGAGATAATAGCAGCATATGAGGGGGTTTGAGCCACTTCAGAAGTTGTTGGTAGAGAAGCATATCTCCTCTTGGCACCATGATTGCCCGTGCTACACTGGATATTCAAAGGAAACATCCCCTCTACACATCATGCAACCAGTGCTACATGGAGTGAGTGGATAGCATTCATCACGCAATGAGCTTGACTGGGGAAATCCAACCGCCCAGGAATTCTGGAAGAGATCACGGACTGGCCAGAAGGCAGAGATTTTGGAGCATCGCCTGAGGAGGTGTTTTGTGCCCAAGAGGCACCACCATATAATAAGTTATCAGAAGATGAAAGGCATTATGCTTTGTTTACTGATGGATCCTGTCGTGTGGTAGGGAACCATCGGAAGCGGAAAGCTGCTGTGTGGAGTCCCACACGACAAGTCATTGAGGCCACTGAAGGAGAAGGTGAGTCAAGTCAGTTTGCAGAAGTGAAAGCCATCCAACTAGCCCTAGATATTGCTGAATGAGAAGTGGCAAGTACTCTAACTCTATACTGACTCCTGGATGGTGGCTAATGCCCTATGGGGGTGGCTACAGCAGTGGAAGACCACCAGTTGGCGGCACAGGGGTAAACCCATCTGGGCAGCTGCATTGTGGCAGGACATTGCTGCCTGGATAGAACACATGGCTCTAACGGTACATCACACATGCCCAAAAGCCGTGCCACTGAAGAACATCGAAACAACCAACAGGTGGATCAGACTGCCAAGATTGAAGTGGCTCAGGTGGACCTGGACTGGGAGCGTAAGGGTGAGCTATTTGTAGCTTGATGGGCCCACGAAACATCGGGACATATAGGGAGAGATGCAACATATAGATGGGCTTGTGATCGAGGGGTGGACCTGACTATGGAGGCCATCACACAGGTCACTTATGAGTGCTGCAATCAAGCGAGCCACAAGAGTAAAGTCTCCCTGGAACAGAGGGCGGTGGTTGGGTTTTCAATATGGCAAGGCCTGGCAAATTGACTACTTTGGACCACTGCCACACGCGAAGGCAAGCGCTACATACTCACCATGGTGGAAGCAACTACTGGTTGGCTAGAAACATATCCTGTAAACCATGCCACTGCCTGAAACACCACCTTAGGCCTTGAAAGGCAAATTTAATGGTGACATGGTACCCCAGAAAGAACTGAATCAGATAACGGGACTCATTTCTGAAGTAAACTCATAAACTCCTGAGCAAAGAAACACAGGATTGAATGGGTGTACCGCATGCCCCATAACCTGCAAGCATCTGGAAAAACTGAGAGATATAATGGACTGTTAAAGACTACATTGAGAGCACTGGGCAATGGGGCATGGAAGCATTGGGATACAAATTTAGCAAAGCCACTTGGCTAGTTAACACCAGAGGATCTGCTAACCACCCTGGTCCTGCCCAAACAAAACCCCTACATACTGTGGGAGGAGATAAAGTCCCCGTAGTGCACATGGGGAAGTGGCTGGAGAAGACTGTGTGGATTGCTCCTCCCATGGGAAAAGGCAAACCCATTTGTGGGATTGTCTTTGCTCAAGGACCTGGGTGTACTTGGTGGGTAATGCGGAAGGATGGGGAGACCCAGCATGTGCCTCAAGGACATTTAACCTCAGGGGAAAAATAATCTGTGATGCAAGTTGTACGCTGTAGGAAGTAATGTAGCAGGAACGACCTGAATCGCAGAGGAGTAAACTTCACAAGGAAACAGATGAGTGCAACTGTGACCCAAACCAAGCCAGTGTTGGTGCCCAACAATCAAACATACTGCTTCTCCTGTCCTGATCACTCATGTTGACAGATGGGGCCCAAGTCATAACCTGTGTGTGAACATCTGGAGGAGTGGAAGAAGCCCATGAAATATCTACCTGTTAAAGGACAGGGGATAGTAGTTAATAAGAATGTGTAAATCTGTATGTTGGGTATAAAGGTGGCTTAAGTAGGTAGTTTCAGTTGTAAGTGTTGGTAAGAAGGAATTTCAGTAATAAGAATTAAATACAATGGCATGGTTAGAAGATATATGTGTATTAAATTATGTGGGACCTAAGCAAGATGCAAATGGTATGGAATAAGGGGTGGAGATTGTATTGGGTCTGGCTGAGATGGATTTAATTCTCCCCATAGCAGCCCTCGTAGTGCTGTGCTCTGCATCAGTAGCTAGAAAGGTGTTGATAGCACACCAGTGTTTTGGCTACTGCTGAGCAGTGCTGGCACAGCATCAAGGCTGTCTCTCCAACACTTCCCCACACAATGGCAGGCTGGGGCTGGGCAAGATCTTGGGAAGGGACATAGCCAGGACAGCTGACCCAAACTAATCAAACAGATATTCCATACCATATGACATCAGCTTTGCTATAAAAGGTAAGTAAAGGGAGATGGAAGGGGCGGCATTTCATATTCCAGAGCAACCACTACGCATACTGAAGCCCTGCTTCCTAGGAAGTGGCCAGACATTGCCTGCTGATGGGAAGTAGAGAATAACATCATTTGTTTTCCTTTGCTTTCGCACACAACCTTTGTTTTCACTTTATTAAACTGTCATTATCTTGACCCATGAGCCTTCTGTTATATTTTCTCTCCTCTGTCCAGCTGAGGAAGGGGGCGTGGGGGGATGACAGAGCAGCTTTGGTGGGCACCTGGCACCCAGCCAGGGTCAACCTACAATTATATACATACATTCAATAAAGAAATTCTAGCAATGCATCTATGTATTTAGCAATACCTGACAAAAATGCAGCTTTATTATTTGGAAAGAAAACTGCACTTGATAAGTAATTTGGCTCAGAGCCACCCTCAGTATATATAGACTGGGGGACAAGTGGATTGAGAGCAGCCCTGCTGAGGAGGCCTTGGGGATGCTAGTGGACAAGAAAAACTGGACACGGGGCAGCAATGTGCACTTGCAGTGCAGAAAGCCAGTCTTATCCCAGGCTGCATAAGCAGCAGCATGGCCAGCAGGTCAACGGAAGTGGTTCTGCTCTACTCCACTCTCATGAGACCCCACCTGGAATACTGCATCCAGCTCTGGCACCCCCGGTACAAGACAGACACAGACCTGTTAGAGCAGGGAGAAAACTACTGGAGGGCTGGAATGCCTCTCCTGTGAAGAAAGACAGAGAGTTGGGCAAGTTGAGCCTAGAGAAGAGATGCCTCCAGGAAGACCGTATTGTGGCCTTTCAATAAATAAGGAGGAGCTTATAAGGAAGATGGAAAGGGATTTTTACCAAGGGCTGTAGTGACAGGGCAAGGGACAATAGATTGGATTATATCCAATTGAGATAAGGAAGATTTATTTTAAAAAAAAAAAAAAAAAGAACACACACAAAGACGGTAGTAAGGCACTGGAACAGGTTATCCAAAGAAGCCATAGATGTCCCATTACTGGAAGTGTTCAAGGTCAGGCTGGATGGGGCTTTGAGCAACACAGTCTAGTGAAAGACATTCCTGCCCAAGGCAGAGGTGTTGGACTAGATGATCTTTAAAGATCCCTTCTGACCCAAACTGCCCCATGATTCTATGAAGCATCCAACAGTTCACTGGATATCCCTAATTTTCAAGCAAGAAACCAACACCATAGAGAGTTTGGGGTGGGTTTTTTTTTCTTTCAAAGTTCATTAATTCCAAGATATTTTAGACAAATAGCAGACAAAAAAGTAGTTAGTTGTAGAAACACATGTAGCATTTTATACCATATAACTGGACACCAAACATGCTGAGCTTCACTCTCTCAAACATCACCAACAAAAGTACTTCCGAGCTCAGAATATTGAGACTGCTTTGCTTAGTGTCTTTGAAGGAGTGGACCTCAAAGTGTTTATTATCATAACAACCTGTCACTGGAGAACTACTCTTATGTAGCACATGTGTTATATATAATACATGTATCTTAGTTAGAAGCCTGAAAACCCTGGGTTCTCTGCAAGACAGAAGCATTTCTGGGACAAAATGATGATTTGAAACCTAAACAGCACATTTAAATGCCTGTCTATTGCTACATCTAACCTCTGCATATTCAAAACAGGTTTACACGACCTATTCAAATAGACTTCTACCTCCACTAAGATTCACCATTTACATGGACTTCTGTTCCACATGGGTCACAAACTCTGTAGTCCATTGCACAGGTATAGGATTACAGTTTTATTTGAAGTTTTTTTCCTATATCATTAGAATGTTTGAATTAGTAATTGCCCAAGTTGTGCTTTTGCTTCTTTATGGTTGCTTACCACTATCTTTCAAATAAGCTCAAATGTAATTTTCAGAATCTAATACAGCCTATTTTTAGCAGTGCAGAAGGTCTGATTACAATTTTTTTTTTTTTTTCATTTTACTATTTGGTATAAGATGGGCATTCACATTTAATCATATCCATAGATTACCTCAATGAATACAAATGTGTTACATTATCTTTAAATAAATGAATGTCAATATGTTCTAGGGTAACAAGTAATTGCATATTGATAACAGTCATTATCATAAGTCATGGTTGCTGGCAGAAAATCCACTTGTATTTTTTAATAAGGTGTGATATTATGGTCTATTTTGAGATGATAGCTTTCTACTTCCCCATACATAATACAATATAACTTCAATATAGCTGGCAGACCATGGGAATAGATAAAAAATTCAGAATGTAAACCTGCAAATTGTAAGATTTTACAGTCTTTTGAAACTAGGGTGGATATTCCAAGTACCTCAGCAAAACTGATATGAGGGAATTATTATCTGTGCCAGGCCAACGTACCTTCCATTCCACTCACCACAGCAGATAACAGCAACTAGCATATTACCCTAAATTCATACAACCAGATATTTCAGATTTTGCATTGTAGTTTATTGCAGTTTGCAAAGTAATCTGAAAGACACTTGAGAAGGGGACATCTCTCCCTCAATTTTAAGACACACAAAACTTTAAAGCTAATTCAGATATTCTAGGTGCACCTGCTACAGGAGAGTAAGGAAGTTATAATATCCAGTATCAAGATTGGAGGCTCTCATTCTGCGCTGCTGCTCTACTTTATTGCTTTAAAGTAGCAGAAAGATAGAACTTGATAAAATAAGCAGACAACCACAGAGTCCTGCACCGTGGACAGAATGACCCCATGAAACCATACAGGCTAGAGACGGACTATGTAGCAGCTTTGCAAAAAAGGATCCAAGGGATCCTTTTTGGACAGGGGATTGTAACACATGTCAACAGTGTGTGGATCAGCAAGATCCCAGCAAGGTCAAAGAAAGCTGAGTGACTCTACCCCTTACTTGGCAGCTGTGAGGCCATACCTGGAATACTCTGCCTAGTTTTGAGCTTCCACACACAAAAAATACCAACAACTGGCCCTCAATGGAGGCAAAACCAAAGTGAACCTCTAACTCCCCACTAAAGTGGAGGCTGGAGCTCATGAAGTGTAGAAAGAGATTGAAGAAACAGGTTTTCTTCACCCTGGAGAGCAGGAAGCTTCTAAGAGCTGGATCTTACTGCTGTCCTCAACAGCCTAAAGCATGGTTATAGAGAAGACATGACTCCTAGTCTTCCCCAGGACAGTCAGTGAAAGGACAAGAAGCAACAATCACAGGCTGCAGCAAAGGAAACTCCCATTACATAGTAAAAAAAAGGGCATTTCACAGTGGGAGTAGATAGGCCCTGGCACCACCTGCCCAGAGAAGAACCACCACCTCTGGAGACTTTCAAAACTCAAATGGACTGGGCCTGCCTAGGATCAAGTTAGCTTTCTTCATAGCATCTCACATGGTGCTGCGGTTTAGATTTTTTTACCAAAACAGTACTAATAACACAGTAATGTTGTAGCTTTTGCTGAACAGCACTTGCACAGCATTGAGGCCTTCTGCTTCTCACTCTGCCTCACCAGTGAATAGATTCAGAGAAGTGCAACAGAGGACAACTAGACAGGTGATCCAAACCAACTAAATAGATATTCCATACCATATTACATCACACTCAGCAATAAAAGAAAAGAGGGGGTTTTAGAAGGGTTAGCCATCTTTTGCTCAGAAACTGGCTGGGCATCAGCCTACCCAAAGGAGGTGGTGAGCGATTGCCTCTGCATCACTTGTTTGATTTTCTTCTATTCTTCCGCTTAATCAATTTTATTCTTTTTAATCGTGACACCACCACACCGCATCCCCCAAGATGTCTCACTTTTATTCCTCCTTTCTTCTTCCCCTATCTCATCAAGGGTGAACAGAACGGAGCAAGCAGCTGTGTGGTGCTTCACTACCCACCACTGTCAACTCACAACACCTAAGCAGTGTGGTCCAACTCTGAAGTTGGTCCTGCTTTGAGCATAAGTCTGGACTAGATGAGCTCCAGAAACCTCTTCCAACCTAAATTATCCTGCAGAGCAATGCACAAGCTTCATTCCAAACTTCCCCAGTAGAAATAACTCCCAGTTTGATAACAGCGAGTACCACACATAAAGGGCCATCTGAGCCAGCCCCCTAACAGTCATAGCAAAGTAGATAGATTTGTGTGTGAGTGAAATTCAGAGAAATAAAGGTAATCAGCCCGGCTAGAGTGCTGTGCTGTCCCTTGGGAACAACACTCCAGCCCTGCCACTGGCACATGCCAGGCCCCGCCACTATCACCAACTCCCGAGAAACACCCACACCTAACAACGTAGGGAGATCCTCATTTATAATTGCTCATAACTTTTCAAGATAAATATGCAATAACATTGCTTTGTAGTACAGTTGTGTCATTTTATTTAAGTCTCATGCAGGCGAAAGCAAAGCATCAGCTCTAACTTCGCTTAGTCATAGGTAGAGAAATAATATGTTCAGGCACCCAGAGCTGGAATAGCCAGTGAGCATATTCATCATAAAAGCTTTCTCCTGAAGTGAAAAGTCTTGGGGGTGGGGGTGGGATTGAGTGTTCTCCTGAACTTCTCTATAATGAAGTGTAATTAAATGTACATGTTTGTTTCTATGCCATCATTCAATCAGTCTCAAGCCCAAAACTTTCTATTCAGTATCCAAAGCATCCGATTTTAAAAAATCCAAATATTTTTAAATAAGAAAAATCCCCAAAGACAGGCCTTGCAAGCAGGCTGCACTGCCCCAGAGTACTCCAAGGCCTCACCCCAGGAAGCAGCCATACCACAGACAGCTTCACATACTTTATTAAAGAGTGTCCCTCAGAGCGAGGCAAACGCTACCAAGCCCCTGTACCGCACCTCACAGGCTCTTTGAGGCACGCACAAGTGGGGTTTGACTTGGTTGGTTTTGTTTTGGTTTTTTTTGTTTTAGAGTTAACTTCACCACAGACCCAGCGCCTCGGGCCCACCGACCCCGCTGCCTACCGACAGCGGCCTAGCCTGCCCGGCCCCGTTGTGTGCGCAAGGCCCCGTCAGCCTGTCGCCGGCTACCCCGATCAGCCCAGCAACCAGGGCCCTGCCGCAGGTGGCTGCAGCGGCCAATGGCAGAGCAGGGGGCCGCCGCCCCACTGGCGGCCAAGGGCCTGTGCGTCGCTCTGTCTCAGCCACAGTGGCGGGAAGCCATGGCCGAGGGCCGTGCCCGCCAGGTCCCCGCGGGGGACAGCTGCTGAGGCGAAGGTGACTGCGGTGCGCCTCATAGACCTCAGTGGACACCATCCTCATAGTTTTTGTCCAGACGTCTGGTGAACCAGTACAAGCTTACTTATTTAGATACTGCCACCGTGACCTATCCCATACCGGTCAGAAAGGCACAGGCCTCACCCGGTTGCTGCAAGCACAGGCAGCTGGACGGACAGCACAGCCACTCTCGCACAAGCGTGAGGGCAGGCAGGCACCCTTCCAGGCGAGGCAACAAGTACTCTAACCCTGCTTCTGCAAGGCTGCACAATCAGCAGCTGCTCCAGTCAGCAATAACAGAGGGCAATACCACAAGCTAATAGTCACAACAAAGACCATACCCTCCTGCAGGCTGAGCTGCTGGTCTTCCTTCAGAGAGGAAACCTGCTTCTGTCTTCTCCAGACCTACTCCTACAGGAACCGATCCTGACTGAAAAAAGGAGCATTGCCCACCCCCCAGATTTTGTAGGCTGGGAGCCTGCTCTGAGCTGCTGCGGCAGCACCTGGGTATTAGCACTGTTAATTGGGACCAGCTGGTGGGTGCTGTGGGCCCTCAGAGGTGCTGGTGGGAACATCCCCAGCCACAGGTGCAAGTGATAGCGGGAATGTGGTGGGGGAACGTTGCTGGAAGGGCTAGAAGGACTTGGGGGAATCTCAGAGTCAAGTTTGGGTGTTCCCAGGGCATTAGCTGTGGAATTAGGGCTCCCTAACGGCCCAGCAGCCTTGCAAAGCATGTCAGGTGTTAGGCCTTCAAAAGTTGTTTTGGACTGGGGTGATGTGAAGGAGAGTTACACCTTGCCCTGTATCTTTCTTATCCTTTAGAGAAGCAATATGCTTCTTGAGAGTATCAGGAATCTTACAAAGCCTTCAGGATTCTCCACAGACCCTGATCTTGCCCAGCTTTCTACATTATGTGGAAGAAACTCCACCCCTCTGTCACCTGTGTTACTGACATCTACCTAAAGATACGGCCTCTGCGAGGGACGAAGCGTCAACAAAAATATGTCCTTCAGTACTCAGTTGTGACTGACTACATGAGTTTAAAAATGGACTTCAGTATTCACATACTAATTTATTTTTTTTAATGGTAGAGGTCTGCCAATGTTGGTATTGCAAGTGTAGTGTAAAGTCGACTTGAAAGTGGGCATGTAAAAATACTGAATTTGTAATATTTTACTGCCTCATGAAAGGCATCTAATTTGGACATGGAACATTTTTGCAGTGGGTAAGCATTTCTATGAATTTCAATATACATATTTTCCCACAGATTGAAATTTTTATGGAAAGTTGCACATTTCTGAGCTGCAAATACTGTGTGTGCTTAGTTAACAGTTTTATGAGCAGCCAAGTTGTGGTTGCTATCAGGTATCATTTTCTGCTGTGTGCTCTTCTTTAACTTCACAGCAAGTTTAAAGGTTGTTCTTAGGAAAAAATCACCTTTCCACTGAGAATTAATCTTTTTTGTTATGGTCCCTATTTCTGGCTTCCACTGTTCTGCTGCTGTCAATATCCAGGTTCTGTACAAGGTGACTGACAGATTGAATGCCCCTTCCTTCTCTCATTTTTGATAATAAAGGATCTACAGACAAAATTATTTGTTCATGCTTTTGTGCATTTTCTGGTCAAGCAATTTTTCCCTTTATATGACTACTCTTCTCCAATTTTACTAATTTTTTGCAAATACTCCAGTTACAACTAACGCTGAAATAAAGAGTCATGCTGTTAAAACTGTCCAATGGGTACCAAAGAAGCCAATACTTATGACCAGCCTTTCCAGTCTGTACAGCCTATTTCCTACAATTTTTAGGGTCCTTGAGATTTGAAAGGATTCTCAGTTAACTGTAGCAGCTCTGAAATTGGACAAAATTGTCATGGGTAGTTCAGTGAAGGTCTCTGCTCAAGGAAAGCAGAAAGGGGAACAAGATACTAAGATGTATAAGGAATGAGACTAATGTTGATAGTATTTATAATGCACATAGGTACGGCGGTAATACTGTTCTCGATACTGAGCAGTATCAGAAAAGTTATGCAATAAAAAGTGATTAAGGCTATCATTTGAAAAGAAACTTAAAAGATGGGATTGTTTACATTCAACAGGAGACACAGAAAGCAATATTTTAAAAATAAAAATATTTCAAATATTTGCATGCATCTCATAATGCTACAGGAGATTTGCCCTCTCTCTCTGTGCATATATATAAAAACTATATTCTAATGTGAATTATCCAACTAAAATAAATCCTTATGGGGGGGGGTAGAAATAGCAATTATAATGGATTTTCAGCACAGAGGGCTGGTAACTCCGTTACTGAGTGATGAAAATGAGATCAGAATTTAGTCCAAGAATCTGTTCTCCAGTTCTAAACTGGGTACCTCCCACTACGGCAGATGTGAATACATATGGGAGAAAGAACAGACAGATCCATCTAGTGGGAGGAGAGGAACAATATACATATTGCTGTATTATATGTGAACACAAAGCAAAGTTAAAATTTTAACATAGAACATAGATGTATGTATATGTTTCATGTATGACATATGTTGTATTTTTAATAAACATTACATTCAAAGTCAGGTAAAGTGATATCACATAAAGATATGA
The DNA here is from genome assembly GCF_947461875.1 of Haliaeetus albicilla. NCBI lineage: Eukaryota > Metazoa > Chordata > Aves > Accipitriformes > Accipitridae > Haliaeetus > Haliaeetus albicilla. The sequence goes on from NC_091486.1 coordinate 38,328,074, forward strand.
TAAAGGAAAATCGGAAGTTATATCATCAGCTATTCTTTAAATCAACACGTTCTGCTATATTAGCTTTATAGCTAATGTTAGCTTTAGTATTTTTCTGTGTTTAAGCTTGGAGTCCTTTAAATATACCTAATATGAACTGAAATATTTCTAATAAGAATAGGGCACAGTGGAACTTTTTTATTTCTCTAATTCTTCATCCTTGCCCTGTCTGTATTCTCACTCTTAACACCCATAGTATTTTTAATAGTGATGACTGGTTTTGTGAAACTCATTTTCCAAAGTGAGTTAGTGGTGATCGTTCATTGCAATGGGATTTTGTTGGTGTTTGTGTCAAATAGTAACAAGCTATCTTTACAACAAAAGAGCTGAGCATCATGATGGAATACCATCCAGAAAGTTTCTGAATGTTAAAAATATGTAAATTGTGCAAAAGTAGGTCTTGCCTGAAGGGTGAGAGACAAGAAACCTTAAAGTAAGTTGACACAGTTTGTGAAGTGAGAAACCGACCTCATTCCTGTGCAGTTTTTAAAATGTTAGGAAATTCCAAAGAGAAAAGCCTAGTTAAACTGAAAATAACACAGCGTCACAAATCTGAAGTAAACATTTACTGGGATGATTCATTTGCTGGTGTGAATGTCCAGCAGCTTGGCAAATGAGAGTCAGCCACATCTGGTTGAATGTTTAATGTGACATGGGTTTCATGAATACTTTCACGAAGTTTCCACATATCTACCCAAAGCAGAAATAGTAATTCAGCTGCTGATTTGGTTTCTCTCTCTATTCTATTCTGTTGCAAAAGATGTTCTCAAAAAGGATTTGCTGCTGCCATAGAAGAGTGCTTTCGATGATGAAAAATGCATCAAATCAAATTATTCCTTCAAAATGGGCACAGCCTTGCAGAAAAAGGATGAAGATGCTACACGATAATGGAGGATGTAATTCTCTTCCCCACCACCACCAAGATGATACAGGTAGATCCGAGCAGGGAGATGCACCCATGCACCTGCCTGTTGTGTCATGCACCAGTTTTATTCCTGCTTTGTTACCGCGTGTAACTGGCTGGAAGTAAGAGAGAAGTGGCAGAGCTTTCAAAAGATGGTGAAAGTTTTCATCACCATGCCAAGAAAAAAGGAAATGAATGGAGAGGTTAAAACCTCTTACAGCTATCCTCTCTCTAGAAAATCTTTGCTTAGGCCTATATGCTCTTTTACACAATTTCCAAGAACTAGAGTATACACAGCAGTAATCAGTGCTGCAAACTGTTTAACATTGGCCTGAAAACTATTATTTGCATGCAGTTTCACCTAGAAGCTTTAGATCTTTGACCATTGTGGTCAAGACTATATAAAGAAACAACAAAAAGTTGCTTACTGTCCTGTATGGAAAGCAAAACAGTTAAACCTACTAAATTTTAACAATTTTATTTTGTATTATAACTGTATTCCTAGTATTTAGAAAACTGATTCAATGGGGAGTAAATCTGGTTTCCTGTGAGCCCATCCTTGTAAAGTGTAATAAATGATGTATTCGTTTTATTTTCTGAGTCACTGCACTGGTTTTGCAGTATATTTGCCATGAAGCAGAAGTTAGTTCAGAAGAGTGCTGCAACCTGTCACAAGAAAAAATGAGAAGACTAGAAAAAAGAAAAGAAAGTAAATACTTTAAATATATAAAAAGTTGGAGGCCTAAGGGCCTAATTGGTTTTCTGATGCAAGGGTGCAAACGAAAGCCTTCAGTTTAACAGCTTGTATAGAACTGTGAGCTACCATTCTGTCACCAGCTACTGAAATGTTGGCCCCCTTTGCTGCACATTTTATTAAAAAGAAGGTAAATCTGCACTCTGGATTGTCACTGGACAGCTTCCAGGGCTACAGTAAACCACAGACCATGGTAAGCAGAAGACAGCTGAAAATGACCCAGAAGACAAGAATTCATAGTTCATCAAAAAGCTCAGTAATAGTCTAAACTTAGTGGTGACTTAGAGAGGAGGCAAAAAAGGAAAAATAAACAGAAAAATCTAACTAATTCTAGACCATCTCAGCTTTATGGAAATGAGACTTTTTTTGAGATGCCTCCACTCTCTCTTGCACAGACTAAATTATTTGTTAATAAAAACTGGTACAAAAGTTATGTGAAAAAAAACCAGAATGATGACCATGGTAATCAGTTGGCAAATGTTCGCTATATAGATTTTTCAGTGTAATTTTTTTTTATAGTATTGAATTGCTGGAAATGGTTGGGTTGAATCATACCCACTTCAGACTAGTTTATTTGTCAAGACCCAGCATAATAAATTCTTAGCAGATCTAGATTAACTGTCCATATGTTGTAATGGTGTACTGTTTGGTATCAGCTGATGTTTGTTTGTTCAGGAGCCTACCAATACTTTTCAGGGCTGTTAATATCACCTAAATTTAAATAATTATCTTAACCTCTGTACATTATTTATGCAGTCTAAGGGAAAAAATGTAGGACCTCCAAAAGACTACTGATAGCAACAACTTACTTAGTTTAGCATTTTGGATTGCCTGCTGGAATGTCCTCTCTCGGTTAGTCATATGGTAAACTGAGGGAAACTATTCTTCTAATTTAGACATTTGAGTTAGTTGCCAAGTGGCAAGAAGTATAAATATCCCCATTTTTCTTCTTTTTAAATACTTGCCTCATGTTCTCATTTGATCTTGGGGGCAATACACTATTTTAAAAGTAGCAGGATTAAGCCTTTAGCAAAAAAAGAAAGCAAAATTACAGAGAGAAAGACTATGAGAAGGAATAAAAAATGGAGCTGGCAAATAATTTAGCCATTCTTCTATGTTTGCATTTCAACCACTTATTTATATCTAATTAAATCAGGACATTTGGTTGTATTTTCTATGAAGACATTGATTATTTTTTTTATCTGCCCTCTCTGAAATGATCAATTTGAAACAGATTTTTTAGACTGTAACAAAAAATGTGTATTTCATCCTGAAATCATCTTCAAGTTAAAACAGAAGTGAGTAAGGATAGCTACAATGTAAAACAATCCACTTTAAAGATACCAATTTGTGCTTTTTTTAATTCACCTTGTCAAAAAATTTAGAAATGTTTGAACTTACTTGGTTCAACTGAAAAGTGCTGGTTTGGTTCTTGCCATTTCTGAGATTCAGAAGTATCTAAATCTCACCTCAGGTCTCTTCCAGTCCATTTCTTCATTATTTCTTGTAGCTTTTCCAGTTTCTACTTTTCTAGAAAATTGTATTTTCATTAATAGATATGACATAAAGTGAAGGTTTAGCAAGCAAAAGGGATAGCAAGCAAAAATATTTAACAACAAGGGTAACTGACCATTGAAAACAGCTCAGATAAACTGTGGAGTGTTCATATTTTTATCTTCAAAGCAATGCTGGAAGATGGGTGTTATGAGAATAGTAACTGTTAAAAAAACCCATAAATTAGGCTGTCCAACCTCATTTAGGTTGTTAGATACTTCTAACACAGAGATATCAGGGTACACATAGAATCTTGTGCTTTACTAAAAGATAGACAAGATGATCTATATGTCTCATCCATCTCTACAGATACTTGATATTTTCAGGTCATCAAAGCAAATGCTTGTCATATCGAACTGCTGAATAACAGTTTACAATGCAAGATCCAGCATTGCCTTCTAACATCAGCAAAATACAGATATTATTTAAAGGTATGTATATTTATGTGTAAGTGTTATCCACACTGCTGTTCCGTAGATTTAACCCCATGTTTGCAAATCACATGACTGGTGGAGTTCATAATCCCAAAATCACCAAGAACCATGAAGACTTGCAGTAAACTAACAGGGCAAGACACGGGCATAGAAAATGCTGCACCATTGTTCCACGAATAATTAACCACTCAAAAAAACATATTGAAAGTTAAACTATATGTATTTTTTTGAACTTTTCTAGGGCTTAGATAAAAAGTGAGACAGCTGAGCAGAATCTTAGCTGGCATGAATCCAGATGGTGCCCCAATTTCCTTAAGGAGACATCAGTGTCTAGTCTGTTGTATCTGTTCTCAGAAGAATAAAGAGAGGACAAATATTAAACCCTATTAAAGTAACTCATATGGACCCCATAAGCGATAAGGTGGTTGATGAAACAGCACATAGTGTTCCTTCCATGCGCTAATTTGCAGCATAAATTCCTGTTCACTCCCCTCTTTTCTAACCAGAACTAGTACTCTTTGTGAACGGAGCAGAAGAATAGTCCTGGAAATAGCAATTGAATCACTTGCTGACTCAACAACAATTTAGCTAAACAAACAGGGTCTTCAAATTTAGTTATCAGTGGGGAAAAAAATGTTTTTCTTAAACACTTATTGAAAGATCTGGAAAAAATCATGTATATTCTTACCATGGAAATCCCCACTTACTTCAAGTGCTTCTCACTCATCTCTACAGAGAGTAAGATGCTTACATTGGACTAGAGGCTGATGAGATCTCTTTCATATGAGATATTTTAATTACTTTACTATATATAAGTTGTATAACATTTATTTTTTCAAATATCAGCCAGTTTCATTACTAAACTTTTTATAAAACATTTATTGCCCTTATATTTATAATAGAGACCAAGAGAAAGTAGGAAGTGGAAAGAAACATGAAGGGTCGATGGGAATGGAAAAGCTTTAAATCAGTCCGATATAAGTAAATGTAAGAAGAATAAAGGTTATTTTAGACATCTGATATCTGGTCCAGAAATGTGTAAAATCAGGAGGGCAGAACTCCTTTTAGGAAGGTGTACAGTTGTTTGTTTAGACATGAATAGCTCAGTGTGCAAAACAGTGGTTAACAGGGCATATAATTTAAAAATCCAGCTTCCACAACAGATGGCTTTATTTACCATGTTTAGAAACTTTACATGGGGGAATCTTCCACTGGAACCACAGTTGTGTGTGCTGCAAAATAATCAGATCTGGGTCAAAAAATCAGACTGCCCTAATGCTTGGTGGCAGTGTTTATGTAAGATTGTCACAATCTGTCTAAAGCAGAAAATGATCCAAATAATTAGACATACTTAGTGTGTGGTGTTTTCCCTCCTAAAATAATTGTGACTGTCTCAACTGGAACATCCATAAGGGAACAGGTTTCCAGCATTGCTTTTTTCCCCTTGGTACAGTGCTTGCAGTGTGACATTTGTAATACCCTTTCTTGCCATAATGACCTGTAACCATTCAATCTGTCAGCCTTCTGATAAACTCTGGGAAACACGAAGCTGTGTAAAAATCATGGTGTGCTGAAGAATGAAGAGTGGCTTGTGAATGGAAACACTGAAGAACAGCTGTAGGAGAGACTAGAAAGAAATGCTGCATTACAGCACAGGAAAACACTACTCAATCCTCTTTAAATTTCCTTGCTAGTGAATGTCTCGGACCTAAGAAAGTACCAAGTGATTTTCTCTCTCCTTGTTTTTATGGCTAAGAACGCTGTTGACCAGTATGACCAGAGGAAAAGTAAAAGATGCTATAGCACAAAGGCACCCAAACAAGTAATCAAAAGGATAGACTGGAACACACAAGGCAGACTGGCAGTAGTAGTCTGTGTTATGTGGTGCGGAGACAATGTTTTGTTAGGAGGAGAAAATGGACTTAATTAAAATGGAGATGTTTCTGTAGTTCATGGGCATCCTGCATTCATGACAGAGCTGCTAGGAGCTGATCTCCTTTTAAAAAATCCTTTGCCTCCTAAGTTCAGTTTCTTTCCATGCTGTTCATACTTTAACTAATAGTAATTAGTTTTTTAAAAAATTAGTAATTAGTAAAAAAACAATTATATGGTTAGTTTATGGATCCTGAGGTTTCGAGGTTTCTTTCAAATTTCCCTAAAGCCAGAAGTAGTTTCTAATGAAATTAAGGTCATTGACCAGTTCCAGAGTGTGATTTGCTATTGGCAGTAGTAGAACCAAATTTCCATAGTGGTTCAGTTGTAAGCCCGAGTCCTAAACTGTATTTTCCTGTTTTGTGTTTCAGAGGAAGGTCATTAGTATAACATAACTGCACTGGTGTTACTGGACTTCTCAGGCAGAGTTTCGACCTGTGGAGCCAGAACAGAAAAAGAACAACAGAACTGGTACATAAAAGCACAGAGAGAACTGGGATGTTTTTCCACATTACCAGTTTCTAAACTAGCAAACAATCATTAACCTAGAACTGTTACTAATTTTAAGTAGGAATGAACCAAATGAGTTTTATCAGTTCACTAACATAACAAATTGTTTGAGGAAAGTAAAAAGAAAAGAAGTGATAGCAGCACGCTTCTCTAAAGATTCATTGTTATTGTACAAGAAACTGAAAAAAGGCTGCTCAATAGTGTTGCCTGTCTTAAGCTAGAAAAATTGTTTGGTTTATACAGGCATTCACTGAACAGCATAATCAGGATCTTGGGAATCTTCAGAAAAAGAAATGAGGACAATTTTAAATGCATTTTTTAAAACTAAGTGTATGTTGCAAGGGCTGGCAGGCTGATCAATGTTACTTTGGGGTTTATGGCTTGATTAGCTATAAATTCTATGTTGCTGCAACAACACTGAGGGCCAGAGTTTTTATTATATATTTTTTTAAATTGTGGCATTATTTTCTGTGTTTGATTCTGTCATTTTTCTCATACTGAAAGTTTGTTGACTTGCTGATTTTTACACTGTTGACTGTCCAAATTGTGCCAGACTCCACTGAACAAGTCTGATATCTTGGCTCCATTAAACCAAGTGGCAAGCTGACTTTTCAGTGAGAGAAGGATTTCATGTCTTCACAGCAGATGTTGTAAATTGCCTCGAGGGCAGTCTCACTAAAAAAAACCTGAGGAGAATACTACAAAGTCTACTGTTTCTAACATGCATATCAATGGGCTGGAAGCTTATCAGAGTTCGAATGTGCTGTGGAGGTATTTTGCAATATATCAATGCCAAAAGTTGCTGCTAGTTCAACACTTTCCATAATGATTTCCAAAGAAAGGATCTAGAAGCCAGGAAAATAAATGGGTTAAGTGCTGCGCAAATTGTGTGCCTTTTGACATCAGCCAACTCCTTTGAGGTGTTAATTTAGAGAACTTGTCTCTCTACTCCATAAGTTTACGCATCATTTCTTGTTAATAGGCAGCTAAAGCACTCTGATGGTGATAAATTTTTGAGATAAGATATTTGATAACAGTTCCAAAACAGAATAGTCCTTTTCTTCTATAATTTTGGGTAACTATATATAGCATAAATTTCTTTTTAGGAAGACTTGGAGCCACCAACAAAAAATAATTTTCTTATGAGGAAAAAAAGTGTAGATTTCTAAAATGGCAGACAACCCAATTAATGGATATTATGGCCAAAATACTTCATATTTGCCTCCATCAAAATGGTGGATGAAATTGGGGGGGGGAGAGGAGGGGGAAGAAAGGAAAGAAGGTGACACTATTTTTTCATGTCTCTAACAATACCATGTATTTTGCTTTTGAAATTTTTCTCAACAGCAGTATTGTCTCTTCAAGGAATGAAGTTAGTGAAATTGTTCCTGTATGTGTTTTTTCTATTAATACCACTTGCAAGCAGATTTCCTACTGAGTTTGATTCTGTGTCTTTCATTGGCCACATCTGCTGATTGTGCGAAAGCCTATGTGCGAGATCAGTGACACTGAGGAAAGGCAGTAAACTGACACCACATTAATTCTCCATGGCCAAGCTGTAAGTATGGCGTACAGTGGAGCAGTGACCATTCTCCTATCAGTGGTCTCTTTGAAGGGCGGGCTGCTAGGCAGCGAGAGCTTAGCACTGTACCTGTAAGGTCTGAAAGAACCTCTGCATATCTGGGTCTGCGATAACAGACACAGAGACAAGGATTGCACAGATGAGTTGAATTTCTGCGTTACAGGCTTTGGTAGGAGTTAAAGTAGCAGCAAGTAAAATGTGAGTTTAGTTTGTTGAAAAAATTAATCAATGTGATTGTGAAAGTAGTTATAGAAGGGAACGTATTCTGACTGCTGTGAAGCTCCTTGTTTTTGTTCAGAGCATTAACCAACATCGTGTACTAGGCCTTCCAGAAAGTTGCTAGATATTGAACATTGCTACAGTGATATCAAGTTTATCCTAGGTCCTAGAAAAAGCAAGAAAGTGAGATTGTTTTCATGAGTTCTGTATCAAAACCAAAAGTCTGCTCTTGATTTTCTGGGTCTTTTTTGGATAATGATTAACAGTTAATAAGTAAGAGGTTCAGTATTATCTCATTATCAGTTTTTTCAAAAGTACAGAATTTTGTTAGACATTGGCTTTGTGCCCGCAGACTTAAAAATTCAGAAGACGTTTTAGTGACTTAAAATCATTAAGCTAACATCTGAAAGACTCCTATGAGAGGTGTTTGATGGTTTGAGATGTACTGATAGTGATGGATAACTACTTCAGGTACCAGGCCTTCTAGAGTGAATTATCACTCTCAGAGAAGTCACGGTTAGCAGAAGGTGAGCGTGGAAAGTCAAGTCCCCGCAGATGAGTTCAGCTCTCCTTCTCAGTGGAAGTACAGACACCTGTCAGGGTGTGAGAAGTCCTGTCCTACCTGCTGGGACTTTCCTTCAAAGAACAGCATTTTGCCTTTCCGTCACCTGGTGCTGATCTGTTACTTAGACATCAAAAAGGGCAGATATTTTTAGGCTGATATGGTTAATCCTACCGGCAACACATACCTAAGGCAAAAAAACTGAGTTGGTTGTGTGTTGAATGGATGTGACACCAAAGATGTCTGCCTCTAATTAGGAAGGTATATAGACTGACGATTTTTTTTAGTTTAACATATCATTAACAGGAAACAAGCTATGATTTGAAAGAAAAAGAGAGAAGACAAAATTATTTTCAATCATTTAAGTTACATAGTTCTCACTCCAGAAGCTTTGATCATGTATAACCCTGTTGAAAGGCTGAATTGTAATCAGCCTCACATATGTTATGTTGCAATGCTGTGGCACTAGTGCATGACAGAATTTTATTTTCCATTAGTTCATTCTTTGCTGGAAATATTAACACCCTATATGCTCAATAGTCCAAAAAATGAATGTTATTGCTTTTTAAAATTGCCTGTTAATGAGAATTTTGCTTGCTATTAAAAAAAGTCTGAGTGCCTTAGGACCATCTTTTGAATGCTGACATACCTGTTTTCAACACCAACAGTGTTGAACAATCAAAACAAAATCATCCGGACACCATTTTTAGTTAAAAGCAACCATGTTTTTTCACTGATCAAAATGGATGTTTACAGCACCTGTGCAACCAGGACTGATTCTGAAATGGCTTTTCACTGAACTATGAACATTTTCCTATCTAGTCCAGTGCAGCAGTGGTGGCTGTGCAAACACGTGTGTGGAACAAAGACAGTTATTTTCTAAGGAAAAAGCCCACTATTCTAAAAAGGCTGGTTTTAAGTAGAAGAAAAAAAGATGGTAGGAAAGGTTGCATTGACCTGAGTCACAGAATCCATGCAAATACTCAAGAAAAGTGAAAGGTCCAAATAGCACTTTGCTTTCTCTTCTGCGCTTGTGCAGGGTCCAATTTTCTGTAGCACTCATAGACCTCAGTTAGAATCAAGAATGGCTGTCATTTCTAAACATCAGGACCACACATTGTAACTCTTATCACAAACCCATTGAAACAGCATACTTCTATTGCCTAACAGCCCATATCAATAGGAGAGAGACCGTCAGTGGAAGCAGAACAAAGTGAAGAGAAGGACGATTGGAAAACTTCAGCCGGTTGCAGTTACAGTTAATTTGGTGGTCTGTACATGTGGCACACTGACAGGGCCTGGCAAAGCTGTCGGCACTTGCAGGAAGGATCATTTACCCTGGAAGGGGGCACTCACTCGACTGCAGGAGGGGGCTGAACGCATGCTGGCATGTGGGAAAGGCTCCTACAAATCCCAGTCACACCCAATTTACGCAGCTCTGCCAGCAAAGAAGAGAGATTTGTAGGAGCTTCTGTATACTAACAAACCACTTAATTAGTAATAAGTACCAAGTGCAACTGTGCACTCCAAAGAAAGAATGCAATTCATATTGTTAACAGTTTGACAGAATATGAACTAAATCTGGATTATCATACCTACAGTTTTTCATGTAATGGAAAAAAAAGGTTTACTAAATTATTGGTTCTACTTTCCATCATATTGGGGAAAAGAGATCATATGCACATGGACACACTCAAATACAAGGTATGACTAAATAATCTTCATCAGAAATAATCTTTTCATTATATTCTGGTAGGATACAGAAATACCACATCTAAAAATATTTCATTTTATCCTTCTGATGTCCTATGGTGGTGTTCTGAGAGGGAGCTGGAGAGCTGTAGACAGCCATGGGTATTTTTATAATTATTATGTTCTAATTCTATGTTAAAATGGAAAAATAAAAGCAGGAACAGAAATTAAATTTAGGAGAAAAGAGTACACCTCCACTCAGTTGTAAGTAAGAATATATTCAGATCACAAAACCTTCTTTGATGGCAGCAGATGTAGTAACTGGTAGAAAGGTGTCTTTGTTGGAGAACTTGGGAGGGAAGTTACGGGCTGAGTGGGTCTGATTAATGGTTCGAGATGACATACTTCCAAAGTGATCACTTCTGTTCCTACTTGAAGCATCTTAACAGGCAAGTATCTAACACTGTTTTGGCCCATGGAGTGTTACATTTCATCTCCAGGGCTGTCATTCTGGCATGCTTCATAAGTAGTTAATTGTGATGAGGGAGGCATGGGGAGATGGAGAGATAAAAAAATCTCCTGCATTTATCACTCAATAATGCATTTTAGTTCTTTGGCAGCATATTGGGATACTATTTTTTTCAGCCATTTGCATTTATTTTGTAACAAGGCTTTCTTTTTTTAAATTGATACTGGGCAAAAGAATAGGAATAAAACATTTTTTGAAACTCACTTGTCTCAAATGAAAAAAAACATTCAGTCTGGGAAAAAAAATTCTGTGGGCAAATGTATCATCTACTTTCCTTCTGCCAAAACCTGCTGAAGGTACTGTACATAGCTGATGAGCGTGCTTACAAGAAAGGAGTATTTTTTTATTATTATTTGTTTACTCCTGTTCCCATGATGCTGGCTTGGTTGTTTGTCTGAAAGAGGAAGCTAACAAAAGAAAAGTGATAATAAAGATGTTTTCTTTATTATTATTTATACTGAAAACTGAAAATAAATTGAAAATAATGCAACATAAAACTATGTTGCTTTTTCAAAAAAATTCACTGAAGCTGCACTTGTAATGATACATCCTGGGTTTTTGCACAGCCAGTGAAGTTTTATATGAAACATCTAATAATGTACCTATTGGAGATGCCCAGGTATAATTTAGGGAACCATATATTCCCAGCACACCACTGAGAATAGCGTAAAGAAATACTTTCTTTCCTGGTTTAATTGCCAGCATATCTGCTTGTACGAACTGTGCACTACTCCGTTATGTATAAATATTTTTTTTTCCCTACGAGCAATCACCACATAACACATACAGGGTGCAGACCTTAACTATACATAAACAAACAGTTCCCAAAGGGCTTGCTGCTGAGGCTGTATTTTCTGATACTCAAAAATACATTCTCAGGCTCTTTTCTTAGATCTCTAATTTCATCATGCACCTAAAAAATATGGGACAAGGAACCAAGCCAGATCCTCATACATTAGGAAACCCATACATGAACTCCACAGCACATGGAATTAATGGCTCAGAAAGACAATAGTAAGGTGCCCAGTCACTAACAATTCATTTGTCGTACCAGTATTTGATAGCAATTCATGTGTATCAGGCATGAATTGTAACTACAGTGTAACCTTCTTTACTGCACTGCTTAATATTTTGCCCTCAATACCACAAGGTTGGTTCAAAAACTGAACCAGAAATTAAATGAGTTCAATCTGAAACAAATACATTTGATCCATTTTCCTTGCTTAAGCAAAAAGGTGATCTGCACACAAAGTATTTTAGTTGGTTTGGAACAAACCAGACTGCTCTTAAAGACTGAAATGGCTCTCAAAGACTGAAATTAGATTTCACAAAATAGCAGGAGGAGGAACCACTACCACCTCTTTCATCATTTGATAGCTCACACTATAAATCTTCAATTTCTTCTTCTACAAGATGTGAAACTACTTGTCTAAATTCCCAGGTGTTGTAGCTAAAAGGCACTCTGGGATGAAGATGATGAAGGAACTAGGCGGAAGAAGGGCTCTTAAGCTTTTCTGTGGTAACTGATGAACTTGCTATGTATAGTTCAGTGCATTTGCCAGAAGTGGAGCAGATGCTGGCTGGGCTCAGCTGCCAGGTGAGTGAACCAGTTACTGGGCTTGAGAGCTGTAACCCTTTGCGCTCTGCGAGTGCACAAGTGGCACAGTGTCGCTGTGAGGGGGGGCACCCCAGCCCCTTGTCCTGAACCCCTCTCTGGTACATCACACCCCCAAAATGCAGAAAGGGCAAAACACAGTCCTGTCATATAGGGAGTGCCTATATCTTATGACCCTAAAGAGGTGTGCTTGAGCTCTGCTCTGAACCAAGCCAAGAATTTTATTTTCTTTCAGTGGAAAACCAGTGTTTTGTACATTGTACGATTATGACCACAAATTGATGTATGGTATAAAATGCAGACATCAAGGAGGGAAGATAAGCCCTGTATGAAAAGAGTTTACAGTTACTTTGCTTGTCTGCTATACTGGTGTCTGGAATAAAGATGAAGTACCAAGTGTAAAAGACTTAGACCCTGAAAGAATGAGGAGGAATAGGTCTCCCTGGTACCTGGAGCCCTGTTTCTAAGGGTAAGGAAATTGAAATCTGTGTGCTGAATTCCATCCTGGTAACCTGGTTGTCTAATAGTGTCCTGTAGCACTGTAAAGTGGTACAGATGTTAATAAGCTGGAACCTCAGATTAAAAATATGTGCAATAATAGGAGAAGCTATACAAATTGAAACTACATCATCTTAAAATGAGCTGAGGAGGAAGGCAGTGGTGTAATTAAAGTACTTAAATTTTTGAATAAAATAAATGAGGTCAACTCAAGTTGCTATGTTCACCAGGAAAAAAAAAGCATTTAATTGTTAATTAAATAAAAAACAAATTCAGAGCAGATGTTTCTAAGTACTTTTTCATGTACAGAGTTGTACTGAAATAGTAGCCTTACCAAACACAGAAAAAAATTACTAGCCCATTCAGGAAAGAACAAAAAAGAAAATACACAAACAATAGGCTACAGAAAGAACGTGGATGTATTATTTTTAGATGCCTGAATTGCGGCCATTAAAAAAATGCTTTTCCAGCTCTCACTCTGCCTTTAGTTTCCATAAATTAATAACACGCATTCTGGCAGAAATAAAACTATATGGCACACTTGCCTCAGAAAACATAGGTAAAACATGTCTCCTCAGCCACACAAATGCAGGCTCTCTGTATACTGGCTCTAATAAAAGTCTGTGAAAGTAGTTGGTTTTTTCCAAGCATTCCAGTTTATTTTACATTAAAGTTATATAATGCCATTAATGTCCACTTATAAAGGTTTAAAAGGCTAGATATAGTCTTCTCCAGAAGCGATGGCAGTTTCCATGAGAACAGTGTAATTTTCAGTACAGAAGAACACATCAGTGCTTTAATGACAGAGTAGATACTGAGATTAAACGCAGCAGGTTAGTGAAACCTGCTTGGATTTCAAAAGGAGAGTGCATGAACTGAGATTTTAAGAGCGGACTTTTTCTGACTTCCTTATTGTCCCTGCAGTAAGCATCAGAAAACGTTCCCTTTGGCTCACATACCCTACTTTGTACATTAACTACCCAACAGAAACACTAAACAACAAAATCGGCAAATGCCAAACAACATCAAACACTGTTCAACAACTGTTCTTCAGTTTCACCTAACCCTAGGTCAGGCTTTTCCATGCAATTAGGTCATGTAAGAAAGGAAGCGATGCCAATGGCATCTCCTTTATGAACTCACTTCAGATCTTTCCCAAGGTCAAGACTTTTTGTCAGTCATACTTCACAGAATGGACAGTGCTGCTTCTTCCAGGAGTTTGGGTCGTATGGTCCAGACAGACAATTAATCCCATAGTGAGCATTGCCTCTGTCATCATTGGCCTTCCGTATTGTACCGAACCCTGCTGAAATACAGAGAATTTTCAAATGACAGCTAACTCCTTAGAATCCTTCTCTGAAAAGAAGTCATGTTTCCCAAGATTAGTGATGATATTCTAACATGCAGAATACTTGGCATACACATAATGCATACATTAGTATCAATGCCAAAAGAAAAATTCAAAATATTAATTTGAAAATTAAGTTCTTAAACTTTCCAATTTTCCCTCAGAGATACAAGCCAAAATGTTCTATTGCCTGAAGGAGATCAAGAGCGTCATTGTGATTTCTTTATTTTATACCTCTAAACAATTACTATCTGAGAAGTTTTAAAAGTAATTATTTAGGGGAATAAAATAAAGAAATCAATACCCGAAAGCACAGCTGTATTACTGTGCCAGAGAGCTCTGCTCAGGCCACGCCCTTGCACACTACTAACTAGCCTTTTTCGGCAGCTCCTCTGTCAGCAAAAAGTGAGTATTTCTTCAGTATATGATTGATACCTGGTTCAAAAGTTTCACTGTAGCGCAACCGTTGTGGAGCTTCCATCCTTGGAGATACTCAGAAGCTGTCTGGACATGGTCCTGGGCAGCCAGTTCTAGGTGGCCCTGCTTGAGCAAGGGGGTTGGACAAGATGACCTCCAGAGGTCCCTGCCAGCCTCAACCATTCTGTGATTCGGTAAGGGCCCACAGTATAATTATTAAAGGCTTAATAGGCTTTTGTAGGCTACATGAAGTACTTTCTGCTGGATTTTTCCCCTATAGGTTGTATGCTTCTTCATTTATCAGGCCTTAACCTGTATCTTTCATCTCCATTTGAATCTTTGTGATCGCACCTGGACTGTCTGAAGGCACGTTTGGGTTGAATGAATGAAACTATTCAGCAGATAGAGACCATTTCAAATTTAAGATTCCCCATATGGACCTTGACTCCTTGACTGGTAATTTTAAAGTAATTATTTTGATGGACATTATTCTTCAGGTTTCTTTGTGATAATTTTTCTGTATGTAAGTGATTCCCCCTTTATTTGCTGTATTTTATTGAAAGTTGCTAAGACCAGCAGGAAGCCAAACAAGAACAAAGGTTCAATGGTACCTTCACCTACAATTACAGAAGCTGATTATGTGCCATCTGACCCTTAAATGGGATGTTTTTATAGCTCTTCACAAGAATAAAAAACCCTCCCCTTTGCCTACCAAAGCAACCTGGTAAACAAGGATTTCCAAAACAATCAAGATTTGATTAAAAAAAAAAAATCTAAATTCATAAAATCATCAACTATGCAAAGTCCATATCCTGATTCTCTGTATGAATACCTGTTAATTAAAGATGAAAGGCTTATAATATGGCTTTCAGGTAGGCATCAGAAACTTAATTTGCTTTCTCAGCAATCCTTCAAGAAAACACATTGTCCACATTTGCGGCTGCACCTGTTAAATGTGCCATAGATATGAGCCCCTCACTTCTGATTGCCTTCATCATGTTGTGTTGCAGGAATGCAATGCGGTGTGACCTTTCTGACACAGTGTGGCAGAGCAACAATCAGTTCAACACATCTCAAGCAAGTAGTTTTTGAAAACAGGAAAGCGAACATGCAGGCCAAAGGAAAGCCACAAACTAGCAGTGATTCTTTTGCAGGGTCCAAAATGTTTCTGTTCAGATGAAAACTGAAACACTGGCACTCTTTTCTTGCCCTGAAGTAACTGATTTAATCTAAAACACACCAACCTACAGGAATTGGAAGGGTGAAAGCAAGAGGCAACTTCAGAAAAAAAAAAAGGTTTAGTATTTTCAGGGTAGGGTTTATCGCTTTGTTCTACACCATTCATTACACATATCATGCATCTGATCTGACAGTTTTATTGTGCTTTGTATCTTCAGTTAATCTTTTCCCTAGGAGGGAGGGAAGAGAAATTAAAAACTTGCCAGGGTTAAGACTCAGGAGAACCCCCCTGTCAGGATAATTTTTTTTTTTTAAGTCTATACAGTTGCTGACCACAATTTTCAAAGCAAAAATTTGTGTCTAAAACCAGGATTCTAACCTCACACTTCAGAAACTTAAATAAGAGGCTTGATGTAATGCTGAGCAGCTAGTAATCCCAGAAATGCCAGAGAACTGCTGAATGCTATGCACTTTGAAAAATCAAGCCAGCAAACTGCACATGCTACATTTTCAGGTTTTCATGAAGATGTAGTTGGGAATTCTCTGATTAGTTTGAGAATACAGCTGTGGTTATCTTACAGGAGGAAAAGGAAAATGGATAATTTAGATTTAGATGCTAAAATTGAGGTCTAGGAAAACTTGCTTCCCACCTAACTCTCAGTCTGTCTTAGTTTCGAAACATCACCTGTAAAATGGTAATAACATTTTTTCCTACCATTTCTGCTAAGCTCAGAAGGTCTCCAAAGACTCGCTTCCCTTGCTATGTTTGTGAAATTTATATGCCCAGACACTGCTTCAATGTGCACCAGAATAATACAACACCAGGCTAAGGAACACAGACTAGTACTAAATGCCTACTTCTTAAAAATCAGACCTGATTATTAGCAGAAAAATCCATCTTGGTTCATCACCTCCTTAGCCCTCCCTCTCCCCCTCTCTACAGTCTGTCTTTATTGGGTGCTCAGCCCTCAGAACTGGACCTGCAGGTTTCCCTTGGGCAGCACCTTATACCGCCTTCTTCCACCTACACAAACAGTAAGTGAAATAATGTAGCTCTATGATTTGGGGGAAAGGGTGGCCATGGACTTTGGTACCTTGGCTTGTTTTCAGACCTTACAATTGAGGAGTATTTAACATTAGGACCTGACTGAGCACCTTCCTGGTGCATCACAGAAAGGTTCTGTCTCAGCCAGTTTCAATCTTACTGATTTATGGGAGAGATTTTAGGCTTCCTAACTCACCTCCCAAATATGCCATCTATTAATAGGAAGCTTGACAATCAGCAGGCTCCTGCCCTATAACTTTGATTTAAGTATCTCTCCCGCACCTGTGCTCCACCTCTACTGAAGAACAGCGTGGGAGCTGCCAAGCACCATTGCCAAACGCCTGGTTCGCAAAGCACATGAGTTAGCATGGGCGGCAGTCACTCCTAATAAGAGTTTGCACTTCTTCCATGCAACTTTAAGCCTTGTTTTAGAAGCATCTAGCATCAGCCTTCTGTAGCTGACCCTTGCTGTATTTAACAATTTTGTTTCAGCAGCTTCTCTGCTAATCTCACACTTGTGTGAAATTGTTGTTGATGAGGTGAGACCCTTTGTGGAGCTGACTGCTGCAGAGGACCTCCAGCTTAAATTAAAATGACAGCACTTCAGCAAGGCCTAACATAAATTCTTTGACAGAATATAGATTCACAACGAGAAGTAATTCTTGCTGCTATCATAAAACATGGCTTTTTTGAGATCTCAGGACCATATGCTACCACCGTGAATGGAGCAATTGCTAGCACCATCTACCGGTAAACGCATTGAAGTGAAAAAAATAGAGGCGTTTTATTTCCTTAGAGTGGATCTCTGAAGAAAAAAAAACACATTATACAATCATCTTTCAGATATGCACCAGTCTGTGCCACACTAATGACAGCTCTCCAGTTGCACTGGTAGGGAAGGAGCCTGAAGAATGAACTACAAGCTAAAGCCTATTTGTTCCCTCCAGCCCACGGTTGATACTTTACTTTTCAGTTCTGCCTTGCATTAAAAAAAATATGGCTATTCTGCTCTCTGCACCTCTTTTCCTCTTACTGGGAAAACTACATTAGGATGTGGTGCAACAGGATAACAGCAAAAGCATCACATCCAAGTGCTAGAAATACAGAGTCCTGACAGAGGACTTGTGTATCTGAGAGGAATTCAGGATAGATGGAGCTGTGTCAACTTTACAAAGGAACTGGGAATTATAAATTAGAATTTAAAAAAAAAGACTGTAGTGTAGTATTGTGACTCACTATAAGTCTGATCCAAATATTATCAAATAGGAACACCTTATTTTACTCTGTTGGGAATTAAAGTAAGCGCTAGGCAAAGTGTATTGACAGGGAAGTTTGATACTTCATAAAAACTTTTCTGATTTAACTGTAAAACTGTCTTTCCTCAGAGGGATGGCGGTATAGTTGACTTAGACATTTTAAGGACAGCCCTCTGATTTTTTTGAGCTTAAACATTATTTGAGTCAAAAGGAACATGCAGATAAATAGTGTCTTAGTTTAAGAAATCACAGTGTATTCCCCCATTTTTCATTGATACTGATTGAAAAATAATTGGGGGTCTTGCATTAGGTTCTAACATCAGAAGAATAAATTAACACTGTCATATTCAATCACTTTTGGTTGTGTTCTTTGCATAAGTCAAGTCCAGAAGAGATCTTAGCTAGAACATTTAATTCCAATCCTTTCACCTGACAGTAAAACCAGAACCAGATTGAGATGATTTTATGCTCATTTATAGATTATCACAGGGGATCATAAAGAAATTCACCAATACCTATGTCAGATTCAGGATGAAGTATTCAAACTCACAACCAGACAAATCAGGAAATGCTGAAGTCCCAAAGCCCTTGCTCCACATTTCTTCCTGAAATCTCCACTCTAAACTACAGGACAAATGACAGCCTGAATCTGGTCTTCTGCCTAAACATGAAGATGTCTGACAACCAGGTACTCTCTTGAAGAGACTATCTATTTGAGGCAGTGGTCAGCAACTTTCAAGCTTCCAGACAATGATGTTGATTCATTACCACTTATATCTTCACAATTTCCTGCTATCCTTTACCGGATAGAGCACAGAGACTACAGCTAAATACCAAAAAGCAAGAACTGGTACAAATATGATGTAACACAGTAAAATCCTGAGCCAAGATCTGTTGAACCAGCCAAATTGCATCCCAGTGAACTATTCGAAACCATAAAACCATCAGTTCTGAGAGCTGTACTCTACGTCAGTGCCCAACACCAAATACTGCTAAGAAGTTTTACTGTATTTCACTTTTAAATAACCTAGACATTTGGGAAGCTTTCTCAGACAGCATGGACCCCCTCTGCCTATTTCCATCAACTGAGAACCCAACTATACTCCCACAATTCATTGCATTCACTCATTGAGAGATTATGATACTTCAAATTTTAACCAAAAAGTGGTGATCCACTCCATGGTTCTGTAGTCTCAAGAAACAGCCCCTTGAATCACCATTCAGCTTCATTCAGGAGATAATTCTCCTTTTCTTCCCTCAAGTAATATGATGTTTGTTGAAGAAACCCACCTGCCAGATGATAGTCATAACAGCTATTCTTTTAGGACTTGTGATGAAATGACCACTCAGATGTAAGACCATAACACTTCCCATACTTTGTTTTACGTGCAAACTACACATCTGTACCATTGCCCTAAAACATATATGGAGTCCCAACTGTTGAGATCCAAATGTCAGCAAGACCCAGACTTAAATTTGGAGAGTTCACCAGTAAAACAACTTAAACTGCTACAGAGCTCGTGTTGTGACATGCATCCACTACCTATGCCTCGCTTTCCTTTGCTCCACCAGCCCCTCTTGGCTTGCCAATGGCTCTTGACCCTAGTCTTGACAGCTCTGTAACCAGTTTGTGTTTGGTCAGTGCTTCCACACATGTGTAAAACCACCTTGCTCCACATCTGCCTATCGATCCTTTCACTTCCTCCTTTTTCCCTTCATCAAATATCAACAGACCTCTCTTCTTTTCCAGGTTGCCCTCCCCCGGCATTCACTGTGGGTATTGCTGTTGGTTTAGGCCACAACCACTGGGCTTATAGATGAAGCTTCCTTTAAAAGAAAATCTTTAAACTTTCTTTGACGAACACATGCAACTGACCTGTTTCTTCCCATGCAAGAGGGCAAAAGACCATCTCATGACAGTTCTGGCAGTCCTCCAAGTCCTCCAGGAAGTATCTAAGAAACGAGAAAACAAAAGAAAGTAAAATGGTTTGTCTGATTCTCTCTCCACCAAAATAATGCAATTTCTCTTATGTTTTGGAATTTATTTATATCGGAAATAAGGTTAGAAACCAAAGTAAATAATTCTGGCTTTTTCTCCTTGTTTCACTTCCTTTTAAAATACTGTTGCAAACAGTATTATTTCTTGACAATACCTGTTACTTTTGCTTCAATCTTTGTGGCTTTTTACATGGACAAGTATTCCAAGTAATGTTGTTTCTCTGCCTGAAAAAGCCTAGATAGCCCAAATTTTTTATTTGGTTTCTTCACTTATCCTTAAAAGCTAATTGGTTTGTTGTTTCTTTCCAAGCCCTACCCTGGATTTTATTAATCTGTGACTGCAGGAAAATAGTTTTGTGGTAAAAGCATAGGCATGGTTATAGACTTGATTCTCTGTCACAATTACGTGACTTCCCATACATTGTATTTCTGGGCCTGATTCTGACCATATAAATCCTGTAAGGTGCTGCAGGTACCAGATGTCTCCATTTCCTACTGATTATTTTATGAAGGCATTCAACACCTCATGGATTTAAGCTTTGTTGGTGCCAACAGCTCTCAGCTGGGTGAGAGAACAGAACCGAGCTCTCTGTACTTGTACCTTCTTTAATAAAGAAAATTGGGAGACATTGAAAGCATCTAAATGCTTATAAATTCATCAAAATTGAGGTGTTGAAGTCTTCTTTTCTAAGGTGACTTGGTCATTAGATGCCTAGTTAGTACACCGCCTCAGTAGGACTCTTGAGAATTTTATGCAATAACTTTTTCTTCTGTTGCAACAGTGTGGCAACGTTTATAAACAAGAACCCCAGATGAAAGGACTTGTAAATGTAGAATATGTTATTAACTTTCATTAATTCATTTCATAAACTACCTCTGGGACCCCCTCCTGATGTCCTTCTTAAGTTGCTGCTGCATCTGGAACTGTTTCCAGTTACAGCTGGGATTAGTATTACACAAAGTACAAATTTGAGTAACCTGGCTATGAAAGGAAAAGAACAGGCTGTTCACACGATGTTTATTTTTGTTATTATGTATTTTATATCTCCTGTAAATGTTAATGAACAAAAAAATGTTGATTGTTGGTCTACCTTCTTCCTGATTAATGAATTTGCTCATTTTAAGCTATGATCCTTTACTTTTTCCTTCAAACCCTGTTGCCTGAACTATTCATTAATTTTCCAACTAAAAAAATTCTTTGGTTAACTCTTCTGCATATTTATTGGTTCTTTAACTATCCAAAGAGTGCTGGACATGTACCGGAGAAACAACTCCCATTTCAGAAATAGGAAATTCGTATTTATTTGCTATGAAGTGGATTAGGTCATCTTAAAATTAACCAATGAAGTAAAACCAACAAAAATAGTGCCATAGGATTCAAGTGTGATTGATTGGTTGCAGCTGCTTTAAAAACAGGTTCTTCTTCAAAACATGGGTTTTTTTCTTCAAGGGAAAAAAAAAAATCATGAAGGTAAGATTATCCCTTATTTGATGTAAAAAAAAAAAAATAGTTCACTGTAATCATTTTTCTTCATCTCACTAATGAGTAAGTCAAATTCCTTTCAGGGACAG
Source organism: Haliaeetus albicilla (assembly GCF_947461875.1). Classification (NCBI taxonomy): domain Eukaryota; kingdom Metazoa; phylum Chordata; class Aves; order Accipitriformes; family Accipitridae; genus Haliaeetus; species Haliaeetus albicilla. The sequence continues at coordinate 38,349,713 of NC_091486.1, forward strand.
ATTAGACTCTCTCATAATATGACACACTCTGGAATGCTATTAATGTTCTGTGCATACAATGTTCATCTAGAACTACCTGTATGCTGTTTCCAGCACTTTAAATGATTACATAGTAGGTATGTGTTTATATATAGTATGTAATCATCTCAAATGCTAGGATTGCAATATGAATAGATAATAAGAAATAAACTTTACTTTTGATTACATAGGTTTGTAGTTAATTGTTTGAACTTTGGTAAATGAAAGAATTAGTTTTTAAAAAAACGCAAATCCTGAAAATGGGCTGTTATTATTCAAGGTTAATATATATTTTATGGCTTTTATGTGCAGAGTATAGCACTTTGGGGGGGTTTGTTTCATTTTTTTATTCAGTTTGGTTTATTACTTTATTCATTGATTTCCCATAATAATGTTTGTGCTTATATACTGCCTTTCAGATGAGGCTCATAAAGTACTTTACAAACATTAATATATTTTTCTCACCACTTTTATTTACATTACCCTTCTAATGAAACTATCATAGACTAGCTGTATATAAATTACACTGAAGTAGCAACAGAAGTAGAAGACAGAACATGCACCAGGAAAAAAAAAAAAGACTGGAATGAAAGCCCAAAAAGCTCATCCCAGGTAGCTGTTCCAACTTCTCGTCTGCCCTCCCTGATGAGACGTAGGATTGTGGACTGAGTCAACTACACAGCAATCACTCAGACATTAGTCTAACCTGTTCTTAAAAATTTCCAGTTATGGAGATTGTCTGGGGAGAGTACAGAATCTATTCTCACACTGAACTACCCATATTGTTAGAAACTTTTTCTTAATGTCTAATCTAAATTGGTTGCTCAAATCGATTTTAGCTCATTACTTCATGACTTATTCACTTGGACATAGAGAAAAATTATGCCCTATCTTTGCACAGTGTCTTCTGAATTTGAAGGCAATTACCATGTAGCACCTTGGTCATCTTTTCTCTTCAGATGAAATAACACCAGTTCATTAAATCCTCACTAGTACAGTCATTATCATTGCCTTACACTTGCCATTCTCCAGTCTCATCCTCCACGAAGCGTAGTGTTGAAAATGGACATAGGATTTCACCAGGGTGCCTTCACTTACCCTGCAGGGCGCATTTCTTCTTGTGCACCCAGTGGGTGCTTGTATTTTGCACAACAGCTTGACAGCATTTAAGTGTTTCCACTAGTGATGCTCAGTAAGACCCCAGATCTTCCCCTGCAGATCAGCCACCCAGCTTGTTCTGAACTGGCACAGCTGGTTAGCGTTGTAAAAGTTCAGCACCTCATATTTGCCCTTATTCAACTCCATTCTATTTTTCAGACCATTTGTGATGGGTTGACCCTGGCTGGATGCCAGGTGCCCACCAAAGCCGTTCTATCATTCCCCCATCCTCAGCTGGACAGGGGAGAGAAAAATATAACAAAAAGCTTGCGGGTCAAGATAAGGACAGGAGAGATCATTCACTAATTACCGTCACGGGCAAAACAGACTCAATTTGGGAAAATTAACTCAATTTATTACAAATCAACCAGAGTAAGGTAATGAGAAATAAAACCAAATCTCAGAACACCTTCCCTCCACCCCTCCCTTCTTCCTGGGCACAACTTCACTCCCGGATTTCTCCACCAAGACCCCAGCAGCACAGGGGGACAGGGATGGGGTTTGCGGTCATCACACGTTATTTTCTGCCGCTTCACCTCCTCAGGGGGAGGGCTCATCACACTCTTCCCCTGCTCCAGCATGGGGTCCCACCCACGGGAGACAGTCCTCCACAAACTTCTCCAACGTGGGCCATTCCCACGGGCTGCAGTTCTTCACGAACTGCTCCAGCATGGGTCCCTTCCACGGCGTGCAGTCCTTCAGGAGCACACTGCTCCAGCATGGGTCCCCCACGGGGTCACAAGTCCTGCCAGAAAACCTGCTCCGTGGGCTCCTCTCTCCACAGATCCGCAGGTCCTGCCAGGAGCCTGCTCCAGCGTGGGCTTCCCACGGGGTCACAGCCTCCTTCGGGAACCCACCTGCTCCAGCGTGGGGTCCTCCACGGGCTGCAGGTGGATATCTGCTCCACCGTGGACCTCCATGGTCTGCAGGGGGACAGCCTGCCTCACCAGGGTCTTCACCACGGGCTGCAGGGGAATCTTTGCTCTGGCGTCTGGAGCATCTCCTCCCCCTCCTTCTTCACTGACCTTGGTGTCAGCAGGGTTGTTTCTCTTACATGTTCTCACTCCTCTCTCCGGCGGCTGTTTCTCACTGTCCCAACTTTTTTTTTTTTCCTTCTTAAAAATGTTATCACAGAGGTGTTACCACTATCACTGATTGGCTCGGCCTTGGCCAGCGGTGGGTCCATGTCAGAGCCGGCTGGTATGGGCTCGCTCTCTCTCGAACACAGGGGAAGCTTCCAGCAGCTTCTTACAGAAGCCACCCCTGTAACCACCCCCGCCACCAAAACCTTGCCACACAAAACCAATACACCATTTCTCTAAACTATCAAGTTATTTGAAATTTTTTCTTAATTTTGCAACAAGCCTGAAGCTGCCTAGGGTGGTATTGTCTGCATATTTACTAAGCATAGCCTTTGTTTCATCATCCAAGTTATTGATGAAAATGTTGAGTACTGCTGCAAAGAGTACACAGGATCCTGCTTGAGAGTTTGGCAGTGAATCGTTAAGAACCTCTCTGTAAATGTGGCTTTCCATATGGTCTTGTATCAACCTTAGAGCAGTTTAACTTCAGACATGCTTTCCCCAGTTTACTTTTGAAGCTGCCATGTTATGCTGACAAAGGTCAAAGTACACAACACTGACTACTTCTACTATAGCCGCTCTATTCTTTCATAGAAAAAAGTTGGTTTGAAACTCAGATAATATGCCCTTGACAGATCTTTGATCTTTGTTGTTTCACACTTCCTTGGGTTGTTTTTGTTTTGGCTTGCATTTGGGTTTTTTTCCTTAGGAACAATTTGATTGTTTCCTCAGTATTTTTTTCTGGGAAGGCTGACTAGTCTTTAATTTCTCTGATCCCCCCCCCCCCCCCCCTTTTTTTTTCAGGGTCTGGGACTACTAAGTCCTCCACACTTTCTCAAAGATAACCTTTAATGTCTCCATTTGATTCACCTGATTCTTAGCTTCCCAGTGAAGAGAGACGAAGTCCAACCAATTTCAAAAATGGAACCTTGCTCAGTTGTCTCTGGTGATTTCTCCCCCCCCAGATTCTACCTTTTTGCCACTGGTAATGTGCAGCTGATATTCCTACTGACACAGTTGAACTCTGATCCATTTAAAAAAAAAAAAAAAAAAAAAAAGTGGTATGAAGTATGTTAGCTTTCTCAGTGGTCCCTATCAATAAAATTGCTATCTAAAACAGTAGACCAGCACTCTCCATCATCATTGATACTCTCTATATTCCTTCCTGGTGCATCTTATTTTGTGCCCTAATAAAAAGGCTGACTATTGCAATAACCAGAATAAACTCCTGCAGAATGCCACTCAATACATCCTTCTACTTTTATCTTACATGGTACAATATATCATTATTAAACCATTCTTATCAGCATAAAGGACTATTTGTAAGACAAAAAACCTTTCAGCATCTTCATATTCCTTCCACTTCTTGTATGATATGGTTACAGAAATATAGATTTGACAGGAGTCTCAAGCAGTTTCCATAAAAAGTTCTTTAACCACAGGCACTCACCACTGTCATTCTGCTTGATATTTAATACATTTCACCTACATGGTTATAATATATATGGTGATGACATAACACTTGACATCAGAAGAGTTCAAAACACTTTCCACACTGAACTTTTTAATACAGCAAAAGTAAGTAAAGTGACTTTCCTGAGGTTGCCCAGCAAGTTATTGGCTGAGCCAAGAACGCAGTCCAGATCTCCCAAATCCCAGGCCAGTGCTCCATCATTATGCCATCCAGCCTCCCATATTATTAATGCTTAGCCTAAATATATTCTTGTAGGAATTGATTTAATGCTATTAGTTTCAGACAGCTAATTCAAAGCTCCTTTAGCTATCCAGCCTCCAGGGTTTCGCTGGAACAAAGAACTTCAAGACTGATCCAGAAAATAACATTAAAACTTTTTCTGGAAGCCTAGCTACTTTTTTTAGTTGAAAAGTTATTTCAAAGGGAAACTATCACCTAATTCTAAATCCACTGAAAATCAGATGGAAAGATTACATTTAACTGAGTATGTTTGTGATCAAGCCCACAATGTTTTTCTGCATTTCATTTTCAGACTATAATATTCAATAAAGATGTATGGTAGCAATTAATGGGATGAAGTCAAGATAATGATCACGACACATGAAAAGAGAATTAAGTAAAAAAATCCTTAGGGTTTTAAAGAGATAATTGGGGTGGGTGGAAGTGGGGGCTGCAGAAAAATTACATTCATCCACCACCTCTTGGGCATAAGAGCAGATAAAGGTTCTGTGTGAATAATAGACCAGATCAGAACAACAACAAAAGGGAGATAAAGTATCTTCACATAAAGATATGAAAAGGATTTCGGAGTGCCTCAGTCCTTTGGGAATGCCTAGAAGGGTTCAGTTCAAAGACCTCCGAAGATGGCAGAAAAGTTAGAGAGCTCAAGGAAAGTTACATATTCATTAGTCATGTGTGAGAGAGTGCAGGGGAATCAGGACAGTTAGAAAAATACATGCTAAGAGAAAGATACAGAAAACTTCATATCAAATAAGCCACGTAGTCTTCTATGCTTTTGTCTTTCATAATCTGTTGTGTTGAGCTAGGTGGAAGAGCAGAAGGTAAATACGCTTTTCAAACTCGTATCTTGGATCTGTACATAGCTTTTCTCACTCATCTGGCTTTCTCCGTGGTATAGTTTCAAGTTGCTGTAGCTTTCAGAAAGCTCTGCTTATGCTGTGTGTTCTCTATTATTTGTGTATCAAATAATGGAATATCATCTTCTTTCCATTTACGCTCAAAGGACATTTGTTTTTCTTGTACAGTTAGCCTTGCTGGTAGTCTTTGAATCAGACCTTATTCTTTATAGTGATTTTTAATTACCATTATATAACAATGCCAATTACTAGGTTTATGTCAATGAAATCTACCATATGTTTTACCATTTAGAATAACTTATTTTTATTATCTTTCCTCCAATGTGGATGTCAGTGTTCTTTACAGCAACTCTGGCAATGTAATAGCTTCTGTTTTCTACAGCTGGATACATTAAGAGAATGCCTTGTGCTTCAAATACTGTAATGTGTACACAGATAAAACATAAAATACAAAATCAATTATTAAAAGAGAAAATTTTAAAATTGCAATAATGTAGAATGGAAAAAATAATATTTTATCAGTTCTAAGCAGAAATAGCCCTGAACAAAAGAAAAAAAATCAAATTTTATTATACCAAAATTTTCAGCAGGTTGATACCAGATTTATTACAGGGATATAGACAGGCTAAACATCTGAATTTTATTTTTTGTTCAGATTCAGTGTCCTCCAGCCATTTGTGATGTTTCTTGCAATTTTTCTGCAGTCTTTCAAAGGAAAAGGATACACAAATCTCTCCCAAAGCTTTTATAAATATAAACACAAAATACATTGATTTTGTGTATTTATTCCTTAGTTTAATATGTCCTAGTAATGTCAGCCAGGTAAAAGATAAAATGTAAAAAAACCCCTAGTCCTAGTTCTGCAGACTTCAAGATCTTTTATTATTGTTGCAATTTATTTTTTTTAAAATGTTTAAATAGTTAAGAAACTAAATTTTAAGAGGTTGCTATTCATTTGAATTTTCACAAACATTATAAACAGCAAATAAATAATTATATAGATGACATTGTTAATCCCATTTTCATCAGCTGGTTAATGTTAGTGTATGAAGTTATATCTTCAGAGTCTAATTTACTTTTTACCCTATTTAATCCCATATCTGGCATCCTTTTCTCTCATTATCTCCTTCTGTGTGAAGGAAAAAAACCACCCTAATTTCCTTGTGAGCTGAGCTCAGCAATGAACCCATTATTCTAGTAACTGATATTTTGTGGTTCTGTCCTGATTGCGAGGTTGCCTACCAAAAGATTATCTATTTTTAAAAAAGCTCTTTATAATTTCAAATAGTAATTGAAGCACTTAAAACTTATTTAAGTCTGAACCATACATCTTTCACCTAAATAGTAAAACTCTTTTTCATTTGGCCATCAAATCATTGAAACACTAATTTTAATTTTTATTAACAAAAGCCATACCATCAGGTTATGTTTACAAGGCCAAACACTGATGGAATAATCAGATCTGTGCAGGTGGATTCTTGTTCCTATTCACAGCGTGTTGATGGGCATGAATGGAAGTTCCTATCATTGCAATTTCATTATTTAGAATTGCTCAATGGGTAGACACAGTGCAATTGCATTTCAGGCGCTGGGTTGAACCTTTATAAAAAATTCACATATCCTAGGAAATTCCTAGTACAATTGACTATTTCAGTCAGAGGTACTCTGATAATGCATTATGTCGTCTGCATTAAAAAAATAATGATTTGAAGAAAAAGTTTAAGAATTGCAATAATGTAGAAAGCAAAAATAATACTTTATCAGTTCTAAGCAGAAATAGCCCTGAACAAAAGAAAAACCACTCAATTTCATCCTACCAAATTTTCAGCATATTGATATCAGATTTTTACATGGATATAGACAGACTAAACATCTGAATTTTCCTTTGCATTCAGATTCAGTGTCCACCAAGCATGACGTATTATACCTCTGAATACATTAGTGTCTTGGAAGAATAACTGGGGCTTTGAAATGGCACATCTTAGAGATGGAATATTTAGAGAAACAGTAGATTTAACTAAAAAAATTCTCATTCTGTTTTGTACAACAAAGACCACTGTTCTTACCCGTGTACCCAAGCAGAGATTGAAATATACTTTTATGTACATAAGCATATATAAAGTTTATACAAATACACTTTTTATAAAGTATATACAAGTATATTTTAAATATACTTGTCATGACAAAGCAGAAAAGAAAAGCCTGTGACTCACATTTAGGCTGTTAGGCAGGTTTACATCTCAAGTCATTCACAGGAGATTTTTATCTGTAGGCAGAAAACAAACACCTCTCAATACAAATCTCATGTGATTGATATCTTAGTGCCAGAACTTGAGCTCTGAATCTTCAGTAAATTGCTCATCCCACATATAATATGTTACTGTATATATATCTGCCATGAACCCCATTTGAGTCCACTGCTGCTCGTTTTACATTGTCGTGGTTTAACCCCAGCCAGCAACTAAGCACCACACAGCCGCTCACTCACTCCCCCCCACCCAGTGGAATGGGGGAGAAAATCGGGAAAAAGAAGTAAAACTCGTGGGTTGAGATAAGAATGGTTTAATAGAACAGAAAAGAAGAAACTAATAATGATAATAACACTAATAAAATGACAACAGTAGTAATAAAAGGATTGGAATGTACAAATGATGCGCAGGGCAATTGCTCACCACCCGCTGACTGACACCCAGCGATTCCCCGCCCCCACTTCCCAGTTCCTATACTAGATGGGACGTCCCATGGTATGGAATACCCCTTTGGCCAGTTTGGGTCAGCTGCCCTGGCTGTGTCCTGTGCCAGCTTCTTGTACCCCTCCAGCTTTCTCGCTGGCTGTGCATGAGAAGCTGAAAAATCCTTGACTTTAGTCTAAACACTACTGAGCAACAACTGAAAAACATCAGTGTTATCAACATTCTTCACATACTGAACTCAAAACATAGCACTGTACCAGCTACTAGGAAGACAGTTAACTCTATCCCAGCTGAAACCAGGACATACATCAGACTATCACCATACTGGTCTCAAATCACAGCAGTCAAAACATCTGCTTCATGCACTCAACTGACAGGTCTGTACTTGGAGTACTTGAAGAAAACCATTATAAATCTCACACCCAGTAATTTGCAGCATTTTATCACCATCCACTAGTCACTGCTCATATTGTAGCAGTCCAGTCCTTCAAGCCTTATTCCTTGTGATTTCTACTGGTAGCCCATCAGGAGCCTAACCTGTGTCACCACCTCTGTCAGCAATATGTGACTACATAAGCATTGCTTATGCCCCAGCCAAGATAAAAATTTTAAGGAACCTACTTTTTCTTTCCTAAAACTATATAGTATCTCCTAACTGTGTTTCCTAGTTCTCTGTAGTTGTATTTTCTGAATCAGATTCCAGCAAAAGCATCAAATTAAATAGTTCTATCAGACTTGACAGTAGGATTTCCAACCACCCGTTTTGTTTGCTTTGTCATTTTTCACCTTCAATAATGAGAAGCAAAAGCTAGGGAATGTCACTTTTATTGCCTTTTCGGACAACAGTAGCTCAGGGATGGAGACTACAACTCAGAAAAACAGCTGCAGTTGCTTGCACACTAAAGCATATTGCCTGTCCTATATTCCGATTAAAGACGGGTGTGCTGTTTTGTATTAGCTTTGTTAGTGCTGAGTTGCTGTCTTCTCTTAGCCCAGCGCAAACCTCATGGTTTTAACAGTGTTCAGAGAAGTGCATTTTGCCCTTCACCTGAATAAAATTCAAGCCTTTTCACCCTCTAGCACTGACTGTCATGCTAAAACCCATGCAAAGACATAGGTATATACTAACTTGAGCTGAAAATAGGTGGCTATGAGGCAGCAAAAGCTTTTTGTGGCATAGGTGGGTTTGGATGTTTTCCCTTTGCATTGGTCATGCTTCCTCTATGTGCTAACCTACCTGTAATAAGTTGTTTAAGCGTTTCTTCAACTGTTCTGTGCTAATGCAAAATTTGTATCACATCAGGCTGATGTTTCCCGTCTCAGTGGAGCTGACTCTAGTGCTTATAGACTAAAAAGCCTAAAATAGCCAGGAAGTATTTATTTTCTTTTCTGAAATTTTTCTGTGGGTCAAACTTATGAAATGGTCCTGAGAGAATTCAGTGCATCTGAATTCAATTTTTCAAATATCCTTTCAAACAGCAAGCCACCACATAACTATAGATATCTATACTTCTGCATCAAGAACTGTGTTGTATGAACATGAATTGTTTATTTCTACAAAGCTGAAAGTTGGTAGCATCAGCATTTTGAAAGGATTGATGAAAGCAAAATGATGACAAACTTTTTATGGAAGTATCTAAAGAACCACTGAAAAGAAAAAAATTAAGCTACCTTTCTCTTTCGAAACTGGCATTTCTCAATGCCATACATCTTTTCAGCAATTGAAAATATAATGATAGTAGAAAGTTTCCTTTACAAATTACCACAGCATTTTTTCTACTAGAACTTCCTTATCAGGTAAAGCTACAGAAATGTTAGGATTAAACTGGTTGAAATATCTTTACCATCTTCCCAAAAACACAACTCTTACACTACTTACCATCATAATTATCTTTGGCCAAACACAGTGAAAAGACACATATACGCGCCAGGAGGACAAAACGGTGGCATTTGATGGTATTTCAGATAAGCTTGCCATTAACAGCCAACTGGGTGGGGTTTGTTTCTTTAGATGAACTTTCACAAAACACACACTTTCTAATACTAAGTCTGGAGCCTATAAATCTACGAGAGAAATCTTAACTCAGGCATGTACACTTTCTTTAAAAAAACAAACAAAAAAAAACCAAAAAAACCCCAAAAAAAAACAAAAACCCCCACAACTTTAAAAGAATTTTGCTTATTATTGCTACACTCTCTATTGGCAGCTTCTGATAGCCCAATAGTAATCTTATTGAACCAGAATTGATTTGTTCATAAAATCCAGGACAGTCTCGCACAACTAATGAAGTAGCTGATGCTTGTTCTAGTACACACAGAAGTTTTTACATGGGGCATCATGAAAAGTTTATGAATTCACTAAGGTTGAAGAGAAGACAAGAGAACAAGAGATAAACATTAAAATTCACATAAATTAGATGAACTTTTCTCATGTATGAATGAAGGCAACTTCCTGAGAACTCTCAAATCTGTTTCATAGCATTAGCATTTCATAAAAAGTCTCAGAATTCTGTTTCCACTTCATTTCAAAATATATCCCCGACAGAGCATCTCCCCAGGTAAACGCCACACTGATTTTATCAGTAAAAAGTACCAGCCAAAAAGAAAAAAAAAAAAGTCTTGAAATATTCTTCTCCATTGACAGCTGAACAATTTGTTTCAATTTGTAAGGACAAATATTTTACCATGACAGATATTTTTAAAGCTAAATCAAGGCCTGACCTCACTATCTGCAAATGCAATATACATTTGCAAACTAAATTATTAAAGCAAAATTCAGTAACTGCATCTCCAAGTGCCTGATTCACTCTTTGATACTTATTAAAAAAAACTAAGATTTGTCAAGACAAGTATAAAACTGTGGGCAAAACATTAACTCACATGAAGAAAGTCACTATTCTTCTGAATATTTACTCCTTACCTGACAAGTCAGTCCAAAGATTTAATCCCCAAACAGCGGGCCATCTTACATATAATTGCTCACATTAACTCCAGTGTTAATACCAAAGTATGTAACGTGATAGATTTAAGGTCTTAAGACATATTCATACCTTTTTGGTTAAACAATAGATTGGAGCATGCAAGGTTATGACATTTGTTATTTTTGGCAAAGGTTTATAAAGTTTTGCTATGTGCAGTGAATTAAAATGCAAGTCTCCTTAGTATAATAAAGGCACATGGACACAGTGCTGAAAATTTATCCAAAGTATAAAAATAAGTGAATAAATGGTTGCATTCTTAACATATTCACTGACTTGTATGCTTCTAATTTACTACTCTCATCCATCCTATTGCTAGAGGAATCATTTAGTAAAAGCTTATTTATAGTGAAGACCAAAACTATTAAGGAAGGAAGCAATTCTTTCCACTACTTTGAAAGACAAGAGCTTGACATGCTGTGTATACTGCCTGAATTTAAAGATATTTAGTTTGTCTTTCAAAGGAAGATTGTGACAAAGCTGTCTTAATGTAACCCATCTTTCAATCACAAGTTATAATAATCATGAGATACAATATTCCTGGCCTGTGTCTACTGACTTTATTTAATATAAAATGCATCAGTCAGCAATGTCGGAAAAATTTGACTCCAGCTCCCATTTGTCTGCAATATCAAATCATCTGGTAATGCAAATAAAAGCACAACACATCACAACTTGTAGCTCAAGCTTCAGACTGCAGAATAATGGTATGAAATAATAACTGACACATTTAAGTTTAGGATAGTTCCAAAAATAGTTAATGCTGCATACCATAAAGAAATATTAATAGAACAGGCCACTTAAAGATCAGAGCACCTGTGCTTTTTATCACTACAATTCAGCATTATATACTTGCATATCAATGAAATATGTCATCTAAGACATAGTGCTGTTTTCTCATATGGAAACAGTCTCATTTAATTTAAACTGCAGTTCAGCTCTTTGGGGTGTCATGGTAAAAACTGCTTACCTTTGTACAGGTTTATTTCTATGTCCAGTTATAGCTGATATTTTACTCAGTTAAATCTCTTCTCTTCCCCTCCCCATGCCATTTTTACTCTTAAAAGCACAGACCCAGTAGAGCAAGGAGCATGTGAGCAGGTCACTTGTCACCAGAGCCATCAAAGCTGTTTACTATGATCAGAGTGATTATATTATTATCCATGTTAGTTCATTAATGATGAATGATGCAAAAGGAGCAAACAACTGAGTTGGGCTCTCGGATCTCCATTTGAATTTCCATTAAGGCAGCAAATAGTTCTGTGAACAGTAAAACTAGTGAAAGTGTGTCCCTGGGGATTTATGCCTTGTGGTTCAACTACCAGTTGTCCAAAATTGCCAATTCTCACTGAGCTTCCTCAGTGAGAAACAGTTTGAGAGACTATTTCTGTGTGGATGCTCTGGTGTCTAATAAGAGCTGAGCTGCCAATAAACTCTCTCATGTATTTGGATTCCCATTTTCATTGAACGTGCAGCATTTTGGAGGCAACATAAAAGTTACAGAACTATAACATGCCTTACAAATTATCTTTTTGTAGCTGATACTACATAAAAGAACAAGCTTTACTAATACAGCATCCATACACTACAGAATCCCCCACTCTTTCCAGTTCTTTCTAAAATAACATTTATATAAGACAAGTCAAAAGCTTTCACTGGCAGTCGGGAATTTGGGGAAAACATTTTGACCTCATAAAAGTATAACAGCATTTAATTAGAAATTACAACATACACCTTAAACAGTCAAATATTCAACAAATTATTTTGTTCGTTTCATTAAATATTTCAATAAATGTTTATTTCCTGCAACTAGTGTACCTGATTTTAATTCTCACACCTATAAAACACAGTCCAGCCAAAGTGAACATTATCTATATGATTTCCTAGTAATTCACAATAAGACTGATGTAATAATTGAATTCTTTTTAAGCAATTATGTTTAAGCTACAAGCATATGAAGCTTTTGTAATGAAGTGTAAGAAAAATCAGGTAGAGCAGGTCCTTGCTGAAAGCTGAACACATGTATGCATTTTTGCCACAAAAAAAATCATATCAATCACTCAGAAAAATGATCAATAGAATAGCGTATTTTCATCAATTGAACTATAAAACTGCAGGACAGACATCAAAAAGCTGATGTCCTGGTGATGACTGTATGTCTTATTCATTTACAATTTTGAATCACTTTGGACTTTTTGGTGCTAATTTGCATAATATAAGCATAAAAACATTCTCCAACAGTTACTCAGACCAAAACGCCTTGGTGGACTTATTCCTAAAATGTACCTCTGAAAGTGAGACTCTTGCTCTCCACAAAGTGTTAAGTGGATTCTGATGATGCAATACGAGCCTTTGTTGACAATTTCATTTCCAATATGTTGTCACTGTTGGCAGAATGAAAACAATTTCCCACTCATGTTAGATCCTCCTATTGTCTTCTGAAGAACTTAAAAATAACTAGAGAACATTTTATATGTTTGAAGTAACATTTCACTGACTTATGAACATTAATGACGATATTAACTTAAAATGTCAATACATATATATACATAAAGGTACGTGTATACATATTTTTATGTGTAAAATTTACACACCTACAAGGGTGAATGACTGAAAAGTACATACATATGCATATAAATATATAGACCTCACACATATAGGCATAGTTTTCCTCCACAGCTAGAACACCAAAATGTAATAAATCTATTTATAATCATCCGCCAAGCACAAGAAAAGTTTCCCATAAATGTTGTCATTTGACCTATTCAGAAAAAGTCACCAAAATGCCATCAATCTCTCATTGGATTTTGATTACACACACTTTGAACCAAGGATCTTTACGTTTACTGCTCTCGTTTATCACAGAACGTTGATTACAGGAAACATCCAAATTCTGACATTTCAAACGTCAGTTTGCAGTTTTTAAAAATTCCCCTCCATTATTTATTTTACTGCATGCTTTGTTCCACAGGTAATCCATTAAAAACACAAGTTTACTTCTTGATATAAATAATTTATATCAAAATCTCAGATTTGAGTGGAATTAAAAAAATACTAAAATGAAAGAAAACTGATTATGCTAGTTATTCATCGGGGAAAACATTTTGCTCAAGATAAACATCTTCAAGTTTATATAGATGTAGGGGTGGTTGACGAGTATTTTTGTTTTTACTAATTATATGCTAGATAAAGGTGTGATACCAAACTTGAAAACAAGTGGTGTGTATAGTTTTAATTTCTGAGTTACCACATTGCCACGCATAATGTCAGTAGCATTACATCTCCCCAAATTCCTTGAGTTCTTCAAGTTCATGCTTAGGTGACACAGCAGACATGTCTAACCAGCTCCTAAATTCTGTTTCAACATTTCAGTGAAACACATTATCTTATTAAATGCTTATAAAATAAATGTCTTCTCCCATACATTTTAGTTATTTGAACTATAATGAATGCCATGGATTACACAGGAAAAATATAGAACTTATCCAAAATCTTAATTTGGTGTTCTGTTGCAATAATAAAGTGAAATAAATTTTGATAGTTCTGAGCATTAACATGATAATTTATCAGGAAAGGGGAACACTCATCTGTGATTTATTTGTTTCTTAGAGACAGAAAGGCATTTGCTTCCCTTACCAATACTAATTCTGGGATCCTTGTAGGAAGGTATTTCTAATTGAGCTTGAAAAACTCACAGGTGTACATCTTCACATAGACACAGCAACCTGTAAAAGGATATTAAAATGTCAATGGCTTTTTATGTGCCTTATCAACTATTATTCAATGTGCACAAATACCACTAAGTGCATTTGCGAGATCACCTCTAGGCTTTCCCTTTCCCTCCCTGCCACTAACCTACCTGCCCTGGGATTTTGCCACAAAATTATATTGCCCTTTTAATTAACTACAGATACTTAACTTCAAGAGAGACTGGTAATTTCTGAAGTGGTAGGTCCCTTGCTCTATAACTACTTCACATAGATGAACCCTGTACAGCTGTTAACCTCAGTGGCCCTGTTTGTAACGTCTCTTTTACCTAAGTGGCTCAGACCAAACCTGGTGAGCTCCGCTGACCTGCGTTAACCAGGCATTTGTATGCATCTCAGCAGGTATCAACCTGTTAGAAGAAAAGCTATCGGACTGTGGTAGAAATACACCATTCTTAAACTTTGAGTAACAAAACTTGAAACCTAACAACCTGCCTCACAAAATTGTGTTCAGGAATCCTAAAGCATGTTTTTTGGTGCACACTTTCATAGGTTGAGTTGACCTGTGGTGTTACATCTTGACTTTATGTTGAGTGCATAATTATACACTGAGGTATATTTTGATAGAGACTATATGGGATATCAGGGCTTTGCATAATGCAGTGTTGCAGAGTAATGATATAGTTAATCCAGAATAGCTGAATAAATACCAAATAAAATCAATCTTATAGCTCTAGTATTGCCCCAGGACCACAATAACATATGCCTTTTCCCTTCAGAATATTTGGTCAGTGCACTTTAAAATGCATAACATAAATATGCTCAGGACTGGTGTTACAACTTCTTGTGTAGGAAACAGTTTCTATATCAACATGTCATACTGGTTGCCATTCCTGAAAGCTATTTTTATTTGATTGCAACACACACAGTTGAGGTCCAGAATCACTAAAATCTCTCAGCTGTTTTAATGCCATAGAAGATGGTAAGAACCACAAAGTGCCATGACCAAAATGTGTATAAACTGTTGCTTCTGAACATAGAGACTCACAGATGCAGGATCAGACCTCTGATGTACCCATGTAACTTGTCTACTACAAGGCATGGAAGAAATCTCCCTGCATTAGTGAATTCCTACATGTTAAAGATCAAAATGAAAAAGAAAAAAGAAAAAAAAAGTCATGTGCCTTCTATCCCCACAGCCCAGACATTTTTAACTTGTATTTTTTAGAGAGCTACAGGATGTCAGATGTCTGCTCTTCTTTAAACCAAGAATTGAACTGGTCCCTCAGGTCGTTCAGATTTGAGAAATGAAAAAACACTTTTAAATCACTTCCTTCTCCATCTTTTCTATGCCCTGCACTGATTGTGGGTTTTCCGGCTTCGTAATTCAAAGGAACAGAGAATTCTAAGCCACAGCTGGCACAATATCATACTCCATTTCATTAGTCTTTTTAATACAGATTAATAAAATTCTCTCATGTTTTGATGGGATGATTACACTTCCTTATGCATCACGAGAAGTACTTTCTCTAGACTACATTCCAACTAGTGCTGTAGGATCATCCAGGAAGAGCTGTTAGGAGTTCTTTTATGTCTCTGTGTTTGATAGACATAGGGTAAGTACACAGCAACATAACAGGGAGACCACGTGCTATTCTTTTCTCCCATAAACTATCCTTTGCTTTTCTCCTGCGCTGAACCATGCAGCCCAGCTCAACACACTGAGATGCAGGGAACAGAGACATTAGGGAGGAGATGAAAAAATTGACAGAAGGTACATTTTCCACTGGCAGGTAACATTTTATCCACACAGATTACCCAAGATGTACTTTACACATAGTATTTTCTCAATCCTCATTCAGAAATTTTTAGGATTTTGTAGTGTCCGCGACGTTGCTTAGACTGCTGTTAATCTTAGCAATATAAACAAAGTTAGGCAAACACTAATGAGCTATACCTTTGTTACAGTACCCATCTGAGCAATGTATGTATTTATAGCATTACAGCTTTTAATTATGCATTAGATTGAGTAGTCTGGATTTACTCGCAGCACCGTGATACTCTATGAAAAGTTAACTTTAGAATTGAATGGGACAGCTATATTTTGCCTGAACTAATTTGCCATGTTAAATGTAATTGAGCAACTGGAACATTTCCTACATCTAATATTCTAAGGAGAATTACAAATGCAAACTACCTGAATGGGCTGTTCAACACTCACCACAATAGCATAATGCAATTCTTTTTATGTCCCTTAACTCAGTCCACTTCATAAAATGAATTAATTTGTGCTGTAGATATATCAACTGTTTTGCATTGCATTTGACATGAAAACTATTGTTAGCTGAGTAACATTTTCCTATTGCTGAAATGTACTTATGTACTAAACCGGTTTTAAAGTTTTTTCATTAGCATGTTTAATAGGTACTGGCTTTGATCTCAGATATCTACAGCAGAAGGAGTTCTTTGGAACACCATGCCTCAGAAGATGTATTACAGACTAAAGCAGAACAGACACCTCAGTGTCAGCTATAAAGGGAAAAAAGGAAAGCATGCAATGTTAGAAAAAGGATGATGTGCTCCAAAAATACAATGCTAACTGAGCTATCTGTTTTCCTTGTTCTGTTTCATAGTTTCATATAGTTTAATTTCACCATTATTACAATTCATTGAGTTGGGACAATTTTAAAGCCATGTAGGTACTTTCAAGATACACAGCTGTATGATACAACCAACTAGAGATGGAACAAAAATCCCAGTTCTCCAAATAGATACAGAGAAGGTCTCAACAGAAGTACAAGTCACTACCAGTTGTACAAAACCTCAAATCTGAGTTCAGCTGAACAGTGGAATGTCTGAATCTGAACCCAATTACTGAAAGGCTAATTTACCTCCATTTCCCTCTGCTACAGAATCATGCAGTGAAACTAGCTACACTGAAAACTGACTATACAGAAAGACATATTTTCATATTCAATGGGGTGTCCTCCATTTCTCTATTCAGAACAGAGTTTCTGATGACTTATGAAAACCACATTTTATTTTCAAACAGCAGTAAGTACCGCTGAGATAATATCCTCAAGAAGAATGGGCTAGACCCTCGGGAACATGATTTATTTGTACTGTTTTCAACCCCCTTACTTGTCTAATAAAATCCCTTTTTTAAAGCATATATATAAATGTAGACACTTTAGTAAGCTTTTTTACAATCCACGATGGGCCAAAGCTCTCAGGAAACCTTAATTCCCTAATACAAGCAGAGAATTTGGCCTAATGTTATCACAAAGAAGAGTTTAGCATGAACTATTCAGTATTATAAAAGTTGCTGGCAGTTTATAAACACATCCTATGTATTGTAATTCCAGGGTTGTTTTGTTTCGAAAAAAGGTCTAACTTCTTATAACCTCTCCAACTGATTATATTCCTTTCACAATGGCTTTTATTTAAAATAGCACAACCAAATACGCCCTATTAGAGAAGGAAAAAAGTTCTAATTTCTAAAATTCCTCTTTGCCATAAAAGAACTCCTCATAAGAACTTTCTGATCAGAAGTCATATGCTTAAAGTCCATTCTTCATAGCCAGAAGTCTGTATATAATTCTCTAATTGCACTTAACGGACTGCTTCAGGACATGACAGGTATATGCAGGAGTTAAATTCAGTGAAAATCCTACATGCTACTTGGGTTTAGTTCAAAACTTTTTTTTTTTTTTAATTGGAGAATAGGAACTTTTTGGACTGGTTCGATATTTCTTGTGTTAATAAGCATTTTTGAGGCAGGTACACCCACACACACTGCTCTATGTACAACAGAGAGCTCAAACACGTTAACAGAACTTGCCAACTATCAGTTTAGCCAAGATATTAGCACTGTTTGTACCAATGAACACTGAGTGTCAGCATTAGATAAACCACTTAAGAGATTATTGTGGAGAACAGTCTTTCATGATGCTGAAAGCAGACAGATTAGAAGGCTGAGCATATCTTTCAAACTCAACCACTGTGTAACTATGCTTTTATCTATTGTACACTCTCCTTACACATTTTCTTATTACAGTTTTTTATCTTGTGTAGCAGACAGAAAAAGCTTTGAAAAAAGAAAAAAAAAGAATCAAGCTGAGGCCAAAGATGGTTGAGCTTTGAAAAATTAGACGATTTTGGTTCCAGTGAAGGTAATTCCAAAATTGTCTTTAATGGATCTACAATTTGAGAATTTAAGTACCTAAGACACTGGA